>NW_019641697.1:1290194-1935291 GCF_000599845.2 Trichogramma pretiosum
CGGAGCTTCCCGGTCAAAGCATTTGCCTTCGACTATATACTTTTCTAAGGCCAATATTTTTTATCCATCTTTCCACCAAAAACAACAATGTAATGAGATAAAATTGACTGCCCGTCGTTTTTTGCATATATTCGCGCACACATCCGATACAGGCACACGGATACATACAAATATTTCATAAATGCAACCCATTGTGTGGATGACTGAGTCTCGGTATATGCGGGGCTGCAGATTGTTGAATCGAAAATTCAAACTACATTCTGCGAATTCACGTACGTTGGTAAAATTCAAATATAGAGACCGACTCTGCCTCTGTTGCTTTCTCTCGTGCTCGTCGTATATTCCAGTCAACTATAAAAAAAATATTGTTCACATATAAGTGAGCTTGCATTTAATGAACCACGAAAAGTTTCAATACACAAAAAAGACTTATGGCTATTGCAAAGTTAATATATTAATTTTTAATGATTTTTATTTCATTCTAGAATGTGCTTAAAAATTTTGTTTATGAGCCGAACTCGTGCTGAACTAAAATTTTTAAAAAATTGCATTTGTTACGCGTGGATTGTAGCTTTATAAGATTCATAATTTTTGAGCACATGCTGCGCACATACAGAAAATGTTTTACATATTTCATGTAAAATTTCTTATTTATGTGAATTATTCGACTTTTTTGCATATAAAATGTGTTATTATGTCGAGCGAAATTTCCGAGTTAATAGTACACATCTATTTAGTGTCGAATATCAAGCCAACGAAATGACTCAAAAAATAAAAGGAGGAGAGGAGAGGAGGTTAATATAATAGACAATGGCCACAGTGTGCACAGCTCATACATTGAGCGAGAAATATTCAATTGAATAGTTAATAATTTTCACGGCTGCCAACTTGATTTAATGAAACAATCGTTTTTATCACAATCTTATTTGAATTATTTATAGTAAAACGAGAAAATATTTTTTTCTTATCACAGGGACTTGAAAAATTTTCATCAAGGTCATCAAAATGAACATCATTCAAAAGCATAATATGTATCTGATAGCTTTTCGGTTATTTTTTATTTTTCAAGATTTTTGATAAATTCTGCATTAAATTGTCGAACGAACATAAGAATGATCAGTTTGAAAGCTGCGAGCTTTTCTGAGATAAGATAATGTGGAGTCACCGTTTAAGGAAGTTTTTATACGTGAGTACTACGGAATAGTCTGCTTCGCCGTCGTCGTATGACCTATATTAAACCTATGAAACTTTGAACGGTTATTCAATGAAACCCTTGTCATTAGGGTGGATTATAGTAACTCTATACATACATTTTGTCGGTGACTTACACCCGATACTTTTGAGTCATATTAAATTTTAACGAAAATTGTTCACCTCGAACTCGATCGTTCCAAAGCAAGTTGGTGAAAATGGAGAAAAAATTATGAACTTCGCTTGCCTGTGTCTGAAGTCGACTTCGCATCGAGCAGTGTGTAATGAAACGATGCAATTGACGTTATCGTTTAAAAGGGAAACGGTACAAAATGATGAAGAGAGAATCGATAAAGACGATAAGTCAATATTGAAGGCAGGCATATTGATGCATACATATTTTAGCAATCCTAAGGGCGGAGAGTAAAAAAAACTACACTTGCATTGTTGTTTCTTTTCAAATTTTCTTTCCTTAAAGTTTAAGCTCGATATTTGTTTATTTTACTTTTCTATATACTCTCAAGCTTGCTTACCTAATAAGCGATAAAGTAAAGGTATGTGGCATGAGAATGTTTACTCAAGATTTTAAAATTAACATAACTTTATAATTTGAAATGCTCAATGCTTGGTAGAACCTAAACTTTAGATATTAGTTTAACTAGTAAAACCTATTTGGAAGCATGCTTATACATTTTAAATTTCATTTCAATAAAAAGAGGTCGCATTTGAATGACGATACAGTAAAGTAGCTTTACATAATATCAAATATATTTCTAGACATATTACATTTTTTTCATAAAATATTTTACATAAAAATTCAAGCAAAAAATAGTTGGACGCTAAAAAATATATCCACACATAAACTTCAACACCATTTATGTATAGAAAGAGAGAGAGAGAGAGAGAGAGAGAGAGAGAGAGAGAGAGAGAGAGAGAGAGAGAGAGCACATGTATAGATGTAAACATAGCTCAACAGGGGAAAAAAAAGCCAAAGCAAGCTTCATTTATATCGAAAATATAAAATATCGGACGTCAGGGACACAAGTGAATAGCCGCAGGAACCACAGTTGCCAGTGTTACGAGAGCGAGCGAGGCAGAGCGCGCGCCTATCCATTCGTTTTGGCGCGCATAAAAGCTCGAGCTCGATGCACAATGCGGTACGTCGGGAGAGCACCTGCTGCGGGGGGCTGTGGGGGGAGAGCAAAAAAAAAGGGTAAACAACGAAAATTCCACGCGCAACGACGCGTCGTTTGTGCCCGTGGACGTTGTCAGGCCAAAGGAATTCATAGCCGGCAGCCCGATGCTACCTGAACACGCATTAATTTCGATTTTTTCTCCTTCTCCTCCGGTGCAAGGAATTAGACTCGAGTGAAATTTTTCGGCGCGAATTGAAAGCTCCTCTGAGCGAGAGACTCGAACGGTCGACTAAATTACGTGAAAAGCCATTGCGCGCAAGTCCGTGACTGATTGAATGCAAAATCTGGTTAACAGCCGAGGATTCTGCAGATGCGAGTTTGCACGCTCCTCTATATAATATACTCCGCTGCTCGTCGTATTCTCCGATGTATTAAACTTATCAAAGATTTCAAGTGTTACGCCGAGCGCGCAGACGCGAATAGTTGGAAGTTCCAGTACGAGATTGAGAATTAAATAGTCGTGAATTTTGACGCAAAGATTAATACGTTGTGCTGTCGTGTGCGCTGCGCAGCGCCGAAGCTTTAAACTATTCAAAAAGGTGATTATACGGAGAGCTGGCGTTTTTTCAAGCCAACTCGCTGCCTCGGAGTGTATCATGCAGTCGAGTAATTCTCGAAGCAACGCGTTGCTGGATTCATATGTATAATATAAGCGCGTGCGTGACCCGTGTGGCTCGTAGTTTTTCTAAGACTTCCTGAAATGTCTACCGCAGCTCTCTCTCTCTCTCTCACTCGAGCCGCAATTACCGCTATTCTTGGGTTAAACTCGCGGCCATAAGAAAGAGAGAAAAACGGAGGCAAAGAAAGAAAAAAGAAAGAGGTAAAACTCAAGCGTCTCATATTAAAGGTATTAGTGTCACGCGGGGTTCCATTAGAAAAATATCAAGAGATCGGCTTATATAATATCGCTTGATGCTCGCGTTCGTAAACGATTTTTCAAAAGTTCATCGCTGCCTCTAATCGACCGATTCCATTTTTGCGAGAGCTGCTTTAATGTCCGGACTCGAATAAAGAATTTATTCTTTCGAGTTTTGCATATATCGCCAAAGTTAATATTCATCTTGGTCGTTGAAGAGGAAAAAATGCGAAAAGCAGATTTTCTTTGCTGTTTCGAAAAATACGATAAATCACTGAGAGCACGCGCCGTAGCAAGATTCATCTCAAAAAAGGCCAATTCATCTCCGTAGTGTAAATCCTCGCTCACTCTAGCTTTCTCTCTCTCTTTCTAGCGACGTTATCTTCTCAAACGAACCCTTTCAAAATCTTTGCCGTGCAAACACACACACACACACACACATACACACCGAGTGAGAGGAAGAGAGCTAGAGAGCTGCAACGAGCAATCCAATACGCTGGTATAGCTCGAGCGTACGGGTATCGCTGAGCGCTGTTACCATAACTGTACAATCAATCAGAAGGACGGAATAAAAACAGTCGGGGGAGGGCTAAAAATCACAGAGTATATTTTCACGCGGTCCAGCGGTCCGCAGGGCGAGTCGAGAAACGGCAAAGACGACGATTTTTACCATTTGTCGCGCTAGACGACGCGCGGCTGCGGTTTCGTTCGCGTGATTTGTGGCAATCGGTATAGGAGCCTTAATTTATTCATAAAATCCTTCTGGCTCGGAGCGATAAACTGTGCGCGTTCGCGCAGCGTACAAGCCCCAGATAAATCCGATGCGCGCAATGGCTTTGTATTGATATATTGAATTCGTTTTACATAAGTATCTCTGAATCTATAATGAGCTCAAGTTATGGTAGCTTATATTTTGTACGCGATTCCCGCAAACACAGAGATTATCTGGACTGCTGCTGCTGATGCTGCTGCTACACGATAATAATTCAACTGCATAATTGATCGGCGTTGCTTTGCTTTTTTTTACTCCTCGAGCAAATTTCTATAATACACATGAAATATTCACAAAGCTGAGCTTGGCTAATGCTTACACACGTGCCCACTCACACCTCCGCATGCATATCGATATATTAAAGGCCACAGAAACACGTGGATTAATAGCCACATCTGCTCTGCGCTGAGGCACAATAAATTCACTCCTCCAAGCATGTCTAGTGCATCATATCAATTTTCTTGTTAATATATTCACAAACACAGCACCGCTAAAGTAATCAATCGGTTCTTCTTCACCACCGCTTCTTTGCCGACTGAGCCACGCTCAAGGGGTAAGTACGTAGACAATCGAGTCCTCTCGCAAGAGCTGCTCACGGGGCACCGGTAAAGCAGACGCGGGCCAGTCGGTCAAGATGGCGAAATCCAGTAGTCAATTGGTGAAGGCTTAATTAAAAAAAAAGAAAAAAAGAAACAGAAGGCAGAGAGGGAGACAGTCGGAGCGGTGACTAACGTTGAGTCGTGGTGGTTGCTTGTGCTTGCAGCTGCGGAAGCCGGCGTCGACTCTCTCGATCCCTGGTGCTATGAAGAGCAGCAGCATGGGCGGGGGAGCCGGCTCCGGCGCGACGGCGGCGGACCAGGAGGCCGCCATAGCCCTGGTGAGCGTGCACTCGGAGTACCCGCGGGCCAGCGGCGACGAGGGCGGCCGCGGGGGCAGCGGCGGACAGCAGGGCGCCGCCGGGGGCAGCCTCAGCGCCGCCAAGTCCGGCAGCATCGGAGCCGCCTCCAAGCACAAGCCCAACGTCGGCTACAGGCTCGGCAAGCGCAAGGCCCTCTTCGAGAAGCGCAAGCGGATCAGCGACTACGCCCTCGTCATGGGCATGTTCGGCATCATCGTCATGGTCATAGAGAGCGAGCTGTCCAGCGCCGGTATATACACCAAGGTGAGCCTCCAATTAGCACAATCAAGCCACATACGCTACTACATTAAGAGCTAGATCGCGCCTATAGATCGAGCGATTCGCAGACAGACCTATAGAATCGACAAATAGCCCTGCGTGTCGCGTAATTCCGTCGTCGAGCTATTTTTTTACGCGCTCGCGTGGCATTATAATTCGCGGACGCGTTTTGTAGGTCACGCACGCCCAGAACTTTGCATCCGGCTAGTAACCTCGCTGTTGCGAAGGGTGGAAAATTTACGAATCGACCTACGCCACTACTCGCCTATCCGTACGGGTATACTTGCGATGGCAATGTGCTGCGGGTAGTCGGCTCGCTATGTATACGGCGACGACGACGCTCGAGCGGATCGTCGCCGCATGTACGTGTGCTTAGCTCCGCAGTAATATCGCGTACAGCTATTCGCCGCACGAGGATAGAGCGATGCGGAGCCGTGTACTGCGCGCAAATGGCCCTCGATATGCCAAGCTCCGGCGGTTCTCGTGTATTTCGCTTATTTACCGATCGGTTTCGCTGCTGCTGCTGCTGCTACAGAGAGCCAAAATCACTGATTCAACCGTCCAACTATTCCAATAGCCCCCCCCCCAGCCCCCGCGCGCGCACGCTTATAAAATTTTACCCAACCTCGGGATTATCCGCGCTCGAACGCACTGCGATTCACGAATGTTTCTAAATCTAAGGAATTCGCGAGCAAAAATAGCATCGACCGATCGATGTGTTTTTATTTATAAACTTTGAAACGACTCGGCTAAACTATAGCTCATGTCTTAAAGCCTGTTCAGCTGCTTCCCTTTTAATTCGCTCTTTGTATATAGTACTTTTTTTTCGCTCGGCCATTGATTATGCTCGCGGATAAATAAACCTCGAGCGAATTTCCCTCGCTAAGATAATCGATATATAGTGAGTAATAAAAAAAAGGAGAGAAAAATGCCGAGTTCTGAATGAAAAGGTCCCATCCCATTGTGTGTAATATAATCTCGTGTATACTCGTCCGAGAGAAAAGTTGAAAAAGTCTTTATTTTGAACTTGCGCGCCCGTGCTATCGTAATATAACGAGTAAAGAAAAAGTGAGCAAGAGAAGCAAACGGAGTATAGGAAAAAGAAAAGAAAATTTACCGATCGGACTCGGTTTTATTGTGTATATTTTTTTCCAAACTGACTTTATTATATGCAAACAAAGACGCTCGATCGTTAGGAACTTTTTTAATAAGCATAACAGGAATGGCAACTTCGTATCGAGCATCTCCGACACGAGAGCCAAGTAGTCGAAATGCGCCAGTGGTATAGTCGCGAAAGCAATAAGGGTAAGATTAAAGTGTAATTGAAAATATTCAGCGTACGCGGAGAGTGACGGGGGCTGGCTCAAAGCGAGGCCCCCGCGATGCGATTCGAATGCACACGATGCAGATATTCGCCTGTGCTTTTCCGGCCGATTAAACAAACGCAGTACACGTATTTATGCACTCTCGCGCGCGCGCGCCTCGACGCTCCCGCTCGAGCACAGACCAGCAGCTCGCGATTATGATTTATTCCGGCCACGCGAACGTACCGACAAGCTTTGCTACTTACTCCGTAATTCGTACGAACAAGAGCCGCGCACACGACTCGATTGAACATTTCATCAAAAAGTTCATTAAAAAAGCTCGTCCACGCGACCGGACTCAACGCAGCGGCTCTCCCTTGGAAAATTGTTTAATGCTCGCCGACCTTTGAACGAGCTCCGTGTGCTCCTGACAATGGGATAAACTTTCGAGCGAATTACAAACGGCCACCACTTGCGCGCGTGTATATACATAATGCAGGGAGAGAAGGCATGTGCCAAGCCGAGCGGATCGCAGGCCGCGCCGCAGTAGTCGTCGCGCGCGCGCGCAACATAATGCTCAAAGTTATTTTTCAACGGACTGCGGGAAGCAGCCGCGCATTATCGTGTACGCGCTTTCCCGACAAAAATTTCCATATTAAAGTTGTAAACTAGTTTCAGCTGCCACCGAGAGAGAGCTGAAACCAGAGGGGCAAAAAATAAGACAACATTAACGCCATACACGCGTGTCTCTTACGAAATCCCGCGTAGTAAAAATACAAGCCAAGTCTCGTAAAAAGCGTGAAAATCGCCTTTCCCTCGCGCTCGCGTGTGCTCGCAGCTGCTCGTATCGGCTTTTATTTTCCCCAGTGACAGCATCGTCTTCTCTCTCTCTCTCTCTCTCCCTCTGCCGACGTAATCCTACATATTGTTGTATATATGTATATGGTATATCGCGAGAAGCGACATATCCGGGGCCGTAACGCAGCGCCGTAAGAGCCATTAAGGTAATACGCCGAGGCTTTAACAGCCGCCCGAGTGTCCCGACGTGTCCTTAGGAATCGAGAATCTATGAGTGTGCCCAGCGAGTCCCCGTGTCCTGCAGCATAAATCCTGCGCCGTACATCCTCAAAATGCCATTGTCCGTAGCAGGTACCTTTGAGAGTTTCGCCGCAGCTTAATCCCCCCCGGTGCAGGCGACACGCATTGAATTCTAGTTTCTGCTCGGGCTAGTGAGCTATGCGAGCTAGTGAGCAGCAACGTTGCTGCTGCCGCCGCCGATGCTCGTCAAACTTGTAAAACTTGCGAAATTCTTATTTCCCGGCTTGTATGAAACGCATTAAAGCATAAAGCCAAGCCGAGGCCCGAGCAGAAATTGATCGATCGCGTGTGCGAGCGGAGGCGAGCGCGATGCTTGTTCGGCGTCCTGTTAAAATAAGATTGATGCGCGCAACTACTCAGGACTGCTACACGCAAGTTTTGCTCAATTGATATCTCGTCTCTTCGCAGTGCTTAATCACCGACTTTTTATCTTCTTTCCGCATCTCATGCCACCTTTTTTTTTCTTCTTCTTCTGCTCAACAGGCCTCCTTCTATTCAACTGCATTAAAAACCCTCATCTCCGTGTCGACTGTGATACTTCTTGGCCTCATTGTAGCTTATCACGCTTTGGAAGTTCAGGTGAGTCTCAATAGCCTACCATTAATCTCGCATTATGCCGTAATTCTTCAATATGCAAATCATTCGTATGCACAATATCTTGAATATTATTTATATATATTATATATTCAACACAAAGGTATACGTACTACACAGATTAATTATATATTTTTATCCATTTTTAATTGTTGTATATCGTTGATAAACGTTTTTATATGATTACTTGACTCGAAAAGGAATGTTCATTACTGTTACTGGTGCATGCAAGCACATACGTATACTTTATACAAAAGAAAATTATCTTATACACTCAACGAGGAATGACTCGAGGGCGGCATCGAGTGCCTTCCGATCGGTGAAATTCTCCAATTACACACTTTTTTCTCCCCGCAATAACAACCTATACTGCCCGACGAGAGCAAAAAAGAAGGAATAACAGGACTTGTTCTTCTTCTTTTATACTTATATATAGATACAGCGTGCGGCCACCTAATTTTCAGCAACTCTTCGTGAGAAGAGAGCCTTCCGTTGTTATACCCGGAAGGGCTTCTATATAAACACGCTCATACACTCTACAGACACACTCATACACACGTACGTACAAAAGCGCCGACTGTACGAGGCGTGAATCGAGCTTTTTTTCCTACGTCTCGTCTGCGGAGAAAGGCGATCGTTTGCCAAGGCTACTTTGGCATAATCTTTGGTTCAAAATGGGTCCGTACGTAGCACACGAGCACGGCACACATTCCGCCTCGTGCTAAACGGCATGAATAAATCCATACGTCTGACCATAGCGCTTGGCTTTTCTACTGTGAAGCGTATTTTTATGCGAAACACACTTATGTTAATTCCGGAGAGTACCGCATCGAAATGTACCTACCGCACGCGCAAAATAATTACCAAAGTGAATTATGTAAATATTCGCGTGTGATTATAAAAACGCTCGCGAATCCGATGCATCAGTAATAAATCAGTAATAATATTGCGGCGAGAGAAAAAGATGACCTAGATTTTACAGAGGGTGAGTGGGAAAAAACGTCGACCTGCTATACAAGCATCCCGTGGGATTCATTGGTCGCTCTCGATATTATGTGCGCTCGTTGGAATTTCATCTTTTATGCGTATAATTTTCGATTAATGATCTCTTCTTTTATACTATTCGAGCAGATAATCTTTGAGATATTTTCAGACTACAAGTAGCAGATAGGTAAACAAGATTGGATGAATACACCAGTTCAAAGTTTCGGTTTTATTTCGAAAAAGCTCACAACAAACGGAACAAACGTACGAATCAAACAGCACTTCTGCTCTTGTGTGTCGGTGCAACACACCCCAAGTTCGAAAAACTTTAGAAAATCATTCCAACTGTTCAAATGTACCATAAAATCTCGCGTGCGCAGATAAGGTTTTATATTCGTTTCTGCTATTATTATAATTAATTTTTTTCACAAAGTGAGAGCAATTTCATATACGTGTGCGAACGCGTCTAGGTTATAGTTTCTACATTTTCCCGTAGATCTTTTTAATCTTCCATGCATAACTAAATTCCCACCAGAGCAAATCCTAGGTATGGTTTTGATTAAAAAGTCGAATGCACCAAAACAAAGGTGCATGCATCCTATTGTATCGGTTGACTTTTTTTCCGAATCCGATAAACATCTTTGACTCGATTTATAGTTTCCTCGTGCCGATTATTTCTGTAATTCGGATGCACAGCTCTTCCGTTCGTGTAATCTGCATTACATGCGTTTTGTGTGGAAATGCAAATGAATAAAAACAAAGGCGAAAGGACTTTTTAGTTTAAGATTGATTAACTGACTGTGAATTTACTTTGCGAATTCCGATTCGATTCTACCAAAATAAACGTACAAAACTCGTACGCGCAGTCCATTGAACAAACTAAATTTTGACAGAATAAAAAAGGGTAAATAAAAAGTATAGTCCAAAGCTCGCATGAAAAATTTGCATACAAAGAAAACAAGTAATCTCCAGGATTGAGGTATCAATATCAATCGATTACTGGGCGCGCAAGTACACGCAAAAATACTCGGTCGCTTTGTCTATTCACCTGAATTTTTTCTATGAAGAAAAACGTGTTTTATCTCGCGCCGGAGTCTTTGATTTTAAAAAAAAGTATATGTATAATTTATATATGTATATATGGACAAGGATAAGTGATCCATTAACGCCCCGAGTAAAAAACCTTCAGCAAATAATCATTTTTCTTTACTCTCAATTGAGGATGCCTTTCTCAACCCCGTCTCTTCAATTTACAGTAACTCAACTGAGAAAATAAAAAAGATGTTTCTTGATGACGACTTGAATGATTTTTTCGATAATTATTATCTCTCCGCTTATTTTTCACGGCTTCAATCGGGTCAAATGAGTGACTATCGTGAAATTTCAGAGTACACTTTTGTCCAAATACACCTCACCTGATCATACTTCGATTCTTCCAGTTTACTTCTATATATACCCGCCACTTAGCCGTCCAATTTTCTTTGAGTCTCGAAGATACACATTTCTTGCGCGTGCAAGAGCAGTATCTCTGTGACTTGAACACGTGAAAAAAAAGTTCAATTCCCAACAAAAATACTCAATCAGCTTTCACTTTGAAGCAGAGTAAATTTAATGTAATTAATTGTTTGAGTTTTACCTGAGAATGAAAAATCTTCTTTGAGGTAAAGAAGGAAAAGGGATAAAAAAACAAACGTTAAATAAGAGGAATTTTCTCCTGAGATACGAGATAGCAGCAGATGTCTTTGATCCTGCGTAAGAAGCTTATCTAAGGCTAATAAAGTAACATGTGCACCTATCTCAAACAGACATATATTACAATCTAACACATACCTTCAGCCCACCCATACAGACACACATACTTTAATAAATTAAAGGCTACAGTTCATGCGTAATGGAACCCTCTCTGGAGAGGAGGAATCTGATCAAAATTTTACACCCTCATTCCTGTTATACTCTTGCCGACTATAAAAGTAAATCTTGGCTCCTTTTGTTGTACTCGTTGAAGCGTTTCTGAAATTGTAACTATGGCAAATTTAGCGCGTTACTATAATATCTACACTTGTCATCCAGCTTCTCAACATCATCAAACTTTTTTTACTTTACGATTTTTATCATTTTATTAATTTCTAATCCCATGATCGTAATTGTTTCAGGATGCAGTAAGCAGACAATAACTTTTTTTGTCCCTTATTAAAAAAAAAAAAAAAAACAAAAACAAAAAAAACAACAACAAAAATAAATGAGCCAACTTTTATCGTTGATTAATATTACGCAAAATAGACTATACCAAGCTGAACTATCTATAATCATAAACGGTTCAGTGGGATTCGATTAAAAAACACAATCTCTAAAAGACCAGGAATGTACAATCAGTGAATCACAAATTTTATTAATTTATCAGTACTTGTAATTGTGTATCAGTATTTATGTTATATATAGTCCAGTGCATCTTGTTCAACTATTGGGCCTCGAACCTACTTGAATATTTTCAATGATTTCATTAGACGGGTAGGTCCGAGAATTGCCCAATCGGCACCATAATCATAGTGTGTCGTTTTTTTTTCAATCAATTAAAAAAGAAAAAAAAAGAAAAAAGATTCAATTTCACCACACTCGAGCGTAGTAATTAAATCAACGTAATTAAAGCCTATATTATACACATTGAATTATTATTACCATAGTTTACAGCTCTACTCAATATCACTGCTGTACATAAAAATGCGTCTGCAGCTTATTGACACTCATACCATATATATAATACACAAATCCGACTATATTATAACCAAAAGTAATTTTAAGTGGCACCATTTAGCCTAGCACTTTTAGCTTTATTATCACGAAATTTGATTTATATTGAAATTCATGGTGTAAAAAAATAATCAAAGAGTAATTGGAGTAAAGGAAGTAATGGATAAATTTAGGCATTGCAAGAAGACTTGCTAAAGGTAGTCTGCGATGGCGAGCAAGCGTATGATACTTTGCCCTAATGTGATTTGCAGTTATTTATGATCGATAATTGCGCCGACGACTGGCGCATCGCCATGACGTGGCAGCGCATCACCCAGATCAGCTTCGAGCTGCTCATCTGCGCCGTGCACCCGATACCCGGCGAGTACTATTTCCTCTGGACGACGAAGATGGCCAACAAGGGCGGCGAGATCGGCTCGCGCTGGGTGCCCTACGACGTGACCCTCTCGCTGCCCATGTTCTTCCGGCTCTACCTCATCTGCCGCGTGATGCTGCTGCACTCGAAACTCTTCACGGACGCCTCGTCGAGGAGCATCGGTGCCTTGAATAGGATTAACTTCAACACGAGATTCGTCCTCAAGACCCTCATGACCATATGCCCGGGCACGGTACTGCTCGTTTTCATGGTCTCTTTGTGGATCATCGCCTCCTGGACGCTCAGACAGTGCGAGAGGTAACATTATTATTGTTTTTTTGTTTTTATATACTCAGCAGCTAGCTCGAATTCACGAGTCTTTATCAATTGCTCGTTCGAGACTACTGTGGCGTCGGTTAACGTATCAAAAAGTTCCCTATTCCTCTGAGTGAATTCGAACGCGATCTCGCTGACAAGAAAAAAGGCGTACAAGCAACGCAACCGATGTAAAGCGATGTGTATTGTGTACCCAGTAGACTTTTTTGAATTATCGACGCTGGCGCAAATACGTGACTCGTGCTCGAGCTCGAGGTAAAAAATTCATTCCCCTCGGTAGCGTCAAGTACGTCATATATCGATCCGTAAGGGCTAGCTTCGCCGAGGCTATATACATACATTGTATACGTCGAAACGAAAACTTGGCTTTTTCTTTTTTTTTTTTGAAAATCCCGTTGTTTATCCATACAATGGGCGGTCGTGGTCGCGAGCGATATACATATAGACGTGCAGAGAGACAGCGTAGCGGAGCTGCTCGTATTATTACATCGACCAGTAAATCGCTAATCGACCTTGGCGGACGGCCGAATCCTCTTTTAAACGCCAAGACGAATCGATACTTAGCCTACAATGTAAGTGGCCGCGAACACGCGCGCGGGGATCGTGTGCACAGCTAGCTCGGGCCAGCGCGATAATCAAAGCCGACGCTGACTCGCCTTCTCCTCGCTTCTCCTCGCTCCTCCTCCTCCTCCTCCTTCTTCTTCTTCTTCTTATTGTTCTTGTTGTTTTTGCAGGTTCCACGATGACGAGCACGCGAATCTGCTCAACGCCATGTGGCTCATAGCCATAACCTTCCTGAGCGTCGGCTTCGGCGACATCGTGCCCAACACTTACTGCGGCCGGGCCATCGCCGTATCCACCGGCATGATGGTGAGTGCACACACCCGAGTCCGTATAGTATTATATGCAGAATCCAGTCAGCCGAGAGCGACTGAGAGCGACCTCAGGGGCCTATCGACTTCTTTTTTTCCCCGTTTCGCCGCGCACAAAGATAAAAAAAAAGCCCATATACTTGTACAGCCAAGGGGTCGAGGAAATAGCTTATACAAGCTAATACCGGATTAAGTCTTTCCATCTTCTTCCACCTTTTTTCGGCCTAGTCGGCAGAAAATTTTTTAGATCTAGGCTGACTTTTCGTTTTTTTCTTTTTCAAACGAGAATGGGCTAAGCTTTTGCCTAGTTGTTCGTTACTTTGAAAAAAAAGCTTTTGAATAATAGTTTGGATCATAGTTTTCGATGAAAATTGCAACTGATTTAGTTCACGAAACTAAGTATAAGAAAAATTGCTACTTTCGTCGTAGCGAGTCTAGTATTGCTGCTAAAACGTTCACTCGGCAAATGTAACTTCCACCTCTCTTTCTCTTTCTCTTTCTCTCTTTCTCTCTATCTCTCTTTCTCTTTTTTCCATCCAATTTCGTGAAAACGAAGTCACGTCCTCTAATTGAATTGAACTCAAAAATTTGCATGCTGAGTTAACAAGGTAAAAAAAGAATAAAAAAAAAGATAGTACAAGCGTGACAATGGTGGGAAAAAAGCACTAGCGCGTATTTATTCGTATTTGGTCGTATATAATTAAAATGTGGCTAAAACGCTGGTAAACAAGCGGCTCGAAAGAGCGATTAGGAAATCCAAGCGTGGCAAATATCGTCGGGCGTGGATCTTGTCGTTTTGGCGCACTAGACACTATTCGGCGTAACACAGAATCCAAGTGCATGTGCTGCACACACACATATAGAAGCCGACCAAGTAGAAGAGTTGAGTCGGGGGCGTTTATATTACCATTTTAATTAGATACGTGATCATTTTCTGTAGGTACGCGCGCAAAGACACACGCGAGCGAGCTGCTGCTGCTGCAGCCACGTTAGAAGAGCTCAAAATGGAAAAGGGATGCTGGGAGATGAAAATAATTTATAGCGGGATAAGCATTTGGTAAGCAGCGTAGGAGCGCCCTCCTGTCCTGTACGCGCCAACGGCTATAACGGGTATAGCGTTTCAATTAAATATATGCGATATGTGAGCTGCAACGGCTGCGCACGTACGACCCTGTTTGAGCGCTGCTCTCAAACAAATTAAAATTTAATCATCGAAATCGCGGCTCAGCCTGCTACCAACAAATGGACTTTTTTTTTAAACCGCTACTTTCGAGTTTCGATACGGATGAAGCAGCAGCAGCAGCAGCAGAAGCCGGAAGATATCCGATCCTTCAGAAATACCGACTGGCTCCTGTATCTCCGGATACATTTTTCACAAACTCCTCGCCTTAATGGAGAGATACCGAATAGTGTCGTCCGACGCTTTTTTTTCCTCTCTTTCTTTCTCTTTTTATGCTTACTTTTATCGAATGAAAATTAGCTCGGAATTAGGACGCTCGTAGCCGATAGTGCCCACGCGCGTTGTGGTCTTATTTTGAGGAGATAAAGAAGCTTTGAGATAGAATGGGAGAGAGAGTGAGTGAGAGAGAGGACGAAGTGGCGACAGAGGAAAAAAGATCGATGTCGCGCGCAAAAGTTTCGCAGCTCGTTAAGAGGATTGCTTAATCGTTTTAAAAGGAGGACGTGGCAGGCGCATTGATTAATTGCATCGATCCTTTATTACCTGCGCATGAGCATACGTGGATTAGAGCTGAAAATCGTGAAATATTCAGCTCGGGGGGTTGATTAACCCGTACACCAAGAAGCTAATTGTAACGTGAGACGGGGAAAATTCTTTGCTTCCCCCCCGGTTGGTTCTTGGCTTTCCTTGGAACTTGCCCCCCAGCCCTCCTCCCGGTGAGTGTGTGCTGCTGCTGCTGCTGCTATACGAGCGCTATTTTCACCGAGGGTGCCCCTTGAGGTTTCCTATTTCCTCGTAAATACTAGTTACTGGCGTTTGCATACGATGTTGCGTTCTAATTAAGCCGCGTGTGTGTGCCAGCGTGTATACGTGCTCGTATCGCTTATGCGCGCGCGCGCGATTGACTTTTTTACTAGCTATCGGCGAAATATGCGCCTCCTCGGTTTTATATTATTCTCATTTTGCCAGCTACGAGAGCTCGGAGCTTCTTTATTCATATAATACGGCGGCGGAGCTCGTGACGCGACGACTGGGCGCACGGAGCAGCCCACGCCATGTATAACAATTAAATTAAATTACGAAAAGAGAAAAATTTTTATCACGTTGGAGCGGCGTCGAGTCAGGTGCAGCGAGTTTTGTTCCTCTTGCAGCAGCAGCAGCTCGGGTCTTTGTGCAGTCCTGCATTTTTACTATTCTGCATTAAGTTGGAATAATACATGTTAGCCACGCGGCAAACACTAATAAATTATTCTTCATATTTGACTCTCACACATAGCTCGAACTAATTTGCTTTCTGCATCGCTCAGGCTCGCGCAGGAGAGCAACCGCTCTTATTCAGATAAGAAATTTATTTAGAGCAAAGCTTTTTCTCTGGAGAAATTTTTCGTAATTTTTGCTCTTATCCCCGAGCTGGCTTCTTTCTTGCCTCTCGTCGGACGTCGAGTAGAGTCGAGAGAGAGAGAGAGAGATACCAAGAGAGAAAGAGAGAGAATCTCGTTACATGCCAGTGGCAGCAAAATTAATGCCGACACGTATACAGCAGCAGCTCGGCTCGCACTACGCTCCGGCAAGATTTTCGCCTAGCCACGGATAAAAGCTCGATATTATCTTATCTCTGGAGGCTCGTAAACTATTATCGGAATAGTAGCGGGGGCTGCGTTAGCTCGAAAGCAGCGCACAATGGACGCGCCGCGCGCAGACAATGGCTTTTGCGCGTTCGTAATCAGGCCCCGCGACACCTTATACGACGAGCTGTAACTATATATACACGCGACGCCATCCGGTTGCTTGTTTCGCAGGGAGCCGGCTGCACGGCGCTCCTCGTGGCCGTCGTCTCGAGGAAACTGGAGCTCACCAGGGCCGAAAAGCACGTTCACAACTTCATGATGGACACCCAGCTGACCAAGAGGGTGAGTTTGCGTATATATTATATCACGCGTACGCTCTGGCAAATTGACCCAATTTTCACTCCGGCAAACACTCGTCATTTGTATCGCGCGTGTAGAGCGCGTTGGCTCGGCCTCGTCATTTTTCATTAGACACTGGCATGAATTCAAATATTAACGAACGCGTGTGTCGCAGTCGTCGTCCTCCTGCTCATCTTCTTCGGCATTTTTTGGCATTTTTTGGCATCGAGTAAATTACGAGCCTCGTTTCCCACTTATAATACTTGATTTTTTACACGTGAATAAATTCCCCAGCATAGTCGGCAAAATATAATATATATTTTAGCCGCGAGCGAGCCATTTCTTTTTTAAAGCTCTAAATGGAATATGCAACGCGACGTTACGACGACTGCGACGACTAATGTCGTTTCCTGCGCCACCGCCCCCCGCCCCCCGCTCCTCCTTCTTTTTTTTTTTGCAACTCATTACGATTTTCAGCTGAAAAACGCCGCTGCGAACGTGCTGCGAGAGACGTGGCTCATCTACAAACACACGCGCCTGGTCAAACGCGTCAATCCTGGACGCGTGCGGACGCATCAGCGAAAATTTCTCTTAGCTATTTACGCGTAAGTCAAGTATATGCGGAGAATTTCATTTATTCGCATTAATTCAACGCTGGGAATGACGAAAAAATTAATCCCTTTTGCAGACTACGAAAGGTCAAAATGGATCAACGAAAGCTCATGGATAACGCCAACACGATAACAGACATGGCCAAGGTAACTTTCTTTTGACATTATTTATTACATATTCCATCACGTGAAATCTCAAAGATTTATTAAAAAATGAAACTAGCTCGCTCGGGCACGCACGCGCGCACCGGCTCAAAATCCGATGAATTTTAAAGTTTTTCAAAAGCACTCGAGTATGAAATCAAATGTCGCGTAAGTAAGGACGAGAAAGACGGGAAAAAAGATGAGCCGAGATGTAGAAAAAAAAAGTCACTTTAATGGGGGGGTACATAAAGGCGATGCTGTTTTTGCAAGCGCCATCAGCGAGCACGAGGCTCTTTTCGCATTCATCCGACAGGGGCTATATTACGTACAAGTTCTCTTGATCGTCGCGCCGATGACGATAACTTTTTTCTTCTCATCTGCAATGAGTCGAGATTTACGAGTACACAGTTTACGCTACACACACGTAAACGTTGCAGTTTTTGGGGAAGAATCATCGTTCGAAAAAAGAAGGAAAAGTGCATCCGATATGCACGTATTATTGATCGATGCACAAAGTATACAACAAAATTATAATATCTATTTTACATTGTCAGCTAAGCTTGTATGCCATCATTTTTATCAAAGCTTAAAGGCTTGAATACAAACGTTTTATGATGCAATGGTTGACATATTATACGGCAATACTGTAGTTTATTATTGTACTCTCGAAATTTTTATTGCAATGCTTCACGACGCTTTTGTAATAAGAAAAAAAACGATTTCTATTTGAATCGATAAATCTTGTAATTTGTAAGCTTCATATTTATCACAAAACAAGCAAAATTAGTTGAAAATTTAATTTGCTGTTCTTACATTCACGTAGTTTTTACATTGAAAAATTATATTGTTAATTTATTTTATAAGCTTGAATTTTCTATACAAATATATATATTTTATATAAAAATACGGAGCTGTCGATTGAGATCGAGCGATATTTAGCAAATGTGAAAGAATCTTGTCCAATGCATGTTTCGGCGCAAGTCTCACCAGTTTTACAGAAAGGACGATTAGCCTGTTAAAAAGCTCGATCTGAATAATTTACTTTGGGGAGCAAGCGAAGACTCGACGAAAGCTCGACGCGACTGGAAAGCAAACAACCGCGATGACGTTGCACACGGTCATCGAGTAATCGAGGTACTCGAGCGTCTTGGTCGACGGCTCCTCGCTTGGCCCTGCAAAGTAACAGCTCCAAGTCCGAGACCGCAACTCACGAGATTAACACCAAACTCAAGCTGGTTCCCAACATGTACCTCCAACAGACGCAGAACACCGTGTACGAAATCGTCTCGGACATGAGTACGCGTCAGGACGCCCTGGAGGAGCGTCTGGTCTCGCTGGAGGACAAGCTGGTGTCGCTGCAGGAGCAGCTGGAGCTGCTGCCCGAGGCGCTGACGCGCTGCATCGCCCAGCACGCCGAGCGTATGGAGCAGAGACGAAACTTCCTGCATCCGGACGCGGCTGCCGGTAGTCTCGTGCCTACTCCATCCGGCCCGAGCGGCGTGGCGACGGCCGGCACCAGCATGAGCGGCGGGGCGGCCACCGTGCAGGCCTCGAGCTTCCCGGGCTTCGCCAGCATCGGCGCGACGGGCTCGATAATCCCGGCCGGCCAGCGGCTCCCAGCCGACCAGCAACAGCCGCAGCAGCAACTCCACCAGACGATGGTCAGCGTGCTGCCGCACTCGAGGAGCGGCCCGACGACGGTCTCGCTGCACCCGTGGCCGGCCTCGCCGGTGCTGCCACCCGTCTCGAGCCGCACCCCTCACCTGGTCCCGGAGACCGGCTGCGGAATCGTCAGAAAGGAACAAACGACTGCCAGTACGTCGAGGCTGGCCTCGGCCACTTCGTCGGCTTCCTCGGCCTCATCTTCTCAACAGCAACAGCAGCAGCAGCAGCCGCCGCAGCAACAGTCGAGCCAGGGCTCGGACGGCTCGTCGCCCCAGACCAGCTGAGCCTCGGCCCTGCACTCGCAGCATTCCTACTGAGAGGTGCTAGTGGTGCTGATGAACTATGCCGAGCGCGTCTTCCTTCCTAACGATCATGGCTGCACACATTTCCTGATCAGGCCGATTATTATTATTATTATTATTATTATTGTTAGCACGAGCACTACCGAAATCTCGAATCGCCGATATACTAATTTTACCACTCGTCCGGTCTTTATCGCTGCTATATTGTTATCGTCGTCGTTATTGTTGTTGTTGTTCTTATCGTCGACTGCCAACGGTACGAATGTAACTAGACTTTTTTCTAACACATGTGCGACAAGCCACGATGACTACGTGTTCTTCGAGCTATACAGTGCCAAACTGGAGGACACTTTATATCGGTTCATAGCTCAATTAGCCTGGATAAGGGGTGATCTTTTTCATTTTACACAAACTACTTATTGAGCTCGACTTTCCATGAATTCTCTTAGAAAAAGTTAGTCGCGATTTTCAGTTTTTTTTTTCCAAATCAGTATTAACGACCCAACGTACGTTGAAATTGATAATTAGGGAGGAAAATCGAGATATTATAAGGAATGACCTAGATGGAATTGCTTGTGCCTAAAACAGTGACAATAGCACCGTGAGTTGAGTACCTGACTGGCTTAGAAAATTGCTTCAACATCCCACAACAGATTACCGAGTGGAACCGGAAAAATGACCATTCTATAACTTACACATACACACACACACACACACACTTTCTGTACCTGTAAATTTTTCCCACTAACCTGTAATGTGCTCGCGGCTGACGGAGCGCGACATCCGACAAATTCGATTTCTGCGACTATCGATCTCGGTCTCGCTTCAAACTTTGCTCGCAAAACTTTCTGCCAAATCGCACTTGTCGGCTTTGTCACGCGAGTACTTTCCAGCTTCTACAACTCCTTCGTCTCTTTCGATACACTTTTGATCGAAACAAAAAATCTCTGTACATTATAGAATCGAAAGTCATTAGGGTCCAATTTTTCTAATAGTAAATAATTCCTAATTATTGAATACTACATTATCACGCCCTTAATTTCGAAAATGTATATCGCGACTGTTGTTTTTTTGTTTTCGACGAAAGAGAGAGAGAAAAAATAAACGGACCAGGATCGTGTGCTAAGCAAAAACGCGTGCAAATCTCTTCCACTTGCTGCGAGCTGCTATAGCTGCCCAACTTGCGTGCCTGATGAATCTTGAAAACATATTTGTAACATAAACAAACAGCTCACATCCCATTATATAAGAAAGATTGAAATATATATTGAGCAAATATATGCATATATATATATATTAAAATGTATAAAATACATATAATGTATTATGAGCCTGAAAGCTAAATCGAATAAATTGCGAGATATTATATATGTATAAATAACCAGTTGTATTCGACACAACGATATTCCACGTACTGTAAATGTATGTATAGTAAAAAACCATAAAATTTATTATACACAAAGCAGAGAAATCAATGTATGATATAATAATGACTCTTTGCATTACGTTGAGCGTATACATATAAAGTAAATATATTATATTATAAACGTTGATGAGCATAAAATAAGTGTGACATTTGCGTGAAAACTGATAAATATGTTGAACATAAGCAAAAAGTGCACGTAGAGTTATGCATAATGTATGCCTTTTTCGTATAAACATGAATAGGTGAATATCGTAATGTAGTTATTTAAGTGGACGTATAAATATTTAACCGAAAGCAGAGCAAAAACTGCGAGTGAGCATTCACATAGAGAGTAATGGAATATAAAATTACACGTTTTCTAATTCATTATTTATATAGGACATATAAAGCCTTGAAGGATAATATAGTCATTTGCGTAAATAATTATAAAAAGTGAGTATCAACTTTTTAAAAAGTTGAATATGATACGTCTTAAAATACAGATAATTTAGTGAACACGCGTATGGTTGACTGTGGACTAAATAATAACTATAACTCTTGTTGACTTTATTACATCGTTATTTGTTAAATAACAAGTATTTACGCATTAAATAACCTTATGCACGTGTTTTTGAATCGAGGATATTTTTCATTTACGAGCTTGAAAAATCATTCCCAAACTTGCAAATGCTCGTACTTTCTTTGAAATTTAATCATGATTTGACAACATTACTAAAATTAAAAGTCACACCGTTTTCATAACAATTAACAAGCGTTTGCTTTAATGAAGGCTCGAGATGAATTTTAGTTAAAAAAGTATTATTTCATCGCAAAAATAATAAAGCTTGAAAATTGAAATTCAGACTGGCATTATAAATTCATGCTTTCTAAATGGTATTCTTTGGTTTATATTTTCAAATAACTCAACACAAACTATTGTTCAGATCAAAACAGAAGAAAAATACTACAATGTAGGCATCATCAATCCAACTAGTACTTGAGTGAAAAATATATAATGGCCATTAAAAATATGACATTTTGTCTAATCGCGAGTTTCAAAAAAATTAAGGAAATATGACTTTTGACCTCTTTTTCCGGACCATCTGAACAATCGAACGATTTTTTCTTTACTTCTCGTTCAAGCTAATATACATTTTAACATTAATTTATCATTTTGGCATTAAACAGTGCTCCTGAATAAACATCGATGATATATTCCTATTAATAAAGTAGATACCAAAGTGCAAAAACTCAATTTTAAATACTATAGAACACTACGCAGGGACCTATTCACTTGAACGAAAAAAAATTAGTAAGAAAATAAATATCGTCCATATTATTTCAAGAAAAGTGGGAGTTTTCAAAGAGAAACGTGCAGGTTTCGCAAATTATTGCTGCGGAACGGGACCAAATATTATGAAAAAGTGGTACATGAAAAATGAAGTACTAGTAATAATGAAAATCTAATTGAATTATAAGAGAATTATTTACTTTAAAATTTTTCGATTAAAATTTGTTCATTTTTGCCACTTTTACTCCACAATTCATAAACACAAATTATAGGATTCTTAGAAAATTAATTTTCATTTTATTCATCGCTTAAGGGCTTAGCTCGACGCTCTTTACTGAGTGTAGCGCGTTCGCGTCGCGAAAAAAATTGAAACATGCTACTCTTCGGCAAAGAAAGGCGGCATATACCTTAAAATTGGATTTTTTTTAATTTTGAATGGGATTTTCTACCCCTTTTTTCTTCTTTTGCATTTTCTAATGTTTCAAGTAATTAAAAAATGTATCCTCCCTGTAATAATATTCGGAACGAATGGTTTGAGCTACAATATCCAGGTGTTATAAATGTCTTCAAAATATAAATAGTTACAACAATAACCTTAGACAAGGTGGTCGAACCCGTAGGTCGCAGCGCACAAACACTTGAGCGTAATTGTTTTCGTATTTTAAGTATTATTTGTCATTTTCATCATAAAAGTATTCATTGAGGGCGGCCTATTTAATTTGTGCGATCCCATCGTCCGAAATGGCTGACATGACTATTGATGTTTCGAAGAGATATACTGGACTGTAGCTCATATGATGGTTCGCTTTGAATATTATGACTAAAGTCGCGAAAAGAATAAAAATTTAGCACGCAAATTATACGAAAAAGGCTCTTGTAAACAACTGTTTCTAAGTGATAAATCAAAAATTTGAATTTTAAAAAAATGTCTTGCCAAGACAAAGAAAATTTTCATTCAAAAATGAAATTAAAAAAAATCTAATTTGAGATGTATAGAATCTCTTACTCAATCGGTGTTTCATACATTTTTCAAAAACAACTGTTTTTAATAAACCCCATTTTATGAACTAGTTCACACTTTGAAACAATATTCATTGCATTTGATGACCTCATGAAAAGTTAAAAAATAATAATTATAATAGTACACATTAATATCATACGGATTTTAACATAAAAAATAAAATATAACTTCATTTTTTTATCTATTCATGAAAATTTCAAATCCATATTCTTTAGTATAATGATAACAAAAAATCTTTTTGATTAAAATTGCAATTATGAAAACAATGATAAACATATTCAACCTATTCATTTATTCAGTATGATTATTGCATTCGGAAGCAAGTACCGTTTAAAATTGACGAAAAGAAATCATAAAAAAAATTTTATACGAACACATTATATGTCCTTTACTAAAATTGAAAATAATTCAAAAGGAATTTGAAAAAATAGTTTAGAATTTTTCAATTTAAAATATTTAGAACTGCATAATAAATTCATAACTATTTCTAAGCCTACCGATAGAACAAAAATTAACTTGCATAAAAATACTCTTTTATGAAGAAATAATTGTAAATATTTGTATTGTTGCATTCATTTGCAACATACTATTTCGCTGATGTGTTCAATATACTTATTGAATGTTTATTTTCATCAAATAATATTAAAAATGTTCCGTTTCATATCCAAAATGATTTAATACCAATATTAATGGTCTTTTTTCGTATTGGAATACGATGCATAACTGCTGCTAATAAGAATGCATGAGAGTATTATCTATACATAGAAATTTCATAAGGTACTTAAGCTATAAATTAATTAATAATTTCAGCCATAATACGCAATGTGGCAACGAGTATGTTAAGAAATTAATTCCGTAAATAGAATCAAATCATGATTCGCCGAATATAATGTTGAACTAAATACGAAATAAAATTTAAAAAAAAACATTGATTGTTCAATAGAAAAAATCTGCAGCTATATTAGTTGTTGACTATTATCGATAATATCTTACATTTACTAAAAAAATGATAAAATGTAAAAAATGACCAATTGTTAAATGCATATACTAAATCTGTGTTATATGCATTAATAAATAACACATCTTTTGCAAGGATTTTTCATCGAAAGTATAACTTTTTAACGAAGAAATTAAAGAAATGAATTGAACATTAATAACTTCATCTTAAAAGTGAGTTAAAAAACAATAAATATCCTAAAAAGTTATCGATATTACTATAAATAAAAAATAAATAAATTATTGGAAGATATTATAATATAATGAGAGAAATACATCAAGACTCTTGAGAAACAAAAGCAACTTTTCGATTTTTCTAAATTTTCTTCTCCCATTTAAATCTTCTTTCCATTCTCTTTGATCACAATTGAATCTTCCGATCATAATTGTCTCTTTCTCTATTTCATAAAAGTCAATTGGCATCATTAAAACAGATGTGCATCGTCATGAATGTGTGAGTGAAATTTTCACATGAAAAAATAACAAAAAAATGTTTTTTGGTATGCTTCATGCACAAAAACAAGTCAGAAAACTATATTGATTAAAATATCCAAATACATTAAAGAGTCAAATGTGATTAATATGAGAGTTGAGTGCTACTACAAATACCGAATGTATAATTTATTAAATGTTCAATTGTGTTTCCAGCGATAGCTTTCCTTTTAATATAATAACTACAATTGAATTATGTATAACTATAAAACATCAGATAATTATTATTCATTATCAAATGTGTTTTGTATGATTGTTATCGCTATCTAAATTGTTTCGTAATTATAACGAACCCTTTTAAAATCGAGAAATTCTTAATAATATTTTTACATAATAATCTGTTTCATTAGTTTCATTTTCGAAAATTGGTAATTATTATGATATTTAAGCAAGAGTTGGTTTCTTTGGTACGGTTTTGTATTTTTCAAACCCTTCAAGATTTACTACGTCTACGTCGCCAAAACCCGCATCGTCCAATTTCACAGAAAACTTTTTTGTGTATAAAAATTACTGTAAAAATTGATACTGCTCTTTTCTGATTTTGTATATATGTACTTGTATAGTTATTATTAACTTTGCGACGTTATTTTAATATATTTAGTACAACTGCGCTTTTCTACTTTGTGTGTGAAATGAACTTCATCCGATAACTGCTGCAAACTTATTAAAACAGACGACATGGTTAATCAAAAAATTTCATTATCATTGTATTAGAAATTAAGCGTGAAAATACAATATGTATTTTTAGCGTCTGAGACGAAGCGATTCTTAGTTTTTTATGATTACTCTCTTTTGTTTTGTGCTAAATATATGATGTACGATTATTAAATACGGGGACAACATAATTAGATTTACTTGAGCAATTGTACTTAAGTACACGAGTATTAAGAAAAACTATAGATAAATGAAGAGAGATTATGTATTGAAAAAAGATGAGCTGTGCGAAGAGTCTATACTACTAAGGGAACAAGTACCGTAATTAAATGGACGTAAACTGTATGAAATGCCACGATATATAAAAACGACGAAAAATTTTGGTTTAGTTGTTATAACAATTAAGTCATTAAAAAAATAACAACTTAAAAAGGTAACTAATCGTCAATAAGGTTCATATGATGGGGAACTACACCAATGGAAAAAACGACATAAGACACCGATAAGTTTAACGGGAGATTATGCAAAATGTACATATAAATATGAAAACGATAAAAAATATAAGATAATGATCTATGCTAAACAAAATTGACATGATTGAAGTAAATTGAAAAACAAACGAATTTCTCTCATAGTAAAAGCAGGCGTAAATTACAAACGATTATGTGAATATTCGTAAATGATAAACCTGGTAAACGTGTTCAAGTATCACGTCATACTATTAATGGAAAAAACTTGTAACGTTAATATATATATTATATATAAAAAAAAACTGTTGTCGATGTAAATAGAATGTGATTTGAGATCGTCTTTATATTTTAGAAAGAAGCACAACGTTTGTTACAAGGAGAAAATGTTACTCTATTATATAATGGCTCTAACATTAAAAATTTATTAAAGATTTGTTAGCAGCTCTATGAAGTATTTAATTGATTTAGCAACCTTTCCCCAATCCAAATCAATGCTGATTCTGATGATTGTATTTAAATCAAACTTTGCTTTTATTTTTATAGTCTTGCGATACTAAATTTACAATGATAACATAAATTTTTATTGCCTAATGCAAATTACAATTGTAACTTTCTAAAATGAAATAAAAGTAGTTTAAAATTAACATGAAAAAACGTAGACTTAGAGTAAAATCGATGCAAAATTTATCACGATAGTTACTATACATTTTGATTATCTCGATAGGATTTATCATAACAAGAGGCGCTTCGTCACACATTCACTGCATTATATATATGATACAAAAAGTCTATCCGGCGCGCCGACTCGGTCAGAACGAATAAACTGGCCGAGTTAACAATTTCAATACAGGGAAAAATCGTCAGTCTGTCTTGAATGATTACAAGTAGATAAAATAACTTTGGTAACTTTATGGTCCACGTTCGGGAGAGGAACGGCCACATTCCACAAAGTAAGTATACATACACAGACGCACGAGAGCACGTGCACATAGCATAAGGACACGATTCGGTATTACGATATAACGTAGAGACGAGGCTCGGAGACGATGGGCGAGATTCCTGGGGCGAGCCGCGACGCGTCGATCCCGCCGACGCGCGAAACCCGACGACGATTCAATAGTCGATCCGTCTCGTTGCGGACGAGTTGCTCGCTATAGGCTCAGCTCATGACTTTGTCGATCCAGGGCACGAATTTCTGTATGTTGGTGTAGACGCCGGGCAGGTGCTCGCGACCGCAGCCGATGCCCCAGGAGACGAGGCCGATGAGCACGTGGCGGCCCTCCACGGCCATGGTCAGGGGCCCGCCCGAGTCGCCTTGGCACGAGTCCCGGCCGCCCTCCTTGTAGCCGGCGCAGAGAAAGACGTCGTGTATGGTCTCGCGGCGTCCGGCCGCTCTGAACCAGCGCTGGCAGCGATCGTTCGAAATGACCTAGAAAACGGCAGAGGTGAAATATATCAGCAAAAGAGATCGACTGGAGGAGGAGGAGGAGTAGGCTCTTGATGCAGATCGCTGCTAAACGTTTCTCCTTTTCCTTTCGACCGTTATAATAATACACGCAGGCCCCGCGCGAGTGCCCGACAATCGAAGCTTTCACTTTTTCTGCTCGTCACGCAGTGGCTTGGGCCCCCGGTGAAATTTCGCCGATTCGCAATAACAAGAAGAAGAAGAAGAAGAGGAAGAGGAGGAGGAAAAGAAAAAGATCGTACCTCTACGTCGACCTCCTGGAGGACCGTAGGCGCGGAGGTCTGGCCGTGCCTCGTGCGACCCCAGCCGGCCACCGTGGCGGTGCGACCCTGCAGCTTGAGACTCTTGGCCGGCAGGCAGACCGGCACGATGTGCTGCTTGAAGGCGACGACCCGCGTGAGCTTGACCAAGGCGACGTCGTTGCGGAAGTCGGTCGGCGAGTACTGCGGGTGCACCTCCTTGCGCTCGATCGCGAACTCCTCGTGGAGCAGCCGCTCCGAGGCGTCCCTCACGTCCCACTCTCCCAGCCGGACCTTGAGGTTGTTGTTGGGCGTGCTGAAAAAACCCGAGCGAACGACAATCAGACTCGACGATCCAAGTCGCTGTCAAATGTAGGAGGTATATACTTACGTGGCGACGCAATGAGCGGCGGTAACGACCCAGCGATTATTCAGCAGAGCCCCGCCGCACGACAGCTTCTTGCTGAGAAAGCCCGACTTGATGATGGCCGCCTGTGCAAAACGAGCCCAAATTCAGGGGGGCAATTATTTAGCGATTTCGCGCGAGAGAGCATCCGCAACAACGAGGCTAGCGAAACTCACCTGCCAAGGATGGCTGCCGAAACTGGAGCTGTGACCGCCGACGATCCGGTTGCTCCTCGTGTACAATTCACCGCAACCTGTAACAGAGAGAAACGAGGCTGTAATCAACTTCCGTTTTCAGCTCCCACACACACACAAACACACACAAACACACGCATAGAGCCAGCGCACGATGTACATAGGCATGTGCAGCCCGTGTAATTCGGACGTTTGTATTATTATTACAGCGAGCAAGAGAGACATGAAAAAAGCGTACAGAACAGCTTCTGCTAATGCTGCTTGCGTGATGTGAAGCGGCTAAAGCGGATTTTCACTCGGTGATTGTTATTATTATTTTCTTTCTTATCAAATAACTTAATGGTTGGTAGTTGCTTTTTTTTCTCCTTTGGACGATGCACTAAAAGAGCAGTCGAGGGAGGGGTACATGCGAGTGCTCGACGACAATGACAGATTCTTTGGCTATAGCTCCAATCTCGTCGCTCTTCTTTTTCTCGCTCGGGGCCTTGGTACCATCCGGGGGAAAACGACGACGACTCTCGTGCTCAGCCAAATCGAAAAGCAAACACCAGTAAACAAGCGGCACAAACACGTAATCCAGCGTGTGAACTTATATGATAAACAAGAATGTGCGCGCGCGTGTGCAGCGTGTCTGTGTTATACGCGTGCGTGTGTGTAACTTTCCAATTGACAATCAGTGCAGCACACGGTACAACAAAGTCCATAGCCATTATACAAGTCGCTTTTTATTTTGCTTAATTTTGTTGTTTTTTTTTTTCTCGAACGAGATTACCACGGTAACGCGCGTTCGGCCCTTGGCCGACGACATCGATTTCGGCTGCGGCGTAATCTTCCGGCGAGTAATCGCTCAAGGATGTCGCAGTCGTCGGTTTGCTCGCCGGTCGTTGCGGCTGTTGCTGCTGAAGCTGTGGCTGTGGCTGCTGTTGTTGTTGTTGTTGTTGTTGATGCTGCTGCTGATGATGATGATGATGTTGATGATGATGATGGCTCGAGGTCGAGGCTGCAAAGCTGGGACTTTGCTGCGGACGCGCACTATTGCTACTAGCGACACCGTAGACGCTCACCTCGTCGTCCAGGTAAACGGGTCGGTGTATGCTAAAGCCTTGCAAGGTTCGCATCGTTTGTCGTTTGTTTTTTGTTTATTTGTTCTTTTTTCGTTTTTTATTTCGTTTTTTTTTTTTCAATTGTATTGCAGTACTTGTCCAAGTGACGCGAGTAATATTGCATCGAGTCTATATAGATGGTTGTACATTAACGAGCGATACTTACTGGCATTTTGGAGTAGTCCGACGCTGCTGACGGGCTTCTGGGGCTTCTGGGGCACCTCCGGTATGTCGTCGTCGTCGACGCAGCAGCTCCAGATCATGCCACCCGAGCAGAGGTCCACCGGGCGGCCGCCTCCCAGTACGCAGCTGATGCTCAGTCCACATTCGAATTTGGCGCCCTTGTACTTGCACGTCTGGGGTATCACTGCGGTCGAGAGAGAGAGAGCGAGAAAGAAAACATTAATTCGTTAGAGTCGATCGTGTTTATTTATCCACGAGTTCGTGGCTACCGGATGAAAGTCAAGGTAGCCTCGGCTCTTTGCATTACTTTATGAATAATAAATATATAGGTGAGATTGGAAATCGGCGATTCAGGAAATGTTTGTTCGAGTCGCTGGTCGAATCGGTCGCGCGTGAACGCGAATCTGCTGCAGCTACACGAGCCAACGCTTCGTTAATTTTCTCTTTCACCCTGTATACACGAGTCGTGATCGAATTCGCTCGAGAAGAAAGAGAAGAAGAAGCATCAGCAGCCCGAGTCAATTATTTTGCGAAACGCGCGAAAAATCATAATCGAGGAAAAGGACGATTATACGAGGAGAGAGAGAAGAGAAGCGACGGCAGCGCAACGATGCGCAAAAGGTGCCGTAGATATACACGTACGGCGCTGCTCTGTTTAGCCGCGCGACTTTGGAAAAAGAAGAGGAGGAGGAGGAGGAAAAAAAGAAGTGCGCCTTGTCCACTGCAGTCACTTTCCTTAAGCGAACGAACGACCCGATGCACGCCTGACGCGCACTATATACAGCATGCACACGGGTATAATATAGCCGAGGCAAGTGAAATTTAGGACTCTGCGCGCCGAACGAGCGTGAAAGTCCAGCAGCGGAATTTCACCTTGTTCTTTGCCGTACACACTCGCTCGCACACACACACGCACAGATCGGCGGCACGAGTTATCGCCGCTGCATACGCGATATGTTAATTATCTCTCCATATACTCTTGCTCCTTTTCTTCCTCTTTCCGCGGCGGCTCGCCCCCGCGCGTCGATCGCGCTCGATCCGATCGTCGACGCAACAATTGGAAAATCGCCTGCGCGCACTGTATATGTACGAGCGACACACATGAGGCGCTCACGCGCGCTTTCGCCGAAACGTGTTAATTTTAGCCATTTTCACCTGAGCGATGCTCCACTTAGAGAGAGAAAAAAAAAGAAGCGCACACGGTATCTACTGGTTGCGAACGTACTTCTGCCGAGCATGTCCATGATGCCGTTATGGACCTCGGGCAGCTGGTGGCCCCGCTGGTCGCCGCTGAAATTCATCTGCTTCTTGGCCAGGGCCTCGACCAGCAGCAGGCCCTGCTCTTGGCTGTTGAGTTTGCGCCGCCTGCCGCCTCGCTTGTAGCCACCACCGACCTGACTGTAGGTTGACTCCGAGTCGAGCTCGTTCTTGTTGAGCCTCTTCCTCAGGGCCAGCTGGTCGAGCAGCGTCTCGAGGCTTGTCTCGGGCTTGTCGACGAGCGGCTGCGGCGGCGGCGGCTCCTCCTCGCCGTAATCCTGCTGTATGTGATTGGTCTCCCGGGGCCGGAACAGGATCGTCTCGTGCCTCACGGAGCTTAACTGAGCCGTAGCCATCGTCGTCGTGCTGCTGCTGCTAGCCATCAAGAGTAGAAGCGTGACTGCGAGCTGACCGCCTCCTCGGTGACGCATCGTTGTGCCGGCCGCACTCGTCTCCGGGTGCACTGGTCGCGATCATGACCGGATCATGACGTCTTGCCCGATTCGTTGGGCCCGCGCGCGAACGAGCCGCGGCATCGCTGTCTCGAGCTTGACTGCACACCTACTTGGCACGCTTATCGCAGCGAACGACGATTGGGGCAACTTTGACGAAAAACCGCGGCGGACTGTCGCGATCGATCGGTCTTGCGGCGGCGACAAAATCGGCAAGAGGACACGACGAGCAGCTGCGCTCCGCGATGCACTCGAGAAGGACGTTGCAGCGCCAACGAGAGACTAGCGGTCCGTCTGTGCTGGCCAGCGTCTCGAGGTGTTTGTCCACCACCTCCTTTGGCTTTTGCGATATGCTCGCTGCTGCTGTTGTTATTGTTGTTATTGCTTTCACCCGAGAGATAGCTGCAGCGCGCCGCGGCTTTCTCGCGCGCAGCGATATTATACGTGCGGACACATCCTCGCGCGCGCGCTCGTCACTTTGACGAGCCACTGCACTCGCAAACGTCCTTATTATCATTATTTTCAGCGGCGGCCCCCTTTTTTTTCATTCGACTGCCTCCTTCCTTCCTTCCATCTTACGTTATTTGCTCTCGAAATTTGATTTTTCGTCTCCGAATCGAAACGTAACGCAGCGCAATCGATGAATCGAATTGGGAATAAACCGACTATTGTTCATTGTCACTTTTGCGAATTTGAACTTTTTCCTAATCCCCCTGTGAACGAACAGCGTGATTATTTCCAAGAAAAAGCAAAATGTTTGCATTCGCTGCTTAAAAGAAAAATAGCTCGTACGAAGGAACGATGCAATTATTCAATGAAAACGTCTGTCTTTTGTTATGGCAACAAAGTGTAATAACGAGGGCTCTCGTTGATGCCCGGTCAAAAAAAAAAAAAAGACTTCCTCGTGACTGCCGAGTATGTTTAGCTGGGTACGTTGGCTTTTGCAGCGGCTCATATAACAATAGAATGGGAGATGCGTCGCGAATTTTTCGTAGCGCAAATAATTGCGGGCCGCGTTTGAATATGCGTTTGTGTAAGCATTTTCTTAAAATGCAGAAAAAATAATAATTCCTCGGTGGCGCAGGACAAATACGAGTGTATACTCGGCTACAGAGCTAAAAAGTGCAGCCTCGATCGCGTTGACAATAGCGTCGTTAGGCGTAATTAGCATATCGCTGCGTGTTGCCGTGCATTGGCGCGCGCGCGCGCATACATACGCGCTGACATTGAATGGGAGAAGAGTAAGTGCAAGAGAAGAAAGAAAAAGCACAACAAACCATCGATCATCGCGCGGGACAGCATCACTTAAACGCGTGCCTTTCTCTTTTTGTTCCTCTGTACACAGCACGCTTACTCTTATATTATACTATGCGTATATCGCATCCTCGCAACGGACCACGGCACGTCCGCGGCGCGCATTTTTACGATTACGAGCGAGCACCTCCACGGACCGCAGGTGTGAATCTTAAATTCTTTACTGTCGCTTTCGCGCACACGATGATATTTCGCCCCGACAAAGCCGATCGAGGAGAAACAAGTAAAAGTGTTACACATCCCTTTGAGTAATCGTTGACAGGCTTCCAATATTTTCCTTTACGTAATTCCTTGTCTCGTTTAGAAAGGATGATTGCCGTGATCAAGCGATGAAATAGAGCAAAGTAATATATTTTTTTCGACCAGTTATGAAAGTACGCGAGTATGTGTGTGTGTGTGCTCGGAATGTTTTTGTTATTTATATAAACAGAAGAGTGAGCACGCATTATCGTGTCAAAAGAGAGTGAAATGAACTCGTAGAACAATTTGGACAGTGAAAGTCGTCGTTGGCTCGAGTGCACTTTTACTTATGACCGGCTGGAGGATCATCGTCGCTACATCCTTGACGATAGACGCAAGGCGCAATTGGGCAAGGCAGGAATCGTTGATCGCTACATCATTCATCGATACTCACAGCCAAGCTCGTCGAAAAATCGCTGCTGCTCGTACTCGTGCGTCCCTCCGACGTCGTTCTCCGACTGCTGCTGCTGATCTGCGAGCCAAAAAAAAAAAAGTTTTAAAAAGTGCAGCTCGAGGGCTGAGCTAGCTGCAACGATGAAAACCTACCGAAAGCCGACATGTACTTGTCGTTCCTCCTGGCGCACGTGTCCCTGAGCAGTAGTATAGCCAGCACGAAGAGCCATCTTCGCAGGAGCCTCATGTTGGGGGGCGATGTCTCGGTGACTCGCCTCGGTGCTTCAATAATAATGCGATGCGGTTTCTCGGCGCAGCATCATCATCATCAGCGTCTTCGTCTTTGTCGTCGTCTTTGTCGTTACGATCGCGGCGACGCACTTTGGCTCCTCATTTCGTACATGTCGCCGGGATCTGGGCCGAGGAGGCTCGCCGACACATGTACATACACACGAATATACGCGTATGTGGTATGCGTGCGCGTCGTATGGAACCAGGTCACTGGAAACAAGTGGGACAAGCGCACCTTTTTTTATTGTTCGTATACATATATAAGAGACCACGAAGGGGGATCACCCTATTTTATACGGCTGCGCGCTGTATACACACGCGATATTCATCGTTTCGTCCTTAAGATTATCATTGAGTGAAAGTACGCGCCGCGCGACCGGACCTTCTTCCTCCTCCTCGTGCTCTCGCGATCGTGCGTGTATAAGTATAACAATACCGGCTCGCGCGCAGTACCACGCACCTTTTTTTTGCGCTCTCTCGCCGAGAGACCAAGCGGGCGATCGTTATCGTCTCGAGGCGCTTCGGAATTTGTCGCGCGTGGGGCTATGCGAATGAAGGCGTCGCGCGAGCAAAAGACGAGCGCGAGCCGCCGCGCCGCGACTGGAAATCGTCACTTTCCATTTTCCTCGTAATGACAATAATCATCGTCATCGGTGAAATAAGACAACGCGACACGATTGCAGCAGAATGCGCGCCGATGCAGTAGCCGCGCGACGAGTATGAAAAAAGCCGCCGCCGCCTCCTCCGTGCGCGATGGAAAGTGAAATGCGCTCCGCGCGACGTACAACGTATATATAATGGCCATTAAATCAACAACAAAGTGTTGATGATATCGTGCGCGCGCCTAGCTGCGCAGCGAGCTTTCATTCCATATTTTCTTCAAAGTCTTTAAGTAGTCGTACTTTTAATTAGTATATACGCGAAAAAAAACACACGGCAATTCGTCGATTGAACTTTCTTTCTGCGCGTGCGGCGCGCCGGTGGCCGCGTGCACTAGGCTGCAGCAGCGATTCCAATAGCTCGATCCTCCTGATTAATCGACTAGTTTATTTATTTGTTTGTTTACCGGCAGCCGATAGTCCACATCAATTACAAGGACGTATGGGATTTGAAGAAAAAAAAGAACAAGAAGCTCCCGTCGATCAGCCTTAATTTAAGAGTTATATAATGTCTGTCTCTCTCTTTCTCTGCTATCCGTCGTCTCTCTCTCTCGAACGCGCTTCTTATCCAGCCTGTAGTTGAGAAAGTCGCTCTACTTTTCAGAGCTGTCATCGTTCGCGCGCAGATTCCTCCTCGAGCGACGCTCTTAATATTATTATACCGCGAGAGATGGAAGAGAGAAAAGGAAGAAAAAATACGAAGCCTTTTTATCTAGAAATCAGTACCCTCGAGGGCTAAACAATCGATCTGTAGCTCTGTACAATGTCTCTCTCTCTCTTGTATCGCGGTGAAATCGAAAATATTATACTTTGCACTCGACGCGCGCGCGTATACATAGCGAGAAATTATTAATGCTCGGCTCGAGTTCACGAGCCAACAAAAAGTCAGCGATCACGATTAGTCAGAAAAACAACAAATAATAAATACCGAAAATTGTATACCTCGGAGATTGTGCAACGACGAGAGCGAGCCTATCAATTACGAATCCTTTATTTTTTCTCGCGAATCGCTCGAGTCCTTGATCCCGCTAGATTTAATGTGCCATTTCTATCGGAGTGCTCGAATTTATCTGCATATGCTTGGAATCGTAAAAAACTTTCATATTTGTAAATGTCCGATGTTCCGATTGGCCGATCGACATTGGCCGAACGGCCGCGCGAAAATGCCGAATTCGTGGCGCAGTGAAAGCTACGTAGTTTTCAAAAGAAGAAAAAATCACGACGAAATTTGCAAGAGTGAAAATGAGTCGGGAGTAGCGCGAGACACCCGCCAAGAGGTGAGCGTGAAAAATCGTTGAAAATTTACAAAAGACTCGTGTCGCATGCCTTGCGCGCACAATTTCACTTTTTAGCATCCAAATTCGGTAGAGCTGCGAAGCGTCCGACGATCAAAGCGACGTTACTAATGCAAGTTGCAATATGACATGCGAGTTAAAGGGCTGCAGACCCGCGATAAGCTTCCGACTGATAATTTTTAAATTCAAGCTCGCTCGTTCATCGGAAGATTATCAATGAAAGTGGAAGCGGGCGCAGCGATTTAAAGCTCCTCTCGAGCGCAAAAACTCGGACTAATTGAAAAATTGAGCAGTGGACAGTTATAATTACTCACCTGGAGAGTGACAAGAAGTAAATTACCAGCCAGAGGCACAGTCGACACTCGCGCACTTTGAATCACAGAACGTCAACAACAATAAAAAGGTTTAAGAAAAAAAAAAGAGTAAAAGAATCACACGAGACACATGTACACTAATGGAGCATGTCTTGGTGGCAATTGGCGCGCGCCGGGACGCATTCGGCGAGGCGAGCGCGAAACGAATGAACTCGAGAGACAGATGATAAAAGGCACGGGGCCAGCTGCGCTCGCCGCGAGAGGGGCCCGATCAAGCGTAAGCCTACGCTATATATGCTGCTATATACACAGAAAGAGAAGGCGAGCGCGAGGCAAAAGACAAGCTATATACGAATCGAAGCGCGTCCCATCGGTCCCGGGGACCATCGCAGACTCTCTCTCGAAAGCGCGGGGACATCTCGATCTTATTCGCCACTTTTCTCTCTCTCTCTCTCTTCTGGACCGCGCGACTCTCGAGTTATTGGCACGCACAAAAATCGCCAAACGAGAGAAACGCCCGTTCAAAATCTCGGCCTCGAGTCTCGTTTACCCGGCTGAAAATCAAAACACACATACGCAGCGCACGCAGCCCGTTAAAGTGAGAGTGAAAGCGCGTGCAAAACTCGTCGTGCCGATCGGAACAACGACGGGTCAGCTGATTCGAGCGGCGGATGAAAGTCCGCGGATTCGCCTTTGGCTCCTATCCGATTTTCGTCGTACTCCAGGTGCAAACGATTGACTCGATGAGCGAGCAGCCTCTTATCTGACCGATCATCTTCACCCATGAATTCTCTCGTCGATAGCCATTTACTCACTCATATCGATGATCAATTTTTTCTTTCTTAAGGATCATTTTTCAATTACAATTCCCACTTGGTAATTGTTTTCTCGCGTATCAAAGGCATTTGCTCTCGGATATTGGCGCGCGAAGAAAAGCTCAACGGACCCAATCGGTCGCTGTACTCGTACATAGTCACTTAAACGAATCCTCGGATCTCATTTCGCAATGAGTAAAACCCATGCGTACTTTCTTTTTTTTTCTAACTTTCATTCTCGACGCCTGCGTCATATGTATTATTTGTATTAAAGAAGAATTTTTTGTCTACACACCAAACTGCGCAAGAATCTCAAGTACCCTATGAGTAATTTCGCAATCTCGATTATTGCACTTGCATAATCCCATGTGGATCTTCGTACAAGAGATTATTTTCTCGCGCTTTCGCTCCCAGAATCAATACATAGACCAATTCAAATATATTCAGTTCGATTTTTTGCATAATTTTGTCTTTGTGAATGTTACACAATAAATATTGTTGCTGCGATTAAACTTATGAAAGCCCAAACTTATGAATGACAACTCACTGCTATCACGCCGTAATTGTTCATCATCCTTTAAATACCTCAATGAATTTTTCCTCGACGTACTTTCTCCAAAATATTTTTTCATGACAACTGTTATTGCTATTTGGAAACTGTGACTATTACCGCCGTAAAAAAATAACACTTTATAATTACATAATCACCCAATTGTCACCCCAAAAGTTGTGCTTTGTCAAGAAAAGGATAAATTATTTTTACAGATAAAGTAGTTGTAAAATAAGAGCATCTGAAAATATGAGAAATTTCATCAAGACTTTTTTGTAAATAAAAACTGGAATAATATTTAAACAAAACAAAATATTAATCAAGGCAAATTAATATATTCAATTTTTTTCAAACGTATTTATTTTAGCGATATGGAAAATTTGGAACATTTAATACAACCATACATTAAAAAAATACTAAAAACATATTATTAAACGTACTATTTTTCAATAACAGGGTCGACATTTGGGCCTCTGATGACCCTGAAGTCTTCTTATTATAAAGTATTACGTTGAAATATAATAAAATGCAAAGAAATAAAAACTAAAAAGAAGTAATGTGTTAATTTTATATTTATTATCAAAGTACAACATATTGCACACTATTACATATAGTGCAGTACATTCTAGTCAGTCTGACAGTTGGTATTTTTGACATTTGATTATTTCATTGCACTGCAAATCTTCATCATTATCACTTTCATCAGAACTAATGTCACTTTCATAATTTAAATAATCACTCACTAAGTTATTTAAATTATTTGAATTTTTAACAAATGTTTCATCTAAAGTAGATTGTAATCTATTAGCAGCTCTTTTGCGAGAAAACATTTATATTATTTATTTTATACTAGCGGTACCCGTCGTGGCTTGGCTCACTATAAATTTCAAAGAGTAGGAGAATATTGATAAAAACAAAATAATATTTTAGCCTTTTTTTGCAAAAAGACATTCAGGAATATACTTAAAAAAGTGCTTGAGGGTAAAACAATAAGGAATGACAGAAGATTTAAAGTAAGCAACGTTCATCTCACGACAACGACAACTTTCTTTGCGTATGGAAGGTAAATGTAAGCAAAGCCTTTTAATGATTAAACTGAAGAATTCTCGATTATTTTTTTTTAAAATTGTGGAATATGACCAATGAGCGATGAGCGATGAGCAATGAGTGTGGGGGAGCGATGAGAGTGGAGGAGGGGGCGAGTGTGTGCGAAGTGGTAAGAAACGAAAAAAATCCAAAAGTCAAAAAGAAAAAAAAAATGTATTCTAAGATCGTAGAAACCTTCACAGTGGTATAGTGTATGTATGGAAAGAATTTTAAAACGATCGGATGGGTAGTTTTTAAGAACATAAAATACAAACAGACGTCGTTTCTGCTTCATATATATCGATAGATATAACACAAGTAAACCATATAACCCAAGTAAGCTAAGTGACCCAAGTAACCCAAGTAACCCGAGTAGCCTAAGTAACCCAAGAAATCCAAGTAACCAAAGTAACCCAAGTAACCCAAATGACCCAAGTAACCCAAGTAACACATATAACTCAAGTAACCGAAGTAACCCATATAACCCATATAACTCAAGTAACCCATATAACCCGAGTAACTCATATAACCCGAGTAACCCAAGTAACCCAAGTAACCCAACCAATCGAGGGGAGAGTTATATCCAAATTTTTACTTAAAAATACTGTGAGAATGTGTGTTATACTTTTACCTGTTGCAAGGCGCATTTCTGGCCGAGTAACCACAGTAACCCAAGTAGCCCAACGGATCAAGAGGAGAGTTATATCCAATTTTTTATTCAAAATAATTTGAGGATATTCATTTGACATTTACCAATGAAAAGGAGCATTTTTGTCCGAGAAGCTTCAGTAACCCAAGTAAACAATATAACCCAAGTAACCCAAATAACCCATATAACCCAAGTAACCCATATAACCCCAGTAACCCGAGTAACTCAAGTAACCCAAGTAACCCATATAACCCAAGTAACCCAAGTAACCCAAGTAACCCAAGTAACCTAAGTAACCCAAGTAACCCAAGTAACCCAAGTAACCCAAGTAACTCATATAACCCATATAACCCAAGTAACCCAAGTAACCCACATAACCCATATAACCCAAGTAACCCATATAACCCCAGTAACCCGAGTAACTCAAGTAACCCAAGTAACCCATATAACCCATATAACCCAAGTAACCCGAGTAACTCAAGTAACCCAAGTAACCCATATAACCCATATAACTCAAGTAACCCAAGTAACCCAAGTAACCCAAGTAACCCAAATAAACCATATAACCCAAGTAACCCATATAACCCCAGTAACCCGAGTAACTCAAGTAACCCAAGTAACCCATATAACTCAAGTAACCCAAGTAACCCAAGTAACCCAAGTAACCTAAGTAACCCAAGTAACCCAAGTAACCCAAGTAACTCATATAACCCATATAACCCAAGTAACCCAAGTAACCCACATAACCCATATAACCCAAGTAACCCAAGTAACCCGAGTAACTCAAGTAACCCAAGTAACCCAAGTAACCCATATAACCCATATAACTCAAGTAACCCATATAACCCAAGTAACCCAAGTAACCCAAATAAACCATATAACTTAAGTAACCCAAATAAACCATATAACCCAAGTAACCCAAATAACCCGAGTAACTCATATAACCCAAGTAACCCATATAACTCAAGTAAGAATAAAAAGAAAAATGTATTCTAAGATCGTAGAAACCTTCACAGTGGTATAGTGAATGTGTGGTTTAAATTTATAACGATCGTACGGGTAGTTTTTAAGAACATAAAATACAAACAGACGTCGTTTCTGCTTTATATATATAGATGAGCGATGAGTTTGGTGGAGCGATGAAAGTGGGGGGCGGGTGAGTGTGTGCGAAGTGGTAAAAAACATAAAAAATTCAAAAGTCAAAAACAAAAAAAGAAAATTGTATTCTAAGATCGTAGAAACCTTCACAGTGGTATAGTGAATGTATGGAAAAAATTTTTAAACGATCGGACGGGTAGTTTTTAAGAACATAAAATACAAACAGACGTCGTTTCTGCTTTATATATATAGATTGATTGCAACGCTTACAAGCATATACTGTAATGCTAATATATACACAAAACAACAGATTAAATTTAAGCTATGCCCCTAATTTGGCCCTAAACAGGACCTAAATTTCATTACTAGACAATTTTGAAACTATAGGCGTCCAAAGCAGGCCCGGATCAGAACCGCATTACCCGCCATTTCAAGTTCCAGTAGTGCTATCAATTCAGGGCCAGATAACCTGCTCAGGCAGCCGTATTTTTTTTTTTTTTTTTAATTCGTTTTATTGGCCTTTGTTTTATACATATCAACCTAAGCAACCGTATTATAGTTTCCAGTAACCGGCGAGCTCTGTGTGTCTCTGGCGCTTTTTTTTTATAATTGATTGAAAATGTTATTAGTATTGATGGATAGGGAACAAAAACCTTGTCCATATGCCGTCGGATAAAGACTGCTCCACTTATTGTTTATTGTTAAGAGTCGATAAACAATTAGTGTTAGTTGCGCATTCGTCGTCGTTTTATTTTACTTCTAGTAATCCAATTTAGATGCATTTTTTGTAATGAAATCCTTGTAAACTGCTCCGATGTTAGGATTGAACAGATTTCAAATATAATGTGAATTAATTAAAATAATCGCAGATTCATTTTTTAATGTAAATTAGATGGGAAAGCCAATCGCGTCTCTGCGCAACTCGCAAGCGTGCTTGACATGGCGCATGTGCACGTGGTCGCATTGCAGACTGTTTCCCATTTTCAATCTCTCTAGCTTATCTAGCAGTAGCAACAACTCGTAACATTTCACGCATCGTACACTTATGTGAGACTCGATTGGACATAACCCAACGTAATGTCGCTCGTCGGCGTGCATCGTTTTACCATGCTCGCCCGTGTTTTTACCGGTTTGCAAAGCAGATCGTTGCACTTGGCCGCCTGTAAAAATGTCAGCGGCAATTGGGTCGTTGTCAATGCCCAGCGTCACCAGAGGTATCGAAATTGGCAGCCGGTCATCGCCGCGACTTTCGTCAGGCACGCCAGTGATGCGGCTCCCAAAGGTAAGCGATCACCATTAAATACATTTTGCTTTTCTATCAATTATTTATCATTGCAAGCAGTCTTTGGAAACGGTGCACATATGACAGGTACGTTCATTGACATCGTCCGACTATCTTGACTCATAATGTCTTGTCAAATTTTTTGAGGTTCAATTTTCGTGCTATTATAGGTTTGGGCACAATGCAAACTGACAAAGCTTGTGAGTAACAATAATTTTCAAAGTAACCTGTGACACTTTAAGAATGTCTATTTTCATGAATGTTGACAATGTCTTAAAAAATGTTACTTTGTTTCCTAATAAGTTATATATTTACTTTTAAATATAGTGGATGAATTCATAGCTTTGCTACATAAAAACAATCTTATGGATGATTCGAGTGAGTTTAAATTAATAAATCTGAGTTTTACTATTTCACATTGAAAATTGGAACATTAGTTGAAATTTATGTTAATACTTTGAATAATGTCTGTTATAAGCAGCTAGGGATAATATTAAAAGTATAAGTTATACAAATGCGACTAGCATTGAAATACGTAAGTTAAAAATTACATATAAAAATACTTGATTAATAGTCTTTATCCAATTATGAAAACTGCTAAATTTTTACAAGCAGCTCAGGATAAAATAGATTTAGTATCAGGTATAATTTTTTCAATTTAATTGTCAATATCAATTATTATTATGCAAATTAGAATAGTATTGAAAAAAATATTAAGTAACCTGACCTAATTGATTTTTTAGATGTACCTCAACTGGATAACGTCGTCACACAAATCCCGGGTAAGCATTTCAAATAAAAATAAAAAAAATAATCATGAATATTCCTTTTACTATAATATTGAATTTATTTTATAGAGCCTCCTACACCTCCTGCTGTGCAAGATATAGTAGAAGCTGCAGCAAACACTGGATCAAATCTTGCAGAACTTGGTCTTGGAGGATGGACTCCTCCTGGAATGATTCAACAAGCATTAGATTTATTACATACACAAGTTGGATTACCTTGGTGGGCAACAATTGTGTGCTGTAAGTAATACCCCTTTAAAGTGATTAACTCAATTGGATCCAATATTTTATACTAATTAAATTAATAATTTGTAGCTACTGTGGCTATCAGGTGCCTATTGCTTCCTATCGTTATTAAGATACAGAGATATGCTGCTAATATGCACAATGTACAGCCAGAAATGCAATACATTCAAGCACAGTTGACAGAAGCGAGAAAAATGGGAGATCAAATGGAAGGTAATATTAATCTCAAATGAAACATATTTCATTTTTATAAAACCAATTTATGATTTTTATTTTTAGTTATGAGATTGAGCGGTGATATGTACAGATTCATGAAGGAAAAAAATATTAATCCACTTACCAATGCTGGATTACCTTTACTTCAGGTTTGTTTACTTTAATGAAATTATTAAACTAGGAGAAACAAAAGAATAAATATTCATGTTTATATTTTAGGCTCCAATATTTTTATCATTCTTTTGGGCTTTGCGAGGTATGGTTCGAGCTCCTGTACATAGTATGGCAGATGGTGGATTATTTTGGTTTCAAGACCTAACTTTGCCTGACCCATTTTATGCTTTACCATTAATTACTAGTGTTACTCTATTCACAACAATAGAACTTGGAACAGATAGTGTAAGAGTTCAATCAATGGGCAATATGAGGCATGTAATGCGTGCTCTGCCAATTGTTATGTTTCCTTTCATCATGAATTTTGAAAGCGTGAGTATTTTAAATACTTTTTTTACAAATTATATAAATTGATCATGATAATTATTTTTTACTATTAAATGTAGGCCATATTATGTTATTGGGTGTCTACCAATGTATTCTCCCTCATTCAAGTCGCTATTCTTAGAATACCAAAAGTGAGGACTTATTTCAAAATTCCTGAAATAATCAATCATGATGCAAAGGCATTACCAATCACAAAAAAAAAATTTGTTGAAGGCTTCAAAGATTGTAAGTTTTGAAAAATTTTTATCTCAATTATGATTAACATTGATAATTTATAATATGTACAATACAATAATTGCTTTCTCTTGTAGCCTGGACGAATATGAAAGTAGCAAGAGAAGCTAGCGCTCGGAATATTTACGACGAGACAGTTTTTGAAAAAGCTGGAAAAGGCCCAGTACCTAAAACTTATAAATATGACCCGACAAAACCGAGAAACCCAAACGTTTTTCTCTCTAAGAAAAGGGATTAGTTGAATTTCACCAAACTCTAGTTAGAATCTAGATCAAGTATTTTATAATTATATAAATACACAAATTAATTTTAAAAACAATTGATCATTGGGAGTAGTTGTTATATTAAGTTTGATAATGTTGTACATAAATCTCTCTATGAAAAAATGTTGCTTTTAATTTTGTAAATGACGTTTAAAAAATATACATGATTCATAATTTGAACTAAATTCATTTATTTGGAAAAATAATTTTTAGAAAGTGGACGTATCCTGAAGCATTGCAAACAATTATTATCATAAGATAAATTTCTACTCAAGGAGATCATTTCTTTTCTTCCACAATGAACTATTGGTTTACTGTAAATACTACAAACATTAACTTTGCTTAGAACTTAAACAAAAAATTAAATGCAACTGCTTGGATCTAATCATTTTATAAAAAAAAATAGTTTTGTTCAATTTTCAAGTGTTTAAGTAAAACCCTAAAATAATGAACTTCTTCAGTATTCAGTACTACAATATGTGTTTTATCATTGATTCACCATAGATATCAAATACCAACATTTTTTAAAAATAAAAAAAAACTTATTACAAAACTAAATAAAATTTTTATTTGTAATCATTCATTGGTAACCATTAACAATAGTTATACACATTTTTAAAACAATATTTTGTAAAACTTAATTAAATAATTAAATGCTAGATAACTTTGATGTATTTAATTGCATGCAACAAATACCAAATGAAAATTAAATATAACTCTGATATTACGATTCTTCTGCGCTCTCTAAGCATTGTTCTATTACATTACAGAGAAATTCATTTTCTAAAGCTGCAGCAACTCTTTCTTTATCACCCAACTGTTTATTTACTGCAGCTTCAGATACATGAGTTCCAGGAGTAACTGTAACTGAAACTTTGAACTTTGGTGATATTTTCCGTAATAACTGTGTTCTTATAGATAATCCTATGAGAGTTGCCATGCTACAGTGTGGTATAGTAGGAGTAAACTGAACATTAATTTGATTTTTTTCATTATCAACCTAAAAATTAAGAGAAACAATTATTAGTTTTTGAATATCATGAAAAACATAAAAATAAAATAAAAATCATATACTAATACTTACTTCAATTAAACGCTGCTCGACAACATTCAACTGTTCTAAAGTCAACGGATGTTCTGGGTCAGTGATATTCCTCAACAATTCTACAAAATAAAGTTTTGTGTAAATAATAGAGACATAAAATTAATTAAAAAATTAATAAAACGTTCGTTACCGAATACTCTCCGAGCATCGACTGCATCCGCGTTTCTCGGAATTTCTTCAATTTGTTCGTCGACACTTAATTTCTCTTCCAATTTGGGATAAATTTTCGGATTCGGATTATCGAGTGGTCTACTCATTGTTGCAGCGTTTATACACTTATTTTTTTGATGACAGTTAAAAAAAACGCACGAAATAACAATTGGGTCAAGTCAATTCACGATGTAAACGTTGTTCTCCGATCTGTGTACTTTGACAAATGCACTTTTGAGAACGCGTGTTTTTATAAGTTTTAGGTTAACTTTGAGTCATAGCAGAACCCATAATGCGCGCGCGCTTTTCCGCTACCAAGCTTCGCTACTTTACTTTGGAAATCAGTTCACAGCTACTCCGACTCGCGACTATGTATGTGTAACATAACTGACTAAGTGCCTCACCAGTTACCCCCCGACCCCCGTACCGAGCATACACCCACATACAGCGCGGGGTTTTGATAAGACTAATTTTATTTTGCTTGAATGAAAAAATTTACCTTTTTGTAGAAATTCTCGTCATCAAAGTAACATACTGCATAAAAAGGGATTGCTCATTATGTGAACAGCATAGTAATTATAATTAATAATCTTGTGTGGGCAGTATCCGATGTGTTGAGCATTTTTTCGCGAGATTCGTTTTTGAAACATTTATCAATTTAAATCCAATAAAAAAGATTGCAAAACATGATCGAGGAACGGACGTGCGCATGTTCGTATCATGTCAATAAGCCACACACTCAATGACTCTTTAATGCTGATGCTGGTCGTCGAGGACTGTTCACATTTCGTAATTCCCAGTTCGCAAGCGTGCTCGGGTGCAGTCTGCGTGCGTGAAAAAGAAAGAGAAAGAAAGTGCGAAAAATATTTTGGCCATCATCATAGGAGGGACTCGTATTTTTGGTTTTTTTCGTCCCTCCGCGAAAATGGTGAGTTGATTAAATAAAACCATCTTATTTTAACATCAACTTTTAATAAAAAGTCAATGCGAGAAAGGTCGCTGAAAAAAATGTGAATATACAGGCAGTGTATAGTGTTATCATTTTTGCGAGTTAACCTTAACTTTCGAATATTTATGAATCACTATTGTTACTTTCGCGAAATTACTTCTTTTGTGAAGTCATCCTGATAAAAATTATAAGTCTTTGAAATTTCGGCGTTCATCGAGTGTTTAAATTTTTAAAACTTCTTATTTCTACTCATTTGTTTACCAAGTTTCAAAAATTGAAATGGTCTATTCGATAAATGAAAAGTGGATCATTTATTTGAAATATAAATAAAAGATTTTATATGTTATTGTTGTTTGCATATAATGATTTTATTGTTATTGATATTGCTATTATTTTTGTTGTTTTTAATATTACCATTCATTGTATTCTCTTAGTATGGCTCAATATAATTTTGTCTTTATATTAACAGCAAAGGTTAAAATCTTCGCAGCGAGACAAAGTGAAGAAATTTATTTCTTTCACCCAAACTGATGAGCAAACAGCCATTTTTTGTTTGTCACAAAATGACTGGAAACTGGATTTGGCAAGCGATAACTTTTTTCAAAATCCAGATTCATATTTAAAAGAGAGAAGAAGTACTGCTTCAATAGATAAAAAAAAGGTTGATCAGCTATTCAATCGATATCAAGGTATATTAAATTTCTACAATTCACTGATATTTTCATTCAAAAATATCAAAATCATAATATATGTTTGTTTTGAAATGTTTCTTAGATCCTCATGAACCAAATAAAATAACAGTAGATGGAATTATGAAGTTCTTGGATGATTTAAAGTTAGCACCAGATAGTAAATTAGTTCTTATTATAGCATGGAAATTTAGAGCAGATACTCAGTGTGAATTTACAAAGGAAGAATTTGTTACTGGCATGACAATTTTAGGGTAAGCGAAGCTCTTTAGTTTAAAATTTCCAAAAATTTTAAATCTACAACTGCACATAAAGCGGCTAAAATAATTTATTACAGATGCGACACAATAGATAAACTTAAAGCAAAATTACCTAGTCTAGAAGATGAGTTACGAGAAGCATATGTATTCAAGCAATTTTACAACTTTACCTTCAATTATGCTAAAAATCCTGGCCAAAAAAGTCTTGATTTAGATATGGCAATTGCATACTGGAACATAGTTCTAAAAGATAAATTCATATTTTTAGATTTATGGTGCAAGTTCCTACAGGTAATTTTTAAATCATTAGCAAGTCGTAAATTTTGTATTGTTTAGCAATAAAATTGAGTTTACGTGCATTATAAAAAGAAAATTTAAACTTAATTGATAAGAACATCTTAATTTTAGGAACATCATAAAAGGTCTATATCAAAGGATACATGGAGTTTGTTACTGGATTTCTCACTTATGATTAACTCTACAATGTCTAATTATGATGAAGAAGGTGCATGGCCAGTACTGATTGATGATTTTGTTGAATGGGCACAGCCACAAATCTCCCAAGCTCCCTAACAGATGAACTGTAGTTTATCGAATTGAAGTCTGTACAGGCCAAACCAAAATTAACTTGAATACTCTTTATGAGAAGCTGAATAAGTTATCTCAATAGATAGCAAGATATCAAATTGAAAAAATAAGCAAGTTATTTTGAAAAATATTGTTTGATAATGTTCTTTTTAAAAAGTTCTAACGAAATTTGAGTTGAATCAGAAAAATCAATACTTCAATACTGTGCAGTAAGAATTAAACTTTGTGCTAAAGATATTATGAATTTACATGCAAACTAAATCTAAGTGAAAACTGAAAAATTCATATTTCACTTGCAAAGATACACTAAAGTAAACAGATTTTTTTAGAAGGCAAGCAAGTCTTACAAGCACCAACACTTTTCAAATAGTCAAGTGCAACTGATTTATTTCTTTTATGGATTTGATTGTACCAGAATCGTGTGAGTACTTCACGATGAATGCTTTTCATTTTCAAGCTTGAGTTTGTTTGAATATCTAATATTATTTTTGAAAATGTTTATATGTATTAATACAGTTTTTTAATGTAACAAACTACTGTGATTTTCTAAAATTAGCTCTAAAACTGTTAAAGTTTCTTCATTATATGTTTGCATCTAATGTACAGATATCAGTGTTTGTTTTAATTGAGATACGATTCTATAGTTAAATTTAAATTTATAGAAGCTAATTATTCAACAAAGTCCAGAAACATTACATTTACAAGATCGAATAATCTGTTATTCTTAAATTTGTTCAAAATCCTGTTATTAATCACTTTTCTACAAGCAAAATTGACAGGATACTAAATAAAAAAGTAATTTATATTTTGATTTCAAGCCATTTCTTTCTTATATGAATAATAAATTAGGATATTGTTGAGTAAAAGCAAAAAAAAAAAAAAAAATACAGCTATAAGGAACTAAAATGAAAAACATCTCAGATTATCTATCTTTTATCTATTACTTTTATGATCTTCTAATAACAAACAAAAAATTTATTTCAAAAAAGACAAGGTAAAAATTAATCATGGTATTGATAAGTAAGGAAATGTTGGGATGCGAATTGCGCAATTATTTAAGTTGTGAACGTCTTTTTCATTAAATTAGTATGCTTAAAAAGCATAAATGTTGAAATGAAAGAAAAATTAAACAAAACTAAAATTTTAGATTGAATAAGTTAAAAAAAAAACATTGTTTCAATCCTGTTTTATTCTTTTAAATATCGAAAATTAAAAACAATATATATTTATAAATAATATTAAAATGGTTCGGTTCGATAGGGGACGATTGTAAATACTGTAAATAAGAAAATATCGTTACATTTAATCGAAAAAATTCTAGAAAAAATAATATCAGTATGAATGTTTCAAATAAAGTACATTTACTGACAATCGACATTTTTTATTCCCTTCTCTATTATAAATGTATTATCACTAATGAAAACCTAATTACAATTGATATTTAATTCAGAAGATGTAGTATCAGCAAAACGTATTTACATTTTTTTTTCCTCAAGCACGACTACGTCAATGTGAACAGGAACAATCGTGATGGCAAGACCTCTCGCAGCTAGATTTTCTCGTATAATACAGGCAAGCTAATTCATAGTTTACTGGATTGGCATTTGTATAAGGCCTGATGACTTTGAAAATGAACCACTCTACGAGTATTTCCAAATTCTGTCTCGCCGTCTATGAAAAATGTCGAACATAAGGAAGGCATACATTGCAATAGAAAATTTTTGTTGAATTTGAGGAATGAAAAAACGTACTTGAGCTACAACGATGCCTCTGCCACTGTTACTGTGACTACCGTTTGGATCTGGATGACCGTGGGAATCGAAAAAAATTGCCTGAAACGATCGTCGAAAAGAAAGGTAGAAATCGGCAACGATCGATAGGCAACTCATTGGTCGCTCGTCTTACCGATTTGGTAGCCTTGGGGAAAATGAAGAGTACAGTTCGACCATTGGAAATGAGCACCATAAACAGATAATCGGGCTGCCAGTCGAGTCTATCCCACTGCTCGAGGAACCAATTCATGTTGACGACCAACTGTTCCTCGAAATTGTCGTGATAGACGTTCCACTTCTAAATGGAGGATCGGGAAGGTAAATGTGAGGGTAAAACTGGCGCGGAAGCTGAGCACTTGTGCGTGTACCCATTCTCTCATGTGGCAGAGCTCGGGACAGCAGTACTTGAGGGCGTCGGTGACACTGAGGTGATGGTGCTTGACCAGGCGTCTGCACATGATGCGATCGTAGGCTCGATTGCCGCTGATTATCGACTCGGCAATGACTTGGGTCAGTAGGTCGTTGTAGGACTCGGGCCCGATATGGAGCTTCGCCTGAGCCACTCCCGAGGATACCAACAGGCATATCAGGGTACAGGCCTGGCTCGCTGTGGACAAACGTGACCCGGTGAGCTAGCGATTTTGTCACGCCTCGCTTATGGCTGCGCACTTACATTCTTGGTTGTTGGGATATCTGCTTTGGGTGAAATTGCTGGCGAACCAGTAGGCCGTCACGCCGTAGTAGTGCTCCACTTGGCAGTAATCCGGTATGGGCAGTGCACTCAGTGTTGACATTTTTACATTGAAATTTGCTCGCGCCAATTTGCTTTGAGAGGCGCGCATACAGACTGAGAATTTCGATCGAGGTTGAGAAAATTTTAAAGGTCCGACTTTTTCATGTCACTTGGTAATTTTAATTTTTGGCCGAGAGAAGTGATACATTTTTTTCTTTTTTTTTCTTTTTTTTGTGGCCCAGAGGGTTAACTCAACCCCATTGCGGCTGGCTGTGTTTGTGAAAGGACTGATTGAAACTGCAGCGATTCATGGCTGTTTCGAATTTCGCGCGATTACGGCGCATCTGCTAATTCAATGCCTATCGCTTCTGTCTACATACTCATATTCTTAAAAATAACATCGATTTCGCGAACGAGGAGAGTTTCAAGTTCACTTTTCCCGCAAAAAGTAATATTGGTTTTTTTATGTCGACTCAAGTTCTACGACCAATAAAATAAGTATTATACATAGCTCTAATAATCCTTCTTAGTAATCTTAGTAGTCCTCTTGCAGACAGCACTGGCGTCAGTGAGTAGGTCAGCTAGCAGAAAAGCAATAACCAGTTTTCCTCTACTCTGTTAAAATGGCAGCAATCAGATTGGGCTCGAAAATCAAGGAGCTGCGAATTTTGCTCTGCAGCCAGTCAAAATCCAGCGAAGGTGCCAGGTAAACCTTTCAACTCTTCATCCTTCTATTCTATCTAATGTCAATGACAAAGGCATCGAATTAATACTTGCAATAGCTTCAGTTTCACAGCTTCTTGGTTATGTTTCGTTACGCGCAAATACAATTTTGAATATTATTTTTATCTTTTAGAAATTTCATCGAGGAAAATTATGTCAACTTGAAACAAGCAAATCCAAATGTGCCTATACTTGTTCGTGAGTGCCTCAAAATCGAGCCCAGAATTTACGTACGAGCTGGTGAGTTTAGAACTAATTATTGACATTCGACAATTCGGCATAGTATTGATAGAGCGAATGATTTTTCAGAACAAGGCAAGGAATCTTGGCTTTCAATTGGTAGCATGAGTTCAACTGACATCGCGCAAAAATTACAAAAAGCGGCATCCGAGGAATGATTTTCATCATCTTGTGTTTGCATGTGTTAAATATGAATAATGGAGAACTTGGATAAAATACTGTACTATAATTTATAGCTGCTCATCAAATAGCACGTTTTAGTTGCATATTGTTATTTATTATAATCGTTGAATAAAAAACCATTTGAATGTAATGAGTTTCGCATAAATTTATTTAACAAAATTTAGAGTTGCATTTAAAGTGATACAAGTTTTGTTTGAACTATAACACTTTACTTAGGAACTAGCATTCCTCTAAAAACTTCATTTATATAGTTTTTTAATGTGAATACAAAAATAATTTTAGTATTGACAGATAGTCCCGGATATTTTAAAATTAAATTTCTTATTATTTACTAATTTTTTCAATCAAATTTTGGTAAACCAAATTGTTCAGGCTTAAAATCTTCTAAACTATTTAAAACAATTGTAGCTTTCTTTGTAAATTCTTTAGGTAGGTTTGGATCAGGTACCATAACAGTTTGCATACCAGCACTCACACCTGCTTGCACTCCATTTGGAGCATCTTCAAAAACAAGGCACTAAAATTCAATATTAAAATTTGATTACTTTTTGTCAAACGACTTTTCAACAAATTTCTATACAAACCTTAGATGGATCAGGGCAATCAGGAAATCTTCTGGCTGCTACCAAGAATATATCTGGATTTGGTTTTCCTATTTTCACGTCTGGATCAGATCCACCAAGAACTTTATGATGAAATAAATCAAAAACTTCTGTTAAATGCTTTGTTTTGAGATTGAAACTCTCTTCACTGGAACTTGTAGCTAAAGCAATGGGGATATTGTGTTTCTTTAAATGTCTCAACAACTTTTCAGCACCTATTTCAACATAGCAAAAGATTTTTGTTAAAAAATATAAATTAATTCATTTTTGCAAGATTCAAGCTAATTTGCTAAAGAAGTTTTAGTTTATCATGTACATAAATAAAATGAATTAGTTCTGGTTCTGGTATGAGCTCATTCCTGATATGAAAAAAGAAACAAAAAATATTTTATCAATTGGGCAGTGCTAATAAAACATATCCTTAACCTGGCATCATATCAACTTCATGGAATGATTCTATTTGCAAACGACGATACATTTCTGAAAATTCATCGATGCTCAAAGGCAATTTGTAATGAGATATAATGAGTTCCGCTCCAACTTTTTCTGGCCTTCCAAGCACCTCGTAAACCAACGTACCTCCGTATTCATGCCCATATTTTTGAACAATAGCACCATATACTTTTTTATACACTCTTTCTGAATCTGTATAATGAAAAGAAAGCTTCATTAGATTATGTTATGATATATTACCTGGTAAAAATTTAGTCGTTGGGAATATCTCCTTGTAATCATCCTGCAGACGTTTATGCAATTCATCAGGTTGCATTGGTAGTTCAAAAGTATCAATGAGAAATTTAATTAACTGATGAGTATGGAATCCCATGGTTTGACCTTTGTGAGCCCATGTGAACTCTTTGCCATAAGGACTAAGTAAACGATTAAATACAGTTGTATAAAGCTGCTCAGTGTCTGTGAAATCATGGTAAAGATTTTTATTAGGCAAAAATCTGTGAAAACTTTGGCCGCCAGGCGGCAGATGTGGCGTGAGTCGTCATGCGCAGTAATCATTTCGATACACGCATAGTTATTCTGCTTTCTGCTGCATATACTACTGCTGGCTGTCTATACTGAGAGTTTCAATAATATTATAAATATTTTCTAAATTAAAAGTAACGTCATGCGGTGTAAGGTCGAAAGTTGTCAAGGGCTAAAGAAATTTAAATTTCCGAAAAATGAAGATCTGAGAAAGAAGTGGCTAAATGCTATTCGAAGGCCAAATCTGAAAGTAAAGCCAAATGATGGGTTATGTCAAAAACTTTATCATAATCTTCCAACCTGTGAATCCATCATTCATTTATTATAAACATAATCATAACCTGTATGTGTTTTGACTCCTATTATTGATGCATTGTTACTTTTATTTACCTTTTAACGAGTTCCTCTTTTCTTCCCCACAATCTCTTGGCTCCTCTATCTTTTAAACGTTTTTTAATTTCAGGAAGAGTTAAGTCACCATATCCAATTTCTTTTGATTCCTTTTTTTTGGACATTTTAAAATACGAGCTCTTTCGGGCCTCACGAAAAACGCGTTTCTGCGCATGACGACTCACGCCGCATCTGCCCCCTAGCGGCAAAAGTTTTCACAGATTTTTGCCTAATATTAACAGTACTAAACTAGATTTCAGGAAGTGAAAGTGCTACTCAAGTTTCAGCACAATCACAAGGCAGTGGAAGTTATGCTCAGAATTGTTGTTAGAAGTTATATGCATATTTTTATGAATACGTCAATTCAGTGGCCTTGGAGTACACAAATGATTTAAATAGACCATACAAATATTATTGTTTGCGCGCTATTCAATAATGGCGGTCGTCGCGCTTTTTGCAAATTGCGACGACCGCGGCCGAATAGACACTCAGCACTTTTGAATAAGGGATTAACTTCAAGGTTCAAGTTCAAGGTTACGTTAGTGTTACATCATATTTTATTGGTTCGTCGTTGTTGTTAGATCTGACAAAATCTTATTGACTAAGAAATCAATTGAAAACACGTGTTGGTATGTAAAAACTTTTAAATTAATGATTGATTCAAAAATCAAATGGAGATATTTTTGGTACTTGAAAAAGATCGCGTGATGAATGATTTGTATGTTTAATCAATTTTTCCGAAAAAAAATATTGAACGATTATTAACTACTAATAATTAGAGTATTTAAATACATATAAATATCACATCGCTGTTAAATCGATGAAGTTTTACACAAACATGATCAATAATCTATCATAGTTGCATCACATCTGATAAAAGTATTTGCGAGTTATCACATTAGAACTAAGTAACTAAGTTTGTGCCCAGATAACACGAAAAGTTGCCGCAACATTTCGGCAACTGCAATTTTTAAACTTGCAGCAATTCATTTAATAATTAACGTAGAAAAATTTCCCGATTGGTAATGAAGTACCGTTGTAGCAACGTAACGGAAACTTTCCGCGTTATCTGTACAAATATATGGTCTAAATGAAAAGATGAGCGACTTAAAGAAAAAAGCTAGGTTTGGCTTGAAATTTTCCACTTCGGAGTCGTGTATAAAAGTTGGCGCACTCCCTATTGACGTACGTTTATATCTATATATATGTCAACTGCAACAGCTCACACAAAGTGAACAGGGCAAAAAGCAGCAAAAAGCTTACCAATCAACAATCCGTCCATATCGAAAATACAATGGGTGACATTTTTGTAGGTGGTCTCGCACATGATGACAACTTTTTGATTTATTACAAAAAACACTTGAAGATTTTGAACTATTCGGGTGATGGTCGACCGTCGCCGGCGAAGGTCAGGAGGAAATTAACTCAGCAGTCAGTCGTCAGATCCACGCGCGTCGCGGTTTAGTTCGCGCTGCTGCTCGACTGCTGCCGCCAGTGCTGCTGTCTGCATAGTTTACAGACTGTATATAGCTGTAACTTTGACTTGCGCGAGCGCAGAAATCGCAATTGGGATTTCCAAATTGAGCTTGTGTAGCTTTTGTGCTTTTCCTGATATTATGTTGTATTGTATAATGCATTGACAATGACGTCAAGCACCCCAGTTTGCTTGACGTAAAGTGACGACGTTTTTGCACAGCCAATTTTGGATACGATTTAATATTTTGCGGTTTTTTTTCATTTCACTTGTTTATCATTTTATTCAAAAATTCATTCGAGCATCCTTTCGATGGTAAGATTAGTAATTAATGGAAAAAAATTATTAGAAAACTTATGAATGATCAAGAAACCTCCATTAGTCATTTGTTTTTTTCTTAATAAACTTACCTATTTTAAGAAGATTTACGTTAAAAATTTTTCAACGACTTTTTTTTCATGTAATTGGGTACTGTTTTTGACGGCTAATCTATTCTCTAATCGAAATTTTTTCGCAAAGTTTTTTACAAGTACAAAAGTAAGGCTATTAAGTAATAAAAATTCTTTCAACGTATAGCATTTGCTAAATTTATAATTTTTCACTAAAAATGCTCAATTAATTTTGACTTGAGGCTGCATGCGAGGAAAACCAGAACGAATTCGTTCACTGAAATTTCGGTAATCCGAAAAGCTCGGGTTTGAAGTTTTCCAAAGTATCGATGACCAGAGTAGCTCTACCAGTTAAATTTCTGGGCAATTCTGGATCAGGTACCATGACTGTTTGCATACCAGCATTTAATCCAGCCTCGACTCCGTTCGGCGAGTCTTCGAATACCAAACACTATAAGAGATAATGGTCATATTAAAACCGCCCTGAATCATGAATGGACGATAAACAACAAACCTTGGATGGTTCCGGGTTATCGGGAAAACGTCGAGCGACGACGTAAAAAATGTCCGGCTGCGGTTTTCCCCGCTTCACTTCTGGATCGCTCGAGCCCATGACTTTGTGATCGAACAGATCGAAAAATTCTCCAAGATGTGACGTTTTGAGATTGTAGCTTTCGACGCTAGAGCTGGTGCCCAGTGCTATGGGAATCCGATGTGCCTTCAAATGACGCAACAGTCTTTCGACACCTGTCGACATAACGAAACGATCTCTTTAATCGATCTTCAATAATTTTCTATCGTGGCGAAATAAAAATTTCACCTGGCAATAATTGAGCGGTGGGAAATGTCTCTGAGTATTTTTGCTGCAGCAGTTGATGCATCTGATCGTCGCTCATGGGCAATTCAAATTTTTCGACCAAGTAATGCACAATTTGAGCACTTTGAAAACCCATAGTCTCGGCCTTGTGGGCCCAAGTAAATCGCTTGCCATACGGCTCAAGAATATCGTTGAATACTTTCAAATACAAGGCCTCCGTATCTGCGAAAATGATTAATGATTTCAAATGAATGGACTCAAGGTGTAAATTACTTATATAGAAAACCTACTCAAGAGTAGCCCATCCATGTCAAATATACAATGGGTGACTGGTTTGAATAGTGCATCTTTTGAAGCCATGATGTGCAGCTGTAACTTAAATTATTCCTGAAAAGACAAAAAGACCTTTGAAAATGTCAAGCTCGCAGCTATGTAACACGTGATATAAGTAAACCGTTGCTACAAAATATAATTACTCACTGATTCATATGCCACGATCTTAGTGCGGCTTTCATGTTAACGATGTTCTTAAGTGGGGGTATCGTAAATACCGCTATGCACAGCGCCGCAGTTGTGCTTTTTTATGAGTAAAAAACAGTTACAGAAACGCATGCGCTTATACTCAATCTAGTAATTCAGATGATTAATTTAGCAGCGAATTTTTGAAGAAAAAACAACAAATAAGAGTGGCATAGTAAAGAGTTTTGTGATTTTGACACGAAGCGTACTCCCTCGTAAGCGATTCGTTTGTGTAGATTTTTACTTTTGGTCTACTTGTACGAGAGGTAAAGCAATGACTGAAAGTTCATAAAATCATCGTTTGAGAATTTACGAGAAACGAAGCAAAAATAATAAAAGGGAAAACTTCCGCAAGTTAAAAGTGATTTTCAAGAATATAGCTTTTATACGAAATTCAATGAGGCAACGATGAGAAAATTTCTTTCCTCGTGTATCAAATCGCGATCTCCGAATGCGATATCTCCGCTCTTCTTATAAGAGATAGAATACCGATTGAAATGGTTGATGTTACACTAAATAGAAACATCTGAAGATGGTATTTTCGAATTTTGTGTTGGACAGGGAAAAATTTGCCTCAACCAGGACTCGAATTTTTCGAAAAATGAAAATTTGATTTCAATATAATAAAAAGGAATTATTTGGACCATTTGCGAACTTTAAAAAACGAAGAAATAAAATAATTTTTTCAGATTTTTTCAGATCCTGCTTAAACTCGAGGTACTTCTTGAAGATTTTTCAAAACCACGTAAAAATGCTTACGACCGAACTCGCCGGTACACAAGTTCGAATCTGTCGTAATTTTAAAAAGCTCACAAGCCTCGGTATGTTTCTAGGGGCGCGATGCGTCGATGACTCGGCTGATAAGTCACACATACTCTGATGCTTTTTCAGTTGTTCACTCCTGAGGTGCAACGGGTACTATTTTGAATGAAAAACTGGAAAAAAATGTACCTTTGTACAAAACACATCTAAAGTAATAAATATTATATGTGCAATAGGACGTGCAACTTCTATATACTTTTTTAGATTAAACACGGAATCAAATATTTTCTTACTTAAATAAAGTCAAATACATGCATAATACATTAAGAAATGATCAAATTTCGTACACTTCTCTCACAGTATCTATAAATCTAATCCACAACTCATCTAATCTGTAACTGCGGAATCCGCGAGTTATTTCCAGGAGTTTGACCGTCACTAAACCCCCAAGTTTCTTCTGCGTCTCTCGTGATATGTTCTATTGTAGTTTGCAGTCTCGAATCCAAATGTCTGAATGTCGACTGCCGTACGTAGGTCGACTGTCGTTCGTCAGATATACAAATAAACATCATAGACAATTTACCCACTTCTACAGAGTACCCACCCTACGTGTACTTTTTTACTGATGATAATAAACGTAATAATTTAAGTTTATGATTGATAGTTTCGTTGCGTATCTGATACTCCGTTTTCCTACTCCATAAGTGTTGAAATTGATATGTGTTATAATTTCTTGAGGCAATCAACAGTCAGTAGGACGTAAACAATATCTCGACTTGAGAAGTTGTAGCTCTTATCAATTAGTAAAAACAGAGGGACCTGCAGCTGCAAAAGATTAAAATTGTGTAAAAAAACAGCCGAGATTTTTTGTAATTTGTTCGTTCCAGTGTTTGTCGATTGACTAATTTTTCTGGCACAAGATGGTAAGTGATGGTGCATTTTTTACTAATGGAAAATTGTAACCTATGAAACAATGAAATTATCATTTATTTTTACACTCAAATTATTTATTCGCCGTGACCCACTCATCTTTGCTGACATTCTTTTACATTATCTTTCTTTGGTTATTTGTTTCATAGGATGACGAAGATCAGTACCAAACTGGTTACGATGTAGGCTCTTTTCCTAAAGATTTTGGATACACTCCTTTTGATGGTGAAGCTGAAGGCACAACAGGACCATTAACAGGGGATCAAAAACCTAGAATTCTCTTAATGGGCCTCAGGAGGTGAGACTTGAAAACAAAAATGTAAATTAACATTTTGACACTTAAAATTCATCATTATCCATATACATTTGTAGAAGTGGAAAATCGTCTATTCAAAAAGTTGTATTCCACAAAATGTCACCAAATGAAACGCTATTTTTGGAGAGTACAAATAAAATCATCAAAGATGATATTTGTAACTCAAGTTTTGTGCAATTTCAAATCTGGGATTTTCCAGGACAAATTGATTTTTTTGATCCTACATTCGACAGCGATATGATTTTTGGAGGCTGCGGTGCTTTAGTCTTTGTAATTGATGCTCAAGATGATTACATGGAAGCACTAAATAAACTACATATGACAGTATCTAAAGCTTACAAAGTTAATCAGGCAATAAAATTTGAAGTTTTTATCCACAAAGTTGATGGTCTATCAGATGATTACAAAATGGAAACTCAAAGAGACATACACACCAGAGCTAATGATGATTTAGTAGATTCAGGTAAATTAATAATGAACTTGAATAAATGATATTGCATAATAAGAAACATAAATTATTTTTATTTTAACTTATAGCTTGTGATCAAATACACTTGAGCTTCCATTTAACTTCGATCTATGATCATAGTATATTTGAAGCTTTCAGTAAGGTTGTACAGAAATTAATTCCCCAACTGCCAACATTGGAGAATTTATTAAACATTCTTATTTCGGTAATAATAATTTTGATAATCTTGATTTTTCAAATTTATAAATGCAAATTATCTGATGAATTGAATTTTTTAGAACTCAGCAATTGAGAAAGCATTTCTCTTTGATGTTGTTTCAAAAATTTACATTGCAACTGATAGTTCTCCTGTTGACATGCAGAGTTATGAGTTATGTTGTGATATGATCGATGTTGTAATAGATGTCTCTTGCATATATGGGTAAATTTCAGATTTTTTATAGGAATCATAATGATAATTTAAATTTTTAATCATAATTAATTTGTATTATTTCAGTTTAAGAGAAGAAGCAGCAGCTTTTGATAGTCAAAGTTCCAGTTTGATAAAGCTGAACAACGGCACCATTTTGTACTTGCGGGAAGTCAACAAATTTTTAGCTCTTGTATGTATTTTAAGAGAAGACAACTTCGAAAGACAAGGTCAGTATAAAAACTTATTTCTAAATTTAGTCTTTACTTGCAAATTATATTTACTGTTTTTTTACAGGAGTGATCGATTACAATTTTCTCTGTTTTCGCAACGCCATTCAACAAGTTTTTGAACTTCGAAACAAAGCTCTAGCAGCAGCAAACTCAGCCTCAAGTCCTTCAAATGCAGCCAACCACTCAGCATCTCCGGACAGTACTAATCTTATCATTCAGCATCAAGACACTAATGTTCCAGGCCCAAGTATGATTCAGCCACTACAACCTTCCACTACCACAAATGGGGCTACTACCCTTGCACCAAATGGTGCGATAAGTGCATTAGCCCAAAGCTAACCAAACCAGTATATCACTGCTGCTAATATTAATTCTAGATTCGACTTTCGTGGCAGTGAAACTCTTTAAATAAATGATTGGGCTGAATTTGCAACAAACATCTTAACGCATTTGTTTCATGAATCAATGAATTTTTGTTTTGTATCTTATTTGTGAATATCCTATTCTATAATTTTATGTAAATAGAAAGAATTGCTTTGATAATGATCACCGATGAAAAGCAATCATTGTTGTATGTCTTTAGTACACTGTTCATTATGTTGTTAATTTTTTTCCTGAATTGTATAATAATGCTGAAAGAAATTTTGCGCTAGATTGAACAAAAAAATATTGAACATGTGTAAATAAATATTAAAAACGGGATTTTATAGTCTCACAAGCAATCATTTAAAAAGTGATTGCTTAAAATGTTTGTAAATTATTTTAATAACTAATAAATCGAAAACGATTGATAAATCTTGTGGGACCCAAAAAACTTTTTATAATATAAGCTAACAGTTATTTCTCACCATTTCAGTTAAATAACTAATTATGATTTAAAGAATCTCTTATTGTGAAAAGAGATGCTACAGCATCCTTATATAATTATATATAGCTGCTAGATGAAAACCATGTTATTAGAAAAAAGAAGAAAGTTAAATTATATATTTGTTAAAAATTACATATGAAATAATAATAAAATGATAATTTTGCTTTTTTATAACGTTGAATTCAATTGAAAACACTAAATTTCTACTTTAAAAATCGACGTCGGTCGTCATCCTAGATTCATGGACGATCTCATCGAGAAGTTGATGATTTTTATGTTTCTTGCGACGTTTAAAAATTTTTGCAGTAAATTTTTGCTCATAATAAGTTAGAGATTTGGGCGTACGTGTAACCAAACTGAAACGAACAATTTTACATGATTATGTTGATGATCATGTTTTCTTAAATAGAAATTTTATTTTACGATAAACATGAGGTCTTGCTCAAAATTCGACGTCCAAATGATTTCGAAATTTTTTAACTGTCATAATCTATAATCTTACACGTACATATATTATTTGTATGTATTTTGTATTATTCATTTGATGAATAGAACTGACGCGTTGTTATGAGATATATTTTTATAATGATCATCACTTCGATTGATATATACTTTCATTGTTTTGAAACAGTAAAAAATTATAAAATAAAAACATTTTATTCAAAAAATGTCATGTTTACCCGTTCATTTTATTCTGCAAAATTCTTATGGGAATTTCATTAATCCTTGCTGATATTCCTGATGGCGGCAAAGATTGATAGGCTATCTCGTTAAATATGTTTCGACTTAAATGGCTTAAATGATCCGCTATCGTAACGAATCTGTGTCCCAATCCGAACACGGCAGAAAACAGTTCATCTGGAATGGCACAGGAAGAGGGTACATTCAAGGAATTAAACGTAAAATTATTTCGACAAGAGTCCAAAATTTACAATAAAAATAAAAATATATTTGTTAATAACGAATAAACAGTACAATTTTTCATTACAATGAAATACAATATAATACTTGTAATTGTTGTTCATCCTCGCAAGGTTTAACATTTTTTGGCATTAAAAAGGTGATTAAAGCAAAACATTTGAAGTAGAATGATATGTAAATGTGTAAGATACGCGATGAAAATTTGGGAAATTGTAAATTAATTATTTATTTGAACGTTATATTCGATATTTTTAGAAAAAAAAATCACAAAACTAAAATTGTATGTACTTTTGTATGAACAAGACTGTATGCAATCGATGAACTAAGGTTTACATGACTTTTAACTTAATGAACAATGTAATTCAAAAACATTATTTACATAACAATGAAGAATTGAAAAAAATGAATTAGCATAAATTAACTATTGATACATAATGTAAATCTAACAAGACAAACGTCTTTTTTGTCTTATAGCGTGTTATACAAATGATTCTTTTCTCTCAGTGCCTGATGCAAGTTATAAGAGGTGTATTATAAACTTTGGGCGATGTAGAAAAAAAATCGATCACTATTCTACTAAAAGCCAATGGTTATTTGTGTATGTCGCTGTTTTGAGTTGATGGCATACTGCAACTAAAGGCAGAGCTCAAACCAGTCACTGCAAACAGGGTAATAAAAAAACAAATTATCATTAGTGGGTTGTATGAACAAAAAAAATTAAAAAATAGTTCCATTTTTGCTGATATATAGACAATTTTTCTTACAAAAGCGGTTAGTTAAACGATGCAAGCTATAGTAAATATGATAATAAACAAAAATCAAAGCACGTTAAATTAGCAAAATGAATAAAAATTTTAATAATTTCTCTATTTGTAATGTTCAAATAAATCGAAAAGTTTAAGTATAAGTTAGAAGTGATGATTAATGAAACCACGAGAAAATAAAAATCTCTAAATTCAACGTGCAAACGAAAAACGAACCTTTTCACCATAAAAAATTAACTGCAAATCGAAAATTTTATATATATAATATGTAATATATATATTGCATGCATGCAAAACATTTTCGCCTGATAGAATTGTAATATCATTCGTATTGACTAGGCATCGTCAAAACTTCCTAAACGTATCTCGACGAGGGTATTGTTGACGAAAGTACGCGGAGAAATGTGAGAGACGTGACGCGCGAAACTCTCGGCGATCTCGAACTTACGGTAATCGGCATCCTTGTGCTGCACCGCATTGTGCAGGCCTAGGGCTAGGTAGGCGTGATATTTGACGTAGTCGTTCTCCAGATCATCGAGAGCTTTACCGATGAAAGATAACGAGTCTGGCTTCCATTTGGCACGAACTTCGTGGCACATCTCCAGAAGCTGTGGATGCGTCACAATCATGTATCGTGGAAACGATGTTGAAGTAAGAATTTAATAGATCGGTAAAAAAGTGTTACCTTGTGAATGGCTCGAGTTAGATCGCTAAATTCTTCGGTTTGCAGGCAATGCTCGTAAACGTTTTCTACGTATTCATTGTGGACTACAAAATACATTTTTGTTTCAAAATGTTCAACAGTTGATTCAATTTGTTTTTAATTGTCATTTTAATTATAATAAATAATAAAAAATGTTGGAAAAATAATACTTGTTACGATCGCCTCGAAATTTTCTGCTTGAGCCAGGTCCTTCACGAGTTTTTGTCCCAATCCTTGTAGAACTTGTCCGGACAGGTACGTATGTATGGATCCGACCGCGTGCATCAGCCAAAATCTCAAGCACTCGAGTCTTTTTATGTGGAAATTTTGAATGGTATCATGAACAATCGAATCGTCCACACGGTTCAAATCTATAGCACAATTATGGATTAGAAACGACAGAAACTTCGAATTGCGCACCGTAAGACCTACCGTTAAACTTCAAATTATTTAAAGTCCACATAGCCCATTTGAGTTTCAATTCAAATCTGAAAATTTGATTGTATTTATCGAGCGTCTCCTCACTCAAAAGCATATTAATGGGCCATCCAGCGGCATAATGCAATTTAATGCCATCGACGGCTTCGAGGACTTTAACTGTTCGAATGTTTGCCACTGTGATCGACCAATGCGAGGTAGATTCTGGCCATTCGTGCGTCAAAACTTCTCCCAGCAGGCACGTGACATAGTAAGAATTGTTCCACATACGGTTCGACTCGATCTATAAATAAATAACGTATGACGTGCTGAAAACACCTTGAGGAGCTAGATGAAAATTGAAGTAAAATACTCATAATCATGCGAACCTCGTTGAAGATAAGATTACAGAATTTGTTCATAACGTGACTTTCCATCATGTAAACTGAACGCATGAGCTTAAGCTTGGCGTCGAGCTTATACTCCTTCACCAGGATGTCCTTGACCAGTTTACTGGCTCCGCTAAATCTCGCATCTAAAACGCGACCGATTACTAATTCCAGTATCCTGCGCCAAGGCGGCACCACTCGAATTTTGTTTACGAACTCGATACTCGATGTAACATTCTCGGTTAGCCGAGTCGACGAAGAGTCAATCACGTCGTCTTCTGGTGGAATGAAAGTTTCGAGTGCTTTGCTGAAGAACGGATTGTTCGTAGCCATTACCTGTTGCGTTATTGCTTGTTCGACGTCGTCGATCGAGCGGCTGCAGTTCGGTACACGAATGGCTAGGGTCACCGACGTTGAGTCAATGCAATCGCTGGGAATTAGACTCTTATCGTATTTGGCTGATTCTAAGGATATCTCTTTCAAGCACTCCTCGCGCAAACTTCCGCTGAACACTGAAAGTTAAATGTGAATTAACAATTTACTGCCGGGATTTTGGCTGTGTAAAAATTACCGTGTTCTTTTTCTGTCATGTTCCACAGATCGGACATACGATCTAGAGTTGCGAGTAGCTCGACGCTACGACCCATGTGATACACTTTGTGCATGAGTATTTTCATCACCGGATCGTCAAGACATATAGGATCGAGTGTTCTCACTACAAATTCCTCCAAGCACCTACTGTAACCCCGAGAAGAAGTTTCAGTCGTTCTAAAATCCAACACAGATCGTTATTGTAACTCATGTTAAAAATATGTGAATCAAAGAACTCACTCTGTGCAACGAGCAATCAAAAATTCGTCTCTCCAGTCTTCTAATCGTCCTTGACTTAGCCAAACATCAACAATATTTAGATAAACAGATAAACAAGAGAGATATAAACTAACACATAAATTTATAGCATCTGGTTTGCTGCAATTTTGAATTTTATAAAACAGTTTTGATAATAACTTTGAAGCACTTTGCCAATTCTCTGACTTTTCCCAATCTTCTGTTACAGTTTTATGAATTTCATAAATAGTTTTTATTTTATCTAATTGAACCTTCAGCAATTTTGATATGGAAAGAAACGTCTTTTGGGAGTCTGTGACATAAAATTTGTACAATTGATTAATAAAATGAACTATATATAAATTCATTAAGAATATGGTACCTTGTTTCATAACTTCAATTTCAAATTCAGAAAGTCCTGTCTTTATTTTCAAAAGTTCATGTTGAACCATTGTAGCATAAGTCTCATAAGTAAAAGATGGTTTGTGATCATTTTCTGATGATTCTTTCATTCTCAATACATTTTCAAGAAAATTTTCAATATCTTTTATCATGGTATAATACTGACAAAATGACCTTAACATACTTTTAAATGCAACCTTTGAGTAAAATTGAATTAAAAAAAATTATTTTAAAGTCTGTTTCATTAAAATAAACATTGGAATTGTATTAAAAATGAATTCTTACGGTAGTTAGACTTGGTATAGTTGCTTCTTTTACTGAAAATTTAGAATTTGCTTCCTCTTGATAAAGAGTCATGGTGGATTGAGCATGAAACATCCATAAAAGTTCTCTGCATGCTTGGTACTCACTTATAGTACTTGTAACTTTTCTATTCCTTAATGTACTTTTTTTCCAAACCTCATTGAAATGTGCTGCTGCAAATGGACTATCTACTCTATGTTGATGCCAATCCAATTCATTCCACCAAAAAGTTTGAACATTATTTTTTAGCCAATTTTTTGATATTATTTGTTGTGGTAAATCATTGATCTGTTCTCTTGATGAAATTTCAATCAAATTATGAATGATATGTGATTTCTTTTCATTAGGCTCATTTTCTTGTTTATAAGAAGACAAATCCAGCTGACCATCATTTTCATCTTCTGACCAATCCTGTAAATTTCTTATCCAGTGTTATGGATAATTTTTTTTAAATTTAATAACTGTGAAATGAGTACTTACACTATCGCTGTCACTATCATATTGATTAAAGAATTCTTCTTGCCCTTCTTTTAAATATTGAGCCCAATCAATTTCCTCCAATTTTTCTTCTTCTGTACTACTGTTATGACCATTTAAACTGCGATCTCTACTCAGCGAAGTGCCAATTTCAGATTTATTTGTCTCATTCGCCAAATTTAGAAGCAGAGACAACAAAGACCATTGTAAATCATATTGTGGGTGTCTCTCAAAATCAAAACATGTAAGAAAGCTTTCTACAAGCTCTTTGAATTCTTTGGCAACGTCATATTTCCCATGAATTAAAAACTTCTGAGTAATCTCTTCAATTTCTCTTTTAACAGCATTACTGTTGACAGATAGATAACGGTGATGTTTTATTTGAGACAAAGCAAAACGTTCACAAATGGGAAATCCTTCGTGACTCTCCTATGCAAAAATAAATAAATAGTTAAATGTCAAGGGAAGAGAATATTACTACTAAAAAATATTTCCATACTTCAAAACCACTTATAGCGGTAATTAAGAGTTTTAGATCCCGATGGATATCGGAGAGTATTTTCGTGCCCATTTTCTAGCAGTTTTATTATTCATCACATAATTCGAATCGCTTGTTTGTATATAAAATGTTATGATGCATTGTAAGTTACGAACTCCATTTCGCGCAAAACTGCGCAAAAATATATGCTGCAGCCTGGAACTAACCTTATATGCTTTAGCAGACAAACTTTGACGGGATATTTAGGTGCGAAATTTAAATTTTGTCGACAATTCAGTGAATGAATTTTAAGATGCTTCATCGTCATACTTATTGAATCAATGAGGACATAAGTAAAAGTGATGTTCATAGTTCAAAAAAATCGATGCTTAATAAAATAAAATTGAATAGATGGGCAATAGTGAGGCCCAATTACACACATTTTAGACGAGTTAAAGTGCATTAAAGCCCGAAATTACAAAATTTCTCTTTGCTCTGTAATTTACTTACATACGTTATATGTTTAGGCTTGAAATTCAATGTCTTGTCAGAATTTTGGCTCAGATTTAGAGTCGGATGTGTTGTAAAAAAACAGTTAAGGTCGTTTAAATGAAAAAATATATAAATTTATGCAAAATATCAATTTTAGATTTTTTATACCACTTTTTTCTAACAAATAAATGTCCATGAAATGAATTCTAAAATTGATCAAAGAACACCCTTAAATTTCTTCAGAATTTTCGGGAACAATTTTTTTGCTTTCCGAAAATGGGGAAAATTCAATTTCCTAATATCATTTGAAAAAATTTGAAAGTATCCCTCGATAAATTCCAAAACTTTTTCTTTGCTTCAATGGCTTTCGAGATAAAAAGTGAGTTTAGTTGTTTACAAATTTGCGGTCGACTAAGTCCGTGTTTTGCAGAAATGTTTACGTTTTGTTTTTTTTTTTAACGATCATAACTTTTTTACTACGCATCAATCTTAAATCTGAACCTGGAACATAAAAAATAGTCGCATTTTCAAGCTAAGCGAAATTTCATCATTCTGAGCTTTAATGGGTTGATGCACACTTTACACGCGCGCGCCTACTATCGAGTTTATCTTATGAAGACTAATTTGTACGGGATACCGGCTTATCTAATCTTGGTTACACTTGCGTACAAGCCTACTACCTGAGCTGACAAATTTCTATTATGTTCTAATCATTGTAATGTTTCAATTAAGTGGTTTCGTAAGATCTCATTGGCTTTCAATTAAAATCAGGGCTCACGTATTTACTCACATAAACTTTTTCGAACGGGAACTGGAAGTGAAAAAGTAAAAGCAAATATATGAGAGATGATCGAAAAAATGATCTACTTTTTTTTAAAAGTAGAGTTTTATTATGAAACTAAATTCTAATCTCAACCGATGGTAACGAGCTTGACTTCGTTTTCTTTTTGAACGTTTAAATACAGTACTTGCGTGAGTATTGCCCAATTTCTTGCTAGTCTAGATTATACCAGAAATGTCAGTCGTTGGTGCAATCTATGGAAAAGATAGTGCAGCGGACGAATCGAAGGGTAACGCCCATATCTGCACCACCGTAAAATGAAATAGATCATTTTTTAGGCGTACGGGAGATGCTTGGTATAAATACCCGAAATTTCATGTTCATTCAATCAGTTTTCTTCTGACCTTCGTACGAGTTTTCAAAACAAAAATTTCAAACAACAATCAAAATGTTTTCGAAAATTGCTCTTTTGTTCATTTTTGGCTGCATTGGACTCGTTTTGGTAAACAAATAGAATAACACGAAAAAAATAATTTTCATTGTTATTTTCAACTTTATACATTTTTTCTCGTAGTCTTCGCCAGTTCCATCAGACAGTCAAACCGAGGAGGTTTCTTCTACTCCATCGAAACCAGAAACGGCCGTCACCGCAGCTACTCCAACAAAAATTGCAATGATGTCTCCTTTCAAAAATTTTGATAGCGCCGTAAGTTACACTTATTTTCGTTTTCTAAACTGACTAAAGCAGTTATAATGTAAAAATAATCATTTTATCATAAAATTTATTTGCAATCATTTAAATTTCAAATCTGAAGAGTTGTTATCAATCATCTATAAAATTAATTTAACTCAAGTAGTTTAATTTATGATAGGTCAGAATAATTAAAACATTTTGTGTATTACAGGGACTGGAGATTCTTCAGGAAATTATTGGTGGCCTTACCGATCGTTTCGGTGACGCATATGTAAAAACCTACGATCAACAAAAAGGTTCAATTGACGAGACCATTAAAAGTATCAAAGATATGGGAAAATTAGGAGTTGAGTCTGGTGTCAATCTGATGAAAAACGGCCTTGAATTCTTCTTTATTGTGCCAACCTTCACAAGACATGTAGCTGCTAACGAGGGTTAATTTCACTGTCTCGAATTCACGATGTAATTAATAAGTATTCGTTTAAGACTTTTTAAACATAAGCATTGATGTGGAAAAACTCGTGATATAAATGTTTCTTAATAAATATTTTATATTTAAAAATTAATATGGGTTTTAATTCATTTTGTTGGGATTTTCCCAAAAATTTACAAAAACATCTAATTGCATAACATTGTTACGTTGAAAATAACTGAAAGCTATTTTGATTAATCAACTACATAAGAAATGGACATTCCAAAACAAATTTTCTTCAAAAGTTGTCTACAAATAAACATAAAGCATCTTATTTATCAAATGTCATTGTACTAGCTCAAGTGAAAACTTCATAATAATTTTAAAACGTAATGAAATCATCATTTTGACCTTCTAAGCAAATTTATAACAATCACTTGATCCGAGAATATTTATCTCATGACGACGTCTGCAGGTACAACGTCATTAATATAAAAGTCATCGAGAAAAACCTTCAAAGTGATGCATCAAAGATTAATTTATCACTGATAAGAGCATAGAATTATTTGCTTATACCTGTCCGTTTATGTTTTACTCAAAACATGAGATAAAAATGATCCTTGAGTAAGCGAATGCTGATCTACGATATCACGTCATTTTCGTACATTAAAACATCATAACGAACTGAAGAAAATCTCAGTTTCGAGTTTGCGATTGCAATCTGGTCGATTTTTTGTCGAATCATCAAAATGTTGGTGAAAATTGCGTTTACTCTACTCCTGTGTATCTACATAGCTGCGGTATGTCAAATCACCATTTAAAATCATTTTTAAGTGTGATAAAACCCTTTTGTCGTTAGCAGGCCGTACCCGTACCAAAGCCCGAAACCGGTCTCGATATACCAGCAGACGAGGTAATAAGGCTTTTTCCTCTTTCCACTTAAAATCGCCATTTAGAATTGAAAATAATGGAACGCATCTTTAGGGATTGAAAGTACTTGAAGCCGTAATCGGTGGACTGACCGATCGATTTGGCAATGCATACGTCGCCACTTATAATGAAGAAAAACAATCGATGACAAATACCCTCGAAAGCGTCAAGCAAACGGGCCAAATGGGTGTGGAAACGGGAGTGAATCTCGTAAAAAATGGACTCGAATTTATCTTCCTCGTTCCGACTTTTGCAAAAAATATATTTTCTCGATCGGGATAGCTTGTATGAATTCGGGTTTTTTGTATAAATTTAAAATAATTTTAAGGTTTATTCATCATAGTTTTGTAAATATTATAACCAATACCACAGTTAAAATTTTTTCATCTTATGTTTAAACGCAGCTAATAGAAAAATAAAGTAATAAAACAAGCTTGAATGATATGTTATTTTTCTTCTCAAATAATAAAATTTTAGCCGATGTGATAGAACACGACCAAAAACTTGATTGTATTGTTTTCTTCTGATTCATGGCCTCTTAATTTCATTTTAATGACGTCGAAACAGAAAAATTGAATAGAAAAGTAAAAAAAATAAAACAAAAATTTCATTTAGGATTTGAACAAATATTTTGAATAATGTATTAAAAGTGGTCTATTTGATAAGCGTCAAATTTGTTTCATAATAATAGGTAATCTAATGGTGATAAAATAAATTTAAAACGTAATTTTTTTCAACAAAAAGAATAATAATAAATTAGTTATGCTTCAGTCAACTATAATACAACATTCCGAAATAAGTTTTACTGGATAAAGTTGGTTGCTTTATCATTGTATTAATGGAAAAAGAAATGTTAAACCTATTCGAGGCTCCATCACATTGTTTTTGACGTTTTCCATCCTCACTTCTTACATTAAGCTTCTCTGCCTGACGAACGAAAAAATTTGTCAATTAAAAATTGAGAGATTGTAGATAATATATTAATTTGTTTTAAGCTAATTCCGAAAATACGATACACTTTCTAGTGTGTAACACAAAAGAAGGAGTACAGGTAGTATTGCCTAAGTTATAAAATTATCTTTGTAAGTAAATAAACCATAAAATGGCAATGTTACATGATATACTCTTATTTTCAAAAAATGAAATTATTATATGACACCTTGATAAAATTCGATGTTTCACACGAGTACTTATAAATTCGACAAAGAAAAAAAATCACCAGTTAAACTTTCATTTTCGACTTGTTCGGTTTTTTTTAAAGTTCTCAAAATTTTATCCATTCAAACATCAAAATGGTTTCCAAAATCGCTATCATTCTCTTCGCTTGCCTAACAATTTCTCTGGTAAAATTTTTTTTCTCATCATTATTTTTCAAATAACATATTTCAAGTACTAAAGAATTAACGCTGTTTAGGCCAGCCCAGTACCAGAAGCTTCACCATCAGCCGCTGCACTTCCAGACAGTATCAAGGTAAGAGTTTTATCGTAAAAACGTGAGCGAAATTGTTTTCAAAACACTTAATATAAACGATATGATTTTTCCACCAGTCAATTCAGCTTCTCCAAGATCTTCTTGGAGGTTTGACCGATCGTTTTGGTAAAGCTTATGTCAAGACCTACGATGACCAAAAAGGTTCAATTGACGAGACCATTAAAAGTATCAAAGACATGGGAAAATTGGGAGTCGAATCGGGCGTCAACCTAATGAAAAACGGCCTTGAATTTTTCTTTATCGTGCCAACATTCACCAAGAATGTCGCCGCTGAAGAACAGAAAAGATCTTCTGTTTAATGAATGAACAATTATAAAAATGTATGTAAATATACCATTTTCATGAATGAAACAATAAGATAAATCAATCTAGTTAATCGATTACGTGTTTATTGAGAGTACAATATCCTTTAGAAAAAATAAAAATTACTTTTTTGAACCAGTTCAAATCGTATGTTTTATCATTTTTATGATTCACTTATTTTATCTAGCTCACCTGATTAAGACATGCGTAAGAAAACTTTATAAAGTACCACGTGTTTAAACGATAATTGATCAAAAACATTATAGAATTATTTCTTCATCTAAAATATTAAACTAAAACATATTCGCGTTTTTAAATTGAAAATAAAAACGAAATTATGCGAGTTATCATTATACTATGGCATGTATTTGAGAAAATGATGAAATAACGTAAAAATTATGAGTAACTAAAGTTTGTTCATTTTTCCTATATCACCGGTGTTTACAAAGAAAATCTCTAACTTAAAACTGCAGCTGACTAATTTTCTGATATAAGAATTCTTTTAGGTTCTAGTCATTGCACGTTTTTCGAAAAATTTGCATAACGAATCATAAGAGTGTCTTTTCCGACACATTTTGAAAAGAAAAAGAATTTCGTCGCTAATGGAACCTGTTTCTGTATTTTAAAAAGAAATAGTCTTCGTAAGCACCGTTGATATAAGTGCATAAAAATTAATCAGCAGTTGTTTTTTGTATAATCAAGTGTACAAACTGATTTCTCCGCAAATACCCTGCAACAGAAAGCATTTAGATAAAAAAAATTCTCAAATTCAGTACAGATTTTTTTCTCGCAGCTATTGCAAGGTGCAATTATGATTTCCAAGTGTTTTATTATTATGTTTTTGATTTTTCTTAACGAGGTAGACAAAAGTTCTGTGCAATGAAATGTCAAAGCCAAAAAATTAATGAAAATTTTCAATATTTGGATTTAATTGTATTTTTAAAATTAATTTTCATATTTTTACTGGCCTCGGCATCTTGTCATTAAATTTAGCAAGCACGATTAAATATTTCATTTTCTTTAAGAATGTTCATGCTCGGCCGCAAAGTTCTGGCCTAGTCCAAACAAGTCAAACTGCGATACCCAACAACACTGTGAGTTTAAAATAACAAATGTTAAAAATATTTTGCTGTCGTGTAAAAAAGTGGTACAATTAGGCAACTATTATAAAATTTCAATATTACACAGTTGAATACGAAATCATTAAATAACAAAAACACGGTGATCATAATTCATCATAAAAGTAATTTCGTGTAATAAACATTATTTTTTTACAGATACGTACAATTAGAGGTTTTACGCTCGTAGGTCGTTTTATTCACCAAAACTACTTTCCAATGAAAAATTAATGATTTTAATTTTACCTGTAACAGACAACTAATGCGGCTACACCAGGTCGAACCGAAGTAATTCCAGTAACAGAAAAAATTAAGAAACCTGTAAGTGAAAACAAAAGAGTGCTTGATTTATTTCTTCAACTCTCTGAAACTCGAACAAGAACAATTATTTTGAAATCCGTTATCTAAAATTTTTACCAAATTCTTATTTCTCTGAATAAATTTCAATCTTCTTGAAAATTTCTCTACTATTTAGAAAAAATTAATGTAAAATTCTAAAAAAAAATCAAAATTCTGAGTTATAAATTGTCTTAAAGAAATATATATCATTTCTATGCATAATGGAACAATTTTCAAATTTTAGGAGAGCGGAGGATTTTTGGAAAGTTTGAAACAAATCTTAGATTAGAAAGTTGAACTTATAAGAAAAAAATTCGAAATAATCTCAGAATTTGGCAACCAAATCTTGACTAGAGTCCAGGAAATGGGTAGAGGATTATTTAATTGATGAAAAGATTTCATGTTACAATAATATTTAAAAGACTCAAATGAAGTTTATTTTCTTTATTAAAAAAATTCAACAGGCTTAAAATTGCCTTTTTACAAGATACAAATAAATAATTAATAATAAGATACTATTTACACATATGCTTAATCGTAGAAAGGATCCAAAACCCAGCCTCAAAATTCAAACGTTCAAACAAGCGCCCAAAAACTTCTACTAAAAATCTACTAAAATACTCTAAAAAGCTCTATGGGAACCTTAATAACATCGAATAAAGGTTGTCATACAGCTTTCTAGAGAAATATTCAGTAGAGGTTTTTGAAAATTTGTTTAAAAATTCGAATTCTAGGCTGGATTCCGGGTTTCCTGTAGCTTTCTTATATGCTGACTCAAAGCTTGCATTATTTTTTTTGTTTTTACTTCCTTCATATACAAATAAATGGATGTACGAAGCTTTATTACTTTTTTTAAAAATATATTATTATTCAAATAATTAATGTCAGCGACAACTTTTTTAATTTTTTCCTAAAGTACAAGTATAATTTAAGCATCTTCAGTAGATGTCATCGTCCTAACCATTGACAGACAAAATTGAGCAAAATAACACTATACATAATTAATGTAAAACAATATCATTAATACAAATGTTAACTATGGGTCGTAACTCTTGCTGAACATAATCTTCCGGAAGAGGTAACTGCGATATCAAGTCGACCAGTAAACTGTCAGAATTTCGATTGTCTGATTGCAGTATAATCAAGCCTCGGACAAGCTGCAACGTTCTTTTCGCCATTTCAGCTTGGCACAGTCTGTGCTTTAAAGTTGGGCAGGGAAAATTGCAAATTTTCGTGCAGAATGAGCTGATCTTCGGTCGCAGCTTTTCAAGTTTGTAAGCGATATCTGAGTGATCCTGGGAGTTCAAGAGATTTTTAATCTCGTCCGTAACAGTTAAATAATCCCACAAAAGCTGTCCTTGATACGTCCAACCACTGATGGTATTGTGACAATGAGAAGGTGTGAGCAGATTTAATAACGATCGCAAGTAGACATGATCTTCGTTTATAATAGCGATTGTAGCAAGATGCTGCATTATGATTACGTGAGCTTCGTTCCAGTCCTGAGCTTTGATGTAATAGTAAGCAGCTTCACCCCATCTCTTCATTGAAGAAGCTTTTATAGCCTTAGCTTTGTTTATCCACTCAGCAGGAATCTTTAAATTTTCCAACAGAAATTCTTCGCGCTTCATGTAATCGGTATCTGCATTTAACTGAACGTGACGAAGCAGCAGATCGAAAATAATCTTGAATCTCTTATGAGGATCTTTGACGTGCATGTTGACGAAAATAGACCAATGCCAAAGATCATAAGCTTCCAGTTGAGCAGCAAAATTCGAATGAGTTTGAACCACTACATGCTCCGACAGGTGAGTGTATCCAATAGCCATCAAAACTTGTTGCAGCAGCCAAGTTAATCTGTAATCTAAAGGATCTTGTGTAAACGTTTGAGGATTTACTAAAGGTTCTAAGGGATAGTTTCTGGAACTGTAGAGCTTCAACAAGTGGAAACACAAGTCGTAAATGACTTTGCCATTGCTTGTCTCGAAATCTTTCTGATAATCGGGTAACGGACTAGCAGAGTAGTTGTTCATGGCCGAATCTGAGAATGATTCTTCAAAAAGTGTCAAAACATCGGTAATGGAAGCTGTAGGTGACGACAGGAACCACAAGTGAATAGCGAATGCACGCTTCCAGTCCAAATTATCACACACACTGATGCTTTGATCATCTACTGTTAATGTTGGAATACCTGCGATCAACATAAACAACCTCAATCTGTAAGTTGAGATATTTTTGTCGCACTCAGTCTGCTGCCAAAGGTTGATTTGCTGCTTCAGTAATTTACCAACTGTGTCAGCTCCACCCATCTGCGATATCAAAAGGGCAAGACAATGATCTCCGACAGACATAGCTTTATTGCAAGCTTTTTCTAAGTTGCATGTGCTCAACAAGGAGTAAACTATTTCTTCGCTCGATTCAATCAAAGCGATTTCCTTTTTCACGGTGTCGGCCGAGACAAGCTTCAGCCACTCTCCAAGTGCTTCTTTTCGCTGAATGATCATTTCATGGCTTGTTTCGTCCTCCCGAGTTTTTGAATCTTCGATTCTACCCCACAGGGTCTCGCAAAGTCTCCAAATATTGCTACTATACTGTAGCAAAAAATCTTCTGGTAATTCATTGATTATCTTCAAAGAACTATTTTTATGATCCTTTAGAGCCTCCAAGCTAGATTCATAATTCATTCCCTTGGACATTGGGCATATTGGATGATCTTCAATAGTTGAATATTTCAAATGAATCTTCAAATGATCTTCGATGCTTACCTTGAAAATTTGTAACTGATCTAATTCTACGCTATCGCCGCAAATAGCATTAGTCATTTGCACTTCGTTCATAAATACAGCATTTTTCATTGGAATATTAGATCCCATTTGCAAGTATTTAGTTGAAGCAGCGGTTAAAAGATTTGATTGAGGCCCCCAACTTGACCGTGCTATTTTCATTCTTGGAATATAGCCTTCAATCATCCTTTTGTAATCATAGTTGCTGACAATGGAAGAATTAAAAAGCTTGGCAGCAGATCGAAATTTCATCATGGCTACTTTAGGTTGCAGAGTAGGATTTACTAAAGCCTTGGACACTTTTATCTTAGGAGTTAACAAAGGTACTTTATCATTACCTGGCATGACTTTACTTTTTAATTGGGCTATCTTCTTTGACTCTATGAAGCTGTGAAGATTACTTTCCCGCTGATCCGATGGTTGAACATCAATAGCAGAGGATAGCTTTGTTCTGAAATTCTGACTGATCTGTTGTTTCGATTCGTAAAGCGCATCTTCAATAAAGTCATCAGCCATATCAAAAAAGCTAGCTTTCATGAGCTGCAGAGTATGAGGTTCAGTGCCAGCCAGACAAGCATTGATGGTACTCGGACTACAGTATGTCAAGTTGTTGCTTTCCTCCATTTTATTCGCGCTATCGTTGCTTTGCAAATTGTAAGTTGTCATGAATTTATTACCGAGGGACGTCAGGTGCTCTACAGACTGTGCAAACTGCATATCTTGAACAGAATATTGATCTGATAAATTTTTTCCAACTTCATAAGGTTTTTGCTGCTGATGTTGCTGCTGGTGTTGAGCAAGAGGCTGCTTGAGTTTATTAATAAGGTTGGCTTTACTTACAGCTTTAGGATCGGCATCTTCATCGTCAGAATCGCTTAGACCGTACTTCGAAAAATGATCAACTTTGAAGACCCAAGAACCGGTCTCGGGCCGGTACTCCAAAAACCGGGTATCATGCTTCGCCGATACTCGCCGCAATCGACCTTCATAGTCCATATCTTGTAGACGTTGGGGATCAGTAATCGGTTCATGAGTCGATTTATCGTGTGGCCATACTCGTTCTAACGTTACTTGAGCCTTACGATTCAAACCTTGTCCAACTGGAGGTTTCACGTCGTCGTCGGGATAAATGATAACTTCTTTGTGTCTAAAGTGAACGATCTCGTCCAAATTCAAACCGTAAACGTCGAACGAATCGGCGAAGTAAACGTTGCCATAGCCTTTTCGACCAATTGTAAAATTAGGCACGATGCACGTTTCTCCACTTACGTACTTATACAATTGATCCAGAGCTGGAATTGTATAATAACCGTAACGTTGCAATTTGACTTTGGCTTTGTTTGGAGTATCCAGCTGGTGACTCATTGTAGCCTCTTCCAAGTCTGACAGAGCTCGACTATCATCACGCGTTAGTTCTAGCACACTTTTATCTTTAAGGGCATCTGATTGTTTGTCGCTTCTATTAGAGTCGTTTAATACATCGGCATCAGATTTAGATGACGTTGGTGCTCTCAGTTCTGTGACAGTATTTTCTAACTCACCAGTATTCCTTGGTGATTCGCATGTGACTGAAAAAGAAGCCTCTTGAATTTGATCATCTGGAACGAATGATTTTCGGGGAAGAGATTTCAACCAAGATGTAGATAAACGTCTACCAGAAGCTGGATTATCCTGCATATCGTTCTCTTTATCCAATGCTGGTGATATTGCAGCATCAGTTAAGCTTAAGTTGCACGGCTCATTGTCTGTTGTAGTTAATTTATTAGCATTATTAGAATTATTAGCTGTATCATCAAAATTTTGTGGTTTTGGACGTAAAATCAATCTTTTGGAATTCGGTCTGGGCTGGAATGCTTCAAGCATTGGATCCTCTTCTTCTAATCCTTCAAAGAATTGTTTCTTGGTAGATGCTGTAGACGTTACTACTTTAAGTTTAGGTTTATTTTCATTATTGCCTGTATTAATTTTGTAATATGCTGCAAGCGAGCCTGGTTTTGGAGGAGTACTTGTATTTGTAGGTGGCTGAGTTAAAAATCGCTCACTTTTACCTGATGCAGGGAGCAAATTTTTCAAAAGTGGGGAATCACCAAATGGTGTTGAAACTAATGCTAAAATACGCTGATGTACAGGTACTGTACCCGTAGCAGACTGCACATTGGCATTGGTAACGCTATTTCCAAATAAATTTGAATTAGCCATTGGAGCGGCGTTAGTATTTGATCCAAATGATCCAAGAGTTCCAAGGCCAGGTGTACTGAAACTTGACAATCCCCCAGTGTTACTAAACAGACTTGGTTTAGTTGTGGCATTGAATAACGGTGCACTTGTAGCACCTAATCCTGTTGTAGGTGCTGTTGATGTATTACCAAATGAAAAACCAGTAGTTTGTCCAGCTGGTTTGAATGAATTGTTGAAGAGTGAAGAATTATTTTGATTTGTTCCAAAGCCTGTATTTCCAACTTGGAAATTGTTATTGGTAGTGCCAAAACCTGTCGTACCAAATCCAGTTGTACCCAATGGTTTAGCAAACAAGCCACCAGAAGTATTTGCTGTAGGAGTTTGTCCAAAACCAAAACTTGTTGTTGATGTTGCCGGTGTATTGAAAGCTGGTTTATTTTGTGAAAATAAACCAATACTTTGATTTTGTTGAGTATTAGAAAAACTTGGAAATGCTGTACTTTGAGTGCCGATAGCACCGAAAGCATTTGTAGTTGTTGCAGCTTGATTATTATCACCAAAGAGAGAAGTTCCAGCTGCAGTTCCAAATGGTTTAGCTTGAGTATTAAATAAAGAAGAAGAAGTGGTGGGATTAAAAGCAAAAGTACTAGATGTCGTAGCCGCTGGTGCACCAAATGAAGTCATAGGTTTAGAAAAAAGACTTGTATTGTTTTGTTGAGCTGTGCTGCTAAATGCATTAGACATTCCACCAAACCCAGTAGAAGCAGTACTAACTGCTGCTCCAAATGGTGATGTTTGAGCAGCACCACCAAACATTGAGCCTGGCTGCATCCCTTGTCCACCTCCTTTCCTTCCAGCAGCATAATCCTCCAATCGCAATTCTTCCAAGGATTTATTCTCATATTCTTTCATGCAAGTAATGCAGTGATGTCTTGTAGAAATGGTTTGAGTAGTGCCGTTTTTCACCATCGAATCACTGCCAGTTACAGGATTAAATTTAACAACTGTTCCTGTCATATTGCTCATATTACTAGTACTAGCAGCTCCAAAACTTGTATTGGCTCCAAATAATCCAGTAGTTGGAGCAGCAGCTGTTTGTCCAAAAGGTGTAGCTTGAGCTGTTTGCTGAGTTTGCCCAAACAAACCTGTTGATTGAGTCTGGCCAAATCCAAAACTAGTCGTCTTTTGAGCTTGGCCAAAAGCTGGAGCAGCTGTGGTAGATCCAAACAAATTGGTACTAGCATTTTGCTGAGATCCGAATAAAGGTGCTGTTGTGTTTGCGCTACCAAAACCTCCAAATGTAGATTGAGTAGAAGTGCTAGTTCCAAAATTTGGTGTAGTGGTTGTACTTCCAAAAAGTCCACCTGTAGGGGCACTTGCAGGTTTTTGATTAAACAATGATGTGTTGCTTCCAAAAACTGGAGCAGTATTCGTTCCAAATGTTGGAGCGGGATTAGATTTTCCAAAAGCAGATTGACCAAATGGATTGGCTGGTGCTGTGGGTGTAGCATTAAAGCCAAACGATGAATTGCCTGCCTGTCCAAACATTTTGATTCTTACAGCTTGACACTTTCAGTTATTGAATCTAGAATCCTTGAAAAATAATTCAAATGTTATTTTTTGATGAAAATATCATTGTTTACTTGATTGTCATAAAGTATTTACAGATAATTTTGTATAAAGCCGTTTCACCATATAATGCAAAATTATAACAATGAAAAAATTTAAACAAGTAAATTTTAATGACGTAGAGTTTAATAAGTACCGAAAAGTGCAGAAACGTAAAATGCATAAAAGAGAATTTCTTTTAGCACTTGAAAATTAAAATAACTTTGATAAAGCTGATGTTTATAGTATGCCACATTCGTGTAACACGAGCTAGGTTTAGTTAAATATTAGACTAAATAATTTGAAGAACTCATTTTTAGAATTAAAAAAGTGTACTTACCGCTCGAATAAAGCGGATTCAACAAAAATGTCTGCTTTTTTAGATAAAAATTTTAATATTCCACTCAAATTCAATTTAGAACGACAACGGTCTTTTCAACACCACATACACTGTCTAACACTTCAGCCCAGTGATGTTTAGGTTATAAGGCTGATCTGATGCGTAGCAAGTAAGGAACTGGAGTTCTACAATCATACGCGCGCGATTATTGTTAAACTTCGTGATGCATTTTAGGCTAATCTAGAATACCGACAAGTTCATGATAATTTTTTTAATTTTTACTCCGCAACAATGTAATAGAAAGTGCAAAAACCAATGAGAAGTTGTTAATTGAGAATTTGGTTATTTATTGAATCAACGAAAATTGTGAATACAACTCATTGTTATTGACAGTACGTTATTTGAAAGGATTGAAGGATTTGAAGAAAGAGAGAGAAAGAGAGAGAGTGTTGAGCTTACTGGAAGACCTAATTATTCAATAACAAATTTATATCTGTAAAGTAAAACTTGAAATATGAACATATTATGTACAAATGTTTACAAATGTTATATTGTAAAAAAGTTTTATGCATTGTCTTGCCAAAGTTACGAAGAAAAATAAAAAGTTTAAAAATGAAAGAAAATGATGTTCAGTGAAAGCAGTTGTAAAATTTATACAAGTTTGTAGAAAAATAGATACAAATTTTTTTAGAAAAGTGGAGTGTCGACCGCAAATTCGATCGAATGATTTCTATTTCAAATGAATTTCCGAGCCGACTTGTTTGACAACAGTATTCACGACAACAAGTTGATTGTAAATCTTTAGCGAGATACAATATTGGGTACAAATATCTTATTAATATAAAATTGAATTCATGAAAAAAAAAACGCATGGATCGTATTTTATAAAATATTCGAAGATTATATTGGATTTAACTTCTGCTGTTTCATAATTACAAAAGTTATGGTAAGTACAAACTTTCAAAGCATACATCACACATTGCTAGAAATTAATAACAGTAAATCTCAAACATTAGATATAACGTGAAAAGTTTATAAGCATCATACTTAATAAAATATAAAGACCTATAAAAAATAATCTTAATTGAACAATTTTCATGCAAAATACAAATTTATTCTGTCGCATTACGATCCACGACGGAAATTATTTTCATCGGTACATTCACGCACTCATCAGTCTTTACAGCTCATCTTTTTCATCAAGATCGACGTCGCTAAGATCGATATCTTCTTCCTGTGGTGGTTCGGCATCTTTACCGTCCCATGGCTCAACTTTGTGAACTTTTGGTAATTCTGAGCCCTTTAGGGGTGCAGTACCACCACGACCGTAACTCAAATCACGCAAAAATTCGTTTATACCCTCCTTGGAAAATGAACCCTTCAACAAAGAATACTTCATTTTCTTCACGTTGACTACAGCTAAGGCAGGATAACCAAAGCCGCCGATTTCAAGAGCTTCTTCGATTTCAGGTTGAGCACCAGCTTCTGACCATACCCATCTATTACAATTATAAATCAATTAATTTAAATAAGTAAGTTTTTAAGTTATATTTATGGAAAAGATGAATGCTTACCCCCACATCTTATTTTTGTATTTTTCACCAAGTGATTTCAAAATTTCAAGGTATGAATTTCGGCAATCTGATTGGCAGTCAAGAATGTGTGGTAAGACAGATACAATGCATAATGGTTTATCTTCACAGGATGTTTTAAGACTTTCTTCATCTGTAATTTGAGTGAGTTCTGGAGCAGGTACATTTTCTGACAATTTATCCAAAGCCCAACTAACAATGTCACTGCTAGTACGGCCACCATTGTAATCAGAAACTGAATCTGAATCTTTCTTTCCTGGAGCAAAGTATTTAATAGTTGGGTAACCACGAATTTCATATTGGCTAGCCTAGAAACAAGAATACAAATAATAATATCATGTTTTATCATTAAATGTATGTTTTAATGGAAATAATAAATTATGGTACGCACTTTAGAAGTATGTACAGTGGCATCTAAAGCACCAAGTTTAACTTTTCCTTTAAGTTCAGTAGCGGCACTAGCCCACTGGGGTGCTAAATTCTTACAATGTCCACACCATGGAGCATAAAATTCAACAAGCCACATATCTTCAGAGCCCATTACTAATTCTTCAAAGTTCTCATCAGTCAATTCAACAACATCCTTGTTGTCTTTCGATCCACCAGATTTGGAATCACTGCTCTTTTTGCTACCACCACCATGTATGTTTGCTCTAGCTTTTTGAGATGCAGCATTGAGGGCAGCATCAACCAAGCCAGCTGCTGTACGAGGTCCATTGAAATCATCTGGCTTATTTTTGTTTGCTCCGAAAATCTTGATAGTTGGGAAGCCACGAATTCCATATTTGCCACCAAGAGATTTATGTTCATCAGCATTCACACCACCAACTTTCACAATACCCTGAAGAAATAGTAAATACAAGTTTTTTTACATAGCAGAGACTTATTTCTTATTTGAAGAAATATACATTGTAAACAATTCACGGCATTGGACAAATAAGCATACGGTGAATATGCGTACCTTGAGGGCAGAAGCGGCTTTTTCATATTCGGGCTTGAGCTGTTGACAGTGACCACACCATGGAGCGTAAAATTCGACAATCCAAATGCTGTCGCTGTTGATGACCTTCTTATCAAAATTGTCGGGCGTTAGATCGATTACGTCCGAGCTGGAGGGGTACATACATTGCACCCCAACTGCTGCGAGCAGCAATAATACTAAACCTAAACAGAAGTAAAATATTCATTGAATTTGCATTCACTAATAACCTTTTGCAAAAGTTAGTACCTCATATTGAAGTCGTTACTGTACTAAAATTAAGCAACAAGAATGAAAGCAAATAACGCAATGGCAGGACAAAAAAAAACAATAACAACCGGCTTAAGTACACAAATACGTGTCCAGAAAATGACACGATAACAATGAATCAGAATTATCAGACTTGTATATACTTACGAATTGGTAAATTTTGCATGTTGCCACGTTTACCGGCTGTGCTTGACTGACTAGAATATTCAGTAGCTTTTGGATCGTCGACCGGCGTCACTTTATGAACTTTTACCGGATGCCTTAATTCTTTATTTGGAAAGATTTTAGTGAAATAAGGAGCAACAGCGGCGACGGCGGCGAGTCGCGAGAGACGAGACGAGTAGACCCACTAAACGTATGGGTATGTATGCTACACACACTTATACTATACAGACAGGGAGCTCCGGAGCTGCTGTGCTGAGCGTGGGATTGGCACAAAGCACTTGACAAGAGAACGATGACGAAGACTTTTCGTGGAATGCCACGATTGGTCCACGCTCTCGACTATTGGCAACTGTCTTTTTCGCACTTGTTGATCGAAGATTAGCGCGAGCTTTCGGTGCTCGGATTTTCGAAGCAATTTTTGAAACCGCGTAACCTGTCAATTTCTAGATTTTTCTTTCGAGGGATGCCTTATTTGCGATTTTGATCGATTGTTGATTGCATATCGTTTTGCAGAAAAAATGTTCACAATGTTCATTTGTAAGCTTAGAAAATATCAAATATAATTTTTAATATGATTTCAATTCACGTATTCTACGCCGATGATAATAAAAGTTAGAAATGGCTGTTGAAAACTTAAAGACATTCCTTTGTGTGAACAAATTTATAAAATCAAACATTTTTTTTCACGAGTAAATTAATTTGTAATTAAACTGAAATTACGGTATAGAATTGTACTTTTCATTTTATTACATACTTCTGCTTGTTAAGAATCTCCGTAAAATTCTACAAAATCTACATTTTTTTCCTATAAGTTTTTAAGACAATATCATTATCTTGAAGTTAAGCTTAACATGACAGTTATCGGTCATTTTTATAAATTAAATTGCTGATAAGAGAATGAAATCATCTGTAGATCTTCAGGAGAAAAATGATTAGGGTTTCCAATCAGTTTAAACTACATCCTTAAGGTATAAAAGTTTCATTTATCTTGAGAAATTAATTGTGGACTTGCCTAAATGCTAATAAATAACCACCCATTTTACAATTTCTTTCTAATTTTTATTTTAATACATATGTTATTTATTTAACATATATATTTATAGCGCAATTCATATTATTTATGTCAAAGCTTTTGCGATGATCTTGAGCAGAAATTTGTTTTATAGCTTGATAAGGGCAGCACGGCTGTGTATTTATCAATAAGTATACAAGCATTTTATGTTATACATGGCATTTCGCGTCAACTCTCCCAGTGCCGCGCGGCGCGGCAGAATTAAGTCAAATCACTAAATTTGTAAATCGCTGTACAAGTACTAAAATGCTCCTTGAGAAAAAAACGAATACATGATTTCGATGGAAAATCGCCTCATCTTTCCGATGGTGAGGTCAGATTTTTCGAAATTTTCCGCTTTTCCCGGGAAAATCGCTGGGAAAACTTTAAAGTCTATTATCTCAAAAACTTCATTTTTAAGATTTTTTTAATAGTCTATATCGAAAGATCAGGAAATTTTCCATCGATGCAGACATTTTCCAGAGAGGCGTTTTTTGATTTTAGCAAGATATAGCAAGAGAAAGAAGAAAAAACGTGATTTTAGCGCGCGCTGCGCTGGCCAGGCATGCAAATACGACGAAAAAGCCGCGATGAAGCTTAAAAATCCGCTTGAGCGCTTTTAACCATTTCTGTGGTAACAGAAAACCAGTCGATGAAATTGTTAAAATTCTCGTTAAAAAAGGAGCCTACATCGAAGCACGCCATAAATATGGAGATTCTCATTTGAGTTTAGCCGTAAGACGTTTCGACTTCGGACTTACAAAGGCACTTCTAGATCATGGCACTAGTCTCGACAGTTTGAACGAGGATAAAATATGTAGCTGGAATTTAACACAATTAGAATTGAAAAATTATCCATTGACTTTCAACATTATCGAGGCGATGCAATTATTGCAGTCAGTTGGATACGAAATTAGCTTTCACATTAGAATCAGGATGATAAAATGTTGGCTGAAAGTACGAGGAAACGGTACGGAAAGTTTAATTCCTTACGGCACAGAAGAAAAAAATATTTTGAAAAAAACATAATAAAACCTTGACAAAAGGAGTACACTTTAAATTTAATGTAAATAATTTTATTGTAATATAGTTATATTAATTTTTTTTTTTTTAAGCTTAGATAATTTCTATTTGTAGTTTGTTTATACTTTTCAAAGCATTAGAGTAAAGTTACAATTATTAAGTACGATTTTTTCTTAACTTAGCTTTGAATAAAGCACTTTTTAGCAGTATAAACTTTCACGCATATAACTTTTCTTTAAAGCAAATTTGTTTTTTTATGCAGAAGTACATTACTTAGAAAATTTCGCCTTGACAATTATAAAAACTTACAAAAACAAGTTTATAGTTATTTATTTAAATTATTCAAAATATATTTAAATTTGTATTATCTTAGATCAAAATAATGCATTAAAAAAGTGAAAACATAATCAATATTTGAATATTAATTTTGATACCCCTATAATCAAATTATAAAAAATGAATCAAAATAAAACATCCCAGTGTTTTTAAGATACTTAAAATGAAACTCGCGTTTTTATCCACTTTAAAAGCGTTAAATTTGCGCGTAATCAGTAAGTTAAAATAGACAAATGAGCTTAATTTTCAAATACATGAAAACAAGTAGTATAAAAAAGTATTCTAAAAGTCATAATCTAGCAAAGCATCCGAAATGAATGCTATGATAGAATTCATTTAAACGTATGATTAAATATAAGAATTATCAAGTGTATAAAGTAAAAATATATTGTGCGTTAATGATGGCGATGCAGACATTAAATCTAGTTTTCCATTTTAACCAGAGCTTGCAGTTTCATTAGCTAACGGCATATCTGCGTTGCATTCATCATGATTGTTTTGGACGCATTTTGCCTTATTTTGCCTGACCATTTCGACGCGTTTATCCTAAAAGATAAGTGTTATTTAAAAAAAAATTGAATATTGCAAAAAATTACCCATAAGAAAAAACTCACATGAATCTTAAGCTTCTCTATTTGCTCTCGCTCAATGGTTTCGCGTCTTTCTCGAGCTTGATCCAATTTGCTCTGAATTTGAGCCTCAAGCTGGTGTACTCTCTCACTCATGCCCTTGCGCACGCGAGCTACCTGATCTTCCTAAAATTACGAGAAAAAAAAAGTAAGAAAAACATTGTTGGTTTCCTCCCTTTAGAGCATCTGGACCCCACATTATTACCGACAGAGACGCCCGAAATTTCTTTCATTGATAATATATTTAGTAAATCAAAATTTGACCTTCATTTTATTGCTAAGAATTGGTAGCTAGAGTTTCAGCCTCTTTCACTGAGTAAATTTCCCGAAAAACTGGATCAAAACGTTCAAATCAGTAGTCCGGAGAATGTAACTTGGCTCAAACTTTTTGATCCAGTTTTTCGGGAAATTTACCCAGTGAAAGAGGATGAAATTTTAGCTACCTATTCTTAGCAATAAAACGAAAGTCAAAATTTGATTAACGAAAAATGTTATCAATAAAAGAAATTTCGGACGATAAGAATGTCAGGTCCAGATGCTCTTGAACAAAATTTACATAATTTACTAACGTGCTCTTTCAGCCGATCTAGCATTTTCTTCGTGTTTTCATCTCTCTGAGCTGTAGCAGTTTTGAGTTTTTCTTCAAGCGCTACGCGCACTTCTTCAGTTTGTTGATCTAGAGACAATCTGGTTTTTTCAACAGTCTCCAACTACAAAGGTAAACAATAAGTTAATCCAAAATACATTAGATCAATCAACTAAATCGAGACTTACATGCTCTTTGAGTTTGTTCTTGAGATCATTGATGTAAGCTTCTCTCTTTTCCTCATTATCCTTCATTTTCAAATTGAGCGACTCTCGAGTTGCATTAACGAACGTTTCGTTGAGCTCATCCTTCTTGCGCGACACTTCCTCGATTTTGCTGAGGCGGACATTGAGCGCGGCAATCTTGTTGGCTTCAAGGGACAATCGACGCTCTTCCGCCGCTCGCAATTTGTCCTCGATGTTGACCGTCAGCTGAGTGGGTGACGGCTGAGGCGAAGGAGCTCGCTTGGCTGGAGCCGTGGGCTCGGCCAAGATCACTTCGAAACGCAAGCCTCCTTTGGTTTTCTCCTGGCAGCGAATCTCCGTTGCTATGGAAAATTGAGAAAATTACGAAGTCGTAAAGATGATGTAAATTTTTTGCCATCGCCAGTGAATTATTATAGTAAGCACGCATGTTCGTAAAACTTTCTCTTTTGAAAAGAAAACGTTGAGTAACAAAGACCGTAAAACGCAAATCATAAACATTTTACGTTCTTATTCTAAGCAAGGAATTCGTTAATCGACGCAAATTAAACGAAACAGTAGCTTGTCTGCAATTTGTGCAAAAACAAAGGCATTCAATGAAATATCAGAGATGGCTGAAAAAAAAAGAACTCTCTCAAGTAGCGGCCGACACAAGGTGCTCTCCCTTTTCGTACACAATATGCATAATGTAACATGCATTATTAGAGGTCTAGTGCAGTGCAGTGGAGTAACTAATCAAGTACAATTAAGCGTTATCGAAATGGAATAAGGGAATATTCTACTTCGTGCGGTATTCGTATGCGTGGGTGCAACCCTCGAGGGAAGAGTACGAAGTATGTGTATGGTATACACATATTTATGAGAGCGTCGCGCGTGTGACTCAGCACAGGCAGATCGATCTGTCCACGATTTCCTCGTACTCGAGCGCAAGCCAATGCGCAAGCTTTTACGTATAGAGAAGATAATGCACAAAAAATAGGTACTTTTTCCTCGTTACTTGGTCAAATGTACCCCGGTTGAACAAAGAAAAGCTTTCGAAAAACATATATTCGCGTCGCCCTCGTAAATCATGGCCGCGAGCTGCAAGAAAGTGCTCTATAACGCTGCTCTACGAGCGTCGAGCGCTGCATTTACGTTTATAATATACAAGTTAGAAAACCCACGCAAAAAGTGCCTTTTCATTCGAATCACTTTGGCATCTTCGCATAATATTCTCGTTCGTACATATTTGCTATCTCGGTACGTACGTTTTTGCATATAAAAAATACGAGGATTTATGGCTCGGGTTAGCCCAGACACCCTAAATCTTCCGAGTCCGCGGCGGCGATATCGGTGCAGAGTTGCATTAAATGCATGGACTATTGCTGCCTATAACAACTGCATAGGCGGCTGCCCACGCTCCTGCCTCGCGAGAGAGCACCGCGAGTGCAATGAACCTCAGCGCGGCTCGAGTCGCATGCACACACGAGCCGTCGAACGACGACCTATACGCTCAACATCTATACGGCTGCACACGAGAGCAAAGGCGCGAGCCAAAATTTGGCTCGACGATGATAATGCACAAGCAGAGCGAGCGTTTGCAGCGTTACGCAACGATCCTCCTCTCTACATAGCGCACACTTATTAACATTGGTACGATTACTCACTTATAAACTTGACTTTCTTGGGTTGTTTAGTCCGAGCTTTGCCACTTGGCTTTTTCGTTATAGGAACTGCCGTGTTGTTCGTGCCTTTCTCGTTACCTGTTTATCACCGTTATCTCTTCCGTATTAAATGCATAAAATAACATTTGGGCAAGTGGGGGACATCGAACGAAAAAGGAAGAGTCTTATCTTCAGGAGGATATACGTTAGTCCCTCAAGATATATCGGGCCAATCGAAATTACCTTTGGCACGCGCGAACAACGAGGGAGAAAAGACAAAATCCAGAGGGAGAAAAAGACAGATATTCCCATAGAATTATTGACTTTTTACGCTCTCCTGCACACAAACTTGGGCGAAACTTTAACCAACTTGACCCGATAAAGCCTCATGCCAAAGATGCCTTTTTTTCTTTCTCTTTCTCTCTGTCTTTCTCTCGTATTCAAGAAGGTCTTCCAAACGGAGGAAAAACTTTTGACGTTTTAATTCTTGAAGAGAGACTCTAAAGGAACGTAAAAATAGAAAGTTAGATTCTTACGGTAAAGAATTAATTTTCCTTGAAAAAAATTTGTAACTTGTCGTCACTCAACGGCATTTCTCCGCAACTTGGCGTAAAATTGATCGTACCGTAGCCGACTCCACATACACGTATATCGATCGTTACAAGAGTATATTCAGCATTGCGTGCGTTTGACTAATTTTATGTACGAGTGTCACGAGGCGAAAATAAGTACCTTTAGGACCGATTGAATGGGCAAAGATTAAAAAATCCATAGATTAACGTTTATGTAAAGACCGAAAGATGATACGAGTGTGATCAGGTAAATGACATTATGAAATCGACCCAACTCCGAATTAAAACTTTGTAATTCAAAAATGTAAGAATTTCAATGTTTTAACAGTGCCACTTTTGCAATCAAATTTTTCCTTCGGTACATGGATCTTAGCTACCCATAGAGTTAGCAACTCAATCATATGCCATTTTATAGAAAATACTAATTACGTAAAATTGTTAGCATGAATTTATTGAATTTTGATAGAACATATTAAAACTGAAAATCTTTCGCCAAATATCAAGTGTGGGAAATATAGTAACCGAGGAAGCTAAGAGAGTCGCGAGAAAGACAAAATCAAAGTTTCCTTAAAATTTTTTAAACGAGATGTTAAGTTCGGGCAGTTGTAAATATAATTCAACTTGATTGTTACACATCGCAAAATATAAGAAGTAAATAGATTCAAATACAACGATTATCCTCCAGAAAATAAGGGGTAGAAAAACAAAAATTTGAGATAAAAATGTCCACTATTAGTCATATCTCACCCACAAGACGGAGAGGAGTCTTGCAACTTTGGCAGAAACACTGCAGTACCGAGTCGCGTACAAGGTCGATAAGCATCTTTACCTATAAATTGAGATTGCCTCCAACAGATGTAACATAATGAATTTTTAATATAACGTAAAATTAAGGGTATAGCGAAGATAGCCCAAAAATTAAATTTACAATTCCAATTTACTAAACTCGTACTGTTCGCATTCCTCTATAAATACCTTAAGGACCCTACAGAACATCGTAAAGAAGGTCGCCTTAGAGCATTCAAAAAAAAAAAATATTCAGCAAATTTTTTTTTAGATTTTTGGACTGGCTTCCCTATCTCCCTAATTAACTCAGTTTTAGAAGATACTTTAATGATTGAGTGATGTTCGGAATAATTAAGTATGCGGATAAAAAAAAATCAATCGAGTTGCACATTTTAATAATTAATTTATAATATTTATTATTATAAGTTTATGAATAATTATAAAATGTAAAACATGGTTGATTTAAGTTTATTGTTATGCTTTAGATTGATTTTGTTAACTGCAGAGAGAAACAATCGACTTTGTTTATAAAGTAAAGTTCAATTCATCGAAGATATGTCATTGACTTCTCGTATCTACGGATATTATTTGCACAACAACGAGTTCAAGTCTTATCTAACTCGAAGAAAAGAAAACGCTCCATCATTTTCAGTGTCTATAAAAAAATGAAGTAATAATGTTAACTAACCGGTAAAAAAGCTGAGCCGAGCGTAGAGGTCCTGTAAGGGCGGTGGCCAATGGGCGACTGAACGCGTGAGGGAGGAATGAAAGGAGAGAGAGAGAGAGAAAGAAAGAAGCGCCGTGGCGCCCGGCGTCGTCGAGTTATAGATTCGCTCGATATACAACTACTCGGCCGCCGACACACGCGTCGCTTCCATTCGTTGTTTCCCTCTCGCCCTTTTCTACGAGTTTGTGTTGTCGTCTAAAGGGAGGATGGCAATAAACGCGCAAGGAGACGCAAGCTTTGGGAGATGAAAAAAAAACAATTCTTTATCGCGCTCAAATCCATTTTCGAGGAACTACTTGGGCTTGCATTCGTTTGCACTGTATCGAAACAATTGATGTTCAAATTATCGTCCGATGAGCGAGTAACAAAGTCAAGTCATATATGAATCATTTAAAATGACGCGTCTCCTTTGCGAAGCAAGCCGTGATGCACAATACAAGAGAACTTTTAATTTCTTTTACTTTTCTCTTAATTAATGAGTCAAGTCGCGAAAACTTTTCCATCGATCTTGAAACCTGTAAAGAGCGAGTGCAAAAAATTCGACTAATGGTCAGATATGTCGCTCTCGTACAAGATTAACGGCATTGCGTCGACTGACACACATCGAGTGAGACAAGTCTCATGTCAAAGTGCAACCTGCTGAAAACTTGAGCTTGCTCGCGCAGGGACGAAAAAACTCACCCAACCTACTGCTTAATATAGTCATTACCCGCAACTCGACTTTATTTGTTTTTTCAATAGCAAGTTCAACGCCATACACTCGTGTTTAATAAGAAACAATGAGCCGATCCATTATCAGCACTGTCCCCATCCAGTCAAACTGGTCTAATTAGATGAAGACGCCAGACGTTGAGTGAACGAAGTTCATCTTCATTGTACACGCACATGCCCATATCTGCAATGAGTATTTGTCGTTGTTGCACTGACCAAAGAAGATCATGCCACTGGGAGAAAAAGTAGACTTTGGCGCGCGCGCGCATACACTTGGATTTCAGGCGCGTTTTAGAAAGTGGCCCGCTAGCTCGCGCGCGCTCGGCTAAAAGCACGAAAAACGTGTGTCACGACGTGAGAAAGTGTTGCATGCTTTTTTCCTTTTTGCTGTATAGCGCGCAGATATGCATCGTTGTTGGGATGTTACGCAAGATCTCTCGCGGCGCATTGGGAAACACTTTTGCGAGGGGTGCAGCGCCGATGGCAATCGTCGTACTATCGGGCCCAATTATTTTACCCGGCGAGCGCAAACAATCGGCTTTCTAATATCGACCGCATCGGAACACGAGCGACAAACTGAGAGGAAAAAAAATTAATACGTAAGAACGGCACAAGACCGTTCAATTTTACGGGCAAACAAAAAGAAAATATAAAGGAAGCACCGGCGAACGACGCAATCGTTCAACTGAACTTATGACTCGTGAAATTGTGATACTCACGATCGTTCTCGATCAGCAGTTCCGTAGCGGTGGCCATGTCGAGGACAACTGCAACAGAAAAAAAAATAGTCGATTGTTCATTGGCTCGCGATGAGAATTGAGATGCAATTTTGGCGTCGAGAGCGTATATACATCGGGTCATTGGCTCGAGATGACGAAGCGCGCGATAAGAAAATCAACAAATGCCGATTCAAAACCGACAGCAACAAAAAGCTAGATGATCCGTTAAACGTGCATACAAGTATTATGCGAGGAGTAAGGAGCTTGCTCGAGCAGGCCGGTCGACTCGACAAACCGTTACATTGGCCAGATGAGCTTTTCAAAAGGCTACTTAATCCTTTGTTCTCCAAATCCTACTAATTGCTCGCGCGCGAGTCAACGTCCGTCCCTTTCTCTCGATGTCTCTCGATTGCAGGTTGGCGAAAACGGCCTCTTACCTGTATCTCGCATTATTTTCTTGTAATGATTCTCTTCGCGACAAAAGCGCGACTCGCCGCGCACAGACACGCACGCGCGAAAATTTAACAATGGCAAAAGATTGAAGCAGTAGAGGTTCGCGTTCTTTGTGCAAAACGGAAATAGCCGCGACTTTCACCCGCGACGGATTAAAACGATATGCAACGTACTCGTCTGCGTTGTAGCAACAATAAATAGGAGGAGAGCGTTGTGGCCAATTGGACTTTGGAGAGCGTCGAAAGTTTTTATCTTTGTCTCCTATAACCTAGGTTCGCAGCCAATCCAAAGGGTATGACAGACGAGCCAAAACAAAGTCCGATCAGACCGACTTTGGCGCATTAGACGCCAAATCGTTTGTTTTTCTTTTTCCCTCCTCGACGTATGTAAATGTCAAAGTTTTTTTTTGATTATAAAATGAATACTTTTTCTTACATTATAAAATTCACTTTTCCTTCCAACGAATTTTAAAAAATAATTTTCAAAAAAAACCTCAAAAAACGCGTCAAGTGTAAACTCGAGCAGTGGAAAGTCGCGTTGAAAATAAATTGCTAACAACGAACTACCGAGCAGAGTTTTGCAATTACAGGAGATTTAATATTGACACTAAGCAATGGCTTCCTTTGTGTCTAGCTACTGCGTTTAAGGCAGTAGCAGCGCAGCGTCCCTTATACACATTAAGTACGTCCAACCGTTAAAAGTAAATTTGCACTGGTGTTCTCACCTCTTTGCTTGTCAAAAGTTCGGCTGCAATTTGCTGCAAACTCCGTTCTGACTGTGCTTCGCGACTACCTTTGTGCTTGGAGCGATGATCCAGAGATCGTCGAGAAATTCCAAGACCGTTTGAAATCCAAGAAAACAGAGAAAATGTGTATGTACGAATGTAAGTGTATCGCGCACGCTCTATATCCGACGACACAAAGACTACATGTAAACACTAGCTGCGAATGGATATTCGGGGTATATATATACTGTATATAGCGGTGCAGACTCGCGCAGTAGCTGCGCGTCCTCGTTGCTCTCTTGTATGGGACTGTTGGCACTACACGCGCTGCGCTGCTCGCTTATATAGCCTCCCTCTTGTGCCCACCGCTGCTGCATATACACATTGTATATATAGCTATATATATAGTTGATACATTTGCTACTGTTGCTGCGCACAAAAGGGAGAAGAGACGAGAATGGCAACAACCGGTTGCTCCCAGAGTCGAGACTCGAGGCGCGTCGTTGCTCCTCGTTCACGTGCTGCCTGCTTATGTATATATAGGTACTTACCTATATATATACGCGGTGCAAGACATACAAAATAACAGAAGCTCGTAAGGTAGCGAAGTACTTACACCTTGCCAGTGCAGTACAGAGTATTGGTGTGACATTCTACAAGCTGCACGTGTGCGCCACCGACGAGTACACACGTACTCTCTTCGCGTACTTACGAGGCTTATAAGCTCAACCGACACTTTTCTGTATACGCGTTTCGTCGCGTTACGAGTACGCTCTTATTTTCGGAGCTGCCGCTTCAACAGCTTCGAGTAATTGTGATTGCCTGTACGGTCGAGTACCGGCATATACTCCATGACACCTTCGATTCATTGTTCGTGTATCGAACTCTATTTTGAAATCGTCCGAACCTTCTCGAGAAGATTACTAGAAAAAAAAAATTTGCCTTTCAATTGTCGTTATCGCTACCTTACCGAATATAATTAGATAAGCACGGGCCGATCAGTTTAGTAACGTAAAGCTCTGAAATGAGTCCGTAATATAGTATGGGTGCTTTCAAATTCATAAGTACAATGATATCAATGACATAACTTGTTTTTATTTGGAAATGCATTTCGAAATTTTTACTTGCGGTTTGTGCGAAAGTAAAACAGTACTTCTAAAACTACGAATTAATCCTAACTGATTACTATTCGACTCAAATTCGCAATTGTGCTTTAAAATTCGTTTTTATATTAATGGTTTCTCCGAAAAGCTGTTTGTCTTTGTTTATTAAAATTATACGATAGTAAAATATACATTATTAATTACTATTATTGACCAACACGTATAGTTGATTATTAATAATAAATAACATTTCTTCATGACACTATGAATTTACTCTTGAGTAAATAATATAAAAAAAAAAAAACATTCCCGGAGTATATTGTTGCCGAAAAGCTCAAAAGAGTCGAGATTATGTACATTAAAAAATGACGCTTCTGTTGCTCAACGAACAAAGGCACGTGCGCGTATCCACTTATCCGTAAGAGTCTATATCCACGAGCGGCGCTCGGAACTTCATTGAAAAAAATTGCACGCTGCAAGCCCATTATGCTCATCCTGACATCTTCTTGGTTTTTTTCATCGCTCGCAAAACAATGAGACGCGGATGGAAGTTCGTGCAGGGCCACGTGCCGTATGCATATATGCGCCTATGCCACAGAACGATGACTCGAAGGCATCGATGCGTGGGCTGCAGAGACAAGCTCCGTTCGAATCCTGTTTTTTCTTTCATGCCATGGGACTTGCGAACGAGTGTGCTGAGAATTTTTAATTTTCAAAGCTGCCTCGTAATATTACGTAATGTTCCACAAGAGAACTTGAGGATTTTACCTTACATCGTTTTAGTACTGTAATGACAAATTTTCGATGAATCATCCACTTCTGTCCGGGTTGAATGCGCGCAACTGCTTTAACTCTTTGTTTTGATTTTGCCAGATATTCCAAGATTTCTGTTCGAACAATCATTTGCACCATTTTTACGCATAAGTATACAAAAAAATTTTGAAATGACACGAAATGATAAAATTTTAAATTAATAAAAATTACAGCATGCAGGCAAAAGCTCGGCAAGCTTCGCTTGAATCATAGCTAGACGTTGATCATGGTTTAACAGTCAAGTCGAAATAATTTTATTCTGACACTTTGTTTAGGTAAAGTTTTCGTATCATCAAAACTTTCATTTTTTATTTTAATAAACTCGTTATTTGAATATTTTTTATTGTAAAATCAAAATTCAAAGTGAAATTTTCGAAATAACGTGTAAATAATATTAGTCTAGGAGATCTCAATTATATAAAACTATACGATAAAAAAGTTACTTAAAAAGGGGTAAAATTCATTAAGATCATGAAAAAGTGTAAGCTAAATGAACGAAGCTATTATCGATATTTCTATTTTCACCTATGACTTCGGTCAACTCAGTACCGATGTGCCATAATTAAATTGTAAATATTGAACGTACCATAGCGTTGAGTATAACGTTTTCAACATAATAAAAACATTATTATATGATCAATACTTTACTCGTGAAACTCAATGAAAATGTTTAGTATCGAAGATTAAGTGTTTGCGACAACATAGTTTAGTTTCGTAACAGTACTACGATTAATGCATTTTGCAAAAAATGTTAGATCCATTTTCAACTTGGACGCTTGGTTAAATGTACTCTAATGACATCAGTGAAATGATCAGAAATTAATTTGCTCTAAAGACTTGCGATGATTGACATGAAAGTCGCAAATCATGCTCGATTACTAAAGCCGAATGAGCTCGTATTCATTACAATATGAATCATTATGAACACGTGTATCGGCAGTATCAGGAAATGTCTATTTGCCTAGTATACTATTGCAAGCGGCTCTCTTGAGCTTTTAAAAGTCATGTATAGTTACCAGCAGCCGACGCACAAGTGTTTAACCTATATATGCACATTTTGATGTCTCGATTCTCGAATCGCGTCACGGTCCTAGCTTCATCTATATGAGATAGGACTGATTCTGTTCTGTCCTGCATATAACGCTGCTCTTGCAACATTTATCTAAACACTCAGCCAAGTGCAACCCAAGTTAAACATTGTCAACTAGCCGCAGCCTCTGCTGTCTGTGATATGTGCACATACGAGCGGGTGTAAAGAGGCCTCATTTACACCTCCCTCCGCACGCATTACTTAATTGAATTATTACATCAACTCTGCTGCTGATCGTGTAATCGATTCAGTAATTCCTTTTTCAGCGATACGATTTACAGCAAACTATGTGTTTGCTGCTTTGAGTTTGAGCGTCCATCGTTGGCGATAAACTAGATTCGTTTATCTTTCACTTTGACCGAATAATGTGTAGCACTAGAACACAGAGCTCGCCAATTAGTCTGATCGATACGGCCTATTGATTTCTTTTTGCAGACCAGGTGAGTTTTTTGCAAAAAAAATATCTATTTTGTCAATACCCAAATTTTTTTTTATTCGTTATATATGAGCTACATGTTTTTCGTGACTGCAAATAATGCTTACTATTGTACTTCAGAACTATTTATCGTTAACATTAGCATTTTTTTTATAAAAAAAAAACTCACGACACTATTGATGAAGGAATTTGACTGTTCTAATTTTTCGCTTTAATCTTCTTCTGGTATCGTGCACGTAATTGTAAATAATCAGTCCTACTTTTTTTTTAATAGATTCTTAAATGGACATTCGTTTTTTAAAAAATTTTTTTGTAAATAAATTTTTTTGGTAAATTATTGGGAAGAATAAATTAAAAATTTTATAAAATCATAATATTTGTGTTCTTTTTTTACAGTTGAATTTAAAATCAATTGACACAATGCCTAGTAAAAATAAAGAACGCCTTCAAGGTTCCCCTCGCACTGCAAAATGTGCAGAAGATCAGAGTTATGAAGATTCCAGCGGTGGACATAAACTTCATACAGATGGGGACAGTTTTCCACATATCAATGAAAGACCAGTGGAAAAAATATCAATAGAGTTTTTCTATCAGCCACACACCATTACTCTACTGCTCATATCTATATGTTTTGTCATCTATTTTGCATTTGCCAGGTATGTGATTGATCTGTGGCCAAGATCTCATTCTCATATTGATCAAAGTCTATAATTAAATGTATCAAATAAAACTCAAAAGAGTTTTAATTGGTTATGATTTAAAATGACTCTAGGGTCAAATCAAATGAGTCATTGGGCCAGAAAATATATTTTTTGCAAAAAAATAAAAAATCTCAAGGCTTTTTGTACCATAACAGCTATCTCTATGATACTGAAATGCATAATTTTTCAAAGTACTCAGTGAAACTATTATCATATATCATGAGCTATTAGTTTTTGTTAGCTTTATCTAATTAATTAATTTTTATCAGTTCAAAAGGTGATTGTTGATAATTATTAACAGGACAAATTTTTCTAAAGCAATAGTTTTTAAAAAGACTTCACATGTCAAGTAAACTAAATATTTAAATGTAGTAAAACTTTGTAATTATTTTATCACTTAATTGACAATGTGAAAGATATGTACTTTGTTGCCCAAAATCTTAACTTTAAATAAAATGTATAACTTGTTTTAGTAATTTAATTGACATCTATATATGCTGGCTACAATTAAATTTTTGTTTCTAATTTTAGGAATACCTCTAATGTTGAAGAAAATCTGTGGGCTGGTCTATTAGCAATTATATTTTTCTTTTTAGTTATATCGGTTTTAACATTTCCAAATGGTCCATTCACTCGACCACATCCAGCACTATGGCGTATAGTATTTGGTTGCAGTGTATTATATGAAATGTTCCTACTTTTCACATTATTTCAAGATTATGATACTGCTCGAAAGGTTTTTTTCTGGATTGATCCAAGACTAGCTAATTTTCGTATTGACATGGATAAAGAATATGGAGTGAACTGTTCTCAAATAAATATAGAAAAATTTTGGAACCACATTGATGTATTTGCTGCAGCCCATTTCTTTGGTTGGATGTTCAAAGCTGTGTTAATTAGACATTTAGGTTTACTTTGGGCTGTGAGTGTTATGTGGGAAGTGACTGAAATAGCTTTCACCCACCTTTTACCCAACTTTGCTGAATGTTGGTGGGATGCTCTCATACTTGATGTACTCTTATGTAATGGTTTGGGAATATGGGTAGGATTGAAAATCTGTCAAATGCTTGAAATGAGAGAATATAAATGGGTCAGTATCAAAGATATTAGAAGTACAACGGGAAAATTAAAAAGGGCTGCATTACAATTTACTCCTGAAAGCTGGACAACTGTCAGGTGGTTGGATCCAACTTGTACTCACATGAGATTTGTTGCACTTTGCCAGCTTGTAATATTTTGGCAAGTTTCTGAACTAAATACATTTTTCTTAAAGCATGTTTATGAATTTCCACCTTCACACATACTTGTTATAGCAAGGCTTGCTTTAATTGGTGTTATTGTAGCACCATCTGTAAGGTAATTAGAATCTTTTCTAAGTCTTTCAATAAAATTACACATTAAATATTTGCCTTATTTTGTTTTGTAGGCAATACTATTTATATGTGACTGAACCAACTTGTAGTAGAGTTGGCATGCAGTGTTGGGTTTATGGAGCCATTATGGTAACAGAAGCACTGCTTTGTATAAGGCATGGCGCGGAATTGTTTGAACGAACCCAAGCCCTTAACATTCTTGTTTGGCTTTTGTGTCAATCATTAGTTTCAGTGCTGTGTGTTTATGGTTGCGTTCTTTGGCATCGATACTTTGCTGTGAGTATTTGAAACTTTATTGATTTAATTAAAATGACCCAGTGTATACCTTTTTGGTCTTTTATGAAACAAATTATTTGTCATGTTTGGGTTGGTGTAATTTCCATTGTTTCATGTTTACATTCAAATGTTTTTATAATATATGAATACCTTGAAACGCTCTGCAAAAGACCCCTTACATTTGTTATGAAGTAATTAACGACACTAACTAATAATATTTTTTCATCAATGCGACTCACAAACGGATAAGAAATGCGCTCAAGAGGATCTTGTGGACGCTACATCCGGAAGTGGTATGTGTCATAATGACATGAAACATAATTTCCATTATATCATTTCACTTATTTCTTAACTTTCTTCTATTTTTAATTCTTATGGTGGTTGGTTAATCCTATGATTTAACTGCAACAAAATCCTTTTTTTATTAACTAAATCAAAACAATATTTATGTAATTAACTGTAAAATAGTTATTACTTCTCGTTTAATAATGAAAAGAAATAATGAAAATGTTTCAAATTTCATTTCATTATTTGTAGAAATAGACATGTTTCAAACATTGTTTTAATGTAAAAAAAAAAATCATATAATGTAACTTATTACATCCTTTTTAGGAATCCTGGAAGACGATATTCAGTTGGACTCCAGTGAAAACAAAAAAACCCTCTAGGAAACTGAAAACTAAAATGACGAACAACAGTAATTGTAAGCTCTAGTCGCGCAAATGCCATTTATTATAAAAAAGCGAGACTGGCATTAATTTAATGCTGCAGTTAGAGAGTGATTGGAATTATAAAAATATTTGGTTCTATGTTCACATATTTCTTTGTTATAAACGTGTAGCCTCAGTACACAGGAAGTATGCGATACATTCACAGAAATGAAACTGTTGAATTTACTTTAATTATCAAAACTTATCATTTTTTCCATCGCCTCATAGCAAAAATGAAACTAAGTATAAGTAGAATGAATTTTTGTAAATTAAACGTTCACATAGAAGAAGATAAGGCAAACTAAAAACTGTACTTTGAATTTTATAGTCGTTCATTGCTCTTAGCAAGTAAAATTGTGTATAAACTTTTTTCAACTTTAACTGTTTTGTTTTTTTTTTTTTTTTTACTTAAGTATGAAAGTATTTTTTTTAATTTTATAACAGGATATATGATTTATGAATGTTATTTGTTGAACTATAAAGTTTTTGTTTCTGCATGCACTGGGGTACGGCTAATTAAATTGCAAAAAGCAGTATGTAGGGAACTATGTGATGATTAATTTTCATTGAACCAAAGATCAGTAAAAGTAAACAGGAGTAATTGATTCTCTGCTTTACCTGATTCTCAGTTTTGTTGAGAAATTGAGACAGCTTAAGGAAACTTGTACATAAATCTTCTATTGCATCAGTTTGAAATGAACCATAATATACAAATATTTTAAATTCATAATGAAGATATTGAGATAAAGCTCAAAAAAGCTTTGTAATCGTCTTACCATTAGAAAAAAAGACAATGTAATATCAAACCATAAAAGTGTGATTGTAACAACTCCTTGATAAGACTTATTTTCGTGCATAAATCAGCACATGCCAATTTAATAAAATGGACTTAGCACTATTAAAAATACTTTAGTCTTTTCCGATTTGTCTCCTTTCGTAAAAGTGTTATGTAATCTGAAAAAACGACTAAAACGTTATTTCACATTAGTATAGGAACTGTGCTAGAGTATGAGAAACCTCATTTTTTACGTTAAAACTGAAATAAAAAATTCAAATAATTATGAAGAAAAGAAGCTCTGCACATGTTACAGTGTATTTAGGATAATTTATAAATAAGTTATATATCTTGAGCATAATAATTTTCAAGCACTTCTTTAGATGTAATACTCAAATATAAATTATACTTTTTTATCTTAAACATTGGAATTTTACGACGACCCGACGATATAACGCTCTACTATATACTGAGTGACACATGTACCCATTCTTAAATGTACATGCAGTTTATATCAACTCCTTTTGTGATATCCATGAAAAAGAATTTGCCAAAAGAAAAAATAAATCATCAGGTCAGTCGAGAAATAGTAAAAAGTAAGTTCAATGAAATTTTGCATCTAGTTAATAAAATTTGTAACTCTCAAATCAGTGTTTGTTATTGTAAACACTATGCATTTTACGACCTGCACCTGATTAATAAATTCAGAGAGAAGGAATGTCTGTAATCTTGTCCATGTTTCTTAAACTTTTTACTTGATATCACAGTGATGAAACACTCATTTTATGGATGATGACTTGAAAAATAATTAATATGAAGTTTAACAAATAAAAAACGATCATATTTGTTTCTGTATATCTTTTCTTATTGTTATAGTATAGAAGTACACACACTTAATGTATAAGTTGATATAAATAATTTATATAAGACAGCTTACATAGTACAATTATCACAGATATATAACTACAAAATACAGTATGCCAAAGTTCGTCAAAAAATGCAAGTTTGAGCTTTACAGAGCTGATCACGAAAAGCAGTCTAAAATTTTTCATTTCACCTTTCGTTTACAGAGAATTCATGTCATGTTTTCTATAATACGTATTAAATTGGTTATGCATAATTTCTAACAGACTTAGAGTTGAAGAATTGACGGCTTCAACGATTGTTGCGTAGATAAAAAGTATGGCTTATATGTTATTTATTTAATTTTTTGTAATTTTACGTTCTCACAATTTTAATCTTGTTTTTCCATATTTATTACTTACGAAAGTTTAAAATCATCAGAGCTTAGAGTCGTGCAGATATAATAATAAGGTAAATTGTTATATTGTTAACAATTCCCTTTGATATCGCAAGAGGAAATAAAATGTATAGCAAAAGTTCGATACATTACAGACTCCACGATTTTTTAAATGTACAAATATTTTTAACAAATGTACTTTAAAAGTTTTAAAAAGTGTCTAAAATTAACGATCCTTCATTGCTTAAATCAAAATCTAGATCAATTTTGGAATCGATATCATCATCGATTTTCGGTTCAGTTTTTGGTAATTCCACAGGCATCTGCATTAAATTGAAATTTATTGAAAATATATGAGAAAAGCTAAGAATTAACAAATATACATACCTTTTTTATTATTTCATCAGTTTTGGGCGTTTCCTTATGTTCTTTTTCAGGGGTAATTGGCGGAGTGGTCGTAGATGGAGATGCAGTTTGAGTCGTTTTGGAAGGTATTTGACGTTTAGGAGTCGGCCTTCGTGGTTTAAACGACCCTGACGCTTTCTTCGGTAACTGCGAGCTCGTTGTGTGTTTTTTCAAATCAATAGTTGATTGCTCACAATTGTGACTCAGTAACTGATCTTTAGTTTTAAATGCCTACGACACGAAGAACAGCTCAGAATTATGAAAAATAAGTTCAATTAAATGATAAAAATATGTTTTACGTACATGTGAGCAAACTTCGCACTTGACGTTGTGTTTACTGAGCTCATGATGTTTTAATGCCTGAGCGCGATGAAAATGACGACTGCAGTGCGAACAACTAAAACGCTTAACATTACTGTGCGTCAATAAGTGACGTTTGAGTTTATCTGGACGTGAAAATTCACTCATACAACCAAGGTGGCCACGATAAGGACATTTAAGCCGTTTGGTCAAATCATGGATCAACATGTGACGACCAAGTCGATCTTTACGTTTGAACCGTGCCGGACAGTGCTGCAAATAAGAAAATGTATCATTTTCAATACATGTTTAAACACAATCAACTCATTTGCTAAATGTTTGAGTGGATACGTGTCATTATTATTATTATTACTATTACTATCGTTATTGTACATATAGAGTTGTGTTTCTTAAGGAAACAGTACGATTTTTCTAAAGCTATTAACATTTTTTTTGTTGAAAAATTTGTTTTAAAATCACAGTAACTGTTTTGAATGTTTCGAAATTAAGATGAAAATAGTCATGAGACTTCAAGCATTTGAGATGTTGATAGTTTTACTCACTGGACAGGTATAAGGAGTTTCTTCGCTGTGAATGAGTTTATGATTAGCAAGATATTGCTCGGTTTTAAAGGCTTTGCCGCAATCCTCGCAGGCGAAACGAGCTGATGAAGCATGGGTTTTTAGATGCCGTCGAAGAAAACGTTCGATCAAAAAGCTTTTGCCACAGTGAGGACAAGCGTAATCATGAGTAGTAGTTTCTGTGTGATGCTGAAGAGCTTCTAAATTAGAGAATGAGGACTTGCACACCGTACAACAGTAATACCTAGAAAAAAGTTTATTTTGTAATTACCGAATCAAATGAAAATTTACTGAAATAATTATTTTTCTTAATTCAATGTAGTTACATGACTTACTTTTCGGTAGTTTTTTGTTTTTGGACGGAATGCGTATGTTGATGTTGACCGAGATCATTAAGTGTAACAAAAACGTCACCACATATATGACATCGATATTCTGCACATTTGTGACTGCGCGTATGCTCGAGAAAATCTTCAAGCTCTGCAAACATCGAGCCGCAACCATATTGCACGCATTTATAAACCTTCAGAGTTAAATGCGAAACAATAAGGTGGCCTTTTAAAGCCTTGTAGGAATCAAATATTTCTTTACAAAACTGACAATGATACGAGCGCTCGATGCTTCCATCAACAGGAGCCTATAAGATATAATTGTAATTATTAACTTTAAATTCTAGAGGCTGATAGTTGACCAAAATCATTTAATAAACCGTACTTCTGGAGGCAAGGAATGAATTGCTGTTCCTGGCCAGACTTTGTGCGAAGACATATGTTTTTTTACATTCGATTTTTGAGCAAATGGTCTACCACAAACTACACATTGATATGGCTTTTCTCCTGTATGAGAGCGTTCATGTTGTTGCCAGTAAAATTTTTTGGCAAATTGCTTTTGGCAGTAGCTACACTTGTACTACAAATTATTTCAAAATTAATTTAAATAGCATAACACAAGAAAGAAAGTAAAATTAAAATGTATATACTTTCACTACCTTTAAATTTTGTGTTTGACCAGACTTGTTTTCTCGTTCATTAACATCTTGTTCATTTGAATTACTGGGATCAGTTTTAGTAACTACCTGATCATCTATTTTCAGATTATCAAGATGTTTTGTTTCTTGATGGTTATCATTTGATATATCTAGATCTGGAGTAGATTCTAAATTCTGGTTTGTATCACTTTTCAACACTGGTATTTCATTGTTTTCTTCGCTTAAGAAATCATCCGTCGATCCAGTTAAAGGTGAATCAACGAATGTTTCCAAATCACCATTGCTTAAAATTATAGGGACACCAAAATTAGCATCGGAAGTAAAATAGCCAACATCATCAGCATCCATACTAAAATCAGTAAAATAAACCAAATGTTAATTTTAATATAAATACCTATAAAAAAATAAAATTCATACCTGAATAATAAATCATTTTCTTCCAAAATAATAGGCTCATTGAGTTGGTGCGATTGACCAAAGTGCCCGTCAGGATTGTAATCATTACAGCTATCACTATCTTGTCCATTATTACAATCAGCTTGAGCTACATGACTATCGTTGTTTACTAAATACTGACTCAAGTCTACTTTTTGATCTGGAATTTTTGAATGCTCCCTCTTATGTAGTACAAACAGGTGCAGAGATGTAAACTGACTTCTGCACTTGCCACACTGGAATAAATCATCTTCTTCCTGATTGATTGCTGCAATAGTTGTCAAACAGTAAGTTATCTAATAGCTTTTGTTAGATACATACTGCATATTAATAAAAAAAATATATTTACCTGACTGCTCAACTTCACTAATTAAAGTCTGAGTTGCAAATAGTGCTTGTACCGACGAACCATCCAACGATACACCTACGTAAAAAGTAATATATATCGTATTAAAATGATTAAAAGCAATGATATAAATGTTTGTAAAAAAATGTTTTCTTGATTCTACGAAACTTGGATCTAGAAACATATTAGATAAGTTCGAAACAATGAAGTAAGTCAATTCATTTAAAATACACGGGTAAGCTAAGACATTGCATCTTTTCACTAATAGTAATTCAATCATTCGATAATAATATAATGCTTGTATAAATAGTAAATAAAACAAACTTACCAGATAGTGCATCGAATATCTCTTGTGACATTGTTGTGACTGGCGATTGAGTCTATCGCTTATTATCTCACTCGCGGTAAAAATCTTCAGAAAAACGTTTGTTTGTTTTCTTTCAATAATCTATCGTATTGTATAAAAAAGTTCATGAACTATAATTATTACGTTGTTGACGATCAAATACATGATGATGGTGATGATGATACGATGATGATGATGACGGCGACGACGATGACGACGATTTTACGGATGTAATTACTATGGGCCGCGGCGCACTAAAAACAGCAACAAACAAAGGAGGGAAACTGGCCGACTATCTATACACTAGCCGCTCTCTTACTCTGTGAGTGCATAATCATAATGCATTCTCTCTACGTCCGTGTGCGTCTGTATGCGTGATATTAAGGGGGAGAGGGGCATGTATATAAATATTGTGCGAAAGCAGCGTTGCCATTTGCACGTCGTACTTCCCTCGCGAAAATGGCGAACTGACGTAGCGCGAATTTCCGATCAAAAAATGAGTTATTCGCAAAACCTCAAACCGCTCGATCCGATCGTATTCATCGATCACTTTTGGTCGATGCGGAACTTGCCATTTCGATCTATATATCCAACTTCCGAAATCTAACGATGATTTATCAGTCGACGAGAGTCGCTCGATCTCAAATTTTGACTCGGTCCGAACGAAAGATTTTCGGAGCGATTTTCGACTTCGATCGGGATCTCACCGATTCGTTTGCATTCGATAATCCACAGCGATTTAGTCGTAGTGGTTTTCATCGATCGGAACATTTTCCGGACAGCATGTCGAGAGCCGAGAGCGCATAAAAATAATATTATGAAAAAGCAGCGAAGATGTGGCAACAACGCCAAGCCGCGCCGCGCGAGTCAAAACAAACGACATCTGGAGATTATTGAGAGAATCTGCGAGTGCGTTGGAGTGCGTAGCTCGCTGCTCGACAGGTCGAACTCGCGAACTGTTTAATAAACTTACGTCTACGGCTTGCGCAGACGATAATCCTGTATTTTCAAAAACCTAACCTCGGCAGTAGTAGATGCACCCGATCTGATATTATGAATGTTTTGCACTCGCACATGTTGTATTTTTATTACAAGTGTTGACAATAATTGTGAAATAGTACAATGCTCAACGAGTTAGAGACTAAGAAAGTGCACATGACTAAATTAGAATGTAGTTGTTGATTCGTGTGACAAGAGTTTTTTATTGAAATTATTTTCATTCAAAAGTTAGCAGAAGAATCTTGTCAAAAATGTTTAAAAAAGTTATTATCCTCAATAAATGCACAATGTGCTTGACACATAACAATCGGATAATCTCTCAAATAACTTCAAGAGAATTCAATAGTTATCTGATGGATCGTCCCGATAGATCAAGAAAATCTCGTGATAGTACAAGTATTCAAATGCAAAAAAATAGATATGTTCTTCAGAAAGATGAGAATAATATTAAAGGTATCAAGGAGATGTTAAGTGTAGGTTTTTATTTTATGTTGATATTTCATACTTTATTTAGACAATTCAATACGCAAAACAGCTCGTTTAACTTAATTAATTTTTTTTTAGAAATATCAAATTTGTTCAAATGAAATTGACGACAGACTATTTATGGAAACTCCTTTTGTGCTAGAAAAAAAAATTATGATTTTGCAAGAAATGGGAGTACCTGAAGTACAAATGAAGCATCTAGCAGAGTAAAATAAATTTATTAATTGATATTTTTATGAATTTCATAATTTTATCGGTATTTAACTTGATTTCAGATTTTCCAAGTTAGTATTCCTGTCAGCGAGATCATTCAAATCACGTCACAAAATAGACCCTAGTGTAAATATTGCTGAAAGACTGTTTTCGTATGTAAATAATTTCGAAGCTGATTTTAAAAGATTAGAGATGTTAAATGATGATATACCAATGAGAGAATATTACCTTATATGTTTCTTACATCTTGTCAACAAAAAACTGGATCTGCACAATACACCACATGAAATTCCTTACAAAAGGTTCATGTTTCTAATATTTAATAGTTTTCAACTACTACCTAGGTTATTTTCACTCATAAAAAATCAATTGCAAATGAGTCCTCCAGTGGTAAGAAAGTTATCCATCTTTTTTTCTAAAATGTTTCTTCCTACTTTAATGACATTTTTCTTTTAGATAAAAAAAAATTATCGTTGGTTGTTTTCTCATCATCCTAGCCAATCAGATGCTGTAATTGATGTTCTTAAAAATGATTATCCTGATCTGTCATTGGACATTTTGAAAAAATATCCAAGACTTTTGGATTGCAATGTCGAAGATCTCAGAAAATTAATAGCTTATTTTAAAGAATATGATATAACACCAAATATGGTATGGTGTACTCATTATATTTTTTATGTCAGTTCTGTTGAGTTTAAAAGGAGAATGGAATTTTTAAGTCAAAACCCTTACACATTGCATCTAATGAAACATCCAAAATTTTTGACATTAGTAAGAGATTTTCATACCATTCTACCAAGGATAAAATTTTTGCAAGAGAAAAATTTCAAATATGCCTCTATCAATTCTCTGACAACATTTCACAACTATTCAGAACAGTGAGTAGAAATTTAAATAAATCATTCTTTACTTAAGCATTATTTGTATGGTGAAATTCAGGCACATTATTGGGGAAGTGTACCAACATATGTAGATTTAGAAAACACATGGGAAAATTGTGTATAAATATCGAGAAATTCTGGAATTAAGTATAGTTTGTAAATCTATATATTGCAAATCTGGTTTATCAATAGTTGGGGACTGTTACTTTGTGCATACAAATAATAGTGCAATAGTACAATGAGCAGTATCATTGATGCTATTTAATTATTAACTGAAATCAATTTTGTCACAGTTTGGTAACAGCCAGAAGACAAACAACATTAAATCTGCAAAGCTTTTTTGCTACTCAATTCCGTCAAGATGGTCCAAGATTGTTGGAGCGACTTAAGAAACATCCTTGTCATACTTTTGTACCATTGCTTCAAATGTATGAAAATTTATGTTATCTCAAAGAGAATTTTCCTGAAAATGTAATTCATGAGCATATTTATGCTATATTATATGATAAGTAAGTTTAAACGAATATTAAGAATAAAACGTAATTCAGAATAAATTTTAACATCGCCTTTCTTCTTTCAGAGAAAAAATCAGTGAAGTTTATTCGAATTTAAAAAATGATCCTAAATACAACGATCTGCCCGTTGATAGATATTTGCCAATGAGTATTTACAAAATTGAACAGAAGGACCATTTTACGGGAGACGGTGTTTTAACGCCCGAAAAATATGCGAAAAGTCTAAGTGACATAGGAGATTTTCAAACTGAGTGTGGTAGAAGAAAAAGGAACTATGGAAATGAATCAGAATTGTATAAAATTTAGCTATGTGAATAAAAATTATATTTTACTTGTTATATCTATAATTTTTCTTAATAAATAAAAATTGTACAGTTATTGTAAAAAGATTTAAGCAACATAAGGAAACAATAACCTTTTGATAAATATTATTTATCTGAAGATTCATACTCTGAAAATATTGTGTAATAGTAACATGCACCAATATAATTTAAATAGAAACTTATGCCTTATTACGTGATACTTGAAACTACGTTGCAATTAAATTAAAGTAGATAGTGAAATAAAATATAAACTATTTTATTAAACGTTAAATAATGATGAATGAAGTTAGTTGAAAATTACCAAACTAAACACAAAAGTACAGGGTGATTTTTAGTATATAAATATTCATGATTAAAGCTAGGTTTTAAATAAAAATACAATAAATCGTAAAATAAAATAAATAATGATAATTGTAAATGAGAAATCTGCCGGTGTTTTGTAAATTTTTGGTTGAATCCAAAAAGTTACCGAGAGATTCGATTAAATCTATATTTCTTTGATTAGTCTAGCCTTTCACAAGTTTCAAAGTAACTTTTTCCCTCACACAATCTTAAAGCTATATCGAATAAAATGATCGACTCAGTCAGGTTGAGTCGCAATATTACATAACTAGTCAAAGTAAGAGTTGGAGATAAAAAAAAAAAAAAGAATCTTTAAAGTACGTAAAGTACGGATAAAGGAGAACGAGAATTGAAATTTGTAGCCGAAGATCGGAGAAGCGTAGCATCATCAGCTGTAGAATCGCGGCACGACGAACCCGAGGGTTCGTGTCAATTCAAAAAAGGCGGCAGCTGCACGTAATTCTGTTGCTGGCTGCCGGGCTCCTGCTTGACGAGCGACTGGTCCTTGAGGACCTGCTGCTGCTGTTGCTGCCTCGTCGGCGAGTGCTGGTGCATGCCGTACTCGTTCTTGTGCTGGTCGGGCTGCGTCTGCTGCTGCTGTTGCTGCTGCTGCTGCTGATACTCGTTGGCGGCCGCCTGCTCGTACTTGTCCGACGGACTGAGCGCGTAGTCCGAGAGCTTGGCCGTGTGGTGATCGTCGTGGTCCGGACTGGCCAAGTGGGCGGCCGGGGGCGAGTGTCCGGCCACCATGGTCTGGTACTCGGGCCGGGTCAGGCTCGAGGGCGGACTGTTGCTCGTGCTCATGGCGTAGTCCTGGTGGACGGCGACGCGCATCGGGGCGTTGGCGCTGGAGTTGGGCGCGGCGAAGAGGCCCGAGGCGTCGTGCTGGGGCAGCATCGTCGCGTACGGGTAGTTGGGCGCGGCGGCGGCTTGGCCGTTGCCGCTCGGGTTGCCGCCGCCGGCGCCGAAGGGCCCGCTCGAGTAGGGCGAGTTGGTCGGGCTGAGGAGGTTGAGGTGCGAGGCCAGGTCGTAGGCCGGCGAGTAGCCCCAGGCGTCGCTCGGGGCGGCGCTCGTCACGGCCGTCGGGAAGGGATTGAGGCTCGCGTTGAGGCTGTTGAAGCCGGCCGCTGCGAAGCACAGGCTGTCGTTAGTCGAGCCGTTGTTGTTGTTCGCCCGGGGCGAGCCGCTGCAATAGTTACCGGTCGTTCCTGGACTGGCCGCACCCTGAGCCATGTAGGCCGTGGCGCTCTTCCGTGGCAGCTCGTGCTTGCGCCACTTGGCGCGCCGGTTCTGGAACCAGACCTGGACCCGCGACTCCGACAGGGCCAGCTTCAGGGCCAGCTCCTCGCGCGCGAACACGTCCGGGTAGGGGGCCCGCTCGAAGGCGCGCATCAGCTCCTCCAGCTGGTACGTGCTGAACGTCGTCCTGCAAAAGCCATCGTCCATATTTCAACTTCCTTTGTCCCTTGCTCGCGATAAATTAGCTCGTCCGCGTATTATTTATTTCATTGACCCCTCGTGCTTGCCGCTCGAACCGGCCAATTTTTTGGAAAATGATAGCCCGGCCGTTATTTGCATGCGCGCTACGTTTTCATGAGGGCCGCATTGACCGCCTTATATACACGTGCGTCTACCCTTATACGGTTGGCAGCGAGTGACCCCCCTGCGACCAGCGAGCGCTACTGGCATTTAAAAAAATTGATACCCTATATGCGGGCGGCGACGAGTGCGCGACTTTATGCGCTATGAATCATTTCGACAGTTTCGGTATTTTTTTCACAACCGGCCTCTCCGCTTCTCTACCTTCTCATGCTATAATTCCAAACAAATAACAATGACTAAACCTACCTCGTCTTTTTCTTCTTTATGCCGTTATTGTCGTTCTTTTTCTTTGAGTCTTTTTTCGTCGGCGGCGTGTCGTTGGTACCTATTGACGGAAGAAAAAAAAACAATCCGTGAACGAAGAAATTTCACTCAGGGATCAGCGAAAAGAATCAGAATGGATCGATCGACACTAACCAGATGTAAGTTGATGTCCGAGTTGATCGTCCTTCCTCTTCAGGCTACTGTTGGTGCCGATCGACAACTGTTGCTGCTGCTGCTGTTGCTGCTGAGCTTGGCCTGTGGAGTTTTGATTGGCAACGTCTTGCGATTGAGCCATCGACACGTACATTCCCGATAATTCCAAGTCCTTCAGTTCCTTCACCTGTTGCTGTTGAGACTGTTGATGATGCTGTGGGCCGGATAACGATTGCTGCTGTTGCAAGTGATGATGAGAGCTTTGGTGCTGCGGTGGCGAGCCATCTGCGGAGCCTTGAGCGCGAGTACACCCGTTCAATATTACCATTTTTACAAATATTTTCTATCTGATCATTTTTCATAATGACAATTTCATCGACTGTATCGATCGTTGCGCCGCTTCGATACCGAGAATCGGCTCTGGCTTCCGACGCCTCGCTAACGATGGCCATTGCAATTGATGCGCCAACTGTTGGCTCTGCTTGCACTTATCTCGCGAGTTTCTTTGTCAATCGAGTTTAATGAATCGACTTTTTTCGACACAGATTTACAAATTCAGATTTACTCTTACTTTTGTCACTAAAAACTTATTTTTCATTCGACACTGACATTTCTCCGATAGTATAAAATTTTCACGTCCAAGAAAGTATGATAACACTTTTTGTAAAAGCTCAAGCAGCGAATCAAGTTTTTGTGAACTTCCATATCGCGGTACGTTTTTATGTTTTTCAGTAGTTGGAAATCCGCAAACTAAAGTTGTCTCGATAAAATAAATAAAAGAAAGAAAAATTAAAATCCAATTCAAATGCGCGACAAAAATCGCGAAATGAATCTCAGTGATTATGCTACAATTGCTTTGACACCTTTGGTCAGGGTTGTTGTTAACAGGCAAAGCAGTCATTCTTTACTGTTGGCCTATAGACTTGTAAACCGAATTGATATTTATTTTCAACCAACTCAAGTATTTACCGATTACATTGAACAGATATTCGATTCATTAAATTTTAGAGAATATTATTTTCAAACGTAAAATAGATATCGGTAAAAGTATAAAGCGTCGAGATGAAAAAACGATGGTAAGAGCAAAAGGTTGAAATTCGAGTCGAAAGAAAAGAGACACGTACCTAATTTCTGTAAATGAGCACCAGCAGTTGGCATGAGATCGTTGGCGACGTGTTGATGATGATGATTGCCGTGCAGACCGAGCATCACGTGAATGCTGTGCACGCCACTGCCGCTGCGGGCGCCGAAATCCGAAAAAATCGGATCGTCGAAGGGTGCACCGTCCATGTCGTAGGCCAGCTCTTTGGCGTTTTCACACAAAAAGGTGCCGATTATTATTCGTCGTGGAAAACACAACACACAGACACAGAGAGAGAGAGAGCAGCGATCGGTAGAGAAAAGTCTCGGCGCGGGCACAGAGAATCACGAACAATTATCGAATTAAAAAAGAAAGAAGAAATGGCACGTGTGTCGTTACATAGGCGTATTGTATACTACTTTCAATTCAGTGCAATCAAAGTATAGATCAATCAATTGCTCGTGGCGAGTGCAGGCAGTAGTGGCCTGGTCCGGACCGGCTTGGCCGCCACCGCCGCCGCCGCTGCCACCTCGCGCGCCCGAAGCACAAGCGAGATAATAAAAGAGGGGAAATCAGCGTTGATTAGGCAATCAGCCGACGTCGACGACGACGACGACGACGACGACGACGAGCTCGAGTCGCAGCTTGGAGTTGAGTCGAGCGTCGAGTCGTCGCGGCGGCGGTGGCGAATATTATAGCCTCGCGTCCGATCGCAAAAGAGAGAAAGAAAGAGAGAGAGAGAGAGAGTCACGAAGCAGCTCGTCGTATTGGAGCTTATAAAAGTCGAGGCTGCGAGTACTCTTACGACTGATCGCTCGCTTTCTGCGGCTCTATTAAATTGGACGGAGAGGCCGATCGTCGCGGCTCCGCTGCGGCCCGACGCGACAAAAAAAAAAAGACAGACATATACGAGGACGAGATCGGCTGGCTGGCCAAAGGAGCTCTCGTACGTACGTACATACGCTCGACCTACGCTCCCTTGCTCGGCGATCCTACCTCCGCGGCGAGCCAGACCAATGGCGAGCGACGAGGCAGGCGGGGACTATATTCTAGCCTCGTACTCGTCGTGCGGCCGATTCCATCTCTTCTCGGCTCTGCGGCGCGTCTTTCCTTTTCTCTGGCACGCGCTGCAGCAGCACGGACCTGCATTTTTCCTCTCTTTTTCTCCGCGAATCGCCATGCTCGCTTTTCACGCTCGCACGAGGAAAACATCGAAAGTTTCCCGACTCTTGAAGCAAATTTACGAATGAACCGTACGAGTCGGGGTGCGCACGCAATTTATCGACGAATCGGGAAAAATTGGACTTTGATGGCTATACTCGTGGACCAGTTCTCCTAGCGATCGATGGACATTTTAACCATACTTTCATTATCCTTTTTAGCGCGTAAGGCAAGCATCACGATACAATCCAGATGACAAGGAGATCTCAGTCCGAGTTGCAACGGCTGTCAAAAAAACTGCACTAAAACTTGTAGGCGCTGATACGCATACATATAGACACACGTACACACTCGCGTTTTACACTTGAGCGGGCTTTGGCACTATCGAGGCCGATAAGTTGGAGCAGCAGCAGCGAGACGAGTCGCGCATGGACCTCAACAATCCGAGTCCTGCATCAGTTTTCGTTGACTCTATAATCGCGGGAAATCAAGGATAAGCACGTGGCGCTGGTCGTGGCTCGAGGATCGCGGACTTTGAGCGAGAGGCGCGCGAGACTAGGCTCGTCGTCGGGCCAGCAGCGGAGCCGCGAGAGAGATTGTGCGATACTTGGACGGGCTCGAGTCTCGGCTTGCTTGAGCCGCAATCGCCAAGAATTGCCTCGAATTGGCCCAATCAAACTACCCCCATTCCTATACCGTGCAGCAGTGCTTCAATTCAATGTGTTGTGTCTTCTTTCTCGCTCGCTCGTTAGCTCGTTTGCTCGTTTGCTTGCCTCGCAGCTCGCTTGCCCGTTCGTTTGCCTCGGGATGCCGCCAGCTGATCCACCGGTTCGCGTTTACGGTTTACGCTCGCAGTCACGCGTGTCGCAGGGCTCGCTGCCACGAGCTACATGGAAAAATCGAGCTTTAATGGCTTACGAGACGTTTCCTAAGAATCACCCGTTCCGCACCCCCGCCACACATACGATACACACCCTCTTTACACAAGAGGACGAAAGCTACCCTCTTATCGCATATACATTTGTACGGTTAAACACGCCAGGCCCACTGGACTGGCGTGCGTGAAAACACCTATACTCTTTGATAGAGCAATTCCGTGATCGATTCACCGGCAAGCCCCGTGGAGCTCGCGAGATTAAGCGCAAATTGCCATTGAACTTGACCCGGATTCGCGACGCAGGTTTACGCGCGTGGCCCGTCTCGACCATTGAATGAACTCGATGATCCTATATATAAGCTAAAAGGCTGAATCGAGCCGAGCGTGTACGAGCTCGATTGCGCCGATTCAATCGTCGGCGATGGTTATTAAGCCGGCGATCGCAGCGGCAGCCTATATAAACACGATCGTCGCGCCTGCCGATCGGCCAGTATCCGCTCGACTCGCGCGCGCCTCCAACTGTATACACATACATACAGCGCGTCCACAACGTACGGCTGCCGATTCGAACGAGGCCAAAAATCACGAGTCGGCCGATGGATTTTTTCCTCGACGCGATAATCGATAAATCTCGAGTGACTCGTCTTGACGAAAATTTCCCAAAGAGAAGCTATATAGCTCGGTGATTCGGTGACGGCGACGGCGGCGGCAGCGGCGCGATTCCCACTCTCCGGAGATCGGCTCCTCCTCCCGAGTCGAGTTGGCCGGCCAATCGTCTATGACTCGAACCGGCCGCCATTAGTTTTCATCTCGTGGACCGCCAACTTCTTCCTTCGACGCTCTTCTTTTCTTATTAAAATATCTCTGTATTTTTCAATTTTTTCAACAACGTTTCCATCATAGAATTTACGAAATTTATCATGAAATATTTAGATATCGAAGCAAGTCTTTTTTTGCTATGAATCGGACTCGAATAAGTAAATGATCGCTACCAATAGCTTATTAGAAAAAGTCAATACGATGTTAGTTAATTTGCGCTAGAAACTCTTTTTTACGAGCAAATTTCAACGAGCCAAGACGGAAAATAGAAACGTCAAACGGTGTCGGTGCTCGAGCTCGCGGACAAGATTTTTTCCTCTCAAAGGTCGGAGCTCGCAAATCGTCGCTTCTAGCTGACTCGTCAGCGAGAGAGAGAGAGAGAGAGAGACGCAGAAAGAGAGCTCGCACATATACATACGTGCTTGAATATATGGAAATACGTCGGCAGAAACAGCAGCGGAGCGGCTCGCCGTCAATTGAGCGAGTTAAGGAGCCTCGGAGCTCTCAATTGATCTTAATCGACGTCAATTGAGCGTAATTGCGGACGATTCCCCTCTACCGCGTACCCCTTTTTCCATGGCAGACGCGCAGCTATGTAGCAACGTGTCGCTTCTTCTTCTTCTCTCTGTTTTTTTTTCCTTCTTTTTCGCTGGATCGCACGCATGCAGTACTTTGGCCGGTTTTACATTTTTATTTCGCGCGACGCCTAAAGCTCGCCTCGCAGTTCGGCCAGCTTTGTCTAGCGCCTATATATACAAAATATATACAACGTGCGCGCGAGTCGAGCTTTCGAAGGAACGCGGCGTTTTATTCGCGACTTTTATCACTCGAGGAATTGTCAAGGAAAATTCGAGCTAACGAATAGACTGCATATTCCGTCCACGTCATGCCGCACGTACGATGCTAGTCTTTTTGAAAATTCAAGAAAGACCAAGTTCGGCAATAGCAAATCGAGCTGACTATACGTCAGTTTGTTGTCGCTCGAGGCGCTAATTTGCCTCGAAACAAACTCGTATGTATACGGCGAACGAAAGACGAGATACACAACATCGAGGATTTTATGTATCCTCATTAACACTGGCATACCTACAGTAGGCACGGGGCCTGAAGCATCCGGCCCTGCGCATACTTGCAGATACATATTCGCCCAGCAAGGGTCGCGTGCGATTATTTTTGCTTCATTTTTCAACGCCAACTGGCCTGCGCAAGGGAAGCGAGCAAAAACTATCCGCGTTACGTTGTACGTATAGTTCGCGAGAAGAGCGTAGGTCAGCGGCTGACATATAATAGCGACGACGATTCCGGACGAGGAAGGAGAAAAATTCTCAGCGTGCGATCGTCGTCGTTCAGTTTCGAGAGAAAAAACAGCTCCGCGCCCACATATCTCGCGTGAGAATCGGCTCTGGCTCGCGCGCCCGACGACAAGTCATCCTCCCGCATATACGGGTATGCCGCCGATGCGATAATAAAACTGATCCCCGATCTTTCGCTCGGCCCGACCGACCGACTATAAAAACTGCGCCCGAGTTATAATATTACGGACGGCGCGCGGCTCCCGTACGCCGAGCCTCCGCTCTCCAAAAATCGCTCACGATTAATCATGCGCGCATCGTCCTGGTCCTATGATAAGGGTATATAGATACCTACATGGATAAAATGTCTAGTGTTGACATTACTTCTTATACCAACACTTGAGTTGACTGTTATTCCATAAGCCGAAAAAGTATACATTTTTTATTTGATATTAACTAAACAACAAGATAATTTCGTATTCCAATTTTATTTAACCAGTTTTTTCTAATACTCATCTTAAAAGCCTGTAATTCAAAGTAATAATAATTTAGAATTCCACGTAGTTTTTCCGCATGGCTCTGACGACAACTTTCAACCAATTTTGATCTTTGGAGTCTTCAAAACTTTGAAACACGATTTTTTTCATGCATAATTTCTCTCTTAAAAAAGTCATTAGTATTTTTGTGGAATCAGTATTTCGGGATTGTGATTAAACGTCGTAATCTTTAGAATTAGCTATGGAGTGAGCAGCCATGTTTTAAATTATTATTATTTTATATTTACATTTTCAAGACAATAATGATACTTTTTTAACCAAAATTTAAAAATGTACATAAAAAAATAGTTTAGGATATGATAATGGCCGTGTTATAAATCCAAATTGATACAAGTAAAATTATTATGAATTTCGAACTACAGGTAAGTTTAAGACGCGCGAAAACCATTGGTTGGGGGTTATTTGGTATCAGGAAAAAAGTTCTTTGAAATCGAAAACATTGTTTTTCAATTTTTGTAAAGGATATTTTTCCCAATCTTACATTAAATTTTCCAAAACTAAAAAACTTTAAAAACCGACGTATTGCATCTGCAATCATTGATATTCTGCAGAAGTCTATCACCACCTTGACGGTGTAGATCAAATGGTTCATTCTAAAGACTTGTCTACTCTTGCACTTGTCCAGTACTGAATATTACAATAACGACCAAAAACACGATTCATCAGCAAATACAAGAGGAAAACAAGAACTCATAAATTAAACAAAAAAAAAGTTCGCGGAAACAGCTGATATATAAAAGAAAAATCAAACTTTTAGAGTTTCTAAAAATACAATGGAAAGGTGAAGTGAGATCCTCTAGAAAAATTTACAACAATTTTATTTTCGATTTTAAGGTACATTTACCCTCTTAAACAGTTTTTGAAATTTTCAAATAATTCTAAGAGTAGAAAAATTTTCTAACGCTTTCTTAAAATTTTACTCCATTTGGGTAGAGGAAAATTGTATTACAAAGCTTTTTCACTCCGAAGATTAAAATTGTTGGAAAATTGGGATGAGAACCACGCGGCACGGACTCTATGGAACTCTACATTATTATTATGAGGCCATGGACTAATTTGAGGCATTTATTTTGAGGGAGAAAATATTGGATTGGCATAATTTCATTCTAAATGGTTCAAATTTACAGTGATACTTGATTTTGCAATATTTTTAATTTATAGGAAAAAGTAAAGGTATGTTTCTTTGAGAATATTGATTACTGCAATGTTGGTTTAAAATATTTATTCTGTCATTTATATAAGAGTTAAGTTCTCTGACAAGAAATCTGATATTGGTTTTTATACGAAATTTTAATCTATATACACTAGCACTTATTTTTATACAAATATTAGTGGAAATAAACATATTACTCATAATGTGAACGAAATCGAAGATATCTTAAAAAAATTATTTAGAAAAATGATCTTCGTTTTTGCATCAAATGAAAACTATAAATAAACCTTTAGTTCTCTCAAAGATTAATGAGTAAATGTCGAAAGTAATAGTTTAATAAAAAAATGCGAGCACATTGTTTTTTATTTTAACGAAAAATATTTGAAACAAAAATTACTTCTTTGTCTATTTGTTATAACTCAATTTTCTACGTAGATTTTGTGCCCAAACAATTATTTTGTGTTTTATAGAAGAATTTAATATTAGCGTAAAAACAAATATAAATGAATATAATGATTTATTTTTTTAATATAATTTAATTGATATAAAAGAGGATCAATATATATATTTTTGAAAATATATTTTGTAATAATGTAATAACTTTTCAAATACGTAATTTTTACACTATATTTATAAGCACATATTATTATATTATTATATTATTATTGCACATATTAATATATTATTATTGTCTAGCTGTTTAGCAAACGCTAGAAAAATTAACCTAGTATTAATGTTATTGGGAAAACATTAAACTTTGGCTAAAATGATTGTGATGATACTAGATACACCATTGTACCACTGATACAAAAATACAAAAAGTTTCTTCGTTTTGCATTAGTTATCTTTATTTAAAAATAATATTTTTTCAGTACAAGTGTGGAAGATATTTAATTACATCATGGTAACCACACGAGTTCGAAAATAATTTATTATACGTACGTGATATCGAAACGCTCTTGTTCTTTACACGCAATTTAAAGAATAATATATTTTATTTACATATATTACAGTTCAACGTAAACATAATAATTGATAAAATAGAAAAAGTTGACAAAATCAACAAAATTATTTTATTTTCAGATTCTTAAAAGTCGAAATGATAAAGCTTCATATTTGATAACAGATTCTTGATGAATTTAAACTTTATTAAAAATAATTGGCCACACAAAACACCATTGTATGGTAAACATTGACTCAACATATATCTACTTATTTAATTCGAAATATTTACAGGAATTTCAGAGTTTGTCATTGTGGTAGTAAAGGTTCACTTCCCGCTCTTGTAGCTTTTTCAGATAATACAAAGATATGATCAGACTGCGTTAGTTTACTGTCTTCTGAAAGATTTATATCACAAGTGCTTTCTTTTTTCAAAAACATGTCATTTAAAAACACATTGTTCAAACTCATTGAACTATTTGATAGTACTGTTGTATCAAGATTTTGTGTTGATCCTAACAAATTACTGCTAGATTGAGTAAATTTGATAGGTTCGTTTTTAAACTTTTTTTTTTCAGTAGTTGACTGGTTATGCTGTTTGATAATCTTGTAGGAACAACCCAAAACATACATACTTATCAACACTCGCAATGTCACCAAAATAAAAAAGGCCAAAATCAAAAGTAGAAAATAAACTGGTTGAAATTTGTATGGCAAAGTTGTACAGAGTACACGTGCTATTGCTACTCCCAATGGAAGAGGAATAAAGCCCATTCTTCTGGCCACCAAATCTGAAGGGTCTGAGAAAGCTGCCTCTTGTCTGGTTTGTGCCATATCATAAGCTATGGTCAAAGTAAATTCTTTGTAAACATTTGATCTGAGTTCATTAAACCGGGCTATAAAAGCATGTTTTACCCAGTCGACAAGCAACTCTGCGAATAATAATAAAATACAATCTGGAAGCAATACTGCAAGTCTATTGACATGCCAAGCATATTCTTTCATGGTCTGGAGTGTGACTACAAGTAGTAACATAGTTAGATGAAAACGTTCTCTTACATCACTGCACGATAGTTGAAAGAAATTCTTTTTATCAAATTTTTTGAAAACTGATCCTTTTAGCTCAACAAAATTATTCGACATCATAATTGTCAAAAGAGCCTTGTTACTGCTGTTAATTGCTACATTGAGAGTTGTAGCTTGGAAAAGCACTAGTATACTGTGCAATAAAACATAAATAAGTGCAAAAAACAAATGCGGTATTGTTCCTAAATGTTGTGTTCTACTGAATCGATGCTTCGTTTTTGATTCTGTTGCAGTCCACAGCAAAGCATCAATGGCATCTTGACCAAAGGCACTGAATAAACGATCTCCAACTTCCAGCATGTTGTAAAAAATATATAATTTTATGACAGATTGGCTCTTAACTAAATGATACATCATAGATGTATCAACTTCCCATGTTAAAATCCAGCAACACACTACAATAATACCTTTAAGTAAATCACATATCTCGGCTGGTCTAAGAATTTTATCCTTTCCTTGTCGTTTATCTTTTGTAAAGAAGTATTTGAAAGGCCTTGTGATAAGCGCCCAAAGTGCCATGACAAATCTGATTGGCAAAAATGTGTACACATAGAGGAAAGAATCGGCGCATTGCAAAAAGCCATACCACATGAATATTTCGGCTTCTTTTGGTATCTTAATGAAAGAGTATATTTTTTCACGCCTCGCTGAGTAGCGTTCCTCGTCGTGTTCCAACTCATAATTACGCGTCAACTCTTCGTACACAAATTGTTTGAGTGACACGCGACTTTTTTGATAGTTCGTCTGTTTGACATCATCTCCTTTTATTCTGACATTTTCTATTCTTTCATTCGACGATTTCCGCGAATTTGCTGCCTTAGCACTGTCTGTTGATTTTCTTCTTTTCAATATTGACTCTTCGTTGGATTCCATCGCTTCGTAAATATATTATCTGTTTAAGCTATATGTTTTGAGGCGATGCAGACTGCTGCTAGTAAATATATCAATGATTTTGACATTTTGGCTTTCGTTTTTGTTGTTGTCTGGGATATAAGTGTACCTTATCACTTCGCGTAACTTTTTGCGAGCTCAACGACGCGCTCTTCTGTTTCCACTCATCAATAGATTTATTTTCAAAGAAAATTGATAAAACTTGGGTTGCACAAGACTATCATTGAGTCATGATTAACGAGCAATTATCCGCGCGAGTATATATGACTGTATTACATTGCACAGCTGATTTTTTTCCAACACCTGGGAAATGCGTAAATTACGAGTCGTCACTCGACTCGTCACATCAACAAAGGAATATCAATTTTGTACATTGGCAGCAATGACTACGACACAATGTTGGCATTGAATTCAAACTGACAAATTTAAAAAATATAATTAACAATACAAATTTTTTATCAAAAAATACTTTATTGATATCGATTGATTGATCATTGAAAATTAATGTAGGAAGCTATATATAAAATATTATATTCTTGATACATTTTTTGTTGCAGAAAAATTAAAACATATTAACATATTCGTGAATATGCAATGGAAAAGAACATTTTATTTGAAATATATCTCATGGAATATTAGTACATTCAAATGCTTATTGTGAAAATAATAAACATACTTATTAAATAGTTACTCTTAATACAAAAGTATATGCAAAAATGGAGAACTAAATATTTTTCAATAATTCATTCCCATTCATCTCTCTCTCTCTCATTTGGGTTATTACAAAAGAAAAATTGAGAATTTAAGACCATTTAGCCCCATGATTAATTAAGAACAATTGTTTTAAAGTTTCAACAGCAACACATATTTCTGAGCAAGGCATAGAAACTTTTTGTGCAAGGTAATCAATAATTCTTGCAACTTTTGTAATCAAATCAGGTTTGTCATGAAATTCTTCGCTGCGGACAAAGTTGCAAATTTCTAGCAAATCATTCAAATTCTGCTGCATAATGCTGTCAACATCCGGAGATAGATCCTAATAAGGTCGGATAAAATAAATTTTTTAATCTTGGTTTTCAATTTTGAAAATCTTATAGTGTACTTACTTTAATACTTTTTAAATTTTTATACAATGGCCAATCATTCAGACATGCAGAACACTGGCAATCAAAATGATACTGTTTTAGTACAGACGTTCTCTCTTCCTTTGTTTGCATAGAGTGAATACAACTGTATTGATCAAAGAGCTGAAATATGCAATAATTTTTTAATTCCATGTTATATGTTTGATTCTCTATTAAAAATTAAAATTTTCAAAAGAATTTGTTGTAATTTTACCTGTTCACCTTCTTCAATTGGAAGTATTGCAAATGAAATTGTACCATCTTTTGAAGAGACTCTTGATACATTTGGATTACAGCTGTGATTGAATAAACTTAAAAATGGCAAAATATCATGACCAATTACATGAGGTATTGATTGACGTTCTTCAGAATGCTACAAAATATGAATTTAAAAAATGGAAAATGTTTAATAATTATCAAAATTATTGCATTCTGTAAATAAAAGTAGATAAATTAATATCAATACACTATGAGCATTGGATTCTATCAGTTGCATATTGCGCAAAATTAAACCTCCAAAAAAAAGAACATTCGAATCATCATTTATCTCTTTCCAGGATGGGCTGAATCTTTTTCCAAACAGTTCAGTACAAACACAAGCATGAAATATAATTTGGCTGGTGACAAATGCTTTTTCAAAGAGATCTTGTACTTCTCGTTTATGAGTGTTTGTAGTAAGTTGGTAAAAAGTTGCATAACTTTCACTATTGAAGATTCCATCTTGACTAAATCCTTTCTTTAGTGGATCTATTTAAAATAAATAAATCAAATGTATTTTTTGAGTATCAAGATAATTATTATTGCATACCTAGACTATCTGTTTTTTCAATTTCTAATTTTAATTTCTCTATGCTTCCAGCTTGTCTCATAGCTTTAATAACTGCTTTGAAACTCAACAAAACCAAATTAGATATACCTAATTTTTTATAACAATGAAATTCAGAGCATAAGATGTCATGATATTGTACCCAAGATTCTTCCTTACATTTTTCTGAGCAATACATTGTATTTACACAGTATTCACAGGGAATCAAGCTCCAACAAAATTGAAGACAATGAGAACAGTGAGTGAAAGCACTTTCTTCAGAGAGAACTGCACAATAACTCTTTTCAACCGCTATAACTTCACCTGGATAAATTCTGCGATTGGCCACTACGTATCTTCCAAAAATGTCATCATACTTTAAACTAATTGCAGAAGAGGCACATGGAATTGATTTATTTCTTGGAAAATCTGGAGTTTTTTTCTCCTCAATTTTATTATCATTGGGTGAATATTTATTAGGAAATGTATGAAAATCTTTTTCAGTTTTTTTTATTTTCTCTGAGTATCTTCTTACCTCTTCACCGGGTAATTTAGCAATATCAACCCAACTTTTCATTTTCTCAATTGATTCAATTACTATTGGGGTTTTACCCAAAAACAACCCACATTCCAATCTTTTGCATAATAATTTTCCTATTATTTTATCAGTACATTCAATAAGTTTTAGGGCACGATCAACATCTGTCAAACATTCTTCAAATTTTTTTTGAGAATAAAATAACGATGATCTATAAGCATAACTTAATGCTAAATTTTTGGAATCCTTTGGAGAATGTGCGATAGCTTTGTTGTATAATATCCACGATTTCCATACTTCTTCATAACTTTTATTTTGTTTACTAAAAAGTCTGGTTGCTTCATTTTTGAATTCTTTACTTTTATAGTCATTTAGTTCATGGATGCCCGTACAGACGTTACTTTTATTTTTTTGAATTAATGCACAATATGGTGTGATATCAAAAATAAGGCACATAGACATTACCATAGAAACTCTCAACTCGTCGCTTTTCATAGATTCAAAATTCACTGACATTTCTTTAACTTGTTCTTGATTTTTTATTCTTTCGCACAAAGTATTTTTTAACTTTTCCATTTTGATATAGTATTTTGTATGCGTATATATTATAATTTCCAAGTAACTAATATTGTCTAGAACAAAATGTTTTTTATTTTTAACTTAGGAAAACTTTTCAATAAAGAATTATTCTTTATGGCAGAATTAATGAATTATGACGAATCTCTGTGAGAGTATTTTTCAAAGCAGACTCGATACTTTTAGTGAAATTTTAAAATTGGCATCTTAAATCTCTTATTTCTGAATTTTGTTTTGAAAACACTTTACACAATAGATCGATGTTTACAAAGGAAAGTGAACTAACGCAAAATTCTATAGGAAAATTGTGGTATCTGCGCATTATTTTTCAGAGTCTAAACTCGTAGACCTAATACTATTTATTTTACTTTCTATTTATGTCTTATTTATTATTGTTGCGCGATCTATTTTGAGACTGCCCGGGTCACCGATCTCACTTTCGCTTGTGCGCATGCTTTAAAGCGGTAAGTACGAATACGGAATAATGAAAGGAAATATTAAAACTTCGTTTATTTAATTTTATTTCTCAGAAATGTTTAATTACAATTTGCACTAAATAATTTTCTAAAATTTACATTACTTTTAATAACTATTGATATTTAACATTTAGTAGCAGGGCGTTTTCTATCTAGCCTGTAACAAGTGATTAGATAATCCATATCCACATTATTTAAATAACTGACAATTTTTTCATAAATTTCTTTCGGGAGAAAATGATCTATATTATTTTTTAAAATTGTTACAGTCTTATCATTTAGTTGCTTCCTGTGGCAAATATCGTGATAAGCAACTTTAATAGATGTAAAATGATGAGGAAATTTTTCCGCAAAATTTTCGGAGGCAATAATTTCCTCCAGACTTTTGTTGTATGCATAATTACCCATGACACTACTGCTTCTTACCATCAAATCAAATAAGTTTGCATACTTTCCAATTTGAATTTGCTTTAAAGCCTGAACTTCTTCATTTTTTTTCTGAAGTATTAACTAAATAAAAATATATATTGATTAAAAAAAGATTATAAAATTAAATATTAAAATCAAAAATGAAAGTACCTTATTTTCCTCAATGGAATCATCTAATATCTTCAAGTAACATTCTATATCGTTTTTGTTTTCAGACTTAACTATAGATTCACATTGAATCTGGTTTAGCAGAAGTAATAACTTCTTCATTATATGTGGCGATTTTTTCAAAGCATTACTGTTGCATTTTTGCCAGAAATACTGTACTGATCTTCCTTCATTACTCAGAATATTAGCTTTTGAAGAGTTGTTTAGAATAAATTCAGTCAAATGATCATTACTAATATCTACAAGAATATGCACAGGCATTTTTCCAAAACAATTTATTAAATCTAACTTTACTTTTTTATACAAAAGTAATCTAATGATTTCATAATAAATTGAATCTACATTTTTTTCAATCAAAATTTGCTTAAGAATAATGTGTAATATATTTTCATTGTACTCATTGCATTGAGATTGCAATAGAAAAATATCATTGCTATGTTTCAACATCATTAAAAAACTTTTTTTTAGTTCTTTGAGATATGTACAACCAGCAATGTGATAAGGTGTCAAACCCATTTTGTTCTTAGCTGTGTTATCGGCTCCTTTTCTCAACAGATGTTGCACTAAATTTTCGTCATCTATTTTATTATTCATTAAAAGATGAAGAGCACTATCGCCATTGAAATCTTGAATTCTAACATTACAAGATCTTTGTAAAAGAAGATACAAAATGTTGTAATGCTTATTTTTAATAGCAGAGTGTAGAACTGACTCTTTTTTCAAATTTATTAAATCTAAATTAAATTTGTTTGATTTTAGCAATTGATCAATAATTTCTAGCTCTATATTTTTTAATTGTAAAAGATGATGGATAACTGTGTTACCGAACTGGTCTTGAACATTAAAATTTCCAGCTCCTTGTAAAACTTCTAAAATTAAGTCTATATTTTTCAATTTTATAGCTTGATGAATAGCTGCATCACCAGAAGAACTCTTGATATCAAAAGAAGCACCCATAGATATTAATCTGACAATAACATGTTCAGCTTCTTTTGGCACGAATTTGGATAAATTATCTAGACCTTCCAACAATTTGTGCAGTATAGTTTTGCTTTTTGCATCAACTTCATTAACATCTTCAACAAAATCAAGCAAATAATTCAGTGTTTTGAAATGATTATTTCCAGCTGCTATGTGTGCAAAATTTTGACCATGTTTATCTACTTTCCACTTCAATCCTTTTTGAAAGAATGTTTTGACTAGTTCAAGAACTGGTTCATCATTGTAGCCTCTGGATGAATTAGAAAGTAATGAATGCAATGCAGTATTTCCACTATCATCTGTAATATTGACAAGAGCTCCTTTTTCTAGAAGTTTTTTTATAACATTAATCTGTACTTTATTTGTTAAACTTTCATCAAATACTGCATCATTGCATACTATTTGTAATACTGTTTTTCCAGTGTTATCAGTAATGTTGACATCAACTTCATGATTTAACATAGTCCAAAGACTTTTGTACTGGGCTTTCTGAGCAGCAAGGTGCATGGGAGTCAAACCAGAATAATGATTCTTAATTCCAATTTGAGCTCCTTTGTCAAGCAGCATTTCAACAATTTTGTCATTTTGTCTTTGTACAGCTGAATACAAGAGTGTTGGCTCCTGAGCATCAGTGTTTAAATCATTTACTGGACAACCGGCATCAAGTAGTAGCTGTATTATTGTTTCTCTGTTCTCTGATTGTACCATTAATTTTAAAATAGAAAATGCCGTTGTTTTTGGGCCATCGCGAGGCAATCCATAAGTTTTCAATGAATTTCGGACGACTTCGACTTGATTATTTTTTGCGGCCGCCAATAATTTGGTAATGGTTAATTTCTCTTGAGAATTTTTCAGTTCATCTTAATAAAATAACAAAACATTAGTATTGATTCATCAATATTTCGTAAACAATAATAACATACCTTTAAAAGACTTACGTCTATTTGTTTTTTTATTCATTTCGATTGCCTGTCTCACTACTTAGAATTGATAACACATACCTAACCACGTATACACACGTGTTACAGGTAAATTCAATGAGCTGTGGTCGGGAATCACATTTGTTAAATAACAAATGTTCCTTCCAAAGAGCTGTAAAAATTGGAAACTGAACTGTCAGTTGACCGTTGTATATCAATGTGCAATCATGCACAAATTGGACACATTGCTTCGTGGACGCGAGCGTTTAAGGTAACAGAATTGGAGAGCAGACTATTTTTGTCGTGAAGTTATCTTTTTAAATTCAAGGGAAAAAATGGCACCAAGTCTATATGAACTTGGGCCGTTTTCGCTCCCGAGTTCGAGTTTAAAAAGATATTTCTCTACACTTGGGTCATGATATTCCGTTCCAGTTTGGAATCCGGTATCTTTTTGTGTGCTCATTTTATATTAATGATTAATTAATGTTTGCAATTATGCATTAATTAGATTTGTTTATAATTTATAATTAGCTTTAGTTGATTATGAATTGGAGTCATTTTCAAGGAAATCGCAGTAATGCAATTTTCTTAAGAGAGGGCATTTATAATGAGAGAAGAAACCATTGAAGTAATTTTTGTCGGCCAATCGTAATAGTTCATTTTAAGCTCATAGATATTTTTCGAAGGAATGATTTTTTAGATGATGTTTGAAAAAAATGAATCTAGCGAGAAAATGGAGTGAAAAATTGAATTTTTGATCGCCTAAATCTACAATGGATAAAATGATAATAACTTAAAATTAGAAATCATACAAAAAAGATAATTAAAAATTGGTTGTTTCTGAATTTGTTAAAATTGATCAACGCCTTCTCAGTGCAATACAAAATAGAATTTGCAATATTTTATTTAAAATTTAGGATACAATTTTTTATAATTTTATATTATAATGAACGTATTGAGAAAATAATAAAATATAATAAAATTGTAGTTTGCAGTTCTGGTAAGCTTGAAAGATTGCGATAATTGATTGAGAAGGTTGATCTAAAGCGAGAAAAGTGCGTCCACTGTAAATTACAATAAAGTTTTACTAAAAAATAAAAAAGTTAAAAGCAAGTATAATCGGTAAGCTTACCCTCTTTTCCCTCTTTGATTTCTTTCTCCATTCGAAGTTGTCTCGCGTAGTCAGATGGACGATTCCTTATATCGGTGGCTGCAATGACGTTCAACAAATCGCCATTGAACAAGTAGTTTGTGATGCGATAAAAACACGAGTAAGACAGTTCAGGGTAACGTAATAACTTCTTGAACGCCGCGAAGGCGGCGGCTCTGATCCTGGCTCGAAATCTTCCTCTCTCATAGGCATTCAGTACCAGGTACCTCATTTTCGGATTTCCCATAACTGCGTGCTCTCTCGTCAGAATCTTTTCGTCAAGTTTCCAGTCTAAGTACAGGTCTGCAATTACATTTTCAGTCAAGCCCAGATATTGGTAGTAGGAGAGATTCGTGAATAGGAATGCAATTTTCAACGTGCTGACGACATCGTCGAGGCATGGGCGTAATAATCTGGGCACGCCTAATTTCGACTTCACCATTTTTTCGTCCGCGCTCTTAACTATGAGGTCGTGCTCCGCGACATTCCGCGGCGTTGCGACCAATCTGAGTAGATGAAAAAAGCCCCAGAAGAACATAAAGAAATTCTTATCTATTTTCTCGTCGACCAAATCTATCATGGATCTTCCGCGGCAATCGCGCGCATAGACATCGGCTCCGAGCGCGACCAATATTTGAGCGTACTCGAGAGCTCCGTGCTTGGCGGCTTTTAAAATAGGAGTCGCTCCATCGATTCCGTCGGTCTCGTTCAAGTAGGCGCCTTTGGTGCCAAGAAGGACCAGGAAGTCGCCTCCCACTTCCGGAAGGTCGCAGGCCATGTGCAGGCAGGTTTCGCCATCTCGTTTAATATTCGGATCCGCGCCGGCCTGTAAACGTAAGCAATGACAAATTACCAAGAACAATTGCACGCTCGGTCATCGGATCGAGTTCGAATTAATTCACGTTCAGTTGGACGTACACTAATGAGGCAACAGGCAGTGGTAAAACTGTAAGATTCGATGGCGTAATGCAGAGGCGTCTTCAATTCCCAATCGATGTAATCGACATCGGCTCCGTAACACAAGAGGAGCTGGGCCATTATCGGGTTGTCGGTCATCGCGGCCACGGTCAAGGGCGTCATGCCGTTGTCATCGAGCTGGTCGACGCGAAGGCCCGCCCGCAGCAGCATCCAGATTTTCCGCTTGAGCTCGTCGTCGCTGTGGTTCTCGACCCACTTTTTCGCGCTGAGCTTGTGCAGCAGACTGCCGCCGTCCATGTGCTGGCACTTGGGGTTCGCTCCCGCGTTCATCAGAGCTTTCATCACCAGAGCCGAGTGCCGCTGGCACGCCAGCGTCATCGGATAATTTCCGTCTACGTCTTTTTCTTCGAGGTCAATGTAGCTCGGTAAATCTTCTAGGTAGTCCAAGATCCAAGTCTCCTCGATATCGGGCAATCTCAGAATCTTGTGCAGAGCATACCTGATTCTGTCCCCGTTTATCGTCAGATTGTAGAATTGTCTTTCTGAGTCTCCGTCCATGATTCCGCTAATTCACTTGTTGTAATCTTACGAGAAGATAGTCTGGATAAACGATTTTTTACAACGAGATTATTCAAACCTCACGAATATCACCATTAAAGATTGCAATCTTTCTCTTGAACTCTGTATTTTTTATTTATCCTGGTATAACATCACTTTACACGTATTATACATTTAAAATAATAATGCCACGACTTTTTTAACATGTTTTGTCACATGAATTATTCATGTTGACTGATCGACGTATGCCAATACATCTTGAGTTGAAGCTACACACTTTAATCAAGATGTAAGAGTCAATAATACATAAACCGCCTTTCGAACGTTTAACGGAAAATTCGTAAACAAATATCAAATTTGTCTTATGAATTCACTAATTGATCTATTATCTCGTCAACGCGATCGAGTGTAGAGATTCGAAAATTAACTGCGCATTGGCCAACTTTAAAATACTTGAAAAAAGTTTTCAATTTAAATGATCCTTGTTCCATACAAGGTTTGAAATGTATCATAATCGAATTTATTGTTCTTATTCAATCGTTACATTCTATGTTAAGATAGAGTAACTATTTAAAAGTTCGAATTATTGTCTACAATTTTCAGTTGTTTTCTCTTTTGTTTGTTTTTCTTTGTGATTACTGTTAGGTGTTTACAGAATTTTAGAAATAACAATTTGATTATTTATATAATAAATAGTCTATAAAAATTTTCGAGTCATTGTAATTACTATATGTTGCAATAAAAAAATATTAATGTAATGCTAGTAATAATATGTTATTTTCTAGTTAAACTCCTACACAACAGATACATTTTAGTTTAAGTTTTTCACTGGTAAATTTAGCATAAATTATTTATATCAAAATAATGCGTTTGAAAATTAGTGAATAATGAAATATAAATGATATTTATTTCTTGTTAAAAAATTAATACAAAAATTCCATCATGTACTTTATATACATGCACACTGTGAACAACCACAATTTGTTTTACAAATTTTTCATTAAACACTGAATGAATGAGAATACGCAAGTCTACTTGAAATTGAACGAAAAAATTAATTAATACATTAAATGTTAAAACGGATATCAAAAAGATAATATCAACACACAAAACAAAACAAGTCAAGTTTTAAATGCACCTTTTCTTGGATTTACCATCATCTTGTCTAATTTTTCGTTTCTTGCTAATAATCATAGAATTAGCTCTCACAACATTTAAAAGATCTTCGTTTGATAAAGTAACAAATATTTTATCACTACATAAATCTGGTATATTTTTTTTAACCATGCATTGCAGAGATGTTGCTGCCATTTCAAGAAGCTGTCGTCTTCGTTTACCTTTAAAGAACTTTGAGTATATCAAAGCTCGAAACATAGGATAATCTCTTTTCATGAGTTCTGATTTCTGTAAAATTTCTTTTAAAGTTAAATTGTTTGAGTAGATGCACAATTTATTTTCATCTGCATGACACAAATCAAAAACTGAAGTATGTCGATCAATCATTTTTCTTTTAAGATTGTCTTTCTCTCTTTTGCATGCTTCTAGATCTTGTTGATTCTGTAATTAATATAAATGAATTCAATTAGATTCTGGAAAAATTAATAAAATATATTGATACTCACATCAGGATTTACATTAATTTGTGAGTGTTTGGAACAAAGTAAAGCAAGTTTACAATTAGCTATTAATTTATGTAATGGGCTTGTAGTAAATTGAATAGCAATATCATATGGAGTTTTACCACTTGCGTCTCTAATAGTAATATCTGCTCCAAATGAAATTAATGACATTGCTACCTCAATATTGTCAAAACTACAAGCCCAATGTAAGGCTGTTTTCCCATATTGGTCTACATGATTTATCTCTGCAAAATTGTCAAAAAGTAACTTGATTAAGGTAGAATCTTTGTGATATACTGCCAAATGAAGTGGTGTACGATCATCGTATTGACGGGCATTAGGATCGGCTCCATACTGTAAAATTTTGATTATTAATTTTTTATATTTCTTGAATATATATTGATTTATTTAGTTGTAATAAGAATATAATGAACAAGTACCTTAAATAAAAGATTAGCAATTTCAATATTCATACTTGTAACTGCTGAATGTAATGGAGTCACTTTTTCTTCAGTCGTACAATGAATATTCGCCTTATTTACCATTAATGCTTTAGCAGCATTTAAACATCCTTTTTCACAAGCTAAATGAAATGGTGTTAATCCAAATTTATTTTTCATATTTATATCGCAACCTCGTTGCATGCATAGTTCAACGATCAATTTCATTGTTTCAAAATCTCCGTTGTCAAACTCACTTAAATAATGCAAAACATTACCATTTCTATCACTGGATTTGACAGCGATATCATTTTTCAGTAAAAGCAACATAATTTTAAGGTATTTTTTTTTACATACCATATTAAATAAGCTACTATTACTCAAACTTTCTTTTGCACCTTTGTGAATCATGCTGACAACAACAGGTAATAATACATTTTCTTCAATTGTATCCCCAATAAATAAATATTGAAATGCTGTATACCCATCTTTACTTTTGTGAGTATCTACATTTTCTGAACGTTTTAGAAACTCTAAACACGCTTTTATATATTTTTGTGTATCAATACGATTATGACTATGTATTCCATAAATAGCCAACTGCAATGGTGTTTCCATATGATGATTCGGAGTATCAACAGATGCACCCATAGATAAGAACCATTCAACACAATCCATGTCAATACTCCTTGCTTTAAGTAATGTATGAAGAGGGGTATCTCCTGATGAATTTCTTAAAGTTACTAGTGGCTTGAACTCAGACAAAATAACTATCAACTTGTAAGAATTTTTTTCAGCCGCTAAGTGTAAAGCAGTATTTCCATTTGTGTTAGCAGCATTAATTTTTAAACCCTGGGCCAAAAGCTTTTTTATAACATGATGATCAACACTTTCCTTAAGTAGAAATAGATGCAGAATATTATTGCCAGCTCCATCTGCCACATTGATATTTCCAACTCCATCTTTAATCATTGTAAATAGAATGTCTAGATTTTTAGATTTGGCAGCAATATGTAGAGGTGAATTGCCTTCTTTATTTTTAATATCAATTTTTCCCTGTTTTGATAATATAATCATTACTAACTTTTTCCAAACTTCAGTTAAGGAATCCGGCAAAGTATCTGCGTAATTCAATAAATAATGAAGAACTGTATTTTCAGTTTGATCCCATGCATTCACATCATTCGAACGATTCAGTATAATGTTTAATATTTTAAAATGTTTATTTTTAGCAGCTAAATGAGCAAGAGTTTCTTGCTTGTTATTTGATATGTCGATTGGAATTCTTTTCTCAATGAGTTTGAAAAAAATGTCAACATTGTTGTCTTCATTTGAACTTAATGAATTTCCAAGTGTTGACTTTAATAACGAATGAAGGATTGTGTTGCCCTCAATATCAACTTCAGTGATTAAATGCTTTAATTTTGACATTGATATCAACTTACAAAATATACTTTTGTCTTCCAGTAATATTGACAAATGCAACACTGTTTGCTTTGACTTATTTTTCCAACACAAATCGGCACCTTTACTAATAAGTTTTTCAAATACTTCAATAAATCTCACAGGATCATAGTCGATACTAGAATCTTGAGCTTTTTTTATGAAGGCTTCGAACAATGTTCTGTCTTTATTATCTGTAACATTGATATTTTGACAATATTTGAGCATTAATAAGAGCAGTCGATAATCTCGTTTCTCAGCAGCAAGATGTAATGGAGTAAGACCAGTCTGATAATGGCGTTCGATGACACTGGCACCCTTGGAAAGTAACATCTCTGATATTTCAAAAAATTTTTTACTAGTGGCAATATATAAAGGCGTTGAATCTAATTTTTGGTAAGATAGAATTGGATTAGGATAACAGCCACCATCCAACAGAAGTTTTACGATAGTAATGTGTCGATTAAGGACTGCATTCTGAAGAACTGTATAAGCTGTTGTAACTGTTTCTCCTTCTCTAACGGGTATATCTATCAAAGTGTTATACACTGATGTCATTAATGCAATTTCTTCTTTTGCTTCTTTCATATTGCCATTTTTAACAGCTTTCAATAACGCTTCCATTGTCAATTTTTTAATTCGAACTTCACGTTGTATATAACGAAGTTATCAAGTGGAATGAAGGAAGTGACCTAAAAAGAAAAAAAACAAACTTTCTTACGTATGATCTTTAGTGAATCTCGTTATAATCTCTATAAGCCTAGGGTCAATATTAAACCTGCTAAAGTAAAATCACTTAGGTGCTATCAGCACAGGTTAGAAGGCGGCCTTAAAGTAATTTCTCAGTTGTAATCTCAGATCCCATAGTAGGACTAGGGCCAAGTATTTGATGGTTGCAGTTGTTGATTAGTTACATATCCCATGCAAAATGTGTTTCTAATGTTTCTATTTATATAATGGTGCCAATATGAGTGAAAAAAAAAACAATTTAACTCTTTCCTACTTTTAACTTTTAATAGCCCGAGCAGGACAGCGGACTACTTCTAGACTGTAGGCCAACCGAAATCGGCATTGGCCGTTAGCATTGAACTTGGCGGGAACAAAAGATGACCGCTCTAATCGAGTATTTTGCATCTGGCCGAGGATATGTTCAATATTTTCTCTGTATGATTCGCATAATTCATCATTTGAGATAATCAACCACCTTATTATCCTTAACAGAATTTGCTTACTATAATAATAAATTCTGTTGACTTTTATCATTACTGAATGACGGGAAAAACCTTATCTTACGTTTTTACAAATTAATTTGATGACGAATAAATGATTAAATTGAAAAATAAAAATTTTAATTCGATTCAATTTCTGTATTTTTATATTTATAGTTATAAATAATTTTTCAATTACATTAAAAAAAAATTAAATGCTAGGTTCATTTCTTGAAAGATAATTGTTATATAATGCTAATAAAGTTTCATTATGAAAAATTATATCCCAATTATCTTTATGAACATATTTATTCTCTAGTTTCAAACTAGCTATATGTTCTACCATTGTAACTGCTTGCTCTGACTTCAAGTTCGTTAATAAAGAAAAAGGGACTAATCCTTGTGAATTAAAAATGTTGACATCAGCTTTTAATATGAGTAAAAATTTGAGTCTTCCACTAGACATATTATGTTTACAGGCATAATGCAGTACTGTATCACCCTCAATATTTTTTTCATTTATATCAGCCTGTGAGGAAATAATATTTATAACTCTTGGAGATACTTCTAATATTATTGCTAAAAACAGCGGTGAATAGTAGTTTTTTAAATTCACATCAGCTTTATATTTTAATAACCCTTCTGCCTGAAACGAATAGAGCATCATATTATTTTATTTTACTGTTTCAAGGAATTAGGTGACTACTAAATGAATTATTAACGCTTATTTATTTTACCATATTATTTTTTCTTAAGCCTATGGCATAAAGCAATGGTGTTTCATTCTGACAATCCAAACCATCGATAGCTACTCCTGCCTCTATTAAAAGAGTTATTATTACATTATTTTTTTCATCTGCACCTAGTGTAGCAATGTGCAAAGCATTTTGACCTAAATTGTTGATAGCTTTTAAATCTGGTTTTCGTTTCAAAATTTCTTTAATAACTGCAACATTGTTAGTTTGAACAGCTATGTGCAGTATTGAGTTTCCTTTAAAATCCCTGCAATTTACATCAGCTCCATATTTTAAAAGGATACAAATAATGTCAAGCTCTTCTGATTTGATTGCAAAATAAAGAGCTCCTATTCCATCTTGTTGGTTTTCACAATTGACATCAATATTGTTTTTCAATAAAAGATTCACTGCAAAACTATTTTTCCAATAAATAGCCCAAAGCAACAATGATCGAGTGGGATCATTCAAGGGTTTATTTAAAAATTTTTGATGAATTTCAGCACCATTTTCTACCAGCAAAGTTGAAACTCTTTGATAATGTTTAGCTATTGATGTCCAGAGTAAGACACCTAAATACTGTGATTTCTTTATTAGATTAGATTTCATCCAGTCTTCAACTTGTTGCGGTTGATTATTAATTACTGCTTCACACAATAACTTATCTTCAGCATCTTGATAATCTGGCACTTGCAGAATAAAATTAGAACAATCGTTTTGAATTAACATTGTTCATAAATTCTATTTTTGCCAAGAAATAGCGAATAAGATAGATTAATCTGTTTATCAATTAATTGATCTGAGGTTATATATTTTAATAAATTCTAGAAATAATAAACTGTTTGCATTTATAATAAGATTTTGATTTTCACTGACATTTCTAATTAGGAAGCACGATGTCTGATTGATCAAATCGACGGTTGGTAAGTTATGTTCAAGTCTATAATATTGAACATAAAATCTTTGCGATCATCAACATATAATTTATAATTGCTTTAGGATATATAATAACGGACTATATCGGATAATCATAGTCTTAAATTTTACAAAAAAGATAAAAGACAGAATATCAAAATAATATCGAATGTGTCACAATTTTATTAGATACTGGAACAATAGTTGGAGTGGAAATAGTTCGACGTTAATAGTAAAATTGTTAAAATATCATTAAAAACAAATGAAATCGAAACAAACTATTTGAATCTCTTTTCATGGTGCACGGTTAATGTGATCGCATGTAGAGGGGGAAGACCAATATATCCGAGTTATATTCAATTCTTATAATGGGTAGGCCCAAATTTCAGCGGAGCTGTGCCCAGTAGTCAGTACCAGATTCAGGTAGTGGCATTGTGTTGGTAGCTCATTTCACATTCTTAGTTGCAATTTGGTTGTATTAACAGTAATATCTCTGATACTACAGAATTCATTAAAACTAATTAACTTTTCAAGACTCGGAGTCCGGAGATAATGATACTTTTTGTTTTTGTTAAATTTATAATAATTTTTTTAATTTAAATCATTCAAGCATGACAAGTTCGGTTGTTACAGTAATATATTAATATAATATCACAATGGAAAGGTCAAATACATCGAGTTTGAATTAGAACGAATTGGCTCTTATCTGTGATAGCAATTTTTAATTTAAAAATAGTGGTAAAAAATAATTAGGATCAACCTTTTTTTTCGAGAATTTTTTTTTTAATACTTTAAGAACTTTTACATTGCTATTAAATGAATGTTGAAGCTAGTTTTAATGGAACTTAATAAAAATATGTGGATTTTTTTGCTTTGGAATCGTTTTTGTCAGTTTTCTTCCGAGTCTGCATCATCATCATCGTTATCATTATCTTCTTCGGGATTCGCGTCTTCACTCGATTCGTCGTTATCGTCATTGGTGGTAGCATCATCTTCGGTTTCACTAATGGCATCATCATCATCTCCATAATTGGGAATATCTTCATCATCCGCACCAAAATCAGCATGATTCATGCTCATTCTCCCATTATATGACCTTCCATGTATCATTGTTGAAGCTGCATCTTCAATTATATTCCCTAAATGCCCTGACATTTCATCTTTCAGAAAATTTCCTATACTGGTCATCGCAATCCATGTTTTAGATTTTTTAGTGGGATGATCCGAATCACTGCTCCTACTTTTAGTATTTTTTTTACTCGATTCGAGATGATGAGGATTTTCAATTACTTCATCACGTCTTGTTGAAGCTGTTTTGGATTTGCTAAGAATAGATTTTTTGTTCGTTTTATCGGTTTTGGAGGGAAAGCCTTTATTCTTCATAGCACTAATTTTACTATGAACGATTTTTTTATTATTCTCATTGCTTTTAACATGAGTAGATTTCTTTTCGATTGTGGCAGACTTTTTTTTAAGTAAACTAGACTTACTTGGATTTTCTTTTTTATCAGTCTTACCAAAACTTAATTTTTTACTTATGCTTTTGCCAAAGCTAGATGTGGAACTCTTCACTTTCTCTTTAACTGCAAAATTTTTATTTTTTGAAAATACATTCGAAATTTCAATTATAAAATACACTTTTATCCTTCACTTACATTTTTTCAAAGCCTTTGAAAACAAAGCTTCTGGATCTGCATTGGCATCGGCTTCCGGGTTAGCTTCAGGTTTTGCTTCAGGTTCCGCAATAGGATCAGCAACTGCGCTTGCATTTGGAATGGCATTGGGATAGGCCACGCAAGACGATAAAATAAATAAACCCAGAAAAAAAAGCAACTTCATAGTTATTTCAAATAACACAGGTTGACTAAAACAAAAATGAGCGTAGTGTGGCACTTTAAATAAGTAGAATGACAATCGTGCGTTGCGATCGTGATCCAACTTAGAAGGAAGTAATAAAGTTAAGGCACGATTAATGATAGACGCTTGCATTGTTCTACAAAACAACTTTTTATAGAAGGGTGAAAAAATTATACAAAATAATGCATTTTTTCTCGCTTATCTATTTTCGTATTATTATTTACGAAGCACACTGTTTGTTTGGAAAAATTGAAGAGGAAAATTTTCTCAAGTTTTGTTATCTTGATGAAAAGATAATTTTTTCATAACAACTATAAAAATTCTAATGCCTATAGTAATTGAGACTTTGATAAAATTGTTAAAGTTTGAGTTATAGGTAATCTTGACTGTCAAAATAAGTTATTGGGCTAAAGGTAAACGCGATTGTATTTGTCGATATTCAAAATAAGTATATTAGCTATTGTTTGAAATTACATACCAGTCGCAGAAACGTTGCATTTTCCGACTGCTGCCCTAGAATAAACGAAAATGCTAATGGGTCGCTGGTATAAAATCCTCAGTTTCGATCTCAGTTGATAATTTACGTGTGATCTGAGATATCCTTCTTTCACCTTCCTTATTGCGTAATCTACTATTATTATTACAGCTGCACATAGGATTTCGAAAATAACACAGCGGTATAATTAACAACTTTTTCTGAGTTATACAAATAAAGAGGAGAGAATAAAGATGAGAATCAGATATTCTCCACTTTTTTATTTCAAGACTTCACTCAAAGACATGAAATAAACGTGACTTTATTACTTTATTTAATAAATATTTAATGATATTTAATGAAGAAAATTTAAATTAAATGATTGACGTCTAACACTAACAATCGATGACCGTTTTAAGTTTACAATTTTATCATAATGCAATTTTTTTACTTTACAATAAAATTGATAAATTCCAGAAAAATTAGATGATTTGAAAAACTTTCCTTGCACGTATGTGCTTATCTCTATTGAATAAGCAATCAGTTAATTTTTCTATAGAAAACTGAGTTCTACGAAAGGGATTTTGAATTCTCAAGAACCTCAAGTATTCAAAAAGCACGAGACTTGTTTGAGCTATCTCTATTTTTTCAGAGTGCTTAATTTTATTTTTACAGTTTTTAATTTATTTCATAACACAGAATTTTATATGCAGATATTTTTAGTTTTTTTTTTTTTTTTTCAAATTACATCATTTTTTTATTATTGAGCTTACCTCACAGATCGCTTTGACTGTTTAAAGGTTTTATTGTTGGTTAAATTAATCATTGCTCCTTTATTCACAACTCAATGGTCAAAACACGTTCATTAAAAATAAAATCAACGGCTAATGGATACTTCGAAAAATTGCTAAGAGATAATGAATAATTAAATAATGACAATTGAAAATGAATGAAAAATCCAAGTTAATTTATAAGCTTTCTTATAATTTATTGAATGTTTAAATTTATTAACAAGTGCCTTCTGTTATGAAAATAAAAAACTACTTTCCACTTTTAGATAAAAAGTAGACATTGTTAAATAGAGTAGATTTAGACTTATATATATTAAATCTATTTATTGATAGAGATTACAGGCCCCACTTCAATCAGCCTCTTCTTCAGGATTATCCGCCTCTTCTCCTTCTTCAGCAGTTTCAGCCTCTTCTTCGGGAGCTTCATCGTCTTCTTCGGGAGTTTCCGGATCTTCTTCGGGAGTTTCCGGATCTTCTTCGGGAGTTTCCGGATCTACTTCGGGAGTTTCCGGATCTACTTCGGGAGTTTCCGGATCTACTTCGGGAGTGTCGGGGTCTGTATCATCGGGATCTACTGGATAATCTTCATTGGAGTTAGGGTAATCCGTTCCGTGGTTAGTACCGTTAGTAATATCGTGAATTATATTATGTATATCATCTATTATTCCATTAATATCAGCCGAAGATTGATGGTTGTCATATGGTGATGGATATGGATGCGGATCTATTGTGTGATGGGGTTCCTCGGTTCTATTAGGCTGCTCAGTTGGTCGTTTAGTCGGTCGTTTGGTTGGTCGTTTGGTTGGTCGTTTGGTTGGTCGTTTGGTTGGTCGTTTGGTTGGTCGTTTAGTCGGTTTTCTAGTAGGTCGTTTGGTAGGTCTTTTAGTAGGTCGTTTAGTTAATGGTTTAATTGGTGGTTTACGTGTTATCCTTTTGATTGGAAGCCTTCCTGAGGGACGTAGTCGAGGTGCTCCTACTTTTCCTATTAATGCAACCGCTAAAAAATGTTTTTTACAATTAAATAACTGACCTTTAATTAATATTTATTATCAGACTCACATTTAGCATTAGGTTCTGCTACAGCGATAGCTTCAGCAATAGCTATCGGCTTTGCTTCCGCATTCGCTTCAGGGTCAGCCTTCGGTTTTGGATTCGGGTCCGCTTCAGCATCAGCTAATGCATAAGCTTCAGCATCAGCGTTCGAGAATGCCGAACAATTGTTTACTATTAAAATTAAAAGTAAAAACAAAAATGTCTTCATTTTTGCTTCTTGGTATGTATTTTACCAAATGATTTTCAAACTTGAAAAAAGGTTTTATACTAATATTTTTAAATTTGCAATCGTGACACAGATTTGTCAAGCACATTAAATTTTAATGCAATTGACGACACAAGTATGTTTATTACTGGAAGCTTGCAGTAAAGCGTGGCCAAAAAGTTGATGATTAAATGCAAAATTCATATATTTTACTGAAATTTCTTAAAATTATAATTTATGAACTATAGTCATTTTTTAGGTACTAATCATTTGTTAACTCATAAAAAATATTTTTCAATAGTTTATTTATATCATTTGTATACAATAGGTAATCTTAAAAAAAAAATAGAATAAAAAAAAGAATGTCACATTCTATCATTTTAATTTTTAAAATTAATGTCATGATTTTTTAAATGAACAATAAAAGCAATTTAAAAGATTTACAAAACAAGTAACTTATTCTATTTGATTGCGTTTTTAACTAATACCAGTTAAATCATAGAATTCAAAAATATCTTCTAAATAAATAAAAAAATATATTTTATATTCTATACATTTGGATGAAATTATTTTAGATTTTTATTAATTCATCCAGCTTTCTACTACTTCATTGATATTAATATCTTCCTCTGTACTTGTATTTATTAATTCTAAATTTAGCACTACCTTATTAACAGTAAACCTATTAAACTCTCGATCAGTTATGTGAGCAACGAAATTTTTACTGACAATGAGATCGTTCAATTTTAAGCTTTCAATTGCAGACCAATTTTTGACAATTTCATTAGATACTCTAGCAAGTCTTCCTTTTACAGCTTGACATGGAATTTCGCAAAAATTATCTGGCAAAGGCAGCAAATCGTCTAAGCGCACAATTCTGTAATCGCCGTAATCCACGGAAAAAACGGCAAATGCACTTTGACTTATTCTTTTATACACATAAGCTCTGAAAAATTGCATTCGGTTAATCATTACCCTTGAGAGAGTATAAATATTCATTGTCTATAATTTTTTTTTATTACAGCGTGCAGGAAAATTTAATCCCATGCACTACGATAAAAAGTAGTATGCAACTGAGCGGTTTTGCCTGAGTATCAGATTGACAACCCGTACCCCCCCCCCCCCCCCCNCCCCCCCCCCCCCCCCCTTGAATAGTATATGTACTACTTTACCTGAACCAAGTATCATCTTCAATGTTTAAGGCTGCATAAGCATTGCCCACATGGATATCATCTGATTGTAAATGTGTCCCACTAAAACTTTCACAGGATTCTGTTAGATCAATTGTCATTCTCTGAAAATATTTGAGATAAAAAAGTATGAGATAAAAAACAATGTAAATAAAACATTTACCTTTAACTTAAAAAGATTGCATAAAAGCTGTATAGTGATATCATCAGGTCTAGAAGCCATTGTAATATGAACATCAAAATATGATCCATCTTCTGGCAATTCAAGTAGCTTAAAGTTGATGTTTTTGGAAGGATATTTGAGATGAAAAAATCTAGTAATTTATTAAACCAATTATATTCATAAGCCAGGAAAAAAAGCAAAAAAATTTGTTTGATAACTCACTGCAAAGGTGTTTCAAATGGTAAAATGTCATTAATAGAAATGATTTGATTGTTCTCTCCTCTCTTACATAGCTGAACTATAGGGACATCTTGTTGATGATCAATAATTTTAACTAAAAATGGATCCGAGCATTTTGCTAATTGTTGTAAATATTCTATTACCTCATCATGTAATAGTTTTGGTGAAACTGTATGCAATTTTACTTCAATGGCCTGTTGAATAAAATGTAAAGAATTTTCATTCATTAAAATTGAAAGAAAAGCTGTTTACCTGTTTAGGAAAAATATTTAATATCTCTGATATATCTTGAATTGATATTAAATCTTTTTTATCAACATCTTCAATTCTTCCAACATCAATTAATCGAACTCGTACATAATTATCATTTTCAATTTGGATAACTTCAGCTCTGTACCAATTACTTTCTTTCAAACTATTGACTAAATATAATTCTTCGAGTTGAAAAATTTCAATTTGTGATTTATTAATATTATGATTATTCTGTATTTGTAATACAGCTTTTTCAAGTAATCTGTTTAAATATTCGAATGCTTTATTGTTAATCTGCATGAAAAGATTATTTTCTTCAACATGTGATATTTTGGCCACATGGAGAGCACCCTGTAAAAACGTAGACCCATTTTGTTAATAAACACTTTAATTTGTTGTAAAAAATAATTACACACCTCTTTTGTTATTTTATTAAGATCCATCGAGTCCAAAATTTGTTTCAAAATGATTTCATTTAGATTCATTTCTTCATCTTGTACAAAAAATTGAGATGATAAAATAGGAACATCAATATAATTATTCTTTTTGATTACTTTCACATAAACATCTTGATTTTCAAAGTAATCATTCATGAATTTTTCCATTAGTTCATGATCATAAAATATTTCTAAATTATTCATTGACAACGACACAAACTGAGCAGGCATTTGACAAAATTTAGGAGGCAGAATTTGCAGTTCTGTAAAAGGAAAATCATCTTTATCTCCTCTATCCACAAAAAAAACAGAAGCAATTCTTCTATGAAAATCGCAATTTAGGCATTTGACTCTGTGCCATTGGTCGTCAAAAACCGCATAATAGTTCCCTAAAACAACTTTATTGACTTCTGCATCCTCACTGTTGTAGTATATTTTCATTTCTTTACTCAACTTGTTCATGTTTTTCTAAAAAAGTAACAAATAATATCTCTCATTATAAAGTCATATTTATTTAATGATTATTTTTTATGTTAGCTTACTATATGAATATCGTCTAGGATTATGCCTTTAATGTCTTTGGAGTTATTTGCAGCAGTTACTCGAATCCAAAATTCTTCGAATTGAAGAAGGTCTGGGTCATACATTGGTATCGAGATTTCCTTATCCATCTTATGCTGAGAATGTTCAGTTTTGATAAAAAGTAAACGAGTGTTTCATGCAGCCTTGTAATAAAAATGAAAACAACAAAAAAGGAATACTAAAATTTTCATATGAAAACAACCGTCAACTCGGAGGAACTTTTCTCGAGATTTGGGCGCGTGTTATAAACGCCACAAGATTCAGCTGCCTGTTTGAACTCGTCCATAGATACTTTATTATGGGATTCACGCGTATACCCATAGACATTATATTCTATGTCTATGCGTATACCTATCGCCATCATCACTTTTATAGGGAAATCTTTTGAAGTACCACAATGTACTTTTTTTATGATGTGTCAAAAAGAAAGCTGATGATTTTGGATTTACATGAAGTTAATTCATTCATTAATTATTTATTTTTACCTTTTGGTACATGGTTTGAAAGATGATCACAGAAAATTATGGGAAATATTCAAAATCTACGTATATTTACATCTTTTCGTTAAACTTAATAACGTTTATATTTTCTAACTTTCTTAAAACTTCGTGACTGAATTTTTTTAATCATTGAAGTTTACACTTTACAGAAACTGCAGTGTTTTTTCTATGAAGTTTTAAATGAAAAATTTTAATTCGAATAAAATTTTATAAAAAAAGACATTAAATGTAAAATCTAACTGGATGCAATTTTTTGATGAATTTCAATATATTTCAGAGTCAACTGCGGTGTTATCGAATTAGATTATAAGGCGCCAGTTAATAATAAATTCAAGACCGAACTTTTTAAATAAGCAGCCTATATACAATGCGCCTCTTTTACATTCACCAAATTTATTTAGTCCGTAAATTCTCAAAATGTTTACTTTATTATTCTAATTTAATGATTTGACATTTTTTAAATCTATGTTCTTATAATCTCTTCAAACGCTACATGATAAACTTACTCCTAAAAAGTGTACTTTGTAATATAATATGAATGAGGGTAAAAAACGAAATTCGACATATATTTATTATTATTATTTAAATTTTATTTACTAAAATTTTAGGAGTTATGAAAATAAGTAGTATAAGATATTTAATATTTGCTACGTATTTACAGAACATGTCACTGAAATTACCATACATCTAACGTGTAAAAGGTAGGTTTCAAGTTTTAGCTATTTGAAAAATATTTATTCATAAATACAAAAATAAAGCTCAAAACTAGATTATAGATGAAAATCTTAAATATCATTCTACTTTTTCGGCCCTTCCTTCTTGAATCAATATTTGACTGATATAAATATCATCTGCTGTACTGGTATCAATTAGTTCTACACCAATATATGATTGGCCTGGAATGGGATTTTCTTCGTAACTTTTTACGAGTACCACTAAATTTTTTGATACTACCAATTCGTTAAATCTAATCGCATCTTTAACTAACCAGTCACCTTTCAAATGAGGCATAATACCTGAAATATATCACTACGTTTAATAAAAAGCATAATAAACAATATATGATGTATAGAAAAAATTGAACCATGTATTTTAGCTTTAATAGCTTGAGATGGTAGTTCATAAAATTGATCTTGAAGTGGTTGCAATCGCTCAATATCAATTGCTCTGTAGTCTCCATAGTCGCAAAAATATACACCACACATTGTTTTACTAATTATCTTACAGGCGTACGCTCTAAAGAGAAATTTAAAATTTAAAAATTAAAATTTTTAAATAAACATATAATAGAAATTAAAAAATCAAAATTTTTTAATAAGACAATCATTATTACCTGTACCAACGATTGTCTTCGCATTTTGCAGCATACATTGTACCAAGTTCCAAGTTAAAAGGCGTGACAGCAGGTCCAGTGTAAGACCGACAAACTCTGAATAATTCATCCATCATCCTCTGGAAAAAGTGAGGAAAGAGTGAAATAAATTGTTGATATAAAATAAATGAGGATCAATACCTGTAATTGTACAGCAGAATCAAGAGGTTGAATTGTAAAACTACCAGGGTGAGCTGCCATTGAGACATGAACATCAATGTAGCCACCTATTTTTGGAATTTCAGGAGACTTTAATATTGACTTTGGCATTTTGTCTTTATTTGGTCGATTATTAGGATTGTTGTTATTATCTCGGGGGCTGAAAAAATATACGATATTATCAATGTTATATCTTATGGTAAAATTAACAGAAACAAATTATATAAATTGAAATCAAAATTTTAAAAATAATAATTCCAATTTATAGTTACATGTCTACCTAATTTGGGGTTCCAAAGCTAATGTATCATTCAATGAAGCTAAATAGTTGCTTTCCGTGCGTATATAAAATTCAACAACAGTTAATTCTGTACGATCATCTATAACTTTCATGTAAAATTTATCTGTTGGCTTAGCCAGCTCTTTTAAACGCTCAACCATTGCATCGTTAAAGTCAATGGGTGATACTTTGTGTAGGCGACATTGTACAGCCTAAAAACAGTGGAAATTAAAATTATTTCTTTACTTAGTTTTTAAAATAAATGAAAAATTTTGTAATAACCTGGCTTGGAAAATTTTTTAAAATAAATCCTGAACTTATATTATCAAGTAATACTAAATTGTTGCGTCTGGCTCTGCATTTATTACCAACGTCAATGCAACAAATTTCAAATTCTTCAGAATTAAATTGTTGTGTTACTTTAACTCTATACCATTTTTTATCAATTGGACTTTGCGCAATGTAGATTTCATCAGTTTTTAATTTTGTTGGTCTTACTATCAAGGCCGGATTATTAGACATTTCTTTTGTTATATTATTCATCAATTCTTCTAGAATTGTAAAACCTGAATAAATGAAGTTTATGAATACTGTTTTATCCTCTACATGTACAATATGTACTTGTGATACAGTTTTCTCCTTGAATCAAAGAAATATATAAAAGTTGTCATATTGTTCATGAGTAAATTGTTCAATATAAAATACTAAAAAAAAGTCTTACCAAGCTCATAAGAAGAGATGGATCAGCAATTTTGTTATGAAGTAAGATGGTTAAATCACTTTTTTCATCTTCACCCAAATATAATTGTGCAGAAATAGTTTGTGAATATTTATCGGTAAATTTAGTACAAGGGTAAGCACCACAAACAATCACGTCTTTCTCTACTAGTAAATCTTCTAGTACATTAGTAGTCACTTTACAATCTGCAAGATTTTCAAAACCTTTTAATACTATTCGTACTGCTTGTCCTGGCAGATCACAAAACTTTGATGGCAAAGTCCGGAAGCGTGAATATGGAAACTCATCTTTGTCTCCCCGATCGATAAAAAAGATTGTTGCAGAATTCTTATCTGGATTACTTTCTAAACACCGTACTCGATGCCAAGCTTCAGCTTCAGCTTCATAGACAGCATAATATTCATTAGGAATAACTGTAACTGGACCTGTCTTATCTTGATCATAATACAGTTTCATATCTTCAGCCAATGTTACTATTTGGTCCTAAAGTTATATCAATTTCGAATAAGTCACATCTTATGTAGGTGCTTTGTAATTAAGTTTAATTTTACTTACGCTGTATTCTTCATCAATAATTACACCTGATATGTAAGTTGTATCATATACAGCATAAATATGAACATAAAATTCATCAGAACTTGGTAATTCTAGTAATCCTGGATGTATTGATCGACTAATCGGTTGTCGATTAACACCAGTGTTGTTCCTGTTCTGAGGACTGAGTATGATCATGTTGTTAGCTCCAACATCAACAGCAACAGCCTGCTCAACTAACTTTACCCAATTAGTTGGAAGTGTTTCATAGTATTTTTGGCAATATTCCTCACTCAAACAATGTTCGAATACTCCACTAGGATGATTGTCTACCATGTCAGCTATTCTACTAATTATCAGAGACCTATCTGATGTAACTGCAAGAGCATCATCATTTTTTTTCAATACTGCATTTAAAGCTGCTTGAGCTGCAAGTTTTTGTGCTTCTTCAGCTGATTTTGTTTCTAGAGGATATGAGGAGTGTTTGGAAGATCCAACCTAACATTAAAGAAATTTTGTTTTAATAGGTTCATTGATGTAGCAATTATTATGGAAAATACTCACTGCAACTGAAGCTAAGAATCCTGTAGATGTACTTCTATCATTGTAAACGGGTGCTTTCAGATTTTTCGATTCACAATACTTTGCTAATCTCAGTCTTGGATCAATTTTGTCATCAAGGTACTGTAAAGAAAAGTTCCATATATAAGAAAGCACAAAAATAACTATTTTATCTTCAACAAACCAATGAGTAAGAAGATTTTTCCTTCACAACTTGTAGCCTTTGTTGAACTGACGATTGTGTTGTTGGTTCCGGAACAGAAACTTGCATCAATGGTGGAGGTGGTGTGGGTGCTGAAACTTTAACAGCATTTAGCCTTTGCTGTATTGATGATATCTTAGAAGGCAATGCAGCAACAGTTGATGCAGGTACTGAAGATTTATCTGGTTCAGATTTAGTAGATTTAGCTGACAAGGGTGGTGAAAAGTGCACCGATTTTCCTTGTGTAGATGTTGATGTAGTCGTGGAGGATTTCAATGCCGGCTGATGTGAATTCTGAGATATCTGATTTCCCAATGATGAAAATGGTTGAAACTTTGGAGGATGTTTGTATGGCTCATTTCTGTAGGATCATACATCAAATGAGCCCATGCATTTTAAATTCAATTTAAAAAATATGCTTTCCTAAGAAGCAAAAATGTTGGAAATTTATTGAATATTTACCTACTAATAGAAACACTTTGTGACCTGCTTTGATAAGAATTATTATAATTCTTATTGAATCCATAATTATTTCGGTTGGTGTAAGAGTTGTATGGTGCATTGCTGCGTTGCCCTACACCTGGTGGTCTTCGTGACATTAGTGGAGGTCGATTAAAACGTTGGGGAATCTGTAAAAAGATTACCTATTAAATCTTGAACTAGTTATTTGAATCCTTGTTGATATTGAAAAATCATTGAATTATATATACACAACAATAGGTCATATTTTTTGATAAAAATTGACCAGTATCATTGTAATTATACAAAATATATCAGAATCATTCAAATTCATATAATTTAATGTTAATTATAAAATATTAGATGATAAAGTTATCTACCGTGCGTAGTGGCTTCTTTTTTTTTGACTTTTGCTTCGACACCATATCCATAATATGAGCCGTTTCAGCGGTAGCCATTACCCGCAATGCTCTCTTGCCCATGTGAGTAACTACTTGGGCATTTTTTATCTCTCGGCACATATCTTCGAGTGTGCGAAAACCCAATGACTGAAATGGGATATCTTTGCCTTCAAGCATTTTAACATCGCCTGAAATAAATAAAAAATCAAGTATTCCAATTACAATTGTTCGATCGTCGACTCAAATTTAACTTACGATTGATTTCAGCGAAAGTTAGTGGAGTTTTAGAGGTGAGAGCGCACGATCTTATAATCGAAGCCCAATTGGCAAACTCATCCTTATTCGTTACCACCATTGTAACTGGAGATGAATGCAGCAAATTGTATTATTTATAATTTGCCTTCAACCTGTAGACAAGAAATAAAAATGATAGAAACGATAAGAAATTAAATCGTATTAAATTTCTTACGAGGAATGTACACTTGTCCGCCCATTAAACTTATGCCGTCTGATCCCTTTCGTCACCACGTAAAGTGTTTGAATGGGATATAGAGAACACAAAGCAATGTGCAAGCAAGAAGTACCATTCAGTATAATTCAATTTTTTGTTCGTGAAACCAAAGCTGATAAAAAGTATAATTCCCACTACAAAAAACACGTTTAATTCGATTCCCATTCAATTCGAGCGAGCTACCAAAGTTTATCAATATATAAATAATTCATTTGCTTGATAAGCAAATTGCTAATCGATGAATCGTACGAAATCAATCTCGTTTCCCCCACTTAATGCAGCCTATAAACGAAAATCCAAATGTCTGCTTTCACCGAGCATCACAATAACGAATGAAACGAAGGTTGAAACAATCGTCACTTTTCATACGCGACGAAAAGACATAATGATAGTATTTGGGGCGGCATTGCTCGGTATGGTGTGTCTCGCATTCTTGCCTGTTGCCATCATCATTATAATCATCATAATAATAGTATCAACCGTAGCGATCACTTGTTTCTAATCCGCGCACGAATGGTAAATAGAAGTAGAAGCACGGTGAAAACTGACCAAAATATACACATGCGTGCATCGGCATTATTTGATGAAAAGGGACAATCAGCCTCATTGTACTTGGACTCACGAGAAATATTATACTTCTCTTAACTATATGTGTGTCACGTTGCGAAAAAAACTCTCGATCCAAAATACGAATAACTTCAGCGAACGGTAAATGTATACAAGGAAACGTTGATAGAATCATCAAAATAATAAGCATGTGACCTTTTGTAAGCGTGACACAGTAGCCGTATGGGCCCGTGTAGCCAACGAGAACTGTAAACAAACGAAAGTAACGTGCACAAACTCGTACTTAGAGATAATGTTTACACGATGTTTTTGGTTATACAGAAGAAATGAGTCGATAGTGCTCGATAAGTTAAATGTGCAAAACGGTGGACGTAGAACGATGGATTATTATCATAAATGAGAAAGAAGAAAAAAATGATTACTTTCGCGCGGACTAGATTTCGCAGAAGTCGATCGAAAAGATGTCAAGCAGCAGTGCGCGCGTTGAGACACGCAGACTCAAGTAGCGAGAGAAAATGAGTGAAAAAAAAAAAACATAAACGCACAATGTGAGTGGAACTCGTAGCGAGCGTCAACTGTCAGTTGTCAGCATACATAGGAAACGGCAGCGCACGAGTAGGCTCTGCACATTCCGATCGCGCTCCGCGGGATCAACAATCTCCCGCTTACTCTTTGCAGGCCGTATACACACACACACAACATACTTGCGCTACAAATCCGCGGAATTCCTATAGAGACAGGCTGCTGCCGCTGCTGCTGCTGCTGCTGCCGTTCGTTGCTGCAGCGAAACTCGCTCTTTCGAACGTGCGAGCTAGCGCCGTACATGTATGCAGCATTATCTCCGACACACTTCTCTCGTTAGATGCGCCTATGCAGAAACACATACGCGCGCACGTCTCAAGTGCGTTCATAAAACTTGGCACTCTTGCACGGCACGCCTGAATTCTGCAATACTGGGCGAATCGCGACTTTGGGAAAACAAAAGCTGAGAGCGGCATGAAAATGTCGTTTCGTCCTTCTCCCGCGTTCGAATTCGCGATTCTCGAATCGGCCAATATTAAAAACGACGAAACGAGACTACTTACTACTTTTCCAAGCTGCAAGCTGCGTGTTCCCACCAGTAGAACATTAACAACTGCGAGCGACGCCTTGAATAATTCTACCTGCACTGAATTTCGCACACCGAGCCACTGCCAGTCTCTTAACGAACGATGAATCGCGACTTGTAAAGTTGTGACGCTCTTTCTGCGAGTAACGAAGCACGTTTGATTAACCGAGTGCGCCTCGTTCGTCTACCGATCGCGCGCCACATACATAACACAACCCCCCACTCTCGGATCGACTAGCCCGACGTGGAGTGGAAACGGAGTAAGTCACTATGAGTATGAGCCGTTGAATATGCTTTGACGATATTGCAACTGCACGATGCTGTGGAATTTGAACTTTTTAAGGTTTCCCTCGGTAATCCGCCTGTTGTGACCCCAACGAAATTATGGCAGAATAATTAAATCAGTAATAAACTAAATAATAAACTATACTTGTAAATAATGAACGGGCGTTTTATTTTAAATGACGAAAATCGCCATACATTTGATTGACACTGGTGTCTTAGATTGCATCTGCCTGTTGACTTATCATGGCTATCAACGAAAAGCATAGAAAAGTTCCTTGACTTCATTTTGACGTAAAAATTAAACAGTCACACTTACTAGGAAGGAGGTTTATAATACACGTACGTGCGAGGTATTATAATTGAAAATTCAACGAACGTTCTGTCACTTGACAGAATTTCAATGACGATTCATGGCCAACGTGCATAGAATCATGCATTCTTTTGTTTCTTTGAAACGTTGGGCTCGAAATATTTTTAAATGTTGTAGTATTAAAGAACACACGCAAATTTAATTAATAATTTCAATTCAAGTTTCTTTATTTCGGCACATAGGTTACAGCCTCACGTGCAACTTTGAAAATCGACGCAAATAATATCGACAATTATCATACTGATTTTTCCCTGTCACGTGATTCTGTTTCTATTTAACGTATTAATTTATTATTCTACATAAAAATGCTCTTCACACCATAAACAATTAAATATTTTCACATTATAGCATATTTTATAATATAAATATACTATTTTTCGCATCAGTCAACGCATGAAAATTACACATCATACACTTTGGAAAGGCATCTTTTTATGAGTCAAGTTTTTTCACCAATTTTTGACTTTTACAGCTTTGCTATTATTATAATTATTTTGATAAAGTGATTTTGTAGCTTTATTTCATATAGTTTTTACGCGATCGAATATTTTTCAAATTGTTATATATTGATTAAGAAGTTTCTTCATCAATAATTTTAATTTTAGAGAAATCGGAATAATGTTGGATGGAGGACAACATGGAAAAATCATAAATATGATCGAGAATTATGCTCTTGGAGCGTGACATTTAATCAAGCTGATTAGTATCGCAATTTTACAAAATCTTTATCATTGTCATTTAGAAATGATAAATGAAATGAAAATTTTATAAAATATTTTTTTAACATTAATTAAACTGTAATTTCTCAAATAATTAATAAGACTAGATTAAATTACGCTTTGTTTGACACTTTTCAGACTCAATGATCAAATCTTTGATCTTATTATTGAACGCACTAATGCAATTTCATCAATATTGTGCTAAGTATACACTTTAAAAAATTTACATAAGTTACAATCTCTTTTTTAAAATAACGAACGATTTTTAAAAATGACATTGTAACATCACATACACATAAGTTATAAAGTCAATCAATAATAATTACACACTGCAAAGAATGCATTATAAGATGTAATAATCATTTATAAAGTACATAGGAAACACGTCGAAGTTTCAAAAGATATATTTTTATGTTAAAGTTCTCAATGAAGAGCTTCAAATTTTTACATAAAAATTATTCATAATGAAACACTAGATAAATGATTTGAATGAATTTTCACTGTACATGCAGTCAATTTTATAAAACCCTAAATAAAAGTATCAAAAAAATCACAGATTCGTCGTTTCACAAACAAGTTGCATCGATTTTTAGTTCTTTAAACAACTATACAGTCATGTATATACTATTATTGAATATTAAAATTTAGTTTTTTATCAAGTATAAAACGTGATATAGTTTGTATTCACATATTTATGTATAATATTCAATAAATCACTTTCAGTACTGTTGTACACAAAACTTACATGAAATATCTCTGTATAAAACACATGCATGTATATATAAGTTTTTTTATATATAATACATGAATATACTTATAAAAACCAATTGCTTTTGAAAAGCAAAATTTTCAACTTTACGATTCGTAAAATTACTCGCAGTGACTAATGCTAGCGAAGATAATAACACATTTTACTAACTGATGTAATTTTGAGTATATGAAAAATTTCTTTGGTCTTTTTTACACTTTGTTTCAAAATGAAAAACGTATAACTGGTTCTAGTATTAATAATAAATACCTAAAATTAAAACCTGTTTCAGCTCAAACATACAATAAGATATTTAAAAGCAAGTTATGTTTTTAGAGTTGTCGAATTTTTTCTCATTTTTTTCACTATTGTCTATACCAAATGGCACTGAGTTTGAGTTAACATTAGTGACTGTTAGTGAGTCACTAGTGTTGCCTACCTCGTCCACTACATTACACATAATTCTATCATTAATAAGTGAAAATCTCGTTGTTTGACTGCTTATAGCTTTTTTATCTTTCATTCTTGGCACAGTAACATTGTCATTATTGACTAAGGCTCTCTCGAGACTAGCGTCTCGAACTTCCAATTCTACGACTGTATCACCAATATCGCCAGTAATTCTAGCTTCTTCTATATCGAGATTGGATATTGGCAGACTATGATTCCTGTTGAGTAAATTTGACTTTGAATCTTCTCGTTCGATGTTGTGGCAACGCGTATAGGCCGATTGCGATGTTGAATATGACTGATTGTAGTTTGAACGTTTAGATGACAATAATTTCTTTAATTGCGTCCAGCCAGCAAAGCGACTGCGACGTTTAGGACTAGCTGCCGACGACAAGGACGTGTAACGATGATGATTGCGTGAATCATGGATATTGGTTTCTTTCAGCTTGTTGTAAGTAGTGGTAGTACTGCTACCACTCGAATCCGATATAACATTCTAAGAATGAATTTTTCGTTTGTAAATTCGTTAATTTTATAGTAGCAGAAAAGCAATATCTGTCTTACCTGTACATAAGGGATCGGAGTGATAGGTCTTAAACTTAATTGTTGATGATGCATTTGCTGCTGCGCCAAATAATCGTGAGGGAGAAAGCTCTGAGTCTCGTTGATACTTTGAGGCTGTTGCGGTATCAATAACTTGCGCTCCTGTGTCATGAGCTTCGTTGAACGATAGATTAACATGTTACCATGAAAATCGAGTTCTTCATACGAATTTGAAGTTGGTAAAAGATTTCTTTCTAGACAGGGATTTCTACCTTGGTGAGGTTGTATCAAAGGCTGCATTGAGGCTTGCTCATTGGAATTTTTTGCTAGAATATTGAAAATTGTTTTGATTTCAGTATCATTCATTTATTAAAAAAAATCTAAAAAATAAAAAAAAAATTGTGGAAAATTTATACAAATTTAATTTTTAATAGTGTCAATCATTCAACTTCTTGATAGTTTGTTCTTATTGTTACAGGAGAAACAGATTAGAGAATAAAATGGTACTCGTTGGCAGTTATACTGAAATAGAACCAAAAAGTTTTCATAAATTTGTAGAAAAATATATTTGAGGTTTCCAGAAAGTAAAATGTTTCGCAACCAATGTTTTCAGATGATCAAATGCTACAACTCTCAATGAGGGTCGATATGGGTCTACATTTTAAAACAACCAGTTGAATGAATAAGTTTTACTGTAATTAAGGTACACTATTGATTAACAATGATGTGATTGTTGAACTACTTTAAATATTTAAACCAAATTAATAGTAGCCAAACCAAGGAGTACTTTTAATATTAATGAATGATACTTGTTATATTAATTGTGAAGTATATTAATAAGATGTATGAACTATGTTATCATTATATTATATGATTTTACAAAATCGTAAAATAAATTGGAGTCATCGTTTGTTTTTAAAGATTCTGAGCAAAAAAATATTTCTAAATGTATTTCAAAATGCAATACCTGAGAAAGAGGGTACTCCTTTATATCGAACAACACAACCTGGCTCAATAAGTGCACAATCCTCTCTGTTCTGATCGCCTCGTAAGTTATTGCTTGTGGATGGCATTGGCTCGTCATATTGTCTTGATGGGCCAGCCGGGTTCGACTTCCTTTGTTCTGAAAGAACATGAAGTTTATTAATCAAAAATGAAAAGCAGCAGTCTGTTCATCAAAATAATTAAATTTTTGTATGTACCATGTTTATTTTCCACAACTGTCATTCTCTCTTCGACACATAACGTCGTTAGTCTGGCTTCAGGATCAGAATCCCAGCAGTCTTCAATGGTATCTCTTAGGAGCTTTAGATCAGGATCTTTTGATAGTTTACCTTCAAAGAGCGGTCGACATTTTTCTCGGAAAACTAGGGTCTTCACTTTTTCCCAAGTAAAATCGTATTCTAGGGAAATTATACAATTAAAGACTCTTAGTGCATGATAAAAACATTTATGAAAAAAAATGTTTACCGAGTTCTTTCCCAAAAGGCAGTTTGTAACATGGGATTTCAGTTCCAAACTCATAATTATCAATGCAGCGAGACAGCAGCTCCCATAATATTACGCCTAATGCATAAACGTCGACTTGTTTTAGAGCAGTTTCAACATTATAAGTTAAGTTACCATCGAGCATCTCTGGAGCCATATATTGTATTGACCAGTGCTGTACAAAAACGTTAAATAAGATTCTCTCTACAGATATATCAAATATAACATTTTTAAAAAGAATAACTTACGCCTTCGGCGTCGATGGGACATAAGTCAGTAACCATTTTGGGCTGCGTTTCACCTGTCTGATAGACTTTGGATCCAGCCACCCGAAGTGCATGTCCAAGATTGCAAATGCAGCAGCTGCCATCACCTTTAATTAAAATGTTCCGAGGATTCAAATCTCTGTGTACAATTGCAGGTTTTATTTTATCTGAAAAATAATTTTGAAATAAAAGCTTGAGTGTTGGTCACAAAAAAATTGAAATAAAAATAATAATTAATACCTCCAACACGTTTCTCCATGTGTAAATAAGATAAGCCTTTTACAATTGAACGGGCCATTTTTATAAATATTGACATATCAAAAGTATTAGCCATTAAAAACTCAGCTAATGAACCACCTGGGGCATATGACAACATCAATAAATATTCTAGTTTGCCATCTAAATTATATCGTTTGTTCCAACCTATTAAATTATACAGCATCACAGGTCTTCAATTATTAAAAGTATATGAAATTCATATGCATTTTAATGAGTTAGATTCAAAATTACCTAGATATTTTAGTAACGAAGGATGCTCCATCAAAGGTAAACAGTATGTTTCATGCTCACTTTTAAAGAAGTCTTCATGACACACAGGAAAAATTTTTACAGCAAGTTCTTCAACCCCTACCTTTGCTAAATAAACTGAACCATATTTACCTCTTCCTTTGATTGCAAAAAATCAATTTTATGAAATTAATAAAATTATTTGTTTCTAAGAAAAGCGTTAAATTATGAAACTTACCAACTACTTCTACAAATTTCATATTATCAAATGCATAAATATTATTTTTTGGATCAAGTTCTACTTCACTATTTTCTTGGCCATTTTCTTCACTAGTTTCTTCATCGATCTTTACGGCTCTCCTTTTTTTACAATAGCGTGCCACTGCATAACCCACTACAAAAATTAATAAGATAGCTATTGAAAGTGTCCATGATAATATAATATCAAGGTTTTTTGGTGTATTGTTGTTCATTGGTTCTGGATCTGTAAATAAAAAATTGTATTTTAAATATCAGTACATACAGCAACAATAACCATTAAAAGAGCTTTAATTATAAATAAAATTTTTTTTGTCAAAAATAAATGTAAATTTAACTAAAAATAATGAATTCATGAAAATAAGAAAAAAAACTCTTTTAAAACAGAACAAAAAAATAAAATAACATACCAAGACTCATAAAAACCACATCAACCTTACTTAAAGTGCTAGGTATAATCATTTTGTTTTCCATTGGATCAGTGACATTAATATTGCAGTTTGTTTCATTGCAACAGCATTGTTTTAGATTCCATTTCCAGACACCCATACACTCATCAGATTTGCAATTTAGGTAGTCAGCTTTACCCTCAGTCAACCAGCACCCTAGAGCCCACATTAAAATTTATTATATATTTATTGAATTGATAAGACCATGCTAAAAATTGAAGCAGGTAATTACCTTGGATAAAAAATTTCATAGCTGGACCCTTATCAGTTTTTTCCTCTAGCCACGCAGCATAGCAATATTTTTCACATGACACGATTGACAAAATACCAGTCTAAATATCAATAATAATTAAACAAAGATTAAATATTAAATCAATAAAAAATTATTTAATAACATGTAATTTAATTTACTTATTCTTTAATACTTACACGATCAGAATAAGAAGCAGTTAGAAGTTTTGCCATATTTGTATTATTCATGATAGATGCCGCCCTTAACATAAGATGACTATCTCTTTGAGCACACATAATCGTAGCATTTGCAGCCGATAAATAGAGCAGATAGAAAAAAGCAGTAGCCAGTACTGCCAAACATTTGATTGACTTCATGATTGTTAATTTGGGTCCAGAAAGTTTTGAAAGAAACCCTAATTTTCAATCATAATTATTTTCTGCCCAATGGCAAATGCTCAGGTCCCTGAAATTGAAAAATATAATTTTGATATGGGAAAACGTGCTTTCCGAGTTTAAAAAAAAACATCGCGGTTTTAAGCAGAAAACGTTCGATGCATACAACAGGCTAACCTCGCGAATAAAAGAATCGGTAATCTATTTAGATACCTTATCAGTCAGACATTCCATTGACACATGCAATCGAGAGCTTTATCTATAGACGGCACGCAATCTCTGCCCTAAAAGTCAGGTATCGACAAAATGCATATAGCGAGGCGAAAAGCTCGGCGTTACAGCCAAAACAGTCGTGATCAGCTTTATAATCATTGTCGTCGTTATCAGCAAGAGCATCGAGAAGCGTTTTAATAGAAGAAAGGAAAATTGATCTAGAAGATAATACCTTAGCTTCGACATGAAGACTTGGAAAGTGGATGCTTAGCTGTGGAGCAGAAACTCGGACTTCATGCTTGCGATCATCCGCGCGCTGCAGGCTGCAGACAGAGTAAAAAGCAGAGCGACCCGGAGCTGGAGACTCGTCCAGCGGCGGCGGCGGCGGCGTCTCGCGAATTCTGCTGCTGCTGCTGCATGATATCGCGGCCGCACACATGCACAGAATCCGCAGTGGTGTTATACGTACTTAAATATCGACGAATTCGCAGTCGCCGCCGCCGTGTATTACTCTCCAGAGCAGCAGCGCTGGCTGCCAAAAGTGCCGAGCCGACGTTATACACGGGATTCGCACGGCTATAGCCTAGCCCTGCTGACTGACAGAAGCTAATGTCCCGACAGAATCGCAACATCAGTCGCGCATTCGCTCATCGCATGCATGTGTCGTGCTCTCGGCGCTTGTGTGCGTACGTATAGTATATAGCTGTGCAGTGCATGACCCGCCTGCTCGCAGACAGGTTCCCCCTTACGCCTCTCCGCGTCCCACTTCTCCTTTGTTCCCTCTTATTCTTCGCATCACTTCTTAGGTTCTCTCTCTCTCTACGTCTGTACGTCTCGCCGTATAAAGTGTACGTTATATACAGATATAGCGGGAGCGGCAATCTCGCGTTGAATTTTTTTCCGACGCGAAAAACGTCTGCCGACAAATTTGGCGGCGCGACGACGAGACGCTCTCGCAGACGAGGAAGAGTAAATGGCCCGCGCATATTGTTTTTCACTCGGGTGGTTGAGGTTTTAAAGACGAATCATCGAAAGATAGCACCCGAGATTCAGGGACGAGGGTCAGAATCAGTTTTTTCATTCAAATAATTATGAAAATGTGTAACTTGGTCGAGAACGGATAGAAAGATATATGATAAGTTATCGGTTTTTACCTTTAGGCTGATGGATCGTTTATTGGTCCTGCTGGGAGCGGGAAAAATGCTGAGCCGGCTAATCGAACGACTCGACCCTCGTTGCTACTTAATTGCTAAGTAATGCCGATGGTGTCGATTAATTTCTTTGCTCAGAGTCTATCGATTCTAATTAACCGACGTCAACATTGTCAGTTGGGCAGCTGTAAACACCCCTTCCTTTATACTCTTGGGTATTGGTCGTGCGGATATTAAAACCCAACAAACATCCCAAAATTATGTCAACGATCGACGTTGGAACTCGGTCAACATATAGGGCAATTCTTAGAATACAGCTTATGTGTATACATTATATTATGTATATAGAAGGTGACGCAAGGATTTGATCGTAATAAAATACAACGACTCGGCGTTGGGCCATTTGATATCTCTCGTTAGCGATAGTGCATAATAGCTACGGGAAGATTGCGCCACGCACATATTGAGTAATTATTACGAACGAGCCAAAGAACGACGTCAGTAGCAGCAGCAGCAGCAGCAGCAGCAGCAGCAACAACAACAACAACGAATGAAAAAAAGAGTAGCATCAAGAGCTTGACGTTAACTTTTAACTGAAAAAGCTCGAAAAAGTTTGCCTCGATGCTGCAATCTATTAACCGGAAGTTTGTACAACGCAGCGCCGGACTCGGCGCGTTGAACTTTTCGAACCAAACACCGCGTGCCATCCGAGGATTCTCGTGCATACATAAATCAGCCGAGTCAATGCCGCTATAACCGAGCGTATTCGCGATATCAGCCCGTCAAAATACAGCGCGATTCCGCGCGAGAAGAAAAAAACTCAACATTTTCCAATATTACACTGGATAAATATTATTATGCGTATACATGTAATTACATAATATGCGTAGCAAAAAGTTTAGCGGTGTTACAAACGCGCGTGCTTACGATTAGTACAGATAAACAATAAAATTATTCATAATAATAATGATAATAATAATATATGAGAGGTGTCACACGCGATCGCATGCAAGAATAATGTCGATATAGCTTGGTAAAATTTCGATACAAAATAGCGTTAATACTATTGTAGTGGCATGGAGGAGAAGAAAGGAAGAAGAGTCGGAAAAAGGGGCGCTTATTCTGTCTCGAGTTAATAAAACGGATAGATATAGCTGCGATGAGATGGAACGTGGTGTTCTTAGGCTGCGATTCTCTTCCAGGACCACTGATTACTGTCCTCGGACTTTTCGAAGAGGATGCGGTCGCCGATGAGGGTGTCGCGCGCGTAGTAAAACTCGATGGCTTTGGGCAGCATCTTGTAGCCGATGCTGCAAAAAGAGAGAATAAAAGGTGAGTGATTTAATCATGCAACGAAAAGGAAGTAGTCGTCGTCGTCGTCTGGCGTTCGACACGTACAAGTGATCGGGCATGGGCAGGTTGACTTTGTTCTGCCTGACGTCCTCCAGCAGCTGATCGTGCTTGGCCTTGAGCTCGTTCCAGTCGACCTCCTTGTCCTGGTGGCAGATGTAGGCCCGTATCTTGCAGAAGAGCTTGTCCTTGTCGTAGAGGTCGGCGTACGCGTCCTTATCCATGACGACCACCTCACCCTCGATTCTCACCTGAATTCATTATTTCATAAGCTCATGCGTCGTGTATACCGAGCTGCTAAGGCAGAGCTTGCGACTTACCTGTCGGGCTACTTTTTGTCCCTTGTCGTTGATGTAGGCCCAGAGGAAGCACATGGCAGCTTCCGGTACTTCGGTCTGCGATACATTATTTATATTATTAATATTTTCTTTTTGTAATATCAATGAGTATTTAGCGGATATTTACCAGTTCTTTGGTCTTTCGGCTGCGATTATCCGTGTAGATGCAGAAGCCGTCCTCCTCGATTCTTCTGAGGACGACGTGACGCGAGCTCACCTTCATGTCTCTGGAAAAAGCCAAAACTTATTTATGGAAAAGCTCATCCGAATTCGAGTGTGGAATAATTATGTATAAGCTCACTTGGAGACGGTGGACAGGCAGAGGGCGTGAGGCAAACCGGTCGAGTAGACGCAGGCCTCCTTGTGCCACTCCTTGAAGAGATCGTAGGGATTGTCGGACTTGACGTCGATGTAGCAGAGGTCCGAGATCTCGTCGAGGTTGTTGGAGTTTTTGTTGATGCTGTTGGCGATGAGGGGCTGGTTGTTGCCGGCCACCTCCGAGTAGCCCCTCACCGTCGACGATCTGTTGTCCGTCAAGCTGCTCATGCTGATAGGCGATTATATGGAACTTGTAACGATGCAAGAACGATTATACCTGTCGGCACGCATCGAAATTGGCCAGATCAATCATCCGCGCAGTACGATGTGCATACAGATTAGATAAGCCTACGGGACGAGGTGGTGGAAAAAAACCGGACTCGCGCGAACTTTTGTCTCCGCGCACCTTGACCGATATCGAATCGCAACCAGACTGAAATGTTCACCTATATACAGATTTATTAGTGCGTCCCCAAGTACAACGTGCACACAGAGAGAAAGAGAGAGACTATTCACAGTGGTGCAGCTGAGGGATACGAGGCGTGTACGTGCGGTGTAACAAGTGCAAGTCGTCGTCCACGATCTGTATCTCGTTACGTATCGGCCAGAAACACGATCGCTCTAAGGCTCCCTATATTGCCTTCGCTTTTCAGTATTAACGCGCGCACGACACATATATGTATAAAATGCGTGTAGAGGCGCGAGCTTGAGCGATTTTACGTAAAAGTAGCCGAGCTGCAGCCCCGACGTCGCGCAGCAGCAGCAACCTTTTCGTAATTGAATCGCTGATAAGGATGCGTGTGTGCATGTATACGAGATTCCGAGTGTGCAGCCTATATGCGCCTTACGTAAGCATCTCTCGCGGATCGGTGCAGAGCTCGTCCAGCGGCAGCCGGTTTCCAGCCTTAATTTTATGCCTCCTCTCAATTATGGATTCTAATGAGATACGTATACATACGCGCGCGTAACGCGAACGATCCTCGACGTCGCACGCGTATACATAAATGTGCGATTGATTTATTTGCCCGATCCACAGCTCCGGCCACTGCTATGTATGTCTTCGCGTATAATATGTGTACAGCGAGTTTCTCGAGCAAATGACTTTTCTCGACACGACTCGACGCACTCGTTTATTTATCGCGCCCGCCAAACAACTCACTGTACATGTACATTATATACGTATATTATATCGACTGTATTATATGCGAATACCTCGAAGAAGAAGTCGGACCGGTGTTGTCGCTGCGACGGCCGAACGACGTGTGTACGCGCCGAGGCCACGCCGCGACTTCGAGCAAGGGTCGTTAGCAACTTTTACGTCTTCGCTTGTATACGCGCTTCGTTGCGGTTTTGTTTTTCTTCCCTCCGCAGCCCTCCTCCTCCGCCTACTCCTCTTCCGCGTGGGCTGCATTGGAAACTCGCGATGGGGCAAAGGTCGAGTTTTTCGAGCTCCCAGACAGCTCGGGCTCAAAGACAATCATCGTCGTTAATAACGGCGCACTTGAAGAGCTTGCACGAGTACAGCTCCCGACTCTTATCGCTCTGCCCCGCGTTCGAGCTTGACAAGAATGTCAATGTTAGCCATATAGGTACGCGTCGTCGGACGCGGAGGCAAATGTCCCCAAGTGCGTGTGCAACTTTGTCGCAACTCCGAGTAAAGTCGCTTCCTTCGATCGAGGTGTTGCGTTACGTCGCGCAATATTCCATGGGAAATGTCATCTGTGACAATGTCGCGCGCTCGGTACACCGCACGCCATTGGCTTTGTTTCGATCTACGCGTATGTATAGCGAGAATCGCGGACTTATGGCCTTTAGTCATCGTAATTCGTTGCGCAACGGCCACACCACTTGGCAGCTTTTGAATTTTCATCGGGCGCGAAAATGTCGCGCCGCGCGCACTCCAAGTCCGAGTGGTCGAGTACCGCGAGCAACATCCAGAGTCCCACTTGCATGCGTAATGGCGTACGGCGCGCGAGAAGCGAGAAAATCCTCGCAGGAATGCTGCTCTTCGTGCGCGGCTCTCGGCTTGCCCGCCCGAACGAGTTATATAAACGAAATCTCGCGTGCACGGCCGATTAATGATTTTTTTATCTTTTCATTTTTTATTTCTTTCTCTCTCTCTCCCTCTCTCTCTCTCTCTCTCTCCTTCTCTTTCGCAATGCAGAGGAATTTCAAGGGAACGACAACAACAAAAACAAAAAAAGAAGGGTGAGACTAATGCGTCGCGTTTATCTGTAGACGTAGGCCGAGCTTTTTTCCCCCTCGAGTGTCTGTACGGGTATTTACGGGACTTCCTTCCTCGCGCTATTACCACCGCTGCGGCTGCTGCTGTCGCTGCTTTAGTTCCGATCGGCTTTTAATGTATCGGGTGTCGGATCGATTTCTCCCGACTAACAATATTTCTCTTTGTACTCGCAATGCAAGCAAAAACAATTGCACTTATCGCACAAAGAAAGATGAAAATAAAAAAAAGAAATGCTTAGTTACGGAGCCAGAGCCGATTTACGTAACCCGATCGGTACATAAACGATTTACGTAATTGCAGGAGTCGCGGCTTAAAGGACAAATGCGCCATTATTAATTCTTTAAATATTAAATTCATACCTGAGTATCGACCGAAAAAAAACGACAGCTCCGAATCGGAATAATATTGGCCTTGAATGTATATTGCTGGGGAGGATGCAACGATCGGTGCACTCTTGCGACTCGCCTACTCGAACGATTTGAATAGATGCGCCGCGGAGCCGATTGTTTATACTCGTTTGCAGCGGCTATCGCGCAGATATCGTCCAACGATTCGAAAGATAGATGGAATCGACGTGCAAACCGATATTTTTGGTCAAGGCGTTTATCAAAAATCTATAAAGGCGAGAGCGATATACTCACCCGCGCGAAGAAGCGTCGAGAGAAAATTCGACGAGGAGATTGCGGCAGAATTCGATCGTCGATCTGTTGACGAGCCGGTGAGCGAGCGCGTCGATGTGCACTTGCGAGAGACACTCGCTAGCTCCTGAGTATATCCAGCTATATATCGGTCGAGGAAAGTCGAAGTCGAGCCGAGGTCGAGTGCAGCTGATAATGGCTACGAGTTAATGGTTGTCTCACGCACAACTGGCATTACGGGAGAATTTCCCGATGTATTTATGCCGCAGCGCCTCGTACTCTCCTCTCGTTTGGCGCGCACCTTACCTCCATAAGTATGTTCTGCGTATGATATGCAGCAGCAGCAGCAGCAGCGGCAGCGGCGACGGCGGCCGCGGCACATAAGAGTGCATAAGGCACGCGTTATAGCTGTTTGCATAGCTGCAGACTTGCGTGTGTGTATCGTAAAAATCGAGCTACAAGGCATGTGTCGCAAGTATATATATGTGTGCAGGTATAAAGGAGAGAAAAATCTTGAATATACGGAATCGACACTTCGCGCCTTTATTTTACCAATGTTAATTGGCTACGATGGGGCAGCTCGTACAATTATAGACCAGTAGGAGCTTTTCCGTTTTCTCAACCCAGATGCATCTTGGATCAAGGGAGCGACAACTCGAACGGGTATAGGGCCCGTGCGATTGGTACTGGAGCGCAGAATCGACCCGATCGACGATCGATCCTTGGGTGGATCGGGCCCGACGCGCATCGGGCATCGTCGCGACGTTACGCAATTCGATTTACTATATAGGTGCTGCCCGAGAGAGCTGAAAACTTTGCATGGCAAATGAGTCGAGTCGCAGGCAGAACCACATAACTCGCGCACGACTCTTACGATTGCCATGCCAACTCGAGCTATGCACGCGTTACGTAGCCGATATCAGACTTGAGGCTGTTGTTGCTGTTGCTGCTGCTGCTGGAGATTTTCGTCCGACGTCGTGTGCTGCTGCTGCTGCTGATCATCCTCCATACTGCCTCGGAGCAGCGGCTCGCCGTCCAGTTTTTCCAGATTCGGCAAACGTCGAGCCACCTCGAGGCGCCATTGTTCCGTCTGCAACGAGAGAGCACGAATATAAAAGAGAATAAAATCAAATAACGCGTCGGACGTTTATAGCTGCTGTGGTGGGCGATCGACCGACCTCGAGACCCTCGGTAACGGGATTGCCGACGAACAGCAGATCCTGAAGATTCGGCAGCTCCTGCAGCCGGTTCAGCTCGTTCCACTCCTTCACCAGGTTGTTGGACATGTAGAGGACGCGGAGATTCTTCAGAGCCCCGACGCCCTTCATCTTCTCGATGGCGTTGTACGAGATCCAGAGCTGCTCCAAGGTCTCGCCCAGGGCCTCGAGGCCCGAGAAGCCCTTGATCTGATTGCGCCCGATCGACAGTATCTTGAGGCGCTTCAGACTGCCGATACCTGCACGCCGGGACAGAATCGAAGATCGAGAATTCGTATATATTTATCGCGTTTTGCCGTGCAAATTTTATTTTATACTCGCCAGTGCATAATACACACGTACACGCGCATACTAAGTGCATATACGCGTGTAACGTTAGATTCATTCGATATTAGCTGCGGTTTCGGATCTTTGCGCAATCTATAAGCGAATATAGGCATTTGCTCGAGCTGTATACCAGATATCTTCTCGATCATGTTGGTCGAAAGGGAGAGCTTTTCGCAACTGCTCAGCGCCGCCAGGGAGTTGTCCATGCGCTCGATCGGCGGCCACTGGAAGTTCAGCGAGACCTCCTGGGCGCTCGACGCCTCCTTGCCCGGATTCTCCTCCTCCCAGCGCTTGATGGCGTCCTTGCAGCTCGTCGGCTTGTTCGACGAGGCGGCCTGCGAGGCCGACGCCTTGTTGGCCATCCGCGGACTTGTGCTCTCTAAAAAGCCACTTCGTGTCTGAACGCCTGGAATCGGCCTCGAGCAAGTAGTGCCACACGTCCACGTTGCTATGGAGGGATGCAAACTTTGGCCTGTGCCAAATCGATATTCAGCGACATACGCGTGGAATTTTAAATTATACACCAACGCCGAGCCAACTTGCTGTATGGAAATTATCCACACTGCTCGCGCGAAGCCGTCTCTTGACTTTCTCTTTTTATCTATCATACGATGATTATTCTCTGCGTAGATGCACTCCGACTTATTGTACTTGTAAAAACAGCCCTTATACGACATTATGCGCTTTTTCATCCCAGAATTTCACAACAAATGCAGTATGAAATTTCATTTACTTTTTTTGGCTAAGGTTTTTTTTCTTACCTGTTTCGCGTTAAAGAATTTCAAAAACTCGTATTCGTCTTATCAAAATAAGGAGACTGATTATTCGAGATTTCGGTTCGAGAAACCTGAAAAAATCAGTACCCATCAAATTTGCATTTGGATGAGGGCATTTAAAGATTCAAAAGTACATGGTAAAATGAAGCTGATGAAACATATTTTTAAGGCAATATATGCTTCTAAATTTGCGTCAAATATTAATTTTTCGCCATTTAAAAAGAGCACCCATCGTCATTTTTTCTCAAATTAAAGTTTAACGATTGATGGGCCACGCGAAATTTGCGTACAATTCATTCAAAATCAACAATAGCCGCAGGTAGAGTCAATGTTTATGATGTATATAACTTTTTAAAAAAGCACGCACTTTCAAAATGGAAATTCCACTCGATTTACTACTCAAAGCCTACGGTTTTTTTTTAATTTGGTAACAATATATGATGGAGCCTTTTAGGGTAATGGGTTTTACAAACTAATTGTTAAAATAAAATAAAAACTAGTTGAATTTTTCATCAGTGTTGTACAAGGCTGAAATAACGACGCACGCCACTCTACATCATTTTTTCAAAATCAAAGTTTCTAAGAATTGCAAGGATTTGGATTCAAAAGGTTAATGGAGCTTTCGGTAATCAGAATTTGAAAATCGAACAATTTGACTAATCATTGAATACAGTCGTTTCACCAATCGGTTTTTGTATTAAAAATTTTCGTATTAATAAATACGCAGTAAGGGCCTATCCCCATTTTCGCTCAACTTTAAACTGATTTGTTTACGTTACGTGAAAAATTAATACCAATATTTAATTAATTTTTTTTTAATTCTTTTTGTACAACCAAATTGTTTACACTGATTATTGAGTATAAATAGAGACAGTCCGTAACATGTATTTTTCCTTATAAAGTCTGTTTCAAAATATTGAAAACATTAATGCTGCGAGAATTTTGCTTATTGCGCGCCAAGAGGAGTAAACGGATCTGGTGACTGGATTGTGACGTCTGTGACTGCGCATTGCAGAAACACGTTAAAATTTCTCCCGTACAGCCGACGGCGCCACGAGAGAACCGTAGAAGAACTCTTTTGAGTGATTTCCGACTGAAATCGCCATGAGGTGAGTTTTGGATTTACAATTTGACTAATGTTATTACAAAAACATGAATTTTTAACTTGTTCAGTTATATGAAATTATGCTTGATGTTGATACACATGAAAATAGTTGCATTTGAGCCGTTATTAATTTTGAACTTTCATATTGCAGTTCGTTAAAATTGCAAAAGAGGTTAGCCGCCTCAGTATTGCGATGCGGCAAGAAGAAAATATGGCTCGATCCCAACGAGATCGCCGAGATCTCAAACTCCAACTCGAGTAAGTTTTGTTTTAAACAATTTCAATAGTGATATACATAAATGCATCGAAGCAACATTTGAAAAATGCACGTGCTTAAGTTTCACACATGCTCTGCACTCTATGTGCTATAGGTGGTATTTGCCGTATTGCTACCATTGTTTTTGATACTATGTTTATTATTGTTGGAATGAATTTTTTCATTTAAAGCTTGACATATTTGTGTGTTACTTGGTGATTATAATTATGACATTTAAATAGTTGTTTTGAGCATCTACATTTGTGTAAACTTGCTTTGTTGACACAGGATCAGTCAATGATATGAGTAGTAGCTTATAATAAGAAATTTTACTTTGAGTGCTTCAATGCAGTTCATACTTTTGACATTCATAAACTTTTTATCACTATAAAAGCCAATTATACATAAATACCACACCAAATGATTGTCAAATCTTTAAACATTGCATATTTTTATAGGGGTCTCCATCCGTAAGATGATCAAGGATGGTTTGATCATCAAAAAGCCAGTGGCCATCCACTCTAGAGCCCGTGTTCGCAAGAATACAGAAGCTCGTCGTAAAGGCAGACATTGCGGTTTTGGTAAGAGAAAAGGTACAGCTAATGCCCGTACTCCCCAAAAGGTAATTTACCAAGCATCTCTTTCAAAATTTCATTATCATCAACCACAAGTGTTTTGATCATGTTTATATCAACTGTTTTATCATATTTTAGGACATGTGGATTGAAAGGATGAGAGTCCTGCGTCGTCTCTTGAAAAAATATAGAGAGACCAAGAAGATTGACAGGCATCTGTACCATGCCTTGTACATGAAGGCAAAGGGAAACGTCTTCAAGAACAAGCGTGTCTTGATGGAATTCATCCACAAGAAGAAGGCAGAGAAAGCAAGAGCAGAGATGCTTTCTGATCAAGCAGAGGCCAGAAGAACTAAGGTTCGTGAGGCACGTAAACGAAGGGCAGACAGAATTGCCACTAAGAAGCAAGAAATCTTGCAATCGTACCAGCGTGAGGATGAAGCTGCCGCAGCACAGAAGAAGTAATCTGTTGCAACATAGATTTTTATTAAATAAAATTTTAAAAAACTTTAATTATTTGTTTTTGTTTTTTATTACATGTATCCTTGGAGAAACAAAAAATATGTAATTCAATGGTTAACATAAAAAAAATTACTTGTTCAGATTAAGAGTTTTTACCATAATTTTTTAGCAAGAAAGCAAAATTGATAGTTTTTTTTTTTTTTTTTATTATAACTTGTATGTAATTTATGATCGTTTTTCTTTTTGTAATATCCATCATAGGAATCGCAATTAAAACGCATTTATCTCCTGATACTTGTAAGAGTTGAATTCATTCGATTCTTTTATTCTAGCTTACTTTCAAATTTTTCAAGCAAGGGTATAAATAATAGAAAAATTAAAAATTAACTAATATATTTTAACTCTATATTTAACTAACATTAAAACAAAAGTGAGTTCTTACCAAAGGTGACAATTAATTTTACGGACTCCTGGCACGTATTTGGCGTATAACTTTGAGTTGCACACATCCATTAATCATTCAGTTTTATTCAAGATCTCACTTAAACACATGAACAAACAGAAATGGCAAAATAAAGCAAAAAATTCAATAAGGAACGCTGACAGACGTATCCTATCTGGTATGCTGCGCAGGTCGAAAAAATAAAACAGTCTCCATTTTACACCCAAAATTACCTAAGGAACACCTTTATCTCTCTCCCCAAAATTGGCGGAGAACATTTATTTTCCAATGCTTGAGTAAGAACTTTAAAAATTATAAATATGTATCACCGAATAATTATGATGTTTTGCTTGCATCGTCGATAACTGTAATTATTTGTCTGATATTTAATCTTACGATATCAACCACATATTTTGCTAACTAATTTTTTTCCAGCGATTTAGTAATTTTCATTTTACTTTGAATCATTTGCACTAAGAGTGAAATCATTCGATTTTTTTTGGATTTATAAAAAATAATAATATCCATTGTTTGTTTAAACATATAAAGTACATGTACCGTTTTTCAAGCGAACACGAACAAAAAAGTGACTCTGGTTTTACATATCCAATATCCGTGGGCTTTTTAAGCTACTAAATTTGAATTCGAATCCGATTGAAAAAATGAAAGTAAAGATGAAAAATTCCTTAAAATAGTAATTAAAAAAAACGACTTTAAGCTGTACGTACAAAGCCCTTCTCGGGAATCGTATTGTCAATATATAGAATATAGAATATATTAAAAGTCTCGATTCTCACGATTGTTTTTCGTAATTTTCTCATGTATTTTTTATATCTACATGATGTAAACATGATTCTCCATTAGTCAAAACCTTCGAGTAAACGATTATCCGTATTTTACTTTTTCTAAATTATTTTCACGGTCTATTTGTAAAAGAATGAGAGAATAATTTGTTATTGTTATCACAATTCATCGAATCAGTGACCTTTGATTCCAAAGAGAAATATCGAAAATTGTAAAGGCCCTAAAATTTTAAAGTTAATACAGGGTTTTCGTCAGGCTGATTTCGTCTATTTTTCAATACCTTGATTATTATAGATTTAAAAAGGCCGCCCAAAATTTTGTCGCTGCGCAAAGTAGTACAGAAAAACACAGAGCGCGTCGCCAGCACTACGCTACATGAACACGAGGCCTTTCGCCCGAACACGGCCTTTTTGGATGTATAGCTCTTCGAAATCACAATGAGGTAAAGTTTAAAAAATAAATTTTAGCTATTGTTATAGCAAAAACATGATTTCATGAGCTCTTGTGTTGTTCAACAAGAAGAACTGATTCTCTTCGTTGATCGTTAAAACATATGAAAGTCATTGCATCGAAGCAGTTATTAATAATCAATTTTCCTGTTGCAGCTCGTTGAGATTACAGAAGAGGTTAGCTGCCTCAGTGTTGAGATGCGGCAAGAAGAAGATATGGCTGGACCCCAACGAGATCGCCGAGATCTCAAATTCAAACTCGAGTAAGTTTTGTTTTATGTATATTTTAAACAATTTCAGTAGTGATGTACATAAATTTATCGAAGCAAAATTTGAAAAATGCACGTGCTTAAGTTTCACACATGCTCTGCACTCTATGTGATGTTAATGGATTTTGCCATATTGCTCCATTGCTATTAGTACTATTTTTATTGTTATAAGATGAGATTTTTTCATTCAACTTTGGACGTATTATTGTGCTGTGCGGTGAATATAATTATGACAGTTGAACAGTGGTTTTGAGCATCTACATTCATGTAAACTTGAATGCTTCAATGCAGTTCATACTTTTGACATTTATAAATTTTTGATCACTATAAAAGCCAATTATACATAAATACCACACCAAATGATTGTCAAATCTTTAAACATTGCAAATTTTTATAGGGGTCTCCATCCGTAAGATGATCAAGGATGGTTTGATCATCAAAAAGCCAGTGGCCATCCACTCCAGAGCACGTGTTCGCAAGAATACAGAAGCTCGTCGTAAAGGCAGACATTGCGGTTTTGGTAAGAGGAAAGGTACAGCTAATGCCCGTACTCCCCAGAAGGTAATTTACCAAGCATCTCTTTCAAAATTTCATTATCATCAAGCACAAGTGTTTTGATCATGTTTATATCAACTGTTTTATCATATTTTAGGACATGTGGATTGAAAGAATGAGAGTCCTGCGTCGTCTCCTAAAGAAATACAGGGAGACCAAGAAGATTGACAGGCATCTGTACCATGCCTTGTACATGAAGGCAAAGGGAAACGTCTTCAAGAACAAGCGTGTCTTGATGGAATTCATCCACAAGAAGAAGGCAGAAAAAGCTAGAGCAGAGATGCTTTCTGATCAAGCAGAGGCCAGAAGAACTAAGGTCCGTGAGGCCCGTAAACGAAGGGCAGACAGAATTGCCACGAAAAAGCAAGAAATCTTGCAATCGTACCAGCGTGAAGATGAAGCTGCCGCAGCACAGAAAAAGTGATTTTTTATTATGCATAGGTAATGAATAAAACATCAAAAAAACTCGATTTAACGTTTTCAGTTTTTCAATATTTTTACCCTTCAAAAAAAATACCAATCATACTTTAACGGTTACTTTTAATTATATAATTGATCTTATGAATTTTAGAGTTATTCAGAAAGTTTTAACATGTTAAGGTAAAATATTAAATATGTTAATTAAACATGATTTATTTTGGATGAATGGGGAAGTGTCGAATTTTCAATTAAAATATTGGACTAGTGGTATTTATTTGACAATGTTAAATCAATGATTTGTGTACTTTTTTAAACAATTTTTATTTCAACAACACGTAACAATTCTGTACGTCGTTAAGTATAAATTTGTTTATCAGATTATTCTTAATAAAAAACGATGAACGGTTTGTGTGCTATCTTCATGTGGCTAGGACATGAAGATAATATTCCTGAACCAGCTTGAGTTATGACACTATAGCTCATTTCATCATTACATCAATTAAAAGTAGTCAATATTGAACACTAGTCTAATAAAATACTATCAAATACAATAATGTATGCATAAAAATTGTTTATACAATATGATAAATCTCTGTGATAAAATTACAAATTTCAAACAACATTTTTAAGGATTAATCAGGCAGTCTTTTCGGACTAACGATCATGAAAGAACGAAACCATTGTGATGCTAATATAAATGTAACTTTTTTTTTACCAACTCAAACATAAAGAAGAAGGTTTTTTAATCCACTTTATGCGGTTACATATGAAAAAAATATACATTCACATAAAATTTTAATATAAACACGGTCTTAAAATACTAATAGAGTGTCTTTTAAACGTGTCATTATACGTTAACGGCGCATTCGTAAAAAAGGCACCCTTACTTTACATCGTGTTGAGCTGCTTCACTCGCCAAAAACACTTAACATAAAGAGCAAAGAAAAATCTAAATTTTGTAGAACGAAACAAATAGAAAAGAGTTGTGAATAATGTAATAACACTGCCAAGCTACAATAAAAGTTCAAAAGTCTCGAGTAAGTATTATATATACGAGGCTTCTCTCGGGTGCGGTAACTGTTTCTTGTGTTGGCATGTATGTAACAAGTATCGAACAAATACGTCTTTGATGCTGTTGAACATAGACAAAGTTAAAAATATTTCTAACGAATATTATACTATAACAATTATAAATTTTTGCAGCCTAGAGCAAACGAATACTTGCACGTATGTTTGCATCTATTATTTACAGGAATAAGACCTGACTGCTTAGGTCGTGAAACATAATAAGTCATAATTAGGGCGTTGCGAGCGCCCTAAACGCACATCTGCCTTTTGTAAAATGAGTATCAGGTATGAGTATATTTCCGATCACTTAATGGTGGACTTGATCCAAGCGAGATTGGACGATATCTGATCGTAGAGTCGCGGTCGCTCCATGCCAGCCTTGGGGCATCCTATGCGCCAACTGCTAATGCCGTGGATCGACCATCTCTGGCTGTCGGTTTGTAGACAGAGCAAAGGACTGCCAGCGACCTCTTCTTCCTGTGGAAGGACAAAGTCAACAAATGCAACGATCGTTCATTATTTTATTTTGGGGAAAATCAATTCCGTTTGATAATCGCATATAAGGGCTAGGCGTCGCGCCCGAGTCGTGCACGGCTACAGCAGCGCAAGCAAGGCCAAGTTTTTTACGACTTTGAAATAGCTTGCGGGTTTTATTGCGCGAGTTTCGGCGTATATATATAGGTATATAATATGGTGCAGGCTGGAGCCGAGCGCGGAGTGCCGCTGCAGGACTGCTCGCTCAGCTCAATAAGTTGGCTAAGTTCTTTTGAAAAAGTTTCGAGTGAAAAGTTACAGCTTGGCCACTATCCGCGTGCGCGAGTAAATTTTCCATACGCGTATACTACTCCGGTCGCTTTATTCCCGGGGCCTGTCGCGAGATACTCACCGCACAGTCGTCGGTCGGATAGTACGCCTCGGTGCAGACGCTGTTGACCGATGCTATGCTGACGTTTTCGCATTTCTCCATTGGGCTGTATCGCACCTGCACCCTCTGAAGGACTTCACCTGTCAATTCAAAATATACACCTTTACATTCGAATTTAATTCGTTTTTTTTTTAAATTAATTTATTTCATTTTATTCTATTTTTCATTATATTTTTCATTAAGATTGGCGCCGCGTTGTTGTTAGCACTGCCAGATGCGTGTCAACTTTTCTCTTTCCATTTGCGTTCATTGATACATCCGCTGGAATAGATGAATTTTTCAGCGGGCTACAATTGCAGTGGGACAAGCAATAGCGACGCGTTTCAGAAGTCAGCGTTGGCCCTTTCATTTCCACTCTCGATTTTGCAATTTATTCGGCTGCGCTGCGCGAGAACGTCAGCCATGCATTATCCCAAACTCATCCATTCATCAGACGGACATGTACGCGCAGGCACACGCACAGCAGCTTTCGCAGCAATGTTCAGAATTCGGAGCTCATAAAACACGTCGGGCTCTCCGCGTCGAGTGGATTTTCAATGAACGCGAGAATTGGCCCTTTACAGATCGGCCGCGTAGTTGTTGTTATTATTATTGCGTGTACTCACGATTTTTCGTCCAGCCGAGAGTATTGCACTGCTCGGCGTTTTGAACGAGGCTCGCTTGGCTGGGCAGACAGACGGGCCTGACAAAGTCCGAGAAGGCCTCGATCGGCCTGTCGAGCTTCAGCAAGACGACGGTACTGCCCTCGACGGGTGACTTGACCATGCCCACGATGCGGCGCTCCAGCTGCCAGGGCGACCTGCTGGTCAGTCTCACGTGGCCGAAACGCGCCGACCACTCGGCCTTGGGTTGTCTGAGAGGCAAAGAAAAACGAGCACGAGTCAACGAATGTATTTTGTCGGCGCGGATGCGGGGCGAGGCTTTGAGCGTCGGCAATGGATCGAGTTGCGCCGGTGTGTAATCACGAGAATGATCAAAGCAACGAAGACGCCTTAAATAGCCCCCGAGAGAACATTGTTTTCATTTCTCCTCGGGGGATAAATAGCGATCGCGTAAACTTGATTTTCCTTGTTTTGGCTTTGGCGCAGCCCCCCTCGAACGCACACGCTCAAAGCATCTCGCTACGCTACCGTCGCTTTCGCAAAGTGCCGCATCTCGTTAAATTTTTCTTTCTGTTTTTTCTCGTTCGTTCGTTTGTCGAGAGCATCGCAACGAAATAGTATAGCATTGCCGTTCGAGGTCGCGCGCGCGTCTTACCCTTGGAAGCAGGAGGCGGTGGTGAGCAGCCACTCATCCGAGACGAGAGTTGCGTCGCAGACGTGATTATCTTCCTTGAAGAGCGACACGTGCCAGGGCCAGTCGCCGGGCGACGATATCTTGTTCAAACTGCTCGAGCGCGTACGCATGGATTGCACACCGCAGACTGGAAAATAACGCAGTAGGTATAGCAAAAAAAAACAGCGTACGAGAGCTGCGTTTTGTAAAATCACAAAGTACTTTGCCGGACGGCGATTGACATTTTCCCAACGAGACTCGAGCGAGCGCACAAAGCATACGAGAGAGAGAGAGAGAGAGAGAGAGAGAGAGAGAGAGAGAGAGAGAATTGGAACATTCGCGTGCAGCTTCGGAGGAGAAAAAAATGTTTTATAACTCGTGTATGTGGAGCTGAACGCGACGAGTGCAAAGCTTAGAACGGAAAGTTTCCTTTCCAAAGCTCTGTACGTCTCTCTCTCTCTCTCTCACTCTCTCGTGTGCTTTTTCGCCGATCGGTAAAAGAGAGGAAACGAGGCAGAGAATACATGTCGCGCGCGCGTACGTGTGGGTGTGTGGGAAAACTCACCTAACTCGGAGCAGCGGACGTACATGACTTGTTTGCTCGGACAGGCAGCTCTAACGAAGCTGATCTCGGCTGCTTTTGGATCTTGCATCAGGACGTACGGCACGTTGTTCTCGTTGTCGACTCGTGTCTCGACCGACTTTACGCCTCTGCAAGCGACCAGAGACATAGACAAATAAAATACCCCTTCTCACAGCATATTTTTTGCACGAATCAAGCCTTTTTTTTCCTCTTTATTATTATTTTTCGTTTCAAATATATATAAATGGATTTTTATGTAAAACGATGGGGCCGCGTTTATGGATCGGAACTTACTCAAAGCTCAGCAGCGTACAGAGCGAGTTGGCAGTGGATTGCAGTACCGATTGGATTTCCTTGTCATTTCCGAAGCTCGCGTTGAGGTTCTCGGTGCAGATTTTGCCGAGCGTGCCCTTCTCGTTGAACACGGCCCAGCCCTCGGATTGGTAGCTAATCGGGTGTGCGCTCGAGTCGGGCTGCAGACTCAGCGATCTCAAGCTCGGCGCCAGTGACACTGCAAAATTACATTCCTCCATGTACATAGATTCGCGCGCGTATGCGTCTATAGTCGGCTGCCGTATAGTCAACCGAGCCAATATAATGCGCCCCTATGCGTACGTGTAACGATTTTTGGCACGCAGCGATGCGCGTTAGTTTCCATGCGCGCTGTACGCTTCTTCTTTTATCTTTCCCTCTCTTTGTCATAGCTAGCTTGCGATAATTATTATACTCACGGCAATCCTTTTCGTCGCTGCCGCTGGGACAATCGACCTTTCCGTCGCAGCGCTTGCTTTTGGCGATGCATTGAGTGCCAAGACCGCAATGGATCTCTCCCTTGCGGCAGTAGGCGCAATCGAGCTCGTCGGAAAAATCCGGACAGTCGGCTATGCCGTCGCACACGCGAGACGACAGAGCCGCCGATTTCAGATCCTTCACGCAGCCTGAAAAACATTGAGTTGCCATAGATACAGTTGCACTCGTACGTAACAAGTTGTACAGCGAATAGAGGAATAGTACCTGGCTTGGGGAGGCAAGAGGCCTCGTCGCTGTGCTCGGGGAAATTGGAGCAGTCGAGCGCCTGGCGCAGGCGTTCCGGCAGCCGGGAGCCGCATCCGGCCCAGAACTCGCGGCAAAAGTCGCGACAGGGCGGCCTCAGGGCGTCCTCGCCGAAGGGCGACTCGACGCAGGCCGGCTGCAGCAGCTGGCAGATGAAGTCGTAGGCGCGCTCGTAGCACTCGGCGTCGACGAGCTCCCTGAAGGCGATGATGTCGTCGTTGACCTCCTGCAGGTCCTGGTGGCCGAGCCAGTTCGGATAGGAGGTCGTGAGGTTGTCGTGCCTGGCGTCGAGCTGCTGCGAGCTGCAGTAGGAGAACTGCCGCGGGCTGCAGCTCCTCCAGGGCCGGCTGGTCGTGGTGGCCGGCTGGCCGTCCTCGTCGTCGCTGCCCGTGCCGCTGCTCCCGTTCGTCTGCAGGGCCAGCTGATTGACGGCGCTGACGCTCTCCTGCACCTCGATGCTGGCCACGTCGATGGTCAAGTTGCCGAAGAATCGATTGCTCGCCGGATCGAGCTCGCGCTCCAGTATCGATCGGATGGTCTCGCTGTTGAGATTCTTGGCATAGCGTGCGTCGAATCTCGCGTCGAAGCGTACGTACAGGTCCTCGTACTCGATGCTGAGAGCGAGAGGACAAAAAGAAAGATGCGTCACTCGCAGATCCGACAGTTGTGCATGCGTGGTTTGTAAGAAAAAAAGAAGTAGAAAAAAGTCGCTCCGCAACGAAGACATAAAAGCAAGCTGCTGCGCTCGTGACGTTTTCGTACGGTGCGCGTTTACGTTTATATTACGCGGAGAATTTTTACAACGGCACAAATGCTCTGCTGCTTTCAGACCGCGCGATATGCGTCCTTATGTTTGGACCCGCAACCGATGATAATCGAATCTATCGAATCCCTTGAAAGTTTTGCCAATCAAGATTTTTGGGAGAAAAAACGTCGTCAAAGGCATCGCGTTGCTCCGTTATGTTTCGGGCCCTGCCTCGATATTTCATCATATTTCGTCGTCGCGTACGGAGCCACGCTATAAAAAGAAAAGTTTTTATACAGGACGTTGCGCGCGCGTATTATGTCGCTTTACTGCACGCGCAAGCACGTCTTCTTCCTTGTCTTGCTCGTCTGGCTTGTCTCCGAAGTTATCGCGAAGAATGTGAAATATTCAGGAGCTGCGCTCGGAGCCCCGAGATTTTTGCTCAGCTTTTCGAGAATTTTTCCCTCGACTATTCCGCATTGACATTCTCGGCCACGTCTCTCTTGGCCGTGAGAACGTTTTCTTTTTCTCCTCGGATAGGTAATCATTATCTTTGGAAAAATCCATCAATTAAAAAAGAGAACAAGGCGACAGCATTGGTTCGCAGCAGCAGCAGCAGTCGTATCGACGTCAATTTCGATCAGGCGCGCGCACAAAAGAGAGAGAGAAAGCAAAAAAAATCAGTACAAGGGCACTCGGCAGTTTACAGCGCGCGTACAGAGGCTCGCGCACGGGAGCGACTCCAGTAATCCGAACGATAATAACGCATAGAGCTATACGTCGATGATCGCGACTTGTCTAAATGCCTAGCAGCAGGAGCAAATGAAAATCCACTTTATGCACGCCTCGCTGGCTCGCAACGATCGCTCCGATTCCGTCCCATCGATCGCTGCCCTTTTTTTCCTCCTCTTTTCCTTTGTCTCTCTTTCTCCAGCTCGAGCGCAAATTGAAGAACGATTAAAATGCAGCGAGGAAAACTTACCCGTCGAGCGCCAGAATTTCCGCGGCGACGAAGGCCGACTGCAGCGGGCTGCGCTTGAAGACGAGATTCAGCCGGTCCCGGTAGCTACGGGAGCGTTGACGGAAGGCCTCGGTGCTCGGGTCGGCCAACTCGGGCAGAAATGCGTCGCCCTCAGCCACCCGGAAGGTGGCCAGGAAGACCTGATCCCGCGGCTGGTCCGCCAGCACGAACGTATCTGCGACGCATCGAGACAAAATTGTCGTCAGTATATGGAGCAGTGGGATTGGCACGGAGTGTACTCGAGTCCCGACTCATTCGATCGTGTTCTTTTTCTTTTACTTTTCCAGCCTAGGACTCGGACTCGGCGCGGGAAAAGAAAAAGCCTGGAGGCGATGCGCGAAATGGAAATGCAGCCGCGCTCACCCCGTTCCAAGTCTCTCTCTTTCCCGCATTGCGGCGCGCTTCAGTCGTTTGTCTCGTCGACTCGTGACAATTCTAGCCCAACAACGCGTAGCACGCGACGATATAGCTATATAGGGCACGATTCCGAGCAAGTTAATTAAGCCAAGAAGATTTGAATTTTATGCAGCTCTTTCCCTCTTCCTTTGATTATGCAAATTTTCAGCCGTCCGAGAAGTGCCGACGAGCGATTCTTGTGTCGCAACGATATTTGATTCGTTCGCCCACGATGCTTGTTTTGGGTTAAAGTACATAACTCGCGTATACACGTAGGCTGGATTTTTACCGCGTATCGATTATGGAAAGCAAATTACAGCCACTACATATAAATTACAATTTTTATAGGCAATTTTTTGTCGCTCTCCGTGACAATGAGGACACGATTAAGTTCGAAAAAAGAGCTTGTCTTATAGCACTGCAATAATAAAATGCTCAGCTGCTATATAAAAATATTTGTGAGCAAAATACAAGAATAAAATGTACGTAATCTGTCAAAATTTAAAAATAAATTGATAAATGAACATGAATCTCGAAACTAAAGATTACGTAGTACTCTTTTAACTTTTTTGTACTCTCTAAAAAGCTAATGCCGAATTTTTTAAATACAAGAGATTACAATTTTTGCTGCTTGATATTTACATTATGTTAATTCATATAGGGTCGATCTCTTTTTCAGTAAAATCACGTTAGTTATCATCGATGTCTGCGGAAAATTAAATAAGATTCGTCATTAAAATCAGTTAGCTTCGAGCCGAGTAGTTTGAGCTTCTGCGGGGGTGGGGGTGCGCTAATCCGCTAAATCCAATGAGCGTGACGCGGCGACAAATTACTCGGCACTTATATAGGCTCGGGTAGATTTATCGCGATAAATGTAGGCCGAGTCGCGCGCGGCCATATAGGTATATACTCACGTGCAATGTAAACGACCACACCGGCCAAGAGCAGCAAGAGGAGGAAGGCCGCCAAGATGCAACAGCCGCATCTGTACTGGCTGCCGAGCTTGCGGGTGAAGCGTATGTCGCTGTCGGACGACAGGATGGAGCTCGGCGTGCCCGCCCGACTGAAGCGCCGAGTACTCACCGTGCTCACCGAGATCTGCAAAACGAAAAAAAACAAATTGCTATACGTTGTAGACGGATATTCGTTCGAGCTATTGGATGGCTGAAATTAGGAGCAAACGCGAGCCCGAATTTTTTATCCGCGCAAGCTCGCAGCTAATTTACAAAGCAACGGCGCTGGGGTAGCTACACGAATACAAGCAGCAGTAGTGTAGCTCCTAGCTAATGCAAATCACGGATGTATATTATACGAGTTGCGAGCTTAATTATGCGAGCTTTGCAACTTGCGAATGTGTACCTAGCTTTGTACAGACGAATAAACACGTGTAATAATCAATGAGCTCGATAAGATAATTCGAGTAGTGCAAGCCTGCTTTTCAGCTATGGCTGTGGAACTATCTGGGCTCCAAGTTTATTTGCTTTTTTTTCTTTCTACCTCACCCTCTCGAGTATGTGCGTGGAAGGGAGAAAAAGTTTCGTCGAGTCGTATAAAAGCCAGGGGGAAGTTTATCCGTGGGCGCTGCAGGGGTAAAATGACAAGAAATTGCTTTTTCCGCGAGTGTAGCCACAGAAAAAGAGAGAAAAAAGCAGCGAGCATGGGCTCCTCGGCGGTGCTAATTGTGATGCCAAGTATTCGGCGCGTTTCAAAAGGCTGACGAGCTACGAGATGGCTATCCGGTGTTTCAACGCCTAAATCGTCTTTTCTTCGGTTCCTTTCGACAAGGACTGTACGCGCGATATTTGTCATTCGTCGCGGTCGAGGCGAGTTTTTTGGAATGCAAATAGCTCTGCTCTCGACTCATAAAAGGCGAGAGATGCGGTTGTTGCGCCACGGCAGTTTTGCGAGTAAAAAAAGAGAGGCGTTAAAAGTACGTAACGAGTTGACGGTACCAGCCAGTAACAGCTATCCCTGCGTACTATACACCGAAGGCAGCGCTCAAAGAAGCAGCGCTAAAAATCTTAACGGTATCGGACGTGTCTGTGCATACGAGCTCTGTGCACGCTGGTGTATAACGCGTAAGAAGGATGCCTAATCGCGAACCGCAAGCGCGAACAAGCCTGCGCGCACTTTTATGCTCCTTTTGCGGTATACGTCCGACGTACGAGCTCGCAAAAACCCAGCTGGCGTACTCTCGCTGGAGCTATATACAAAAAATGTCTACACGTACGCTCTGGTTTCGTGTGTAGCGCGCAGGCATTATATATAATGCAACTGGCACGTGGCTTTTTTCTTCCTCTCATCTTGCGCCTATGTGTATACGCTGTAATTATTCACTTGATGTATTAATTATTATTTCCTCTGCGGCCCTCGATTATGCGTAATCTCTTTGAGCGAATCGTCGATGATACGCGTCGATATATATAGGTTCGCAATAAATGGGTCGATGCGTAGCCCGAGCGAGATAAATCGTAACGGCTCAATCGGGCTAAAGCGCGTGCACAGGAGGAAGTGAAAATTAATAAATTTTCGCGCCGAATAAAGGCAAAAAGTGCCAGGGCAATAATGAGCGATAAGTCGGAGAAAGCCGCTACATTTACACAAGAGCGCAATGGATCTTTGTGCATAATTCAGGCTCCGGAGCACGTCTCGAGCCGACTGCGCATATATATACGTGCGGCCGCAGAGAGCCATAATTTATGCCCTCGACTCGGCCAAGATTACTCATTTTTGCACTGGCCTATGAAATTTTGCTGGCTCGGGGCGCTTTGTCTATGCTACTATATTAGCTACTATAAGCGCAACTTGAACAAGAACAAACCAATCGATCAAAGTGCAATTACCGCGCGGCGATGTTTGCGATTGTGGCACATTTTTCCGCCTAAAATGTAATCATTGACGGGAGCTCTTGTTTTTCGGTGCAAAGGCATTATGTCAGCTGGAGAGAGAGAGAGAGAGAGAGAGAGAGAGAAAAGCCTCTCTCGTCGCGACTGGGGGGCTTATAAACCTTCTCTTTGTACGCCGATGCATATCTATCTGAGCAAAAGCACCAACTGCTCCATTCTCTCCTTCCAAGCGAGTATGTATTTTAGTTGCGCAATCGCGCAAGTTGTGCTCGGCGGGACGAAAAATCGAGCGAAGAAAGAGCAATTCGAAGCAAAGTACCAATACGAGTCGATCTAATTTTGTAAACTCGCCAATAATGTTTAGCGCCGACTCGCGGGCCTGTCGAACAAAGGAATTTCCTCGCACCCGCGCACGCCTGCGTGTATGTGTCGAGCGCTCGAGAAAACGAATGCCGCGTGTGTAGAGCCTATTAAGCGAGGCGTCCTATTAAAAAGGACTATCGGCGCTGCGGGGATATATACGCGGCGCGTGTCGTAACTCTTTTCTTTCCCGAGCTGCTGCAGTTTTCATGCTCACGCTACCGCGAAATTATATCCCTCTCTCGAGTCTCGAGCGGCTACTATACACACGCGCGCCCCTCCATACAAACTATATGTACCTCGCCCAATATGTATGTTTATAAAGCGGATAATGAAATTTTTTCCTTATTACTCCATTACATTAAGCCGTCGGATCGCTTATCGGGCACGCTTCGATTGTGCGTTACTTTCGGCTGCTCCTTTTTTCCTCGGCGTTTATTATGCAAATCAAAGCTATAGTACTTAGCCACGCATCGAATCGACCGCTCAACCAATATAAATCAGTTTTATCTTTCTCGGGTGACTCTCCAGTCCTCTGGGCTCGGCAATTTCTGTCCGAGCCATTCAATTTCCGAGCCTAAAGGACTGGAAAGGCACCAAAGTTGACCGTCAGACGGGCTTCGGCAAGGGCTTCTCCGGGTTGAAATAATTTCAAAATATGGATCTCCTTCCATTTATTTATCGTTATAATCATCATCTCTTCCGGGTCAGCGTCGCGAAGAAATCGAAATCATCGATTTGATTTTTCGCATCGCACAAATTTTACTGCGGTTTCGCACGTGTCCATGCGTCGTTATTCGCGGCGCTGGTGTTAAGAGTACATAACTGCAGGATATTTTACCCATGGACAGTATTATACGCGCTCATTGTAAGACGCTCTTTGTCTCTCAATGAAGCGCCGAGCGTGTGTACTGGCTGCACGCGTGCGCCCATTTCGATCTCGAGGCCCGTAACCGAGCATGATAAAGAGAGAAGGGGGAATCCCCCCGGCTTATACATTATACACATGCATGCGCTGTATAAGGATACCGTTATAGACGCTCGCGCGGGCCCACTCTCGGTTCACCTTTCGCGCTACACATATATCCTTGACTTTACGTTATATTCGCGAGGCGAGCTCCGCGAGATCTCGAGGCCCTTGCGCGACTGCATCGTAAACACAGCGCTGCACTGCGAATTTCGGAGATGAGGTTTGTGCGGTGCGCGCGAGACACGATTTTGCGGGGGGAGACTGCTCCCATCGGCTGCCACGGACGATCCCGAGGATAATTCTAGCTGACGCAGGGGCTACATTCGTGTATCTCTTGACCGAGCGAAAATTGAAGCCACAATGTAGTGTGGTCTTGTAACGGGCTGTACAGCTACGGACAGCTTTTGAATTATGCATATCGACGCACAAATTATTTTGTTGTTTCGCTTGATTCGAGAGCGGAGTGCGCGTCACCAGCACCAGCGTCTTTTGTCTTTTGGCGAGCCGAGCTGCAGCCTAGCGAGTATGATTGATGGTCGTTAAGAGCCATCCGCCGCTTTTAGAAGCTCATTTGTCAGCTGGCCTATGCAAATTTCTCCTCTCTCTCTCTCTCTTTCTTTACAAAAGTAGGTCTTTTGACAGTGCCTACGTAGTAGCGCCTGTCGAAAAGTTCGCGAGTCTTGGAAGCAGCGAGGCCACTTTAAAAAACCATCCTCACGTGCACCACGAGTCTCTGGCGCGAGAATAATCTATATTTTTTTCCATCTTTTCTCGTGACGCGCGTGGCATACTAAAAAGAGGCCCGAGCCTCTCCGAAGGATTCTCAGATAGTACGTTACCTGCCTGCCCTTGACTCCTTCTCTCTCTCTCTCGCTTTCTCGTTCTCCGAGCCGCTTCGAGTCATCATTATCTATTATTTTTCCTGACCCACTATGAATATCCTCGAACTGCAGTTTATTGAATAATTCAGCTTCGGCGCACTATTTTGATTGCGTAATCGTGACGACTTTTTCCAAGCGCCAGTAGCAGCAGCTGCGATCGCTTTTTTTTACAACGAGATTACGTATGCATACGCATTAATGAAGTTCACCCCCTCGAGCCAAAGTACTTTTCGATTTAACATGCCGGAGGGATGAAGCAAATTTACGATAATCGATTTAAAAATCCTCCTGCGCGAGAATGAAATCATCATTTCTCAAACTTTGGGTTCGCTTTCGGAAAATCCAATCAATAAGCCATTTAAATGTCGCAAGTTTGACGGGTACCGCACGTAAGCCAACGCGGCGATCATTTTTTATCTTGACTTTTTGACGGTATGAGGCAGACAATCGGCGCGGATTTATCTAAGGTAAGATTGCCGCGCGTCACGCGAGCTTCTTCGTTTGGTCGTTGGGCCTGCCGGAGCTCGATGCAGCGCAGCGCGTCGAGATTAACGCGGCAGATTACAGTGCATGGATATTATGATAATAGAATACGTAATCGGATTACTCGGCTGGCCGATGTGTACAGAGGGGAATTTATTCCGCGTCTTATCGGGAGTACGAGGGATTAGCGAAATTACAAGATATTTGCCGGGGCTCTTCATGGTATGGTTAATCCGCCGCCGCCCCAAGCTCGGCGCGATCTTTCTCGAGTTGGAGCAAACGACTCGAGCTATATAGCTCGGCATGCAGCTCGTCCGTGCTCCAGCTTCGTCGACGGGGGTCGGTGACACACTTTTTTTTTTTTTTTTGGAAAGTGCCAGGGAAAGTTCGTTCGACACGAGCCTTATTCTCTCGGTCTTATTGTCTTATCGCGCCGATCGACAGTGGCCATTGGTAATTTACGCGCGACTAATGGGGCTGCAGCGCATTGGACCCGCCGAGCTCCATATAAGATGTCCGCGGCGCGAAGAACAACGAGCGAGCTATGGGACACGGTCACGATAAACTCGGCAGAGTGCGGGAGAATGCGAGAGAATGAGTCACGTGTGGCGGTGGCTGCCCCCCAAGGCCTCTGACCCGACAGCTCCTACTACACGCGACGTGGTCTTTTCTTTCTTTGCCACGCGCTGCATATGTACCGCACACGCGGAGAAGCGAGAGCGACTGACTCCATGCTCTCGCGACCTGAATCACTTTCGCGTGCCGATCTCTTGTTCGTGCGCGGCCTACCTATACATATACAGCATATATAATACCTTCATCTGCCGCTTGCACTTTGTGTAGAACGAGCTGGAGGCAAGAGTTAGATATGATACGTGTGCCAGCGCGCGACTCTCACGGGCTAAACGATGGGAAATCGCATTACTTTTGTGGCTTTTCCGCGCTCTTTTTGCATCTAGCGGATGCTCCAAATCGTGAGCATATTTCGATCGTGCACACGTACTCTTATGTTTTTCTTCCCTCTTCGACCAACCGACAAACGGCGCGGCAATTTTTCGAAAACGCGACGGCCTCGGTGTTGGCGATGGGCTGCGAGCTGCCAATTTTTGACACACAAAAGCTCATTTTTGCAATAACTACGCACTACGCTATAAATTTCAAGTTTCGATTCGCTTTTTTCGCCGTTCGATCGAGCGTGAATTCGAAACTAATCGAGGACGCACGCTCGAGTAAGTATTTTTCGTTAATAAGCGCAATCGACTTTTTCGTGCGCCTGACAATTGTGACACTTGTTAAAATTAATGGCTCGAATGCTGCATTTTTCGACTTTTATTAAAAAGTCACGAGCGCCACTGTTATGATATTGTCTGGCCGGCGCAAGAATCACGCACGATTTCTCGCTCTCGCAGCGACCAAAGTAAATGAGTGGAGTTGGATGAAACGAGCCAAGGGAAGCTATAAAAATGATGTTCGCGCCATATGGCAAATCAACTCATTCGTCTCGAGAATCTTGCGCGCTTTTTTATACTCTTTTTTTACGATGCTTAGTAGGGAAACCTTTTGCTGCGTCCTTTGGAGAAATAAAAGCTACATTACTCTTCTTTTCTCGGTGTTTTTTTTTCATCGTCCTCGTTTTATTGATTCTGGGCAATGCCAAGTAGAAATCATATTTCTCCATTGTCGCGTGGAATACGAAAAGCAAAAAAGAAGTCGCAAAAAAAGTAAATAAATAAAAGAGAACAAAAGAGAGCAGCGAACCGGATAGGTTGGAGCTTGTAAAAAAGGTACGCATAACTACGCATCTACTTAATAAGCATATACGAGTGTAGGTCTTTTTTGGCTACAATATCTGCGTATACGTCTGTTACGTGCACGGCCGAGCGCGTTATTTATGGAAATTCGCTGCTCCGCTGCCGTTGCCGCCGCCGCCGCCGTTACTGCGCTGCTGCCGCTGCTTGACGATGATTATACAGTTAGGTGAAATGCGCGCGCGAGCCGAGAATTTGGGTTACGGTGTATGTATATAATGCGATGCGATGATGACGACGACGACGACGAGGACGAGGATGATGCTCGTTTCCGAGCTGCAGCTTTCTATGTGCGAGCGACGATCGATCGTTTATTTTTGCGGTTTATAAACGTATACATATTGATGGTCGGTGCGCGCGCGAGGTACTGCATAGCTAGCTTGTATACGTGCGTCGATGATCCGAGCCGAGCTATATAAACGACTAGTTTGCGCGGCCGACTTTGTCGTTGCAGCATACACGTATGAAAATTAACGAGACGCGGAGAGAAATTATGAGAGCTGCAACGACAATTACGGGGCGTGTCATGAGGCACCTAACAGCTTTTATCCTCCCTCACTTGAGGACTGCGCCGCTGAACATTAGCATGATTTCCAAGCTAACTTCATCATCTTATTGCAGCCGAGCGCACGTGTATATTGTGCCTATCTCTCTCTCTCTATGCGGCGACTACCCGCCAGTCTCTTGTACGAGCCAAGCAAGCCGTATCAAAGTTTAATAATAATTTTACTATATACATGCACTACCCCGAAAGCCACAAGGAGCAAAGGAAGCTCGAGTATGAACTAAGTTTGTTGCAAGACCCACTTAAGAAACTTGCCTTTATATACAGGCAGGCAGGCGCGCGCGAGCGCAGCTTGTGGCTCAGCCATGTATATACCCATATCCCAGCGTATAGTTTAATTAAAAAATACCTCGCTTCGGATATTATTATAATATCAATAATGATAGTTTTGCGCTCACGTGCGACAAGACTAATTAAGCTGTAAGGCAAACTTGCGACACGATCTCACACAGCTTTCCCGCCTTATCTCTAAACAAAATGTCAGCCTTTTTCCCTTCGATACATTTTTATTCTGCACGTTCTGGCCATGTTAACAAAGGGATAAAAAACTCGCTAATCCTCAGGCAATTAAATGCTTTTGATATAAGAATTTCCTCGTTATAATATAATACATTACATATCGCGCAAAAACATCTTGTAACTGTACGCTATCGTCTTCTACAAGCGTTAATCCTATTTTCACACGAGGTATACATATAAATCTCGTGCAAAGTAGTCAATGTAAGTGAATTGAATGAGCTTTAACAGTTTTTAGCAAAAAATGTTATTACCGTATTAAATATAAGCTATGAATAACCATAATACCATTGCTTTTTCTATCGATTTGTTTTTCTCTTGACATGGAAAATACTTTTGATTTATCCCAGAAAAAAATCCCCGAGACATTTGTGCGACACTTGATATTCGCACTCGTAAACTTTATACTTGAATCAGTCAATAATAACAAAACATACGGTACGCTATATCAAGTACTTGTTATGAAGTTTTCATTCGAAGGCCATTGAAAACTCGGTCTATTTTTTACTCACAGTTGAGCCATACGTCAATACGCTATGAAAATTGTCATGGAAAATGATGTCAAAAAATGACTATTATTGTGATGGAAAGCTAGCAAAGCCTATTGCAATTAGTATACAAACGTAATTATTTCTATAGATACAATCGCTCGTAAAAAATAGGATTTTGCATGAATAGGCTGCGAAGTAAGTATTGAAATTGTGCAGCTGGAAATGTCAGCAGACAATAATATTGTTAAAGGGAAAATTGTTATAATGGACTAGGAAAAACAATAGAAGCGCTTCGCCGAGGATAAGAAAAGTTGAAACTGTTGCAGAGTCAAAAGGAGCAGCGCGAGATGGGCCTGTACGGACGGATGCAGAGTAGATATATAATATATCTATATCGTTGGGAGTTTGGTTAATGCGCCAACTGAACGGCGATGGGCGATGATTTATTATAACTCGACAGCGTTTCATTGTAAAATATAGCTGGCAGTTGCGCGCGTAATACGGCAAGATATAATTGTATTGTCTATTACCGTTACGTGCGCCGAGTCATTATCCTTTCAAGCCGAGCTGCTGCACGCGCGTCTCTTTGCGCCTGCGTGTGTGTGTGTGTGTGTGTGTGTGTGTGCGTGTGCGTGCAGTTAGTGTCTCGATGCGGAATATACATCGCGTCGTTATTATTATATAAAGTCGAGCGAATCCGCGCGCGAAGGCGTAAACTTTTTTCTCCGTCGCGCGCGCGCGACAATGAAAAGTCGAGCTGGTACTCGGGCAGAGAAGCGCTGACGAGGCGCGTACATGTGTTTCTTTGAAGTTCAAAGAAGAGTCTGGGGGGGCCGGGAAGGGAACCGGTGGATGATGCACGTGCGGTAATAGCAGCTGCAGTACTCGAATCGTGTGCAGCTACTTGGACTCGCGTGGCGCTGAAGCACTGCACGTATACAAGCTCAGCAGCGGCGGCGGCGGCAGCTCGAAAGTTGGCAAATGCGGAAAAGGGCCTTGCCGTTCGTAAATGGCTGGCTAGGCATCGATGTGCTTCAGCGCCGGCGAATATCGATCTGTACGCTACGTATTAAAGCTGCGGCGGCCTATCGAGCTCGACAAACTCGAAACGTCAATCACGCACCGGCCGAGAGTAACTCGAACGAGAGAGCCCCGGCTATACAGCGAGTACAGTGGCGCGCTCGTCTGTGTGTGCTGTAGTGGAGCGCGAGATAGGTACACTTGTGTGTCACGCGCACCGTACGCCATGTAATAGCCGCTAAAAACCGCGACGGCGGTCAACGAGTATCGGAGACACACATACTTGTACACTCGTGGTGTACAACGCGCAGCGCGACGATAAGCATCGAGAGAGAGACAGAGACAGAGAGGAGAGATTTTTTCTTTTAAAAGGCCAGCCTCGCACCGTTATATTATGTATCACTCGGCGCGGACTATATCTGGCGTATTATATCCACGCACGCGGCTATCGGAGAAACGGGCAACACAGCTATACGCCGCATAGCCAGTGGTCACCGTCCGTTCTACGGGTCTCGCGAGACGAGCTAATTGTGGATCGTGCGGTCTTGCAGCGCGACGGACTTTTTTTCTCGATATATTCTTTCGACTCTGTCGCGGGGGCAAGAGCTGCGACGACGATCGCAGCTTGGATTTTCTTTCTACAGCAGCTGCCTCTTTACGGGCGCGCGCGAGACTGATATTTTTAGCCAAAGAGTCGTGAAAAGGTATTTGAGATTGTCTCACCATGAGCGCGCGTCGATGGGCACTTTGGGTCGATTCGGACTGTCGGCTATACTCGTTGTTGGGGCTGTGCGCGCGAGCCGCGTTGCAATTTATGCCAGACTGCAGTCGAGTGCATAGTGCAGCGGTGCACTCGTGTCGCAGCTACATCGTGTCCACTAAACGCCGAGCTATCGAATGAATCGTGACGTGCATAAAAATAGCCTCGTTATAATGACACTGGCACGCATGCGAATACGACGTACAGAGCTCGAGCTATATACTTTAGCTTTTAGTCGTAGCGGGAAAAAAGGAGCTTTTCCAGCAAAACATTTCGGAGCCGCGACTACACGCAGATGCGGTGAAAGTAGCGTTTGTCTGTTTTCATCGAATCCGTCAAAGTGTAGTTGTTTACAGAGGAAAGCTGCCATAAATGAACGCAGCCGGTTACGGTTCATCCTGCGCGCAGCTCGTCGCGCGCGATCGTATTATATAGCTAGCTATAGACTTTTGTGAGCAGGAAGAAAAATCTCCTGCCACGGGCCCGTCGACCGCTTCCGGACCGCGCACTACCACGTTCAACTTGGCGCGCATGGCATCTCGAGAGCTAGAGAGAGAAACTTACGCAAGTGCCTCGCGGTGCGCGCGGCTTTTATCGCCTCCAGACGTCTGCACGCGGACACGATCTTGCTCTCTTTCTCCCGCGCACTGCACTTTTACGCAATATTCAAATTAATCATTCATCGACGTAGTAGTGCAGCATGTAAGCGCATGTATACAGACTCGGCATTTCCGACTTTGCCAGCTGGAAAAGTGGAAAAAGTGTCCGGGGGTAATGCGCGCGTAGACGCGATTTCGTATGCCGCACGAGGCACTCGTACAGGATATCTTCGCCCTCCGAAGCTAGCCCGAAAGAGATGTATGCCCGTACGTGGCAGAAATTTAATGCTATTGTACATGCGGCGCATACAGCGTGTATAACACGCCGAGTAACATACGGCTTGGACGAAGCGCGACGTTGCTGATTTTTCAAGCTATCGATCGCCATTGGGAGCAGCAGCAGCAGCAGCAGCTAAAAGCCGTGTACTCGGAGGCTCTCGAGCTTGTGCGCGACTAGAAAGTCGTCGAGCGGCTTATCTTGTATAATATTGCAGTTGTCGATCGGCGAGCGATGGGCCGCGATAATAACAGAAAGTACTACACAGCAGTCGTGTGTATATAGCTTCGCTGTATAAGCTGGTGTCGGCTGTTATTATATATACCCGCTGCTCCCCGCTGCTGCTCGGTTACGCGCGCAAATCTCCGATCCGCCCAATCTAATGGACTAATTGTTTTTTCTCGGCTCCGTTCGATCGCGTCGTAGTTTGCGTTTGCGTAATCGCACGTAGCAGCTCTGCGGTTAAAATTCATCAGATTCGATCGAGTCGCGCGCATTAAACGCGTCGTAAATCTCGCACATGCGTGCGTAAGCGGACTGATTAAAATTCCTCGCTTGCAGCCAGACAAAAGAAGAGTCTCTCGCGCGCGTAACATAACAGTCGCGTGTGTGTGTGTGCGGGGGAGAAACAAAAATTCGAGCGCAAAAGTGGGTGAGGCCGCGTCTTTGACGTGTATATGTGTAACGGTATACGTGTACACAAGAGAGTAAGTATATATGCGCGCGCGAGCTCATATACGAATGCGCTGTATGTAATGCTCGGCTCGTTGCATATGTAGTGTATATAATAGTTGCAGTAGCGAGACAGAGAGTCGAGAGCAAAGTAAAGCCTAATCCGCGCCCATAAGGTGCGTCGAGCGACTATCTCTTTCTCGGGTTGCTGCTGCTATTAATGCCGTGCGCGCACGAAATCGACTTTACGTAAGGAGACGCTAGTACGTCGCTTAGCCCTTTTGTCAACTCTCGAGCGAGATGGACTCGAGCGCTGTGCAGTCTCGATTCACCTGCGCAGCTCGGCAGCTATATATGTGTGCGCGCGCGAGCTGGCCTATGTTAAACTTGCGCGAGTATACGCGTGTGCCTGGGCGCTAATCTTGAGATATGTCAACACGGCCTAGAGACAACAATGAAAAAGCCTGCACCTGTCCAACTCGTAGCATAACGAATGGTCTTTCTCGCTGGCGGTCGCTATTATATGGTAGGTGTGTTGCGAGCCTATTTATCCTCTGCACTCGACGCGATTCTTGTACTATCGACGCAGCAGCAGCGAATGTATATTTACTTACTTACTTTGTCCGAGGCTGCATAATTTATGCCTGCTGCTGGCGTACTCGCTCGCTTAGATCATCTCGAAAGAGAGAGAGAGGGAAATTCGTCCAACGGTATTTGAGCGCGCGGCAAGACATCTGCTTTGGCGCGCATGTAGAGCAAAAATTAAAAGTAAATCAAAATAAGGACGCGCGTATATATATAACCCAAGTAATGTGTGCGCGCACTCGCTCGCGTTGGCAGAAGAAAAAAGGCGAGAAAGTGACCGACTTTTCAATTTATACGCATACGTATATAATACGCGCAGATATCCGGTTGGTGTAAAATGATGCGCGACGATCATCCCGCAGCTATACATACGTATAATATTCGATGCGCCGAACAAAACGATCTGGCCGAAATTTACATGGAGGCAAAATGAAATAACGCCGGCTCGGGATCGTTAATCAGCGTCCGGATCGACGAGCTATACAGTACTTCGATGCGATATATTTCATCGATATATATATAAGCTGCCTTTATAACTGCACGCGATGGCGAGCGCGATCATTCGGAAAAACGGCTCGTGCGAGTAAAAAGTCATTTTCCGTGCGCAGTCGGGCCAATCAGTCGCGCGCGAGTCTGCCGTGAGCTAACGGATACACAAAGCCGCCACGAGCGCAAGCAGCTGTAATACAGTAGCTCGCGAGTCGCGTATATACAACTGTAAATGCTCGCCTCACTAGGACATTAGCGCGAGCTCCGTAACGAGCTCCGTCGTATATACGCGGAGTCCCGAATCTACCTTGTACACATCGCGATGTCTCGGCCGGTTCGAGCTCTTCGTGAAAGTGACGATTAATCGATCGCTCCTCACTACTGGCACATATTCGCCGCGTAACTTTGACTCGCTAACGTCTCATTGCGATTGTTTACTCTTATTCAAAGCTCTAGTTCAGGCCTATGTACGCACGCCGAGAAAAAGAAACGGCGAAACGAAGCAAACAATTTAATAACGAGCGCCGTTGGACGTGTCCGTCAGCTGCCGCGCGGATCGAGAGATACGAAGAAAAAAAGAAACGAGTCTCGGAGTTACAGCCAGTGGCTACTCATATATTATAGTGAACAGGCTACGGTGCGCTACGACCAGCAGAAACGAGCAACTTTTATATAAATTTTCAAATATTTCACTTGCAAGATAACTTCCTTTTCGTCGAGAATTCGCGCAGTTCTTTTTTTGTCGTCAACAAAAGTGCAGTTCTCTCTCTCTCTCTCTCTGGCCAGACTCGAGCGACCTGTTTTGCTATTTATTTCCGCTTGTTCATATCTCGACGAGCAATTATTTTGCCAGCCTCTGGAAAGCAGCCGTTTATTTACTCAAGAATTGATTTTTACTCGACTTATCCTTCGAATTGCTTAGAAAATGGGCCAATAACCAAGTTAAAGACGCCGAAGAGGAATTTGCCGTCGATTACTGGCCCATACCGTCTACACTATCCTACACAAAGGCGGCGAAGCTTTTAAGAACCGACCGTCTACTTTTATCATAAATTCAAATAAATGTTTTGGTACTCGTAAAGCAACTTGTACAGCATATAACATAATATACTAGTACGCGTGCAGGCAAGAAAATTAGCTAAACAATGGCAAGGAGCATCGGCGTGTCAGGTTTCTTTGCATTAACTACATCTAGGTGGCGAGTGTATAATACAGCCGCGTTGATATAGGTTGAGCTTGATCATGCTGCAACAATAGTGTTAGTTTGCACGCGTATATGTGTACGAGCAACGCGGCAAAGAACAACCAACAGAGGCCCAAGTAGCTTGGAAGAATTTTTCGGCCGAGAGATAAGCGATCGCGCCTAGAGATGATGCAGTTCGCAGCGGGATCACAGAAGCACCTCTCACGCGCCTATGTATATCGTTACACATTATCGCGTGGGAGTCTGGCTTTTGCGCAGACGACGAATCCTTCGTGCCGCGAGATGAAGAAATCGACCGAGAGTCTATATTGTTGATTAATTAGTATATACGCTCGAGGATGCCGAGTGTAAACATACGAGTAGTAGTACGCTCGAGTAGACTCGTGGATTCACTAATTCGGAATTCATATTTTCCGTGTTTATTCTAACAACGCTAGTTTGCCAACTTTTCTTTTGTTTGTAGTATTCCATTACACAAGATGATCGCGAAAGAGCAGAGAACTTGTGTTGCGAGGGATACGAAACTTTTTACCCTCCCTTTGCTTGCTCTCTGCCTCGCCTTTTTTCCCCGTAAAACTTTTGTACTCGCAAATTATAATTACATTTTACAGCTCGTATATTTTTCCAAGCGAGAAAATACCTATAGGGGTGGTTGTTGTTGTTGTTGTTGTTGTTTTTGTTGTTACTGCAGCAGAGTACGAAAGGGCGAACGTGTGCGTCCACACGTGCATTCGCTGGGTAAAAAGATAAAAATTACCCAAATAAAGTAGAAATAACGCAGAGTTTATCGAGGCCGCGGCGAGACGCGCGGGTGAAAGTATCCGAACGGAGCGACTATGTATGGCGGTGCAACGGAGCCAACGATGCTCCATCGGCTGATTTTGCCGAGTCTACATATATAAAGTACAGGTGCAACGCCGCGCGACCCTCGCTATATACAGTCCCGCTTGCTCTCTGCCTCTCTCTCTTTCTCTTTGGAGCGCTCGATCGTTGCACTCTCTACAACAACGACGAGAACAGGTGTCAGCGCCAAAAAAGACTTTATAAGCGTTAACATATATAGAGACAAAATCGATGATTTTTCTCCAGTTGGAGAGTGTATGTTATGTACTCGGCGAGACACAATGATTACACGTAAAACGTATAACAACACAGCGCGGCAAACAATACGTAAAGGTGAGATAACGTCAAAGAACGTCGCAGAGAGCCGGGGACATTTTCCTTGTGTAAGTGACAGAATCTACGCCAGACAATGGCATCATCGTTCACTTGGCAGCATCTAGATTATACAGCGTACCTACAACCTTACATGCAGTCGAGAAATACGTTATTCAGTTTCACTGATCCAGATTCGAGTACGGCTAGATAATACGCCCTGGGCGCGCTTAACTCCTACCTACTACCTAGTATACCAGTCCATACGTACACACACACACATGCGCGAACTACGTACGTACAAAAGGACTCGGTTGGAAATCTCGCGTGTTTCGCTCGCTGATAAGGCGGCCGTGTACGTGGGTGGCCGCGGAAAAATGTATCCTCCATTTTTGGCTCTAGCTTATTTGTTTTTTCTCTCATTGTTTCGGAATTGATGCCATTGTTTGAGAATTTATCGATACGCGCGGGCTTCGCGGGCCATTTTCTTCCATACGTATATACTTGTTGGATGAAAAGCTACATTATCTCGACGGTATGTAATACGCGAAAAACAGCGCGAGCTTAACTAACGGAGGATTACGGGAAAAAAAATTTATCTAGTACCTTGAAATCCGGCTCACTAACCTTGGAATCCCACGACGTCTTCCTCTTGTGCTCCATCGCGACCATGATTTCACGACAATACTTTTTTAATCGTCACGCGCACTTTTTATTCTTCCTTCGCTTCTTCTCGTTCCTCTCGCTCGAGAAAGATGAAAAAGCGCGCCGAGATGTAGATTCTCTCCCGGCTCTTTTTCAATCGAAGCACAAACTCAGCGACGACACTGACAATAACAACTCGTGCACATGTGTACCTGTGTACATTTTTTCCTCGCCGCTGAGGCCAAGAGTCATTGGCCGATTAAAGCATCGTCCTGCGAGTTGAACGAAAAAAAGTAGTTTACGCGCTAAGCGGCAATAAAAATCGTCGCACAAGACCCGCCACTTTTTTTTCTTCTCTCTTCTTCCACTGTCTCTCACAATGCGTATACTCGTTTTTTCTTTTGCCTCTTTTAGTTTTGACGATGATAGTTTGGTAGCACTTCTGCTGCTAGCTTTTCGAGATACCTGGGCAAAAAAAAGAAGAAAAAATTAAGAAAAATACGTTTTTCTCTTGTTAATTCGTTCGCTCGGGTTCGGAAAGGTCAAGCTCGGGGTTGCTGAACTTTGAATGCGATGGAATTTTGATTTTCGTACCTGACCAATTAAAAGCTAGTGAATCCTCTTTATCATTAAAAATATTCGCATGATAAAGCGCATGCTTACGGCTAATGCGCGCGTATTACACGACTATTAAAGGCGATACATACTGCGATCATTGCGCGCAGTGTGTAATTTTTTTTTCATACTTTCTCTGGAGCGCGCGAGGATCATCGTCGCGCATAAATTACGATTTATCTCGTAATCTTCTCTTCTTTATTGACCGTGAATCGAGATAATAAGAAAAGGAAAACCGAGCATTACGGACTCTATAGTCGGTATAGGATTTGTTTAGTTTCTTTTTTGCCGAGTCAACGATTCAATTTTGCGCTCAAAACGTGCATTTAACGCACCAACAGCGTCGAATCAAAATTACTTTTCTATTTCCGCGAATAGTTCCAGTTTGACTTTCTGCGCGCAGTGAAAGCTGTAGCAAGTGGAAAATCAGGCGCCTCGCGCGCGCGTGCGCTCAAGAGCGCAATGAGAGATTTTTCCTTAAAAGAGCTTAGTGAAATCGAGACGCGCCTGCCAATTATCAACGTATGTTGAACTTTCGAAGATGATTTCTCAGGCAAATTTAAAGTGTATTGAAGTTTGCGTCCTTGGGCTAAAGTAATTTCATCGCAGTATATAAATCGTCGTTAAAGGAGAAGGCAGACGGAGAAAAAAAAAACAATCGAAAAGTTTCGCTAGAGGTAGAAACTGTTTCAACTCGAAAATCGCAGTGCACAGGCAGTTTGCTATACTTATACGCGCTCAGCAAAGTATATTATCAAACAACAGGATACACGTGCCCGGGCCGTAGCGCTTCATTTGTTTGTCGAAGTTTCTCCCCGATGCAAAGCTGCCGCGCGGAAGAAAGTCGCTCTTAAGTCGTTCCTCGGCATTGTCTACGCGCGAAAACTAGACGATTCGAAACTCATTTGTGCCAAGCCTATACGCAGGCGTATACTCTCTGCTTTTGCTCGTAATAACGCATTGTTTTTTTTTCTCGCTTTTCTCTCGGGTTCTTTGGCGTCGAAACTCCTTAGCGCCTAATGCATGTTTGATTGGTCGGAGGGCGCTCCCCCGCGAGTATTACGCGCGCGTTTATCGCTCGGGAAAGATTGCGAAATTTGCAAAAGACACGGGCGATTTCCTCGGCGAGGCCAAAATTTATCGTCCGAGTTGGCGAAGCTACGCTAATTCATCCGCGTTTTATGAGAAAAGTTGGTACTTTGGACCGCTCTCTCGCATACATTCACGGATATACATTCATGGAAGAAGGGACTAGACGTGTTCTCGCTTGCTCAGGAACTTTTTTCCTTCCTCTGCTACTCCTTCTTCTTTTCAGCGAAGCTCGAAGAAAATTTCGCCTCGCTATCGTTGTGGATTTTTGTTGCTGATTTTTTAACTGACTTTACATCGACGGCTACATAGGGGAGAGAGCGCGCGCGCGACATACACACAACGCAGTGACCCAGTAACCTTTGCGAGGCTGCACTGCACGTGTGTGTGTGTGTGGGTGTGTGGGTGCAGAGCACGAGTGTGCAGTTCGCAACGTACCTTGGCTAGTCGAGATGGGCTCCTAGAAAAATTTCGCTGGACTTTTGTGCGCACACTTCATATATGGAATAACACGCGCACGCACACATACACAATGTGCAGCTGAAACTGCACGTGTTATACACAGAGACTCGCACTCGTCTTGCGAAGCAAACAACAAAAAGCACACACGTACGTACGGTCACTTTTAGGTCAACAACCGGCTCTTTTTTTTATGCTTGATCTCTTATCGTCCGGCGTACATGTATAAGCGAGTAAACCGCAGCTGTGGCGCAGCTCCGCACACTTGTGGACGCGACGGGACTCTTAGCCTGACTGTCTATATAGTTTTGCACGCGGGGCCTCATGCCCCGATCTTTCTCTCTCTCTCTCTCTTTCCAGGTATACGCGCCGAGCCGAGTCCCCACTATATTCGCGTTCTGGGTTACTACTCTTTCTCTTCTTTCTTAAAGGTGAGAGAGAAAGAGATTGCTTCTTTGGAGCCACGCGATTCTTTATTAGGAGCGCGCACGGCGCACCGAGCTTTGTAATGATCATAAAAGACTCAACTAATGGGTTCTTTTTTCCTTGATGGATTATTACGGCATTTGCGGTCGTTTATGAATGCTATGTGTACGCGATGTCTAGTCAGTGTCGGGCCTTTTTTTGCCGGATCGTAAAAACAAGTGTGAGCTCAAAAACATTCAAACTTTTTGAAAATTGCAATTATTCCGTCAGCCTATTAATTAGCGCATTAAAAAGTCATTTTAATCAGTTTAGATGTTTGTTTGCGGGCCAATGATTATTATAGTATAATTAGACTGATTTAATGGGCGAGGAAAATTGGAAAATTCGTACAAATGCTAAATCAATATAACGTCGAGTGGCACTCGCTGAGAGTCATTGTGTGTATAGTACAATGCGTGACTCGTCATGAAGGTTTCGAAAACAGCCTCGATGACGTCGAGTCGATCCGAGTATATTTACACAGTCGACCGCAAATTAATCTCTCCTGTATCAATTGCGATTATCCATTTCTTCATCTTTTTCCTCGAGTCTTCTTTTGGCGTCTCCATGACGATTGGAAACGTCGTCGTAGTATACTCGGTGAAATTATCGCTCGATGAAATTGACTCGGTATATGGCTCGATGCTCTGGGCTGTTATACATTCAAATCCATTGCTAATCGATCCGATAGTCTCCGTTCTCCTTTCTATCGTTTGACTTTTTCCGATCGCGAAATGCCAGCCAGGCTCTTTCAGCTGTGCAGCGCGCGGGGCTATTCTCGTTTTGCGCGAGAGCTCCTATGCAGTCTATGTGTGTGTGTGCGCGCATGGAAAATGCACTTCATCGATTGCTTTTCTTATCTATATCGACTGCACGGGGGTGAAACGGGAATTGACTTTTTTTTACTGGCAGCTCGACTCGATTCTTTCGGCAAATAATTTCATTTGGCGCGCGTCGCCGCGCTTCAAATGCAAATCGCGCTTAATTGTATTAACCGGACGCGCGCACGTATAGTTGCGATATATATTCGGCATGCCTGATCAAATAAAACAAACAATCATAATCATTAGCGTAATTAGCTTGATCGAGAGAGAAATTCGAAATTTCATGCGTACGTACATGCAGGTCGTTTAATTTGAGCGCGCTATATAAGACTCGCGTGTATTCATAAACAAACATTTTCCATTTTATCGATTCTCAAATGAGACGAGAGTGAAGAAGAAAGCAAAAAAAAAAGTCCCAGCACGTAGACGACGAAAGTTCTTTGAGCGGCATCGCAAGCCATGCCAGCAGAAGCCCCGTGCTACGTAGCACTCGAGAGAAGTAACCAAGTTAGCCGAGTGACTTACTTGGTGCTTTTGCGCAGGCCATCTCGGCTCACCGCTTCGCGTCAGCTCTGCATAAGCTTCGTAGTTGCAGTGGAAAAAAATCAACTCTTCTCCTTGAGGCGCTTTGATGCGCTCCTTTCTAATCGTATAAATAATATATTATGTCAGACGCGCCTCTTTGTTTGCACCCGCGCTCGAAAATCACGTAATCTAGAGAGAGAGAGAGAGAGAGAGGGGGGAGCTGAAATATAATGGCACGTTTGAATCATCCTTTTTCTGAGCCGCACACGATCGAAATCAAGCTAATGGTTACTTCGGTGCCCGCGACGGCTCGCTCGTCAAATGGAAAAAAGTCTCGGCTGTTTTTTTTCTCTTCGTGCATTCCGTCAATTAAAATATTCGCTCGCGTGTCTTACATGGCCGCTCGAGTCTCTGTGTTGGCGCGTTTGTTTTCTCTCGTCTGTTTTCTGAAACAAACGTATAAAAAAAGAGAGAGAGAGAGTAAAAGAAAAATATCCAGAGCAACTACCTACCTTTCACCGAAACATGATTCACACATACGGAAGTCGGCATACATATACTCGGGCGCAATGCATGCACGTATATGCATACGACACATTCGCTCTCTCGTGTATATGTATACGCGTTTATGCAGCAGCAGCCACTCCCCCGCGATTTTGATTCGTATACACACATAGACCTTCTTCTATGAGTGCAGCAGAGTATAAGCGCGCACGAGGCAGCCGTTTGACTCTTTGCAGGATACACGTATATAACTACATACATATATATGGAACGTTTTCCCCCTTACCCTCCGAGTCCACCGCGCTCACTGGCTTTGTCCGTCTCGAGCCCGAGTCAGCTGCGCAAGCTTAATGTTTTATATATATTACAAGTACAAAACATACCAACTGTCGGCCTATCGCATTCGACTCGCGGCCATTGTCTGCGCTCTACATTTTCGCTCGCGCTCGAATTTGTTTACCTGTGCTTGCGCGCGCGTGCACCGTGCCGCAACGTACTCGAGGCTCTGGCTCGGATATTGTACGTGTATATATTGACGTGTGTCTGCTCGAGCACGCAAAAGTGTGAGATATATTATTGTTTCTTTTTTTTCTCTTGTCTGTCGCTCGAATCTACTGCAGCTCCCTCGCTCGCTCCTTCCTTTCATTTCACAAGTGCGAGAGCCTGAGATTGCTGGGGATTTTAAAACCCAAGTGCGGATAAAGGGGATGCTAAAATATATATTTTTTTTACTCTCGTGCTTACTCTGGCGCGCGTGGGGGAGCGGGAAATTTTTATCGAGGCAAAATCGAGCTTTTTTCGACTTTTCTAGGTCAGAGAATCTCGCGCTCGCTCGGATACAAATGCAAATGCCGAATACACGCGAATGTTTGCTCGCATCCTGACGAAATGAAAAACACGGAGAAAATCCAGGCAGTAGCGATCGCGTGCTTTATAACGCATTCGCGCGATTTCATAATTCATCATCGCGCGCAATTAATGCGTATACGAGAGGCCGCGAATAATGCAGCAGGCGCAAAACAGCTGATGCTGTGCCGTCGATGTGAATTATTACGTCCTATAAATTCGCGTTCACCTACTCCACAATGAAGACATAAATCGATAAGTCTTTTGGCGTCGAGGCCGACGCGAAAAGAGTCGGTAAAAAAGGGCCAATTATCACCGGGATAGGAATAGCTTTCTCTGGCGTTCGCACGCACGCGCCGATATGTAAACAAACGCGACGCGCGCACAGTGGCTAATTGATAGACTCGAATCTCGACGATCTCGCTGCGAATTCGAAGCTATGTATATAAGCCTGATCGTTGCGCGGCTATTCCAATCTTATATCATCATCTCTGCGCACGCCATCGCACGGACGGTAAATCTCCGAGCTTGTAAAACACGCTTAAACTCTCGCCATCAATCGACGCTACACATATACTGTTTGCACTGTACCTGTGTATGCGAGAAAAAACACGCTGTAGTCCTCCCCTCTGCTCCACTAGCTATGCGAGTGTTTCTATCATCGAGCCATTGCAACGACTTTCACACACGCTGCGACTGTAGATGTGTTCACGTATATATATACTCGCTAGTCACGCGCAAAACCTTTCGCTTGAGATATACAAGCTGTATTGCAGTTATGTCAGCAAGTGCACGATACAAAAAAAAAAAGAACGAAAACGAAAAACCAAGAGATATTCGTAAATTTTTATGAAGCCCGAAAATGACGAGTCAAGACTCTTGACTTTGGGGAAATAATTTTTATGGTTGCGTATCGATTTAGTGCGTTGGGAGCCAGTCGCGATTTGAGCTCGCTAGCGCGTGCACACGCAACGCGTAAAGCTCGAGTCGGTTCGCGCCCCCGTCGACGCGGGCACTCGTCGTGCATGGGCCAGCGAGCTTTTCAACAGCGATAATATCTCAAAGCAGCGATAATATCGCGAGGATGACGACCGTGATTAGGGTCACCGATAACAAGCTCGCGCCCGCAGCTCGTCTTTGACACGCTTTCGAGCTCATTTTTTCACTTTGCAATTCCAAACACGTGAAAATCCCGTCACGGTTCCTCGTATCAGCTACTACATATGTATATATATATACGACGAATCGCCAATTCTGGGGCTATTGGCCGATTATATAAATGACCGGTGCAACTAAATGGAATTTCAGCATTCGCGCGGCACAACACCTATTGACTCATAATTTCAATTTCGCAGTATAAGCGAGGATTTAATTTGATTTTATAAAGCAATGAAATGACGAATGTTATTTTGGTCGGAACGAATAATTGTGTATTTTAATTGAAACAGAAAATATGAAACAATCGCGCACTCGATAACTGTCGCGTCGTACTCGCTGCATAACGAATTCCAACAAACTTGCCTAAGCAAGTAAAAATCCAGAAAGAAAATTTCATTAGCCTGGCTTGGTTGTTTACTTGTTTTCTCGAATAAAAGTCGTCGTCGCTGCGTACAAAGGCCAAAAGTTATCATTCGCTCGTGGCATAGAAATCATTGAAAGATATACAGGTCGCGTAGCGTCGAAATTTCGAAAAAAAGGCGAGGCGAGAGAGCGAAGGGGACTTTGTTCACAAGGCAGACGCAAAAAAGCGTCGTCTCTTCATTATTCGCTCACTTTTATTTGCAAAGTTCGTTAGACGTTGCTGTTCAGATAAACAACAGCGACTCCAATAGTTTGAAACGAATTCATATAAAGTTTTTCTGGAAAAGATATGCCGAGAATTTTAAGCAATAGTTGATTGAATTGTGCTCAATATCCGAAAAAATGTTTTGTCAAACTGGAATTGCACACGCAATGGAAGCCAATTGTTTTATATTTTTCTAATTTGTGGTTTATAGCGAGCTTTTTACAACGCCCCTTCAAGTGCATAGCCGAGTTCCTCTCTCTCTCTCTCTCTCTCTGTTTTTCGAAAGCACTAAAATTGCGTTGGCTCGCTGCGAAAACGAGGCAGCGTAGTGTAGTGCTTGGAGTGTTCGCGTATTGGATTATGAAATATCAATTGCAAGAGGGGAAAAAATTATGATCCTGAAATTTCATCAAGTCAGCATCGTAAAAATTTTGCAAGAATGCATAGGCACAGGCATAAGAGGCACAGGATTTGTTCGACAAATTCTCATCTCGAAAAACATGATTGGAAGTAGTGGAAAAATGGAGGAAAAAAAAAGTAAATTAAGAAAAGAAATGATGTGACAGGCTGGCTCAAAAAGCTTCGTGGAGCAGAGCGAAGCCCTATCGTATCCTTTGGAGCCCGTGCAAGCCAAACACATCCGAAGCCTTAGTTATATACGCCGATGCTCTCGAGCGAGTAGTGCGTGCAGAAATACGTGTACCTATATAGAGACCGGGAGGGTAAAGCTGGCAGCGCGCAGCCTCCACATCCAGTAGCAGTAGCAGGCAGCGACAGCGGTGGCACTCGGCAGCAGGCAGGCAGTCAGGCTGGCTTGGCTCTGTACACAGGCGCACATCGCGCGCGGCGTTGCCTCCCTTCCAGGACTCCCTCTTTTACGGATCCGCGCCACGGAGCGTCCCGGCGGCGGCGGCGGCAGTCGTACGCCGCCCCTCGTTCGTGCCGGTATGTAAAAGCAGCGCCGCGAGTCGTGTGCATTCCCCAGACGGTAGAAAACAAGAAAAAACACACAAGACCAAGAGAGGCAGTGGAAGAAGAGAAAAAAAGCTCACCGAGTGCGAACGAGCTTTTCCCCCCTGCTGTTTACGCATCTCGCAAGCTCGAGTTTGCAAGTTTGTGCTTTCAAGAGGGATAGACGCGGATCGATGGGGAGTACATGAGCTCGCGGAGGAGAATAACACGAGGATGCTGCCGCTGTTGCAAGCTCGTAGAGAGGAATATGGCGGAGGAGTCCTTTACTCGATCTGCAAATAAGATTTAACCGTCTTTGCCTGCAGTCGTGAGCGTCATGAAGGTGAGAGACACCGCTGCGCCTTTGCCGTCGTCGGCCGACGCTATAGCTTTTTTTGTCGACCCGAAACTCTCGCGAGTCAGCTCGTTGATTAGTAAGCCGGCTTTACTACTTACCTATTTTTCACTTTTTCAATCCATCTCTCGAGCAATTAACGAAACGACGATTGCGTCGCGTAAATAAAAAATCGTTACCCGGATGCGCGTATATTGGTTACATCGATACATCGAAGGGAAATATACGTTGCGCGCGCGAGCGACTACGGTATGGCCGCGTGTGAGTGAGTAGCAAAAGGAAACAAAGGCGAGTATACACGAGCTCGAGCTCTCGAGTGCGCCGCGTACCTATGTACGTGTGCACGACGATGCATTAGGCGTTTCGAATGCTATCCATAAATCACCCGACACCTTATATATGGACAGGTTGAAATTAAGTTTCCGTTAATAGTCATGTCGACGCGCCATGGAATTACATAAATTTCGCGAATAATAGTGCAGTGATAAATATTGAGGCTGTGTATTTGCGCTATACATGCGTCGAACTATAAGTAACTGCTGAAAAACTGCAAGCCGAGCGATAAATCAATCGCTACGAGGAAAAATGAATTTATATTGGCTCTCAAGCAGCTCCCTTTTTTTTCCAACAAATTAGTTCATAAATTTTATGCGCCCGTGAAAAACCACTTTTGTTCGATTCGAAAGGTAATTTCCGAACCTCGAAACATGCAGTGTATCTTCACTTTTGCTGGTAAAAGAAATGAAAAAGCCGGGGATGTGTGAGAAAGTCCATGCGAATATCAGCACGTTTCAGTAAAGTTAAACATGTTTAAAACTAACTGCAGATATTTGTAGGAATAAAAATAGAAAAATGTTGAAAATGTTCGCAAGCTTTAATTTTTGTTTCTCAAAAGTACCACTCGGAAACATCGCGATATGGAGTTTTCCTCGGTTTCCTCAATTCCCCCTTTTCGCGTCAATGTAGCGTGAAAGTATTCTTATGAACAACGAGGTGGAAAGACGTTTCGAAAACAATCTTTTTATTCTTTGAAAATATCGAGAGCAATCGATAGCAGCGATGAAAATACAAAATGTTGCGAGGGAGAAAAAAGCGATCTGGAATTCAGACGCGAAAGCGAGAAAGAAAGAGAGACAGAGAAGAGGGCAAGAAGTTTCGAATCAATGAAATTATTATCCGACAAAAGGATGAAGTAGAGGCAAAGCTACTTGAATTTTAAATCTAAATTTTCTTCGAGCTTTCGTATAGTTTGGGATTATGCCGAAACTCGAGCGGGGAGGTGCAGGCCGATAGTTCATTTTTTATCGCAATAATAACGAGAGAAATTGCGCGCGCATTCAAACGACGGGCGTAATTTCCTGCATTTTTTTAAACAGTGGCCGCGCATTGGAGCATAAAAAGCGCGATTTTTGGAAGTCACGCGAGCCTCGCGACGCGAGAGAAAAGCGTCGTTGAAAAAGAAAATCCGGTTCGCAGGCGCTTTTAAAAAAACGCGAAAAATCCTCGGTGCACAGGTACACACACGAGTGTGCACGAATCGGAGTGCAAGGGGGTGTTATTTATGACAGGCATGCATATTTCAGGGTAAAACCGCGCTCTTTTGTGAGTGCAAAACTCTCAAAGGATGTATGTGCGAGCTCGTAGGTGTGAGAGTGCGTTAGCATGTATATTGTATCGGTGTACGTGTTGTGTCTTGAGGGAACCTTTTCCGAGCTTACGAGCTCCTATTCCTTTTCTCTCGGATGTTTTATTGCCAGCTGGATTCAGCAGAAATTCGGTAGGCGATGCTTTATTTCTTGCGAACAAGCACACTTGGCCCTTTTGTCGAGAAGCATAAGCTTGATATTTTTCAGAAGAAATACCTAGTCGCAAGAAATAAAGTCCGAAGAAGTTAATTAAAGCGCCGAATAACGTCTCTCACTCGAGAGCACATATATTATAACGCGGATAATATAAAAATTGGAACAGAACGTCAGGCGCGCGCGGGTATGTAAATTCACGTTCAACAGCAGATTATCATGGGCGTTCGCAGAGTTTTTTTCTCCGTCGAGAGGCGGCAGCGGCAAGATTTTAAGGAAAAGTCTCACGAGCAAAATTGAAAATGTTGGCGCTCGCTCGGTAGCAGTGCAGGCTTTGGGATTTTTGTGCCCGAGTACGAGCCGGGTATGAGCCGAGCCGCGCGCTACGTGCATATAATAATAAGGCGCGCGAGCTTGTAATTGAAATTATTAAGCCGCGGGATATCGCGAGCGAGCTCTGTGTGAGAAAGTATATTTGCGTGTCGTGCAGCGGGGCCCCCCAACAATACGGATGGAGAAAAGCCGAGCGAGTTCGAGTATACGCGTGTCTTTCGCTGCGATTCGCGAAAAATCCATAGAAATTCCCTCTCGACGAGTCAACTTTCGCGTCTCTTCTTCAAACGCGAGAGAGGCACGAGAGATAGACTGCGGATAGACGAAGAAGGAAAAAGTTTCGCTAGCTCAAGGATTTATTTGGCAAACGGGCTGCGTAGATATTTTTGTCAATTTTGGGCGAAATAAAGTGGGAAATGACTTTTTGCGATCCATCGACGGCATTGTGAAAAGTTCGTCTCGCGAGCTACTACTAGTATTGACCCATCGGTGAAACGAACACACGGAAGCGGGCTAAAAACTACGAGTTTGTAGGCTACATGCTTAAACTCGATATTCGATAAGTTTGAATTTAAGCAAATAGGAAAGTTTATGTAATTGACTGGATGGCGCAGCCACCTGGGATGCCTGTTCATTAGGCGCGACGACGTCTGCTCTCTCTCTCTCTCTCTACTCCGCTGTACATTCGATTTTCCGATGGCTGCAATTTCGCAGTAGCTCCGGTCGTATTAGTACGGCTCGCGCGACGCGATGCTTTAATAGGCTCATCGAGGCTCCTCTTCAGATGGAGTTTGGCTTCTTGTCTCTCGGCGAGAGCGCGACGACGCTTCGGGAAATTCTATACGAAATTGCGTTAGCGCGTCGCGAAAGCGATATTTTCATAAAAAAAAGTAAAAAAAAAACGAGCACCCGACGCGCACATCGATCGAGCTAACAGAAGTTATTAACTTTGCAGGGCAACGAGAGCGCCAGGGTAATTCTATTGGTCCTACTGCGGCTGAGCATATGGGTCGGCCGAGTGGCAGGTCCGCATCCCGTGCTGGGCGAGTTGACGAGCAGTGCCAGTGGTAGCAATAGCGGCAGCGATAGCAGCAGCAGCAGCAGCGGTATCAGTAGCGCGGGGCCACAAACTACGCGCGAGCGCATGGAATTGGTGCGGCGCGTACTGAGCGAGGTGCCACTCATCGACGGCCACAACGATTTGCCCTGGAACATACGCAACTTCGTGCACAATCAGTTGGCGGAATTCGATTTCGATACGGATCTGAGACAGGTCTCGCCCTGGAGCAGGAGCGCCTGGAGCCAAACGGATTTGCCCAGGCTCAGGCAGGGCATGGTGGGCGGACAAGTGAGTACAGATATACCCTTAGCTTTGCTCTTTGGCCCCGTTGCGATTTTTTCGTCGCACCCGAAGGCTGTTTCTATATGCTCGGTATAGTATAGAACAACGGGCCGACAACGACACTGGCAAGAGCCTGCAAAAATGTTGCATGTATATATAACAATAAAAGCGGCTTGCGGCTCGTGAGCTAGAAAGAGAGCGACGTACCAAAGCAAAAGAATAGATTACAATCCTCATGGAGTTGGCACAAAGACTCGACACAAGCAATAAACTCGCTTCTCTTTTTCTCTTTTCTCTCTCAAAGTAGACCGAGTTGCACGCGAGATGCATCATTCGCGATAAATCTCCTGCAATATTTTATGCCTTCAAGGGTTATCGAGGGTGTGTTTGTGTCAGTCTTTGTGTGTGTGTGTGTGTGGGTTTTCGTTGCTTTAGCCGCATCACCTTTTAACTATAAACCAGCCCGCGTATGAGACTTGATATATCTAATCGAGCCCGCTACTTTTGCTTTTTCTCCCTCCTTTCGTTTTTATTTTTTATTTTTCGAGCGCCAGCTCTCGACACAGAGAAAACTGGGAGATTAGTTTCGTCGGCGAGAGAGAGAGAGAAAGAGCTAGCGCCGGTAATTTTTCACCCTGCCACCTTTGACACTTTGCTGCAGGGAATTAAGGCTGGAGCGCGCACAGCTGAAAAAGCCCCAGTCGATGGAAAAGCGCGGACGACCGACGATGGCTGCAGCTCCTTGTTTTTCGCGGACGTGTCGTAACGCAGGCACAAGCGATTTCGGGATTAATCATAGCCAAGGAAAAAAAGTAAAGTACCCTACGAGTCAAAATACCCGCTCGAGCGTGCGAGCTTAAAAAGTGCCTATTCGACTATAGTTTCGTCAAATATTTCGCGACTCGATGCTACAATGCTCCGAGGGGGCCTAAATCTACATTATACCCGCGCGTACATATATATCGAGTCAAAATCGTCCGAATTTATGCGATTTCAAATTTAATATACGCTTGTAGCGTCGGGCCTGGAGTAGTCTCGCTAAATTTATGCGAAGATAAGGAGTTTCGCTTTTGTTGCAGCGCAGGCAGCAGCGGTATATACGCTTGTGTGCACGCGCAAAAGTAAAGCTCGAGCAGCGCCAGACTCTGCATGTGCTCGGCATAAAATTACACGGATAAAGTTATAACTCGGATTTACAACGTAATCGCACGTGTGCCACCACCTCTTCTGGCAGTATGTGTGCGCGCGCGTTGTGTTTGCTTCGGCCAAGCGACACACGGCATTTGCCCTTAAAAAAGAGGCCAAGAGAGTAGACGTATTTACTTTATGTTCACGGGGACAGGCCCCCCCGAGAGCGAGACAAATGATTCGAGGCAGGAAAGCAGCGAGATCAATACCGATCATCAATTGCCGAGACAAATCGCCTTTTTCCTCGCGCATATACATCTCTCGATGCTTATATCGGGCTTCTCTCTTTGTTTTTATCGCCCGACGCGCTATAGCTCTCGTTAATAGTCACGCGTGCGTATATACGGAAAAAGAGGAAAAAATTGTTCGCGCATATTTTTCAATATAAATCAATGCTAGCGAACATATATCTGGCCGAACAATAAGCAGAAGCGACAACAAAAAAAATCCATAGCGCGCGCGAGATACGAACTTTATCCATTCCGTAGTTGTGAAATATTTTTACAACTTTTCTCTGTCCGTGCGCGTATAGAAAAACACTCGCGCGCAGACTCGTACACACGGAGGCCCAGCCGAGACGCGATTACTAGGCAACTCGGTCTAGGATTTATGCCGTTTTTTCTATAAAAACCTATGTGACACATTCGCACGAAGCGGCAGTAGGTGTGTGTGTGCGCGCGCGCATCCAGCATAACAGTAAATCAAAAGCAAAAAGTGAGTGCATTAAAAGTTACGATTCTCTTTCATCGATTAAACTTGCGCAAGGCGATCGAGAGCGAAACAGAGAGAGAGAGAGAGAAAGGATAAAGTTCGTAACCCCCGCGCGTTAAGCGATGGCAGTGTCCAAGCAATAAAAATTTCGCGCGTTAGCTACCCGTGTTTTAGTCAACATATAGATATATTTTTCAGCTTAATATCGCCTCGTTTGATTCTCTCTTTGCAGTTTTGGGCGGCTTACGTGCCCTGCGAGTCTCAGCATCTGAATGCAGTGCAGATGACGCTGGAACAAGTGGATCTGATCAAGCGCCTCATCGAAAAGTACCCGCAGCACATGCAATTTGCCGCTTCCTCTCGAGGTATGCCATGAAACTTTGCGAAAATTTCGCCTTGTTTGCTGATTAAAATGACGACAATATGTGAAAGTGCAGTAAAAGCAGCAATCAACTAAAGGTATAATCGTCGCGCGCGTTATACGATGCAAATGCGTAGGGAAATTGTAATTTCTGCGTCATCCATGTAAACGTAGAATAATGAACAACTTTTAACAGTTGGCTTTTAAATGTTATAGAATTTATATTATTCGTGTCTGCTTAATGGATAATTGATTAAAAATAAATGCGAATCTCCGCCGAATCAGGAAATTACTAATCTTGGATTCAAGCACGTTCGGCCAAAGTCGATATTATAATTAAGCTTGCGATTGCTAGCATAATGCTGGTCGCATTCCCGCTTTTTTTTTACCTCTTCTACAACTTGTATATCCAGTTCGTGTGGGAAAATCTCTTAAGGTTCTGGGATTCTTTTGATTATCCCTTTCGAGGAGGTACACGAAAATGGAATTTCACGTCAAAGTATTACTGGATTTTTTCTCTTAAAATGCGGTGTATTCAGTTAAACAAATTGAGCGAGAGCGAGAGAAAAAAATCGATCGGGACAAGCAAAGGTGTAGGAATGATACTTTTTAATAACACAAGGTCCAAATTTGATCAAGAAACAAGTTGTAGACGGGGAGGTCGTGTCAAATGTTTAAAATTCCTTTATAAGCCAAAGCGGGTAGGTAGGTAGGTAGGTAGGTAGGTAGAGTTGTCGAGCTTCGTCGATGCATCCGTGCACGCGTATAAACACGCGCACACAAACGCAGTGGCGATTTCCTTTGTCGATCGCACATACACACGTATATTGTTTGTCTCGTACACATATGGAGCGTAAATATGGGCGCGCAAGCGTGCAGGCAGTAGTTAGTTACGTGTTCTTGCGGCACGCACTCGCGACAGAGTACACTTGCCTACTCGTATATGCTGCGGTATACGAATCCACTATATAATCTATATTTGTATGCTTTAGCTTAATATATTTATAATGCAGGTGCGAGCGGGGCGCCAAAAGCGTATTCTCGCTTTCGATCGAAAAAAGTGCATCGCTGTGCCAAGCCCCGCGTACTGAGCCGAGTTTGATAAGAGATTTTAATAATACGTATTATATTTTGATAAACTTTGGCTCTCATCTGGCTGACGAGGAAAAATCACGGGAATGCGCTTTTATGAATTTTCCATCGAGTTAAGCCACGAATTCGCGGACCTGTGAAATGAAAATAAAAAGGAAAACAAAGATGCAGCGATGCTGCAAATAATCGCACCGCGCGGAGGAATAACAAAAAGCAAGTACAAATCCGGGGCGCTCTCAACTCGGCTGCTGCTTTTTAACCATTCGCTGATAATCGTTGGGGACGTCGCGCGCGCGACTAAACGAAAAAATATAATGCCCACTTTCTTCTCTCGGTTTTTTCTGTTTGCTCGGCCACACGCTAGCACCGGCCACGGCTCGCAAAAGTTGGTACATTTCGCACCGAGCCTCCGCACTTACAGCTTTATATATATATTTGTGGCAGCGCTAGTAGCAGCAGCAGCAGCAGCAGCAGTATAGCTAGAGTTCGGCTGTATAAAGTTCGAGTCGTAAATTTACATGAGAACCAGCAGCTCTCTCTTTCCTTGTTTTTTAGCTTTAGCGCGCGAAGCACGGCCGTGTGTGAGAGCGTGTATGGGTATAAGCCAGTGACTGCAGACTGCAGGATGGCGTTGGATAACGTTTAGCAAGAGAGACTTTCGTATAGCCGAGCACACGAAGCCAACAGCTGCTGGTATAGTAAATGCAAGTTATTTTTCTCGAGAGCTAGAGAGAGAGAGAAAAGAGACAGCTGCATTTTCGGGGGATAGGACTTTGGCACGCATTTTTGACTTATCGAAATTAGATTTAGACTCGACTCGGCGAACTACGAAGCGCGCCTGGGATTAAAATGTAAATAACGCATACGTGCCTCGCTTGCCATTGAAATGCATACAACGTATCGCAAAACAACATCTCCCGTACGTGTAAAACAATCGTGTTAATAGATGACTGGATACATTAATAGCGAGACTGCAGATAAGATCTCTGCCAGCTTTCGGTATACGTATACCTGCAATATACAACGCGTTTTCCTTCGGACTATATTGTGCGCACGTTTACGAGTCTTATTTCTATACGGCTTCGATGAATTTATCTTTCGCTACGGATCTGTTTCTCTCGCAAATGTATGCATTCAGTACTCAATTATCGATACATATACGCGCTCGCCCCAATATAAAGAAGGTCGCGAGTATGAATGACATTATGAGTTCTCGTCTTACATCGAGTTCCGATTGAAACATCAAATAAACGAGGCCGTCGAATCAGACGAATGAAAAGGGGAAAGCTAGGCGCGAGCAGGTATCGGGAAAAGCTTGCCAAATATATAGCAGCAATCAAATCAAAAAAATTCCCCCTCCTTCACTCGCTCATTTTCGGTCCTCGAAGTATATAGAAAAAAATATGAATTTCACTGGGAGTCGAGCGGGCGAGCGTCCATCAATCAAGCTAAAAGCTCTTGCATCTATCTAAATAGTAATAAAAGTTTTTGCTCAAGCTTACTGTTGTATGTATACATGGATACGTAAGTGTGTGTGTGCGTGTGTGTGTGCGTCTGTATAGAGGAGGAAGCTCGTAGACGTAGACGTAGATATGGATGTGGATGGCATTTAACGAAGGGTAACTCACAAACGTGGCACTGGCTCTCACGCACAGAGATACTGGAGGCGCACAACAAGGGCAGAATAGCGTCGCTGATTGGAGTGGAGGGCGGTCACAGTCTGGGAAGCAGTTTGGCGGTGCTGCGCACTCTCTACCAGCTGGGGGTGAGGTATCTCACCCTCACGCACACCTGCAACACGCCCTGGGCCAAGAGCTCCAACGTCGAGCAGAACGACGAGCAAGGTATATATTTCATACATATAATACTCGATCTATACGCGCCAATGCCCACCGATCCTTGTAAAAATCCATTCAGAGACTGCGAGGGGTCATTCTCGTTGAAATTTCAAACAAGTTTCACGCCAGCTCGCACATGCAAACAACAGATTAGCCATGCTCTTTTGCCTCAGAGTCACGCGTTCGATACATACGTACATCGTCGTCCTCGCTACCTCGCTATGAATAGTCGTTGAATTTCTATATATGCGGCAGATTCTCTCTCTCTATCTCTTGAGCTGCTGCGCTTATTCGAGAAAAGCAAGAGAGAGAGAGAGAGAGAGAGATTAAAACGACTAGGAATTCGAAGCAAAGCTCGCTTATACATGTCGTTCCGGGATGAAAAAAAAATCAAAGCGATAAAGAGAAACTGAGTATAAAACGGCTCGAATCACGGGGAAAAAATTGTAGATGCATGGAAATTGCTTTTCTTTACACGTGCCTGCATATAGATACGCGTATATATTTGAGATACCGTCTTGGCTTGTACGCCAGAGAGAATATAGCGCGTGTACCATATAGTTATGTATGAAAAGACTTTTACATTTTTCCGTTTTACATTATGCGCAGCCACGCGGGCGCAAAGGCCAAGCCGAGTTTAAATGATAGAAATTGAAATGATATCTTTTGCATCTCCTCGCTACTATGCACTTCTCGCGTGCATATATAGCAATGTTTTTTCGTTCAAACGGAAAACTATATACTGATCGACGCAGCGCATTGCAGCAGCAGCAGCAGCAGCGACGCAACCGAGATTCCAGAAATCTACGCGCCCGATCTTTCGGAAATAACGCGCTCGAGCTTGTTTTTTTCGCAGAAACCAAATCGTCCGAAAAATCGCCGGCGACCGATTAAGCTTTGGCTGCGCGCGCGTCACAATGAGCTTTTTTCACCCTCCGTCTTTTCATCGGCTGTGCGTGTCAACAGGTGGCGGCCTCACGCCGTTCGGCAAGGCGGTGATACGCGAGATGAACCGTCTTGGCATGCTGATTGACCTGAGCCACACGGCGCGCAGGACCATGAGAGACGCTTTGAGGACCAGCAAAGCACCCCTCATATTCTCGCACTCGTCGGCTTTCGCCATCTGCAACTCTTCGAGGAACGTACCCGACGACATACTCAAGGAGCTGGTAAGACCGCTATTCTACAAATCCGTTTACACGAGCGTGTACTCTCGGCCCTGAATATCTCGACGGCGATCGCGGCCCGACTTTCCTCTCGCGAAAACTCACTAAAAGCTTCCTTGTTCGAGCCAAATTTACCCAATTAATGTCTTTGTAATCTAGTGAAAGTTAGCACGGCTATATTGAGGAAAAAAAGTCGTCGCGTCTATCCCCGAGGGCGTCGGAAATGTAATTATATCGAACGGGAAACGAGATTTTATCATCATTCCACTGCATTAATAAAATCGAACGTTATGTATTGGCATTTTTCAGTGCACAATGCACCGATTCTGCGGCATTCAGTGGCATCCCGCATATAATCCGAGTTTTGCTTTGAAATCTCTTTACAATACGTCAAGCGGCCGAGCTAATCAAAATTGACGAGCGAGTTTTCTCTTCGTTCTTAATGTAACGCGGATATTATTTGCGATCGATGTAATATCTCTCGCTCAACTAGTGTTGGCGTGACCGTGTGTGTGCGTGTGTGTTTATTTTTCGAGCCATGGAGCATATTTGAAATTTCGAGCGTTCTCTGTACGCACCTTTATTCGAGCGCAGTAAAACGCGCTAAGCCAAAAGCCGAAACTAAATTGCTCCAACTCGCAGTTCAATGGTTAACCGACCTATTGCTATTTCACGTGTGCAGCTGCTGGCTTTAAAGCTGTATACGTACGTGCACACTCGCACACACACACACATTGTTTCGCAGCGTACGAAGCGAGAACATTTGAATTTCGAGTTATGTGCGGTATTACGTGTCGAAAATTGTAGTTCCGTGCACGAGTGCATGTATCGTCTTTATTAGTACCCGTTGTTCGGGGGGGATAATGGAAAAAAATAAATCTTTCCAACTCGAGATTATTTATTTGCCATTTGATGAAAACTTCTGACGTGCTATAGTCAGAAAATTTTATGAGTAAAAGCTCAAGCGCAGCTCAAGATGTTTACAACGATTGACTAATCTGCTCGTCAGCTATGCAGAGAAAACTTTTTTCATGAAGCCTAATGCGAGGGCTTAATTGCATAATGTAACGAGTGCCAAGGCCTAGCTTTGTGTTTTTATCATTTCTATTATTTTACTCGAAGAATAATTAAGAAAGCGACGAGGCGATTATCATAATACGTGAATATTAAGTGCTCTTCCGGCCTCTTCCTTGAGAGGATTCTCCGTAGAGGCGCGAAGAGAGAACGAAACTTTTGAGGGATTCAAAAAGGTTGTTAAATTAAAAAGTTATTCGAATACGTGAATATAAATTTTAGCTTTTTTTCTTTCGAGTGCACGCGCATGCATTACATGTTATACATGTACGCGCGTAGGGAAATTTGCATGAAAAAGAATTCGCTCGTCAAGTTACATTAATCAAACGCGTAAAACATTTTAATTTGGTGCTTCTTTATCACAGCCTACAACAGCGAAACTTGCGGCGATAAATATTAAGACATTTTTCAATTTTTGCGCACCGAATGCAGCCCCCCATAAAGTCGAGTGATTTCTTGCGGCGAAAGAAAAAAAAGCACACGACATCAATAAACTTTGAAACTCGTACTAATTACGGTGGAAGTAATATTGAAAAAGAGAGAAAGAGAAAGAGAGAGAGAGAGAGAAAGAAAAAAATTGTGTTGCAGGCTTCAAACGGTGGACTGGTAATGATTACTTTCTACAACTACTTCGTCAAGTGCGGCGAGCAGGCGACGGTGGCCGACGTCGCAGCGCACATTTATCACATTAGGAATTTAATTGGAGTGGACCACGTCGGTGTGGGTGGCGATTTCGACGGAATTAACAAGTACGTTGATGAGTATACGTTTTGGATCAAATGTGCTATTTCAAGGATTGAAACTCGTCGCGAGGGAGCAGCAGGGCTAATTTTATATTTATTGTTTATTTGTATGCGCGCAGCATGTTAAGCGGCTCTCAAAATCGGGCCTGCAATTTTACCCGACATGAATATTAAGTCGGTGCTTTTGAAACAACGCGAGAGCCTCGCCCTTCGAAAATCAAAGTGCACGCGCCCGGCAAGTTGACTCGCTCGGAACGCGTAAATATTTCTACGATTTTCAGCATTTTTCAGATTAGTGCGCAGCAAACGGCTTGGCGTATTACTTGAAAAATCCAAGTTATATCAAAGTAATTTTTAATGGCTCAATCCGTCAGAAGGCGCGTGGCGACGTAAAGGGACGTATTATGTATTTTTTTTACATTCGTCAACGAGCCAACGTTATTACCGCGCGCTTTACGAGCTGCAGTGAGTAAGAGCACTCGCGACGGCCCCCTTTGCGTCGAACTTGCAGCTTTCTTAATAATTCGTTACAGCGGCGCACTTTCAAAATTTACGCGCATGCACTCAAATATCTACTTGCCGTGTTCATAAAAATACACGGATTATGAGAACATTTATGCATGGGCGGGCGAAAAACGTGCCACGCGCGAAAATTGACCTAAACGACTGCACATGCAAAATTACAACGAGCGTAGGCAATTAATTCTCTATTAACTCGTGTTCCACTGAACTGGTATGTGTAGGTACATATATGTACGTTTTTAACCCAGAAAAGAGAGAAGAAAAGATAAAAAGTGGACGACTACGGTACAGCGGTTGAAAGTACATAAGGAAAAAAAGAGTCGAGATGAGAGTTAAAACGTGGCTAGCTTATTTTTTCTCGTTTCGAGTATTACTACCAACGAAAAACTTTTCCTTCCTGTCCAAAGCAACATTTTCGGAAAAGTACAATACCAATTTAATGTACTCGAGTTTTCATCGATAAATCTCGTGATCTTTTTTACATCGTAGCAAGTTGTATGAATTATATAGAGTATTGACACACTTTTCCCATTAAATCTAATCGAGCCTGATACAAATTTGCACAAACGCGAGCGGAAATTAAAGAAAATTCAAGGCTCTGTTAATGCAGATATTTTTATTTCGGTATATTAAAATTTAGTCCTTTTTAAGGCATCGATCACTCGTTGCACAATTACGCAGCTGGCATTAAAGTGTACGCTCCCGAAAAGCGCATAATAGTTAATGCCCAGTTTTATAGCCTTAATAATATGAGCTAGCAAAAGGTAGAGAGAGAAAGAGAGAGAGCATGACTAGGACGGGCCGTGTTCCGGGCTCGCTCGCTGCGTCACGATCCAACAACAAAACTTCTTCCTTTAATTAAACGCGAGAGCGAAGCGGAGGAGAGACAACACGAAGAGAGGAAAGAAAGAAAAGATATCTGCAGTACATTTTCTTTCCGTTGCAGAACGCCTCGAGGTTTGGAGGATGTCTCCAAGTACCCGGAGCTGTTTGCCGAGCTGCTGCGCAGCGGCGACTGGGACGTGCTCGATTTGAAAAAGGTCGCCGGATTGAATTTAATCAGGGTTCTCAGAAAGGTATGCATCTTTTATATCAGTATACTCATTACAAAATGTTTTCATGCTTATGTATGTTAATGTATGCACTATATTTTTTTAACCCATTGCCCGATGTACTTTAACATATAGTAGTTCATCTATGTACATGCGCAAACTGGCATTTTCATAGTTGTTGAGATGATTTCCCTACGGGATTAACTTTTTTATGTTATTTTGTTTGCGAAAGCAACATTGAAAAATTACCAAACACCATTTTTCAACAATGTCTCTGTACGTAGGTGGAAACTGTGAGGGACGAGCAGCGAAGCGCCGGAATTATGCCGTCTGAGGAGGTTCTCGACTCACCCGATACTACCGGAAGTTGTTCTCTAGATATTAATTCCATGCAACGTAATCTCGAACCATAAATCATTATACTTACGCGCATACTTAAGGTGAAAACCTCTTTGATTTCCATCGACATTGTCCACTCCGGTTATTTGCAGACTCACTGATCTTCGTTCATCCTTCGTTTTATAAATTTTTGTATAAATACATCCCAACGATAAACTATCAAGTATGAGTAATCAGTGTTGATGAAAATTAAATTCTCAAAGTGCGTGGGTCCTATATGTGTATATAATATACTTGTTACTTTGAACTTTCATCTTATTATTTGTCGATTATTGCTGGATTTGAATTTCACCTAGGGAAAAAGACAAAGATTCGATGAAAAAGGAGTCATAACAATCAAACGTAATTAGATTTATTAATGTAAATAAGCGAAAGGTAAACAATAGAAAAATTCTAGCCCATTCGAAAATTTCATAACTCGATGTAAAAAAGTGTACATATTAATTAGGCCAATTTTATTTTAGAAAATAAAAAAAAACCGAGGGATTTTTTCTTTTTCTCAACGACCACGACGGAAGCAGAAGCGAGAGCTGCTGCATACCTTTGTTCGTATGTACAAGGGTGCAGGGTTTGTGTGTGCACGAGCGTATGTATAGGAATGTCGCGGTAAACGCGCGCGCGGCAAGAGGGTTGGCAAAATCGATAAGTGACGCTAGGACGAAAACACACAACGACAAAGTGCTGTATATATATTCGGCTACGAATGCTCTGTTACTTTTTTTTCTCTCCTGCGCCGCTGCAATTATTATTACGAACGACTGAAGCCGTCTGCGAAGATAGACGTGTACGCCTAATACGCATTATCGACGTTCGGCCGAGGTAAAGTCCGTATGAGTATGAGCGGCGCTGCTGTAAGTCGCTAATTACTTCGTCAATTATCGGATCGTCGGGCGAGGGTATCTTAGCCTCGGGCGATTAATTAGCAATATTCTTCTCTTTTTCTGTCCGGCATTTGCTGAATGAAATGGATATTTTTTAATTAAAAATTCACCGGTGCGTTTCTGAATTGCGAGCGACAGTTTGTATAGCCCACCCACCTTCGTTTTGTATAATACACGGTTGTTAACGATTTTTATAAATTTCACCTCGTTACAATGCAAGTACTGCTTTGGCCATCGTCGATTTGGAGTTTTATCATGATTTTCAATCATCACAGAGAACTGAATTGTACCTATATTAATGATAAACAAAAAATTGTGTATACAAATATATCTCGAATGTCTTCCTTTTTCCATCGCACAGTCATTTTATCACGTAATGGCGATTTTAGGAATTTTTTAAATGTATTTACGAAAAACTGCCAATGTAAATTTCTGAATGCACAACTTTGTATAAAAAGGCGATGTATACTTAGAAGATATTGTACTTACATGTATGTGTGTACACTTGGTGTAACATTTTAACTGCGTTCGATTGAGCAAAATCAACAAAAACTACTGATGTAACCGTTTGAATGAGCTGAACGGGTAATGAAATATATAAGAAAATCCTGCACGTAAAATCATTTTATGTTCTATAAAAACAGAATAAAATTATAAGAAAAAGAAAAAAAACAAAAACTGACCATCAAAATGTTGTTGAGGCCAAAAAGGCAAGGTTCGCTGAGCCACGTACACGCGTCTAATAAACAATCACTTGTTTTTAATCATTTCTTTTTGTCTAACGTATTATATGTGTGTGGAAAAAAGTAATTTTATCGTATATTTACAACTGTAAACTGTGAACTCGTCATAATAAATGTTTCTATTGCATATTTCTCTGGCACGAGTTGATTAATTTCTCAGCTGCTGAACACAGACATTATAACGAATGCATCGAACCTTCATGTTCCAACTGGCAAATGACGATATATCTCATTTCAAAGTTTTTCAGGTTAATTCCGCCCGGGCCGTTTTTGATGGATTCTTGAAAAAAACCCTCGAAGCAGTTCTGCCAAAATGGCAGAAAGCAATTGCGATTGTAGCTTAGCCTCAGACGTAACAACCGACCAAATGGATGCTTCTGACTGTCTACAAGAAATGAACCGGGAAATTGAGAAAAACGGCGAGATAGGTTTAAATATACGAATAATTTTTTTACTGAAGAATTCAAAATATTTATTGGTTTTTTTTATTATCAAGCGTCAGCTGGTACTGCTGCTAGCACTGAAGAAGTCGAACTATCAAATCATCTTAAAAAAAGTACAGTTCATAAATATAAAATACAATTTTAAATTTCAAATCCATATAAGTAGAAATTTCAGTTGAAGAAACATACCCATCAATTGGACTAAAGTCAGAGAGTAATAGGTACAAATTGACACGACAAAAATCTTTCAAATCAGGTAAATTTTAATTTAATTTCTCAAGAACGGAGCGTTTTTGGATTGTCACAATTAAATGGCCACAACAATGCTTTGTGTGAAAGCATACCAATCAAGGTATTCAAGAGAATCTTTGCTTTACCCCAGCCAAATAAATAAGGTGACCACATTGTGACGATTTGAAAATGCCCTACTGTATATTTAAATTGCGCCAACGAACGTTAATATTTTGAGCTAATAGTTGTAAAATCAAAAAAGAGTAAGTCGAAATCCAAACGTCGACGTCGCAACCGAAATCGACGATCAAAATCAAAAATTGTGTCCTACAACGAAGATTCTATGATGGAGCAGCATATCAAAGAATGCTTAGAACAAATTTATTCCATGAAAATTCAACAATAATCATGTAATATTAGTATATTGCTGCATTGGCACAAATAAATTGAAGAACCAGTTTGTTACAGAGTAATCTTGTAAAAAATTGAAAAGTTTTTGACGCGTCATATTGGCAATACTGCGTAATGGTACTGGCGGGCCAAACCGACCACCCCAGATGCATCACGTCTTGGCTTGTTTCACGCTTTCAGCAGAATCAATTCATAAACTTTGATCTCGGTTACTGAACTGTCTGTCCGTACATCTTGAATATTACTTTTTCTAACAAACACAATATTTTTTATTAAATGCATTGTTATAATTAAATATGAATGAGAAAAAGCCTAGAGGTTTGTCTACCAGTGATATAGACTATATTTTAAATGGATCTATAGTGGAAGGTATGTTGATAAAAGATATAATTTACAATTAGCGTTTAGTCTGATTGAGTGTATGTGATTATATATTGCAGACCGTAAACAAAAAGATCTTGCTGAGATTGAGACACTTCTGCGCTATCCGAATACAAGTGGTGAGAACCGAATTAAAATGAACAACAAAGTACGTAAGAGACTTGTAATGACCATCAGGCGTAGATCCAACGGGATCTATGAAATCGTCAACTCTTGTACAGAAATCAATACAAAACGAACCTCGAACGTGAAGAAACTACTCGGTAATATTGAAAAGTTCAATAGTTTTGTAGCACCAAATACTCATATAAAAAATACCCCACTTCTTGTAAGAGCAAAAGCAGCTCAACCAGATATTAGAAATTACTATATTTCTAATAATATTGATCCAAATGAATACATTCGTATGAAGAATGACGATTGCATACATATGAAGTATAATAAAATCTATAAAATTCATGAAAACCTTGAAACACCTAAAAAATTAAATACAAAACTTCTCAATGAAAAAGAAAACTACCATGTTAAAGTTGAAACACTTGTTAATAATACCCAACGCTCAGCACCTAGGAAATTTTCTAGGACACCTATCAGTAAAAGCTCTGATTCAAGATGAACTATGTCTACAATAAAAAAATCTTTAACATTTGAAACTAAAGAATTCAAAAAATTGGAAATTTCAGATTTGCGTTTGTCACTTAACAGTTTAAATCTGGACAATGATTGTATTTCTGAATTGATTTAAAATTTACTTTTGAAACAGTTTATTTTTAATTAAGAGTCTGTGTATCCAGCTCCACATAAATGAAAGTAATACACAAAGAGTGTTTTTGTACTTGAATATTTACACATTTTTTATTTCATACTATGTAACAAAAATAATACTCTTGTAAAATTTTTTGCTTATTAAATTTATAAATGGTAAATGATTATTTTAATTTAATAATATAAACTAATAGTAATTTATAATACAATCTTTCATGACATTATTCATCATGATTTATGTTTTTTATCTTTTTTAGATTTTTTACTTTTACTTCGGGACCGTTCTTTATGTTTATGTTTTTTTTTATCTTTTTTAGATTTTTTATCCTTTTTTTCAATCCATAATTTATCATCAGCATTTTTCTTGGTAAAAATTGGTTTTCGACTAGTAGCATCAATCTGAACAAGTTCTTTGGGTAATGCAGGCCCATAAACATCCATTGGATCATCTTCACTGCTAGAATCTTCAATTTGTTCAGTACTTTTTGATTCATTTAAACTTATTTTTTCATTTAGATCTCTATCTTCAACTGATTGGTCTGCTTTTTTTGTATTCTGCATCAATGGTTTTTTTAAAAGATTGTCAAGATCTATTTCAGCAAAAATACCTCGAGGAGGCGAATCATTGCGCTGAACATTTATTTCAGCAGTGGATTTACCCAAAAGTACATTTTTCAATTTTTCATCATTTTTTCCTAAATTTTCAGATTTGGATGTTTCTTCTTCATCTTCATCACTACTATCAAGAAATATTGCTTTAAATAAATCCATTTTTTCATCTACATTAGTTTTTTCTTGTGAACATGACTGATTATCTTGATTATTAGTCGTGTTTTCATCTTCAGTTACTTTTTTATCAAATTTTATTTCTTTTCCAAATACCTTATCATATGAATCTTTAAAACTTTTTTCTTCATCTGTCATTCCTTTTTGTTTTGGCAATGATAAATCGCTTATAATTTTTTGTGGTTCTTCATCTACAGATAAAAATCTTGAAGTTGAAGGTTGAATGTACAATTCACGTTCTAAACTCTTTCCGTTTTCAAATTTTGACATTTCATCCCACACAACATTGTCGAAAATAGAGAATTTTTTCTTTTGTACACCTTCCACAGCAACTCCAACTGATGGCTCAGCTATATTAAATCGTACACAAACAATCTTCACTGGTTTCCACTCATTGTCCGTTCTGGTCAATTTTCCAAACATTTTGATTCTTGCAGCATGTAACATTCTCTCTTTTTCACTAAGTTTATTCAGATCTATAATTTTCTCAGGCTCTTTAACTTGTTCTTTTTCTTTTTCTGCTGCAACAATTTTATCAATATTTTCACACAATTTTACAGCTTTTTCGAATTCTGCAATTTCTTGATCACGTTCCCATTCAGTCATGGACAATGGCTGACAACTTCCAAACTTTAATTTTCTCTCGCTTTCTGTATAATTAAGATACTGTTTAAAACGATTTTGTTTATCTAAATCAGCAAAAGTTGGCTTTACTAGATTTTTTTCAGATGATGCTGTTTGATTATCATTAGTTAGAGCTGCAAAAGTTTTTGGATCTTGCAAGCAACCTTGGATCATTGGCTTAGAGCCCATCACTTCACCTTTAACAAATGTTGTAGCAGAAATTTTATCTAACCATGACATGGATGATTTTTTCGGCTGACTTTCTTCGAGTTGCTTGCGCGCGGCTATTTGCTCTTTACCATGGAGATTTAGCGTTCGTTCAATTACTTTTACCGCTACACTTGTTGATTTTGCTTCTTTACTGGACTGAGAGTTGATTATACTTGGCCTATCATCGTTGAGAATTTTAGAGCGACTTTCAGCGTTCATTTCGTGTCTGTAAAAATAAAATGTATTATTAGTTGCATGAATGAAATTTAAAGCAAATTTGAATATTTACCTTTTCACATGTTTATTTAATTCAGCAGGTAATGGTGCAAACCTACTCTTACGTATTTTATGAATAGGATCAAAATTTTGAGGCAATGTAGGAGCAGCAAATATTTTTTTTCCTTCTAAACGTCCCTTACTTTTAACAAAACCTTCTAAACATTCTGTATCCTTAGAATTTTTTGACCACCTACTTTTTTCTTTTTTCTCTGGTCCTAATTGAGAATCATAGAGTGACATATCTTCACGAGCATAAATATCATCATCTTCAGCTTCAAAAGCTCCCACTCCAAATGCTTGACCTTTAATACTAAATTTTTTATTTTTATCTGATACTTTAAAAGCTGGTTCATCAAAGAGATTAAAATGTTGAGATAAAACAGGTCTACGGTCAAGTCCACTGTAGCCAATTCCAAAGTAATTATCTTTAGGCTTACATCTGTAAATTCAATATTGCATGAAAGTATAAGTTAGCATTAAAATGAGTAGATGGTATGTTCAAAATTTCAACCTATATGGTTCATAATCGTCTGGAGCGAATGTAATTTCAACAAATTCGTCATCAGAACATTCATCATCACTCCCACTGGATTTTGTCTGCTGGCTGGGTAGAAAACATCCATATACCTTTACTTTTTCTTGATGATGTTTTATTTGTTTTTTTTCTTTCTTTGTCAATCTGGGTCCAACACCCTGGCCTGGTCTCCATCCCATTTTCTTGAGCAAAGTTACACCAACTCTCTCTCTAAAAAATTAAAAGTTACTAGTAATATATTTAATTAGTATATAAATAATGTCAAAAATTTAGCATTATTTTACTTGGCAGGTTTAAGTAATTCATGTAAAACAGGAGTACCAGGAATAGGACCATCACTGCTAGCTTTAGATCTCTCCCTTTTTGTACCTCTGCTTGTTTGGGCACTATATTCTTGGGTTGCCCTGATAGCAGTTGGTGCAATGCCAAACTCTCCTACATCTTCATCATCCATAAAATCTTCAGGACGTTGGGTTACATTACCAGCTTTGCTTGATCTTGTTGATTTGAATTGCTGTGGTCTCCAGCCATCCCTGGATCCAACTGAATTAAAATATCCAGCCGAGAAGCCACCTGTAAAGGCTCCATGAAATCTTCTTCTTCCTTGAGCATCTACCGCAATTTGATCTTCAATAGTTACAGGTTTTTTTCGAGGTAAGTTATCTGAAAAAATTTATCAAAGTAAGTATTTCATAAAAACTTGAGATTAAACATAAATAATTTTATATTCATACATTTATTTATTAATTCAATGGAATAATTATAAGCAATAAATGTGAAAACATTAAACAAACCTTCGTCGAGAGGATCGAGTGCAGTACCATAAGTAACAAAGTCATCGTCTTCGTCGCTCATTTTGTTATTTACTATCAATTGAATGAAACTGTCATTCAATGCAACACCATTCAATAAATTATTTGCAATAAGTTAAAATGCCAAAGGACAGACTAGTCGGTACTACGCTGGGATTAATTCATCATTTGCTCAGTGATCACCAAAGACAGACGTTAGGTCTGAGAATTTAACATTAAGTTGTGTATTATTAAAGGATATATCCTGGATTCTTCATTTGTACATAAAAGAATCTTTTTAAAAATGAGCAGGCCATCAATGGATCAGTCAGCAGGCTTTAGAATTTCTGCTAGGCATTATTCTTCCACTTTCAAGTGCATCAAGCGCTGTTACCGTCATACTGTAGCATGACAACTATCTTATAGAGTTGGTAGGTCAGTTCAATGCGCACACGCATTTGCCAAATTGGAATTCAGAAATACTTGATGAAGGTCTCTATTTTTCTTGAAGCATCTGAGTTCTGCTCCACCACTGCCGCGTCGGCTCCACAGTCGATTTCCGTTTCCCGCCAGTCGCCGCCACGATGTGAGCTCAATTGCGCCACGCGTTACCAGCCTCTATCGGCTTTACGCGCCTTCGTAATAAATTGTAACAAGTAATTGTACAATTCTTGTAGTCCTCAAAGAAAAAGTAATAATTTTTCTGAATTTAAACTTTTGAACTTTCAATTCTTAGCTTTTTTGAATTCAGATCAATTAAGAATTTACCTCTATAGTTAGAAAACTGTAAAGATAAGTGAACCACGTGGATTATGAAATCAAGCGTGTATTAAATACTTTGTAGATGGAAAGTTTTGGTTAGAATAATATTCATAATATTTAAAATAAAATGGAAGAACCAACTAAAACTCCATCAAGTAAGTTATTCTACTTTATTTCTTTTCAATTTTTCAATGAAAACTACAAATTCCTTCTGTAACTTGTAACCCTACATTTTTGTCCTACTCATTTGATTTTAATTTTATAAAATTATAACTTAAACTCTATGTATTTTAGAGAAAAAATCTAAATCCAGTTTGGTAAGCACTCCTACCTCCTCAAGGAAACTGAGCCAAAGAAATGATTCTGGAGAGACAAAAGAAGGTAATGATATATCTCTGAGAGTTACACTCAGACGCATAAATAAACAATCTTACACAATTATCGCAGGCTTCAATGAAGATCAAGAAAATTCTGGTCTTAAGAAAATAAGAAGCACTTCAAATTGCGATGAAAACATTTTATCGAAAATGCATTCATTTCCTTCTTCTAACTATTCTACTCCTACACAAAGAAATACTAGAGAAAAAACAAAAGTAAATTACAATGAAGACTTTATATCAGAGCGTAATATGCAACAAATGGAAGAAATGTATCGCCCGGCCGAAGAAAAAAACAGAAAAAAAGAACAGTGTAGCGAAACACCTAAACGTTATGAGCGTAAGAGAACTCAGAAAAGACCTATAAATGAAAAATGTGTAGAAAATTTAGACTATACCACCAATGATGAAAATGACTCTAGGCGCGTAACTAGATCTGCCTCTGTTACATCTAAACTTAGCAAAGATGGGCTTTTTGGTTGTCAAACTCCAAAAAAAAATGAAAGCAAAGATACTAATTCCTTGCATTTACCTATGAAAAAATTACGCCTAGATAAATCACCAGTTCTGAAAGAAATAAAGGATAATGATCAAAATTCTAGAACAAATTCTGAATACTCTGAAAGCTCTGAAAGCTCTGAAAGCTCTGAAGAAAGTTCAGATGAAGAGTTTGACAAAAAGAAAAAAACTCGCAGAAGAAATGTTTCAAAAACACCCTCGAGAAAAAATAAAATGCAACCAGAAACTCCATCTAAAACATTAGCTAAAAAATTATCTACATTGGCCATAACTCCTTCTGTTCAACGAAGAGTATCTACTATTATTAAACCTTCTACTCCACTGCAAGAAGCAAGATCCAAATTGCATGTCAGTGTTTTGCCAAAGTCTCTACCGTGTAGAGAAACAGAATTTAATGATATATATAGTTTCCTGCATGCAAGATTATCTGATGGTAGTGGAGGGTAAGCTTGAATTAAAAATCATTGAAAATCTTCAAATTGGAATTCCTATGTTTACAAATTTTGTGTCATTTTGCAGCTGTATTTACATCAGTGGTGTTCCTGGTACAGGAAAAACTGCTACAGTAAATGAAGTTATAAGATGTTTAAAAAAATCCATGACGACAGGGAAATTAGATGACTTTAATTTTGTAGAAATCAATGGTATGAAATTGTCCAAACCACAGCAAGCCTATGTTCATATATGGAAACAATTGACAGGCAATACCGCTACTTGGGAAGAAGCACATAAACTACTTTATAATATGTTTACTAAATCGAATTCAAAACGTTGCATGACTCTACTTCTTGTAGATGAGGTAATTTTTTGAATTTTCAATCATTTCAAAGAAACAATATTTTTGAGTAATGGCATTTTTCAATCTATAGTTGGATTTGTTGTGCACTAAACGACAAGATGTTGTATATAATCTTCTTGACTGGCCTAGTAAAACAAATGCTAAATTAGTTGTTGTTACTATAGCAAATACAATGGATCTACCTGAGCGAATTTTAATGGGCAAAGTAACTTCACGCTTGGGATTAACAAGATTAACTTTTCCTCCATATAATTTTAAACAACTTGAAGAAATCGTAATTTCTAGATTAAAAGGGCACAATGATGCTTTCAGTGGGGACACAGTGCAACTTGTTGCTCGGTAATCCTTTGTCTAAATTGCCATTCATCTAAAACTAAGCTAGAAAATTCTTCATGATATTTATATTAATAGTAAAGTCGCAGCTGTTTCTGGTGATGCTCGTAGAGCTTTGGATATCTGTAGAAGAGCTACTGAAGTTGCTGAATCAAACAACCGTGAAAATGTCAATATGTCAGATGTAAAGCGAGCACTGGAAGAAATGATTGCCAGTCCAAAAATACAAGCTATTAAACATTGCTCTGATTATGAGAAACTTTTTCTTCAAGCTGTTTGTGCTGAAGTCAATCGAACAGGAGTTGAAGAAGTTGTTTTTAACAATGTTTATGATCAATTTCGAACTTTATGCACTTTCAATGGTAAGTCATGTTTAAATAACAAAATATTCATTTTGTTGAATAAAAAAACTGATGAAATTAGCAACCACCAAGATCTCTGAGTGCCATGATTATTATTGTATTTGCTATCTGATTATTTATAATGCATAAATCTAATCAATTTGTTGAAAAAAATGAAACATTGTAATAAAAAAATTTTCTTACTTTTTAGGAGAAATCGTACCAAATACTTCTGAAGCACTTTCAATTTGTTCGAGATTAGGTTCTTGGAGACTTTTATTATGTGATCATTCCAAATTGGATATACATCAAAGATTGTTGTTAAACGTATCCACTGATGATGTTCAGTTCGCCACATCCAATGCAGTGGCTTGACATTGTAAGTATATTTATGAAATCACTTCTACTATCATTTTAATTTTAAATATTCATCTTCGTGTACCTAGTTTTACATATGATGATAAAGTGTTTGTTGATTGATGGGTATGCATGTCATCAGTGTAACTGTATCATACCTATCATGATTTTGCCATGCTAATCTGATTTTACCTTCAAAACAATTTTAAAATTTTGATGTTTTTTATATTTTCCTTCATGTTTTTATGATTTTTTTTTTCAGATATTCTGATATGTCAACAACAAAATGACTGAATTAACAATTAGAATGTAATAGATAACCAGCTAAGGAATTTTTTTTAAAAACTAGAATTGTATTTTAACTTATTTTAGTACTGATATAAATGTTGATAGTATTCATTTAAATTTTTACTGAATTTTCTTTAAGTATATATGAGAATCGTAAATGTTTTAATTTGAATGATTTTTTGATTGGAATATCACTTATAGTTGTACAACTTGTTAATTTGATCAGAGTTGAATTTTTTTCATTTGCAATATTAAAAAGGCAAAAAAACTATTATAATTTTTTATCTTAATATCAACTACAAACGTAATTCAGTTAAAACTGGTATTTTTGTTGGATTTAATCATACCAAATTTTATTTGAGACGTAAAAATTTCAAGAGGCAACATACAGCTTAAAAGGTAAATTATTCATGTTTTTATTTTAATAAAAATAAAATAAAATCTCTGTTTTATGATGAATTTCTGCAACCACCAAGATATGAGTGCCATGATTATTTTGTATTTGCTATCTGACGTGATAATTAATAATATAATTTTTTAATTACTTTATCATCAATGAAATTAAAATTACATTTATTACAGGGTTACATCTCAAATTCAAAAAAATTTACATCTACAGCGCCTGCTAAGGTAATTTTATAATTTCAACTAAACTATTTTAAACTAAATTTAATTGCAATTTACTGATTATGATGAAACTGCAACCACCAAGATCTCTGAGTGCCATGATTAATCTTGTATTTGCTAATCTGATAACTTATAACGTAAAATATTGAATTTATTGTATAAAACTTCTGCTTTTTAACGAGTATATTTATTTACTTATGATTATATATTTGTTTCAGATTTTCAACTATATTCAAATCATGGGACGAAGAAATTGAAAAGTAACAAGTAAGTTGATGAAAATTGAAAATTTAATGAGTTTTTGTACTTTATCTCATTTTTAATGATGAATAATTGCAACCACCAAGATCGCTGAATGCCGTGATTAATATTGTATTTGCTAATCTGACAGTTTTAATTGAACAGCATACTATATAATTTCAAATATTTCAAAAGTTTTTAAAATTTTTAAAATTTAATTTTCAGGTTTTAAAAAATACAATCACTAATTTTAACTGCAGAGGGTATATCAATTGATGGTGTTTCTCGTTTGGATAACAATGGTGCAATGAAAAAAATACTTCTTATCTTTGTATGTGTGAAGGTAAATATTAAGATTGTAATTCATTCAAAACTATTATTTGATTTTAAAATTCATCTCTTTGTGAGTTCAAACATTAATTTTTTTATTTTTTTCTACATTGACGGTGTAAAAATTGTATAAATTTATAAGAAAAATGAGACCATGTATTGTTGATGTAAAAGTCTAACAATAAGACAAATAGTCATTTTAACTTCTAGTAATGAAATTTTTATAAAATTAACCGTAAAAAAATAATTTTGTTATCATATCTTAGCTAATTTTTAATGATGAAATTAGCAACCACCAAGATCTATGAGGGCCGTGATTTTTACTGTATTTGCTATCTGATTCATTAATAATATTATGTTTTTAAAATTTGTATTATTAATCAAACAAGTAAAAAGATATTTATTTACAGGTTTATTGTCGCTTATTCATTATACTCAAATGGTCAATCTGCAGAATGTCACTATATCCATACTGAAATTGTAAGTGTAATATCTTAACTTTTTACATTTATTATATTATTTATGCGTTTTATTTATTATGATGAAATTAGCAACCACCAAGATCTCTGAGTGCCGTGATTATTACTGTATTTGCTATCTGATGAAAATAAAAAGTTACCAAGCTCCAATTGTGTATCTGGGCATAAAATTCATGTAAGATTTTTTTTCAGGTACATGCCAAACCATTGATTTGAAAAAAGCTGAATTCGACTAAAATGTGAGTTTTATATTCTTCTATTTATTTAAAAATCAGTTGTGTTTCATTATATATAAATTAGTTAATTGAGTGGGTTAATTTACTGTAACTTGCCAGATAAAAGATATAAATTGATGAATTTCTGCAACCACCAAGATATGAGTGCCATGATTATTTTGTATTTGCTATCTGATGGAATTATTGATATCATCTTTTTTTTGTTATTTTACTATGAATGAAATTAAAAGTCACATTCATTACAGATTTTCATCTCCATTCCGAAAGAAGCAACATCTGCTGTGTCCCTCAGGTAATTTTTTTTTTTTTTTTTTTTTTTTCAATAAATTCTACTACATTTCATTAATATGATGAAACTGCAACCACCAAGATCTCTGAGTGCTATGATTAATCTTGTATTTGCTAATCTGATTAATGATTAAGATTTAACCCATTAACGCGCAAAAGTGCAATTTTGTGCATGAATTTTCCGTTGTAACAAAATTATAGATAAAGTTAAAATATTTTCTTGAAAATCCATACCCAGGGGTTTTTGGGTATGCTCTTTCAGTATCCGGTGTTATTTTTGCGATAAATAAACATTATCATCGTTTATTTTGCCATTAAAAACAAAAAACGTGATTTTTTGACTCAAAATTTTTTTTCAAAGTCGATTTTCTACCTTGCCTTGCCTTCGGAGGGTTCCCATAACACCAGAAATCGTGCACTTTTTCTCTGAACCTTCGAAAAATGCGCTGCCGCGATTTTTATCTTGCCCCTATATTTCTAAAATGGCGAATTTATACTGAGCAGCGATATGAAAATGGTCTTATTTTTTATTTGTAAATTATTGACTTTATAAAAGAAAGTCATTCAATGAAAAGTGTTCAAATTTGTTCAAAGAATACATGTGAATTTTTTTTAGAATTTTTTAATAATTTTTTCAGAATTTTTCCGATTTTTTTTGGAACATTTTGGATTTTTTCGACAGGCCGGGAAATGGTCGTATTTTGCGAAATTTTCAAAGTGGTCTGAAAAATTCTGAAAAAATTCACACGTAATCTCTAAACGATTTCAAATAAGTTTTTACACTCCAAATTGTACTTTTGAGTTTATATTTAGCTCATGTAAAATAGGTTCTGAGTAAAAAATGAGTGAATTTTTATACCACTGCTCGGTATAAATTCTCCATTTTAGAAATATAGGGGCTAGATAAAAATCGCGGCAGCGCATTTTTTGAAGGTTCAGAGAAAAAGTGCACGATTTCTGGTGTTATGGAAACCCTTCGAAGGCAAGGCAAGGTAGAAAATCGACTTTGAAAAAAAATTTTGAGTCAAAAAATCACGTTTTTTGTTTTTAATGGCAAAATAAACGATGATAATGTTTATTTATCGCAAAAATAACACCGGATACTGAAAGAGCATACCCAAAAACCCCTGGGTATGGATTTTCAAGAAAATATTTTAACTTTATCTATAATTTTTTTACAACGGAAAATTCATGCACAAAATTGCACTTTTGCGCGTTAATGGGTTAATGTAACAAACACAACGTATCTTAAAGAGTTCATAATCTTACCAAAAAAAATTTTTTTCAGATTTTTTGCAATAATTAAAATGATGGGACGAAGAAATTAAAATGTAGCAAGTAAGTTATTAATTCAAATGAGTTTTAATGTTCTTTATTATTGTGTATGATGAATTATTGCAACCACCAAGATATGAGTGCCATGATTATTTTGTATTTGCTATCTGATGGAATTATCAATATCATCTTTTTTTTTGTTATTTTACTATGAATGAAATTAAAAGTCATATTCATTACAGATTTTCATCTCTATTGCGAAAGAAGCAACATCTGCTGAGTCCCTCAGGTAATTTTTTTTTTTTTTTTTTTTTCAATAAATTCTACTACATTTAATTAATATGATGAAACTGCAACCACCAAGATCTCTGAGTGCCATGATTAATCTTGTATTTGCTAATCTGATTAATGATTAAGATTTAATGTAACAAACACAACGTATCTTAAAGAGTTCATAATCTTACCAAAAAAAATTTTTTTCAGATTTTTTGCAATAATTAAAATGATGGGACGAAGAAATTAAAATGTAGCAAGTAAGTTATCAATTCAAATGAGTTTTAATGTTCTTTATTATTGTTTATGATGAATTATTGCAACCACCAAGATATGAATGCCATGATTATTTTGTATTTGCTATCTGATGAACGATTATTATTTTAATATTTACTTAGAATAAAAAATAGGAAACATTTTTTAAATATATGTATAATTTGGCATTACAGGTTGTTTCGGAACCAAAACTACTCGAGCACAGTTGAAGATTAGAAACTTATCTGTAAGTAAAGTATATTTAAAAAAATTAAGTGATTATTAGTTAATTTAATCGAATGATGATATTAGCAACCACCAAGATCTCTGAATGCCGTGATTATTACTGTATTTGCTATCTGATCCATTACAAAAATGATCATTTTATGATTGTTATTTTTCCTCTTTTTTACTATTAAATTCTTTTCATATTCAGATGATCGATTCAAAGTCAATCAAAGGATGAGGAGTAAAACGTAGAAGAAAGGATACAAAGAAAGAAAGATTATATTAATTCATCGAATTCCAACTAATATAAATGGAGATTTTCATGTACCATTAAAGGAAAATGCTATGATTTTGTTCAATTGTACATTAAAAAATTAATTTTACGAAAAAGTGATCAAAACTTATTTTCAATTCACATATAAATTGATGAATTATCGGATCATGCTCATAAACTATTAATACAATTTCACTCAAACAAATGTACTTTCATGACAAGTTGTCAATCATTTCAATCAATAAAAAAAACTTCAATGAATTTAATTGAATCACATGTCATTAAAATAAACTTCGAGATCTAAGTAAAATTCCTACATGATATTTCTACCCTATCGGTTTATTTAGATTACAGTATTCCCAGTTTTCCTTCAAACGAAATTTTATGTTATACTGGCTTCATTAAAAAATTTTCTGTTATTCGCCAGTGTGTTAATAACATTTTTGAAAATTTTTTAAATTACTTGCAAGTATTTCGAACGATATCCTCAAAATCGAGCAATTACATGACTCATTAATGAATCGAATCAATATAACATCAATGATATAATATCTTAAATCGTTTTAATTATCACTAGTCACGACAAAATTTCCACTGAAAGTATTCCATTCGAAAAAAATTTTTATCCGATGAGTAATTAATAAAATTTCGTAACAGTTCTTGCCGATCGTATTGTCTTGTTCGGAAAAGTTCTCTGCACTCGTCGACTTAGTGGTACATTTTTCGCTTGGTTTTCGCTAAAATCAACGAGAAATTTTCATCGGAAACGGATTTTCAATAGTAAAAATTCAGAAAAAGTCAATAAAGATAATGTTAAGTGAAGTTAAGTTTGATATAATTTTTTATTCTAGAAACGTATAATGTCTGCATCATAAATTTTATCTTAACGATCGAAACAAGATATTGGAAATAAAAGTAGAATTGTTGGCGTCGTGCTCGACGAACTTGATAATTGACAATAGAAATTTGGATATTATCAGTTGTAACAATTTTCTCATCTCTCGATATTTTCACAGTTTTTGACCTCTATACGTTGAATAAATCATTATATTAATAACCGCAAGTATCGCTGGGAAACGATCGATAAATTGACAAAAGCATAAAAGGCGAATTTAGCGAAGGTGCATTTAATTATCTCAAATAATCGTTCCACATAGATGTCAGTTTGAGATAACGACGTAGCTAGTCGTTGCATTCAAAGTGGAAGAGGACAATTTTTTTTCAACCCAGAACAAAGTTACAATTGCACCACAAACGAAGGTTTTTATTAATTATTGTCGATGTCGTTCTTGTCGATGGAGACTTTGACCAATAGTTTGCGCTGTTAACAATTTATCCTGCATTGTAATAACGTTAAAAGGAGCAAGTATTTTTCATTCCGATAACAAATAAAGTAAGTATCGATTTTGCAAAGGCATGAGCCGCTAGTCGTTCCCGCGAAGCGTTCGCATGAAAGCCGAAGGATGAATATTCCCGATAAAGCGTTCCTCTACTTGGTTTATTATCTATTAAAAATCTCGGGCGTTTGCACGATGAAGTGGCAGCTGCAGAAGGGTCGAAACATCATCCGCGGCTCGAAAACCCAAGTAGCCTACAACTTGCTCGTATCGCTGACACTGATTAGCATCTACGGTCTGTTGCTGTCTAACCGGCCGAAAAACTTCCACGACGACCACCTCGTGTTCAACCGGGTATTCGACGTGATCCACACGACGCTGGCCGTGAGCGCCGCCTGCTTCATTCTGCTCGTGTTCTCTCGGCGACGCTCGCGAGTCGCGAGTCTGGCCGGTAAGCTCGGCGAGCTCGTCGTTCCGGACGACGAGCTCGCGAGAGACGCGAAGATCCTGACGTCGATCCCCTGCTCGACGCTGCTGGCCAACGTGCTGACCACGAGGCCCGGCGCCGATTACAAGGTGGTCCTTTACTTCGGTCTGCTTTACTCGTGCAACTTGGTCGTCACTTGCGCCCTGCTGCAGTACAGCCTGACCCTGCGAGCGATACGGCGAGTTCTGCTGCGGGTGAATCGCGATCTCGAGGCCGCGTCGGAGTCGAGCGCGTGGTCCGCGGCGCCGGTCCGCCGCGACCTGTCCGCCAAGCTGTCCAAGAGCCGCCAGCGCTGCTCGGACGCCTGCGAGCTCGCCAAACAGCTCGGCGAGTTCTACTCGCTGCCCATGCTCTTTTGCATCACCTACATATTCGTGACGCTGATCTTTTTCGCCCACTTTATCGTGAGGCCGTTCGTGATGGACGAGGCTTCTCTGACCGATTTCAAATTGTTCCACCTGTCGCTGAGAATCCTCCATTACGTGGTCGTGCTGATCTTGCTCACGAAATCGGCGTCGTTGCTCGTGAAAACGGTACTTGATTCTGAGCCAGCTCCACCGGCCAATATGCAATTAGCGCGTATTACATCATGCGATAACGTGTGTTTCAGAAGAAGACTACGAGCGCGATCGTGAACAAGTCGCTAGAACACTTCGAAGAGAACATCAACAATCATCAGATAGTGCTGAAGGTACAGCTGCCCCTATAGGTATGACCACTGTCGACTTTGAAAAAAGCTAAGCGAATTACATTTACAGTTGCATCATTTTTCCAATCAACTTCTCGGCGACGACATCGACTTTTCCGTCTGGGGCTTGTTTCGGCTGGACGAGTCTCTACTGATGTCGGTAAGGTCGCTTCTGAACTATATAGTCGCACGGAATAGCTGCAGAATCTCAATGGCCGTTGTCGCTATTTGCAGATGATCGGCGCCATCACCAACTACCTCGTGATATTTTTGCAATTCCAAAGGAACAAATGAAATCGATCGAAAAAGAAGTTTCGGCGAGAGCATATCTAGACGCTTAATCGCTGCTCCGATAATGGCCGTTTAATTGCTAGTGTCTGGCTCGGCGGATGCGTTGATACGCTCGCAATCGATCGGCGCAATTACGAGGGGCGCTCGATCTTTGAGAGTCAACGAGTCGCCAACGGACAAACGGGCAAAATGTCGCCGAGCAGGAAGACGCGCCTGAGCTGCAAAATTTTCCTGCGCGTGATCCTGTACTACATGAAGATCTTCGGGGCGCTGACAGTGGCCGTGAGCATCGAGGGCAGCAAAGTGTCGTACGGCGCCTCGAGGCGCGGCACCGTCTACAACGTCTGCCTCGTCGGCCTGATCCTCGCGAGCGGCTACTTCAGCCTGCTGATATCCTACAACGGCACCTTCCAGGAGCGAGCCGAGTTCGAGCGCATCGCCGACACGCTGCAGACCTTCTTCCTGACCTTCGCCTCGGTCTACGTGCTCGTGTTTTACTGCGCGAGGCAGAAGCGAGGCCTGCAGCTGGCCACGGGACTGATGCGCGTCAGGGACACGACGGCCAGCTTTCAAGCGAACGAGACGAAGCTGGCCACGACTCTGGCCTGGATCTGGCTGCTGAAAATCGCCACCGGCCTGCTCTGGGACTTTACGACGCCGTCGCACGATCAGCTCTCCGTCTACTTCATCGGAGTGACTCTCAGCAACTTCGTCGTCAGCACGATGACGATGCAGTACAGCTACGCCCTGGTCATTCTGAGGCACTCGCTGCGGGTGATGAACCGCCAATTCGCCGGTCTCACGATGGAAAATCTGTTTCTGACGACGGAGCTGCGCAAGAACGGCGACGAGCGACGCAGCCAATTCCGAAAGCTCCAGCGACTCTACACCTCCGTGGTGAAGCTCTCCCGGGAGTTGTCGGACTTTTATGCCTCGCCGATGCTCGTCATGTCGATCAACGTCTTCTTGACTCTCATCATCTACTCGTACTACGTCGTGAGGCCCATCGTCTTCATCGGCAGTCAGGGTCTGAACGAACACCAGATCAGCCTCATGGTGCACTGCACCGCGTCGTTGATCTTCTACGTGATGGGTATGGTCGTTTTAACGCGGTGCGTCGCTACCACCGAGGCAGAGGTGGGTATACAGCGTTACCTATTTAACATAGACTCGTTACAATCTCAACACTTGAACGTTCGAATCGTGATAGGGTAAAATGACGGGAGAGATCGTGAACGAGTCATTGAACAACGTCAGCAGTCCTCTGTTCATGGATCAGGTAATTTCTATAATTTTCCTCCGGATTCGCCTGGTTCTCAACGCGATCTATCTTTCGATCCTAGCTGAAGCAATTCTCTTGCTACCTGTACCACGCCAACATACAGTTCAGCGTCTATACATTTTTCCGACTCGACGAGTCCCTACTGATATCGGTAAAAAGAGTCGATGCGCAGCTCTCTTATTACGCAACATTCTTCGTTTCATCGTGTCATTTTCAGATTTCAGGCTCCATCACGACGTACCTAGTCATTCTGTTGCAATTCAAGGAGAGCAGCCGTCAGAACAACCGATGAGCTGCCAACGTAGCTAAATCAACAGTTGTCGGCGTGTTTAATTTTTAAAAGGAAGTTTATTCAGAAGCATTTCATCGTGCAAGCTTTAATATTTAATTATATCGCCGCTCGACGAATGCCCGAGAAATGTCATTAAATAAAGTGCTGCTGTATAGCCTATGCATGTCTGTGTGTGTTATGTATAAACGTTTGGCTTGGTAAGTACGTAGAGTACGTAGGTGCGATCGATACACACTTTTACGAAGTTGGCAAGTTCGCGATCGACGCATCGGCTGAAATTACGTGCCCTTTGAAATATGACTCTCGTAAAAGTCCGGCCCGATGCGAAATTCCGCGGCATCGTGTACTTGTTCAAAATTGTCGGCCTCGCCTCGATGGCCTACGACGCCGAGAACGTCGAGAGGCCCTTCGGCCCTTCGAGAATCGGCCACTGCTACAACGTCCTGCTCATGTGCGCCCTCTTGCTGCCCAATTATTACTCCCTCGCGATGACCTACTCGAACGTCTACGAGAACCAAGCGAGGTCGGAAATGACGGCGGACCTGATCCAGACGGCGTTTCACCTGTTCAACGGCCTGTTCGTCGTCGGCTACTTCAGCCTCTTTCAGCGTCGGAGCGTCGAGTTGGCCAATCGATTGGTCGCCGCGCATCGGAGCCGCCCGAACGACGACGACTCGAGCGGGATGCGCGCGACTCTGCGACGGATCTTGATCTTCGAGCTCGTCTCGCTGATTCTGCAGCTGGTCACGGTGCCCAAAGCCTTCATCTTCATCGTGTATTTCGTTGGGGCGGTCATCAACGGCCTCATACTCAACCTGCTGCTGATGCAGTACAGCTTGGTCGCGAGACTCCTGCAGCACGGCTACGGATCCGTCAACTCGAGCGTGTGCAAGCTCGACCGAGACTTTGCCTCGCTCATGCAGCATTACCGACTTCTGCAGCAGCTCGCGCGGGACATCTCGGACTTTTACTCGCCCGTCATGCTAGTCGGCTTCGTCAACCTCTTTCTGAACCTGATCCTTTACTCGTATTACGTACTGCTACCGGTCCTCACCCTGGGCCGCGAATTCAGCTGCAACAATGTCCTGCTGGTGCTTTATTGCCTAAATTACACCATCTTTTGCATCGTTTCGTTGTTTATACTGACTAGTTTCACCACTGCTGCCGTCAAGGAGGTATACATTTATTCTACTCTACTCGCGTTCAGCGAGAGTATGCCTGTACAGATTTCGTTTACCATTTGCAGAGTCAAAAAACGGGAGGCTTGTTGAGCCTCGTCGATCGGCAAAGTCTGCCCAACGTCGCGATGTTGAAACAGTTGAAGCAATTTTCCAGTTACTTGCTTCACGCGCCGCCAATGTCTTTTGGCGTATTCGACTTGTTTGTCATTGACCAAACTCTCGTCGTGTCTGTGAGTATTCGAAATATTCCTCAAATCAAAAAGAGATTCAAGTATTGTTTAGCTTGTAGCTTCCATCACTACGTACCTGATTATACTTTTGCAATCTAGAGGGCCAAAAGATCAGGACTGCAAGTAGTATAAATCGACGTTGCATCAGGCGCTTTTTATTAACAAATCTATATTAACTTCCTACAACAATGAATCACTTTCACTGACTATTTCTGTTAGACAAGGCATTTTAAATACTTCACTTCTTTTACTCTTTTCTAATTTAAAACTATGTAAAGTTAATTTTAAAGATAATGGTTTACAAAATTGGCCTTATTGCATATCAAAACGATGCATCGAGTCCACCAACAATCTCCTCGCACGTATTGGATAATACTTATTTTAGTGTTATTTTGTATTAAAAATGGAAAGATAATTTACTGTGATTCAGGTACACTTTAAAACGATCAATTTCGTTTAATTGAAGACTGATCATTCGACATTGACGTAAACCTATTCAAAATTTTTATTGGGGCAATTTTGGTGTTCATTCATGTAATCTGCCAAAGGCGTGCGCAACAAAAATTACGTAACCCCGTTAGTTTTGCTCCAATTTGACTTCAAATTTTTAAACAATATAATCTTAAAGTAGAAAATGATAAAGATTGAAAAGTAGCCTACCTTTTCCCCTCCTCTCCTTAACATTGTTTTTCAAAAATCATTTGAATCGATACAGAATGCAAAAGTTATCGATCATCAAAAAGCAAAAAAAATATTGTACGTATAATTAATTAAAAGAACGACTCAAAAATAGGAATAAATCAATTTTATCATTATAATTTTTCATGTATTAAGAATTTTTAATAATCAATATTGTCGAATATATGATACAGAATCGTTTAATTGAGACATTATGGGCACAACGTTTTACTGTTAGCACAAAATCTCGGTTCTCTTTCAATAGAAGTTTCAATTGAATAATTTATATTTATCATATTGCTCATCACCTCTGGGCGTGCGAAGCGTTTAAATATATATATATACTAATATATTATTGAGTTAATTTTTCTGTCCGTTTAAATATATGAGTATTTGGTTTATTTTTTTCAGTTTCGCTTTTATATCACCACAAGCTCGAGATTATCCTACCACTACCACCACCTTTGAATACGTACTGTAAGATCATACGTAACTTTTTTTTTTACCAGCCAAAGTTGAGTATACATTTCCGTCCTTTATTCCAGCTTGTATGCGTTACCTTATAATGCCTTAACTGCCTAAGGAATCAAAATGGTTTTCTACGCATCTAATATTATGCTTTGTACAACTTTTACTACTAATTTTTCAACGTGTACCAGAGAAAATTACCATATCACTGTAGTTTTACATTACTTTAAAATAGTATGTCCCTAATACACGATTTTAGGCTATCGTTTTTTAAAAGCATCATTATAGTTAACATCGTTTTACGAGGCTAGTTACTTGCTTCATTTTTTTACGTATATAATTGTATTTCTTAAAATTAATCAAGTCTCACTACATAACACGATTTTCTTCATGACTAGTGAGATAATTCAGGTGGACATTGGTCTCCAAAAAACTTTATTCCTATATGTACACGTTGTAAATTCAAAAAAATTGACTCATTAATTTTTTACAGGTGGTCCGGGAATATATTATATTTTAACTACGTTTAAATATGACATTATAGCAGCTAAAAAAATTAAAACCCTGCTTCAATTCCAACGATTTATAATTTTTTCTCTCTCGTGCCCACATTTTTTCTTAAAAATAAATCCTTAAGAAAATTCGATCTCAACATAAAGGAATTGAAACAAGGCTTGAATCTCAAAGCGTGAGTGCGTGTATATTATTTACAGGATTATAGACCGGACTCGTTTTCTAAAAAACGTTATAAGCTACGTCGATTAATGTAGAAAAATCCTCGTATCGTCGATTCGATCGCAATTGAATCTCGATCTTTCGAGCGAACGATTTTGATAATGCACTTTCGGTTCAAGGCAGCTCGAGACGCTATAGAAAATTTTTCCATCGTCTAGTTCATCAACGATCCGAACTTGTCTATTCGAGTAATTATCGTATAATATTATTATTAAAAAAATCAGCCCTTCTTACCTACTTATTTTAGTTTAGTTATTGCTATAAAAAATTGAATAAATAAAAAACACTTATTCAGCCTTATTACTGTTCATACAATCACTTTAGATTTTGTTTCTCCTAAAAATAATTGACTTAATTTTACACGTTAATCTTTGATTTGCAAAAAGTAATTATGCCTACAGCTAATATTATACAATTCACTAATTTTAATTGCAAATTAATCAAAATTTACGATATCAATGATTTAATTCTTCGATAAGAACACAGTCGAAAATTTTAAAAATAAAGGCACATGTTTATATTTCTCAAGCATTCTACCCTCATTGTATTCGTGAGTGATATTTTTTCAATCATAAATGACTACGTTATTAGTACATAGTTAAGAATCGTATTTATAAAGCAAAAATATGAAAATATTCTGTAAACATCTACGTTCTTTACAGGCAGATTATTTCGCACCCGGACCACCCAAGTATTTCATTTCTTTGGCATCATTATTTAATAAATTCGAAATTTCGAATATTGAATAGAAAAAGTAACGTAAAATTTATATTCCAAATTAAAATATATGAATTTCGTATAAAAACGCGCGGTAATCGCTTTACTGAACATCTTTTCATGACCTTTCGTTATATAAATGTATACATATATATAAATCTATTTTCGTTTTCTAAATCGAACCTCTATGTTGCTGAGCACTTTTTTTCATTATGACGCTGAATGAAGGCCTACGTACACGTATATGCTATATTTATATAGAAATACTTTTGATAAAAACTCATCATACTTTTTGAAAAATTCTTTACATGCTGCATTATATTTACACGCTAAAAAGCAGTAGCATTTACCTGTGCGTATAAAATTATGAGCTCGATACATCAATGGTAGTGATGGTGGTAGTCGTAATGTAATACAATATAATTGTTTATATCAATTCAACGATAAATTACACATGTAAATTTTTTCACCCAGAGCAATTTTTGTTGATTGAATAGTTAGAGTTAGTAAAAGTGAGTTATCGAAGCGTTTCATAAGTACTAGTAACATCCTTCATGAACAACTCTCTGACAAGAATATAATGTAATAGCACCAAGGCTACTGGGTACAAACTTTTTTCGGCTCTGTCGGTGTATAAAATAAAGTGTAGAGCGTGAGCACAAAAGTAAAAAGTGGAAGGTGGACAATGTAAATAAAAAATCCAACATTCGAAATAATAAGATAAATTCAACAATCTATATTAAAAGTCATTAATTTATCGTCCGATCAACAGTGTATCATCTTTTTTTTGTCACTGAAGCGTTTCACTGCTAATCAAAACAAAAACATCTAACAAAGTCGAAGATATAATTTTTGCATGATACAATAAATCAATAATGTACTAATGTAATCAGAAACATATACTCTCAAGTAAGCATCTATTTACCGAGTAAATAAAAATAATTGTAATATTTAGTCAAATCAATTGATCCTTTTAACAAAGATTATCAACTATTTATAAAACACAATTGTTTCACAGAAAATACACAGTTTATATAAATTAATGGTGTCTTGTGACAAATTAAAATTATCAAAAAATTATGTAGAATTGGAAAAGAGGGAGAGGAAAAGTAAATTTCAAACATATAATGTGCGCACGATTAGACATGACTTCTATAAAATCCATGAAGCATTGTAAACAGTGGCAAAGAAGAATCATCATTCACTTGAGCCTTGTTTCTCACGTACCGAACAATAAAAAAATTTTATCATTAATATTATGTAAGTACATATGTCTCTTCTAGGCAGGAGTTTTTTTCGCTTACACAATAATATTGCAATAATAATAATTATAATTGCATAAAATGATTATCTTTTGTATCTATTTGTCATTATTGCTGTATGACCGTTTGTAGCGTTAACAATAACAGTGGAAGCAATGAGAAGTTTCTGTACTTAAAATTTTGTCGTAATTTTTCGCTTAATTCGTTTCTCGATCGTGGAACTATTATTCCCTTCAAGTTTGTTGTAAATAAAATTGCTGTTTTTTTTCGAAAGTGACCTTCGTAATTGCATTTTTATACAAATACTTACAATTTTATCTTTGACAGGATTATGATATTTAATAATAATGATAATAATAATAATAAAAATAATAATTGAGTTATACTTTGCCCGGTGGTAGCTTTGCTCTCTTATACGCGACAATAGTTAAACTTTAAACTTTGTTTTTCTAACAACTAATATTGCAGCAGCCACTTGTGACTAGTCGTATATCATCCCAAGTCCGAGTATTATAATTACGATCTAGCATAGTACATTCACCCCTACGTTACACTCCAAGTATTTTCGGAATGGACAGTATTTTGGGGTTCATTTAAGTTGAAGTTACTCGACCATTTTTTTCCCCCATTCGACAACTCTGTTTTGTTAACATTACACGAATGAACGAAATTTTTGAATTTTCCATTTTTTTATCATCTAATCTTACACGTATCGCATAAATTTCTTTTTTACAAAATATATTTTCTCATTCGGCGAAAACAAAATTCACTATACAGTTACAATTATATATCCAGGCAATACTGACGTCCTTCTCGTACACGATTTACATAACGCTAAGTTCTTTTTTTTAGTAGGCTTCGCTTTTTTTTCATTTTGAGTAATTTTATAGTACACGTTTACTTTTGAGTATTATTGACTTTTAAGGGCTTGATCCGAGATCCGTATTTTCATACTAATTAATGTACTGAATCCTGATAAAAACTTTTTACATCGATGATTTGATCCGAAAAATTAGTGCACGCACATGAGTGTGAATACACTGAGAAAACAGTTCACAACTATTGGCCGTGCAGAGCGCCACCTTCATTCAAGTGGTCCGTGTAAACTTAAAATCACCGTGCCCCCTCTACAATTTATTATGCACAACTCGTAAACGCCCGCGCGTCGTAACCATTGAATCATAGTGCGTAGGGCGCACGGCTTTTTCCCGTGCAGAGCACAGCAATTCTGCATGCGCTTGTATAGCAAGCGCTCGACCAAATGCTGGGAGTTGAAATACGCCGCAAATGTTGTTGCAAAGTCAAACTCAAGATGTGCTTAGTCTATAGTTATTTAGAAATGATTAATTATAAATAAAAACATTCTTATTTCATTATTTTTTATTTTTTCTATAAATTTGAACAATTTTAAATTATAATTTTTAAAATATATGTCTTGTTGCTACAAGTAAATTTTTATAATTGTCAGGCTTAAAAGTAATACAAGGGCTTCTAACCGGTAAATTATTATATGAAATACATTTCAATTCCTCGCATTCATATACTATATGCGCATCATAATGACTGTCTGTCCCAATAGCTTTTAATGGCTTGTATAAAAATTCTACTTCGTCATTTGGTAATAAGCAGATAGTTTCTATTCTTCCAAATTCTGGAAAATCGTCTGAAATGCTTGTAATTATTACAGAATCAGGGCTATATTTAAAATTATTTACTTTTACATAAGTAAGAGTGAATTTTGTACAACTTCTCCCATTTTGAAAAAAATTTTCCTTTTTTTGTTTTCCAAAGGAAATATCAACGTCTTGATATTTGATATAATTTATAGACATATTGGCTAATAAATATCTATTAGCCAAACTTTTCAAAGTATTTATTTTACAAGCATTACCCGACAACAAATCTTTCAATAACCGATGCTTTGATTCACATCTCATTGTTGAACAATTCATCAAGGGTCCGACGGAACGTATAAGACGTGGATAGTGAACCATAAAATGAAACTTCTTTTTTAGATTACCATTTAAAAAAATGTACAAGGAATGATGTTCAGCTATAGCATCCTCTAATTGCAGTATATGTGATTCTGTTATCGCTGGGGCTGTAATGATGTAAACGATTTCTCTTAGCTTTAAATAAAGCTTCCAAGTTTCATTATCTTCAGGTATTTTAGATCCAACCATAATGTTAAAATAACGAACAAAAAATAACGCTTCAGCACCAGACATTTTTAGCTTTCCATTCGCATTTATATAATCTAAACTTATCGCTGATGGGAGATTATTTGATTCGAAGTCAAACTGACAATTTTTTAATTTGAAGTTGAGATAATCTATAGTAAAAAATTTGTCAACCGTGATGAAAACGGTTAGAATAAATGCCATGACATAACTGACTACGCCCTCAAAAACATCATGAAGGATGTCTAAATATTGATTTTGAGTCACATGAAACTGAATTATTCTATTGAAAATACATTCGTCTTTTATGCCTGAAACGCTAAGCTGTTTGTCTTTCAATTGTGCCTCATAATTTAATAGATTTCGAATCAAATGTCTGTCTTCTCGAATCATTTTTTGCATACGACAAGGATCTGCGAAGCAACATCGACAACAAATAGTATTTCCAAAAGATTCTGTGAAGCCGAAAATGCCATTGAGGCCAAGGTTGTCTCCAATAATGAGACTTGTAATAAAATAAACACGGTAGCTAATATTGCCTACAATTATAGTCACTGGATTTAACCTGAGATCATTCAATTCATCTATCGTAGTACAGAAAATTTTTTCATTGCCATATTTTTTCCTATCATTTGCATAAAATAAATCAACTATGAGAATACTGATTAATTTAGAGGCAAGACCTGGTGGTAGAAAAGGTAGGACTGCATAAAATACTCCTATTTTATTAGTGCCCGCGTGCGGACCTAGAGCGTTGCCGATTTCTACATCGTCGTGGTACCCGAATAAAGGAAGAGCCAAATCATATTCACTTTTAGATTCACTAAAATTCTTTAATTGCTCTTTCCATAACTCTCCTTGTAAAAAATTACTCATNGCATTTACTCTTCCTTTTTTATTTTTAGTATTAGTATTATTACTTAATCTGTTTTCTTTTGATAAAGTATAGCTACAATCATAATATACTTTTTTTTCTTCACATGGGAAAAAATCTACTATTTCTTGACTGAGACTTTGGAACACCTTAGAGGGAATGCTGTTGAAATTAAAATAAACACAGGTGTTATAAACGTTTAACTAAATAACTTGAATAAAAAGGATTTTTGAAATTCTTACTGAAATGGTAGTGTACTCTCTTTTGTTTTATCAAGCTCTGCATCCACTAATATTTTACTCAGCTCGTCCCTCAATGATGAAATGTTGCCCTGATAAGCATACATATATAGAATAATACTGCCCCATAAGCAATCAGCATGATGTAATAATTTGTACATTCTTTTATTTTTTTGTACTATGAATGAGTATATAAGAAAATATCATTAGTAAATAATGTGCAAATTTCAAAAGTGAAAGAGATAGAAATTTTGAGTAGAAATTACTTTGTGTATAAAAATCTTGATAATCTTTAAATTTATCTCTTTCAGTAGGGACTTTAGAAGTTTCGTAATAGCAATCGTTACTAGAAGCATTTTGATTGAGATTTGATACATCTGCGAGAACCGGTTTTTGAGAATTCAAAGTTTTTCGATACAGTTCTAATACATTATTAAGTTTATTCCTAGATGTACTGTGGCTATCAGGTACTATTAAGTCTATTTTGCTTTTACTTAAATTAATAAATTCCTCGTAAGTAATTTCATGAACTGTAAAACACGATCGAACATGATAAAATCAATGATTAGATGAAATGACTTTGAAAATGTTAAAGTTTACTTACGAAGCATATAATATGACAAGTCATCCAGCATCCAACTTGTTAGTAATGAGTTAATAGATGGATCCATAATAATATAAATATCCAATCACTATCATAACAATACTATAAAACAAGTCCAATCACAATCACAATAATACTAGAACACAAGTAAAATTGCGTCGTAGGTTAAGCACGCTGCGTATACCACGAGACGACGGTGTAATGCCCGCCAAATCCGCGGTCTCTGCACGGCAAAATCAAGTGCGTACACGAGGAATGACCATGATAGCCGCACGATAATTGTAGAGGGGAACTCGGCCGAAACAAAGATAGTGCACGCATGGCGAAAATCAGTTTGCGCATGGTGTTTCGATGTGGCGCCGTTGGCGCGCACAGCGGTTTATAGTGAACTGTTCGCTCAGTGTATGAGTGTGTGTTTACGCGTGAGATAATTAAAAGATAAGTATTGAGGCAAACTACGAATGCAATCGTTACATGACTAACACCTTAACGTCGTAAAATTATCAAGCCATACGAGAGCTTTTTTAAAGAGACTTGGAAGACTGAGTGGCACTATCAAGACTCTTGCAATTACCATTATTATACGTAATAATCATCGAAACAAGCTTATATAAATTTTCCCTAACGTTTGTTTTTCACTTACAAATACAGAGCTTTAGCGCGATTCAAGCGTACAAGCCTAACAACTACGTACCGATCAGCTCGAGTGAAAATTTTCGAGTAAAAGTATTCGTCGCTTGCCGTATATCTTTGTACGACGCAAACGTTCGTTCATAGCCGATGAAATCTTCATACAAAATCTTATCAAAGACCGAATACAAAAATTCGCTTATTTATTTTTTTGGCACAATATATATTTGCTCGTAAAAATTCCTTTTTGTCGCGGTTTGCTTTTTCGTAATAAATATTCTACGGTAACTTTGCATAGTACAAAAGCGTAAAGGAAAAAATCTCGACACCGCTCCTCTCAAGAATACTCGAAAATTTTTCACCAAGAGTTTACAGAGAAGACATTGTAAGGAGGGGGATTACGGGGAAGAGGTCGATCGGAAAGGGACGGGGGTACTCGGGGAGGATACTAATAATTAATTTACACTTATATACCTAGACAACGTATTTACGCGATGGTGTTTTTTGTTCATTTGATCTGGTTCATATTATGTACATGTAGAGGCGCATCGTTTGGATGCGCTCAACGAGCCAAGCAGCAGCGACGCGACATATCCTTCGTTGGCGACGGCGTCATCACGTGGCTAACGTTCCTCCAGTGTCACGGGGGGGACTTTGGTCTGCCCAATTTCTCCTGCATGATTTGCTGCTGCTGCTGCTGCTGCTGTTGCTGCTGCTGCTGGTGATGGTGATGATGGTGTGAATTGGGATCCGCGCCGACGCCGAGATCGCTGCCTATCAAGCCCGTGTTGCCGTTTTTATCGACCACGACGTTGCTCGTATGGACGGGGTGAAAGTATCTGTCTGTAAATTATACATTTTCGGTCTTTAAAAATCCGGCGAGGCGCGCTATAACTTCTCTATTACTCAAAGTTGCCGCGGCGTTCAACGAAGAGAAAGAACGAGGCAAAGAAGGCAAAAAAGAGGTGGCACCAGCGAGCGAGCGGCGCGCTTTATCCGCGATATTTATGAGTCGAACGCGTATATTTTCATATCCGATATGGTAAAAATCCAATTTCGTGTAAAATGACGTTAGAGCTCGGGCTCTGCAAAGTTATCTCTCTCCATTGCAGCATGAATAATTCATACCTTCCTCCATTGCTGTGGGTGTCTGCTGCTGCTGCTGCTGCTGCTGCTGCTCGCTCGTCGCACCGGTGATAATCGGCGCTATCATATTGTAATCATCCTCGAGGTTGATGAAAGGCGCCGCTGCGTTCCAGCGCGGCGGCGGCCCGATGTTCGACATGGGCGAGCGCTGATGGTGCGGATTGGGCCTCGACGAGACCGAGACCGGAGCCGAGGAGAAGAGCGACAGGTTCGTCGGCGATATGACCCCGGACATGGAGCCGATGCCGGGATAGGTGAATATTTGCTGCGGAAGAGAAAGGGCAAACAAAGGACTGTCTCAGTCAAGGATTTATCGGGACGATGTTCCGCATTAACGCGTGTATACGAGTTACGCACTGAATCTGCCTGCCACTGACTCCGGCAGACGTATCAATTATCGTTAAAGCTAGTTTAAAAGCCGCGACTGTACGCATTATACTTTGGCCAAGTCCTGTTTAAAGTTTCGCAGCGCGGAGCTCGAGCCAAAATCGCTAGTAAAACATCTTGCTTAATATCGGCTCCGGGACTTTCTCAAGAGCCCCGCGCGTACTTAACTTTTGCAGGAATTTAATTAAAGCTCGGGCTCGCGCTCATTGGAAAGTTTTCGGCTGGTGGGATTTCGGACGAGTATTCGGGACTCACCTGTCCAGGCTGCGAGTGGAAGTGGGCGAAGGTGTACTCTCGGCTGGTGTGGGGCGGCGCCGCGACCAGTATCCTGGCGGGGCTCTTCCTGCCGCTCGGGTCGATCGGCGAGGACTGGCAGCTCGCGCCGACCAAGCCCGCAGCGGCCATCTGGTCCTGGACGGCGGCAGCCGCCGCCACGGCCGCGTTCACCTGCAGCTCGGACGAGTGCTCGCTGCCGCAGGGCGAGGCGGCGCTCACCGGCGAGTTGGCGCTCCCGTGGCTGCTGGAGCCGTGGCCGACGACGCTGCTGGCCGTGAGCTCGCCCGTCGAGCGGATTATGGCCACGGGCCGGGCCATCGGGGCGGGCGGCGGCGGCGGCAGCATCGAGCTCGGGTAATACTGTGAAAACTGCGGCAGCTGCTGGCTGTTCTCGGCCTCCTGGCAGACGAACGTCACAAAGTCCGAGAGGGTGTCGTGGCCGTTCTCCGGGTACTTGACGACGCCGCTGCCGGCGCTGCCCGGATGCTCCGGCTGGTAGTAGGCGAGACTCGACATGCTCTGTTGCTGCTGCTGCTGTTGCTGTTGCTGCTGCTGTTGCTGCTGTTGCTGCTGCTGCTGCGACGATAGCGCCGACTCGTGCGGAGAGTGGAGGCCTGTAAAAAGACAACGACCCAACGGTTCGTTATGAGATTAACATATGTACTGGTGCAGCCTCTCGGTCGACGTGTATTCGTTATTTGCGCTCGCGACGACGACGCCCTTGCGCGCATTAAAGTCTTAGAGCGTTATCTCGGCTTGCGATACGACGACGCGGAGTAGTGTCTCGAGAGCTCTATAATGTATGGCAGCCGCGTAACAGCTGATTACGTCCGTGTCTTGCTGTGTACGCGTGTTTACGTGTGCATGCCAGACTGTTGTACATAGGTCGCGAAAATCCATAAACGACAAAAATGACCGAAAACGAGGAGGAAACGATACGGCCTGGCTTTTTTTGTTAATGTGAATATAGAACTGGAACAAGTATGGATATACTTCAGGGTGCTTCCCATTATCTTCCAAGGTTGCATGGAACCTCGCTCTCAAGCTTTATTACTTTGCGTTCTCAGACCTAAAAATGAAAAAACCCCTAGTTGCGACTCTTTTATATAGTTATGAAACCGTGGGCAAGTCCAAGTTTTCAAAAAAATTCACACTCATTTTTTTACTAATTCCAAAATGTAGCCTGAAGTTGCTCCTTAAATGATATAAAATAATAAAAATTTAGTTTGCAAAAATTCAACTGTAAAATAACCACGTTTCTAATCTTTATAAGAAAAGAAGCAACTTTTGGTAAACATTAAAAGGAACGAAAGTCTTAAAATTAGTCAAAGAAAGTGTGAGAATTTTTTCAAACAACTTTTTAATAATAAAAATGGTACTCTCAATTAGCTTACGGTTGAATTTTTGTATAAAAGAGTCATTGCTACGAATTTTTTCATTTTCAAGTCCAAGCGCACCGAAAAAGCTCGGGAGCAAGGTTCTATGCAACTTGATATATAAGGGACACTCTAATATACATATACATGCATCATACATGTTGGCATATATACATAGATGTACAGTGCAGGCCACTCGAAGCGTGAGAGTTGCAGAGAGAGAGAGAGAAAGAGAGAGGAAAAAAACGTGCGTATGTGCGATTTTTTTATCCGCGCGCCACGTTTTTTCCGTCCGACGAAAAACCAAAATTAATACACGTGATGAAAGTATAAATATACGAAAAGTTCGCATGTGCCCACGAAGCTCTAGTATCGTGTGTCTGTGTATGTATATAATGCGTGTCTATCGAAGTTGTTGCTTTGCTTTTTAAGCCTCCACCATCCCCTTCCCGACGCAAATCCCGCTATTTTATCGTGTTTGCATGCAAACTTTTTTACTTGTTCTTTTTTACTCTGTTGTTTTTTATTTGTGTAATACACCAATTATGGGATATTAAATTTTTTGTTTCTTGCACAGCGGAGAGTTACATCAAACATTGATATAAATATATAGACATCAAATCAAATATAACGTACATTAGGGTACATGTATTTTTGCATGTTTATGGTAGGCATTCAGCAACAGTTACTTATAGTACACATTCATATGTATGAAAAAGTATAGATATATAGAGATCGTCAGTAGAGAGAAGGGACATTTATATCGTGCTGAAATAAATCAATCAGTCTGTGCGTGATCTCCTGCAAATTCATCATAACTTTTAGTTGGTATTTTCTTTTAAGGGATGTTTCCATCCCTGAATAATTTTATATAAAACATTTATTACAAATACATGAATATCTAACTACAAGATGTATGTATAGAAAAAATGGCGGTGTTTATATGAATCTTGCCTAAATGCTTACCCGTGGAAAATCATCGAGAAAACGTACAGAACGTGGATAGAAAATTTGGATACAGTGCAACGTATGCTCTCTCCTCCGATGTGCCCTTAAAATACATTAAAAAAAGAAAAAAAAAGGAAAACCCGCAAGCATAAACCGCGCACTCGGCAAAAAATGTCAATACAATCTCTATTGCAGCAGCAGTAGCAGCAGCAGCAGCAGCAGCAGTAGCAGCAGCACACGCGTGTTATTGTACACGATAAAAAAAAAAGAAGAAAAAAAAAGGAAAAAAGAAAAGAAAAGAAATCCGAAATCCTGTTGAATCTGGTTTTCCGATAAAAGCTTGGGCAGACTGCTCGAGAGAAAGAACTCCACTGCTCACGTCTAATCCTTTTCTTCTGGCCCCAAGCCTCCGCCAGACGACGTCTGGCCTAGCCACGGGCGTGTAATAAGAAAAGGACTAATGCGTTCTAAGGGCGCGCGCGACGCTTATCAGCGAGCATTTCTGCGGTTCTCTGGTATTCTACGCGTAAGAGATAGCGCGCGCCAACGACAAACAAGCTCTGCGATATGCAGATGCACCACTGCTGCTGCTGCTGCTGCTATTGCGCGCCCTAATACCGAGGCTAGACAAACATGTGCTTGCCTATTGATTCTCAAAGGGCTGATTTATTCGTCGTGATTGTACTCTGTGTAGAATTCGCACTTAAGACGTACGCGATTAGACGCTTCTCTTTTGTGGTGACGAATTCAAAGTGCAACAAAAATGTGTGACAAATCGGACTCTTGGTTATTGAGGAAAACCCCGTACACATCGATGTAGGCAAAATTTCTCGGGTGATTCATGCGGACGACTATTTATTATGAGAGATGTGACATGGAGCAATCGTGTTCATATAATCCGTTCCATGTCACTTCTCAAAATTTTCATTCGGTTGTTGGAGCTTACACGCATGTAAGGTTTATAGATATGCATGAATAATTTTTCGTGTGTAACAGAGAGTGATGATGGAAATATTACAAGAGTTTTCGGGCTTACACACTCATTACACAGAGAAGAGAGATATAAAGAGAAAAATAGAGAGAGAGAGAGAGAGAGACAGAAAAAAGATATACATCGATTCATAAAATATTGTATGTATTTTATACATTGCAGGGATATATGCATAAGTGATAGAGAACATCATAACGCATGTGACAAAAGTACCTGTTCGCTGGGGCTAAATAAGCTTCTCTCTTACGCACAGGCGACAGCTGAAACAAACATTTTAACACGCCGTCATTTTTCCCATTTGTTAGTCACTCGAGACATGTTAAAATTTTATGATAATGTACGCTTGATTACTCCTATTGCAAAGAATTATTAGTTAATTGAGTCTAAATGATTAGAATATATAATACTAATAATGATGAAAGCAATAAGCATAAATCGAGACTATATCTAGGCATTGTTATATTATATTTAAATATATGAATAACACTATACGAACTAAAGCTAGGTAGTTGTGTGTATGCTTACCATGAATCAAACGACTCGCTTATATGCACTGGAAACTCAATCAATCCCAGTCGCATTCCCCGCGCGACTTGCCAAAACTTTACTATAATTCCACTAAGCTGGAATTCGAATAATTCGTAAAATTTTTCCATCGGCTCTGTTACGCGAAACAACGAAAGTTGCAATAGCTCAATTTTGCGCGATCGCGTGCGAGAATCAACTTTTCGATTATAAAGTCTTTTTGCCACCCCCCCAAAGTTTCGTCCAGCCGCCAAAGTGTTTGTTAGACGAGCACGAGGCGCACGACGAAAGAGAGAGAGAGAGAGAGAGACAGAGATCCTTTTCATTAGTCGAAAAAGGGAGAGATAAGAGGCTCCGCTCGCGCGATCGAACATTTCCGCGAGAGCCGAAGGAAATATTCGAGGCATTCGGCCATTGTGTGTGCGCACTACGAGCGAGCTTCTAATCGAGTTGACCCGAATTACGTAGCAGGCGGGGGGGGCCTCTCTCCTCTAGGTATAATTTCTCTCGGAGAATTCGGCATCCTCTCCGACCCCCCCGTCCCCGCGCGCGCGAGCTCTCGTGATTTGTACTTCGGCACACTTGGCCTCGACGAGCGCGCATACTAATACATACGCTTCGCAGAAATAGGGAAAAACTTATTTATTCGTCGTTTCTCGGCGTGCGCTGCATCGTTTCTTTCCTTTCTTTTCTTCCTTTTTCTTCCTTTTTTGCCTCCCTCCCTCCCTCCCTTCACTTTTTTATATACACGATGTATGTATACAGCCGTTGTTAGAAATACCGCATGGAAGTGCTTCCACAATGGTATATATGTCCCTACACACTCGAATGCAGGAAGCGAAAATGTATTTTTACGACAAAGTTTACAAATGCGTTTTACAAACTAAGAAGTACAAAAATTGGATGCTTGCCCGCACGACGATCCCAAATGTATGTGTATGAATAAAAAAAAAAAAAAACTGCAAAATGAGAAGGGGCTAGTGCTGTTAAAGAGCAGCCTGGATATTTGCCTCTGTCCATGTGTGCGCTCCGACTGCACTGATGTATTACGTGGCCGCGTGTATGTGTATACATATATATATACGATGTACGCGCGGCTAAAGATGAGCCCTTGTAACGTGGCAAATTTTTTCTCTCTCCCAAATTTCACGCTTTGTCGTGCTCGATCGTCGTTAAAGCCGACAATTTTGCCGTGTTCACGACAGTTAGCAATGTTTAATGACGCAGGCATTAACAAATTCGACTTTTTAATGTCTTGCGAATTAAATCACGTTGAATCGATTTGCAAGCCTCGAGCTAGGAAATATAGCATCTTTGCTTCCGTTTCAAAGTTGGCTTGGCACGCATCTACGCGATGTGTGTGAAATATCGCTTAAAGAGGATCGCCTTCTCCGTCCTTTTTCTCCCCCCGGGCTCTTATCCGTTAATATCGAGGATTGAAATTTCGCCTTATTTTCGCGCTTCGAGCTCGCTCTCTCTCTCTCACGAACGCAATCAATAACGAATACTAATCCAATTTTCTCGCGAAAACCTCATCTGAAATTCATCTTCCTTATGCTTGTTCTTACCCGTGCCTTAGCTAGGCTAAGGCATATTTGTTTGCAAAGCAGGGGGGCAAAAAATATTTTTCCTTCCTAGCATATATCGGGCAGCTCTCCAATTTTTACATTATTCCTCGCTAGATTGTCTAGCTGGTTCCGCACTCCACACACACACACACATACACTCACGTACACCTCAAAATCTGAAAATCCCAATCAAACGGATTGGATGGCGAGAGGTGGCGGCGGCGATGGGTAAATACAAGGATCGTATATAGCAGTGGAACGATGGCCTTACCAGTTTGCGAGTGAGGCGAGTCCATGGGCCGATGACACGGTGCCGGTCCGTTATTGTCCTGGTCGGATCTGAGCACCGGCGAGAAGGTCGGCGCGTTGGAGACCGTCACCTGGGCGGCTTGCTGCTGAGACGGCGTCTTCGGATGATCAGTCTTGTCGTTGCGTATGAGCTGATGCACCGGCGGCGGGCCTGCGAAAAAACGAGCTGCGATCAGGCGAGCCTCACTTCCTGCCTATATGCTCCACGTAAGCCATGTGAATATTATAACGTACGCGCGATAATATATAAATATGATCCGCATTGCGGCACGCATGGACTGGTCGGAAGTTTCGACTCGAAAACTTGAACTTTATCGATTAATCTCGGACAGATGCGTAGCTAGGGGCGCCACGCGATTCATATCAATTCCCATGCACTTTAACGTTGGTAATAATCATGTGTACTGGGGACGCGAATGCGCGCATAATTAAGGCCGCGTGCACTAGCTGCGCGGAGTAATTTTCACAACGTTTTCGGCTCGATGCGCTGCCGCCGCCGCCGCTATGTACGTCGAGGCCACAGACAGCAGCAGCAGAGAACGGCAGGCGCTTTTGCTCGCGATATAACGCCATTCATAAACTACAACGATAACAATCTCATCTAATTACCCAAACAAAAAAGGAAGGGTTTCCATCCCAAATTTATCGCGAATGGAAAAGAGAAGAGAGAAAAAAGGGACAGCAGCAGCGAAGGCATGAGCCGAGTGGGGGAGAGAGGGGGGGACACTCGCTGTGCGAGCGCAGCGCTTCGTTATCGTGGAGAGACGAGTCCCTCTCCTCATAATTACTGAGCAATTAAAGCGTTCCCTTCTCTCTAGTGCGCGCCACTTCGAGTCTATATAGGCCCCGCGCTATACTCTTTCTCACTTGGAAAATAAGCGCGCGTCTCGCGCTATATACTCTTCTCCCTGTAGTCCCCAATCCATACACACATACACAAACATTTAAGCACACTAATACACTGGCACGGTACCATTAGAGACGACGTATAGACCAACGAGTATAAATACATGTACGATATAGTTGCAGTTTTAAAGGGAATTCGTGTAAAAAGCTGCGACTTACTGAAGCTAGGCTGAGGCTGTCCGGCGTGCTCGGCTGCCGTGGCCGCCGACGGTGGCGTGTAGCTGCTGCAGTAGTACGGGTTTTCTATTTTGATGGCATTTATTTGAGGCGGCACTTCGCCGAGGTCGTGCAGAATCGACGCTGAAAAGACATACGCACGCGTCAAATTATATGTGGCTATTATGTCGTTACATTGGCCTTGCTCTTAAGTATGTCCTACGATTCGTGTTAGTTCATGCAGCAGAAAACAAGAAAAATCAACCCAAGCGATCCGATTATTCATTCGCTTCGTCAGGCGTATACAGATGCTTTCAAAAGGTAGAAGTGCTTCGATACCTTTCGAAAGCATCCATCTCCTTTAAACGCGCTAATTTTTTCCAATCATTATTAAAACGCTTCTTTTTTTTTTTAATTCTCGAAAACTTTTGACAAGTTCAAAAGAGCAAGGACACTCGAACGTTGAAGATAAAAGAAAAAAAAAGAAAAAGAAAGAAGAGTAAGTAAAAAATAGAGATAAAGAAAGAGAGAGAAAGAGAGAGAAAGAGAGAGAGAGAGAGCAAATAGTATCGGGTTTGATAGTAGCTCGTACCTTTTGAAAGCATCCAAAGCTCTTTGGAGCTGAAGACGCCAGTCGCGAGGATCGTGTCGTTGCACACGACACCGTTATACAGTTCGTGGTAGCTTGCACCTGTGAAGAGAAGCATTTTTTTTCAAAGTGCAAGCTCATCACGTTTAAGATTTATACATGTCTGAGGAGTATATGTGTGCAAATACGTACCTTTTCGCCGTCTCTCCTCCTCCTTGGACGTGTTGCAGATACCGTTTAATACTTCTGCAAGTAGAGAGAACAAAATTTGGCCATTTTTTTCTTTTTCTTTTCTTTTATTTTTAATGCAGTTGCTTATCGAATCATCGTCGGGATTGCTCGCAGTTCGTAACAAACGGCTCGCTTCATCGAGAGTATATTTATAACTCGTTCGAGGGAATATAAAAGTCTCGAGCAATAACGATATTTTCTTGCGCGAACGCGAGAGCGCACACCGCGCTCGACTTTCTTTCTTTCTAGCGACTCGACTTTTTTTTCTTTTTGCTCGAAAATCGGCGTAAAAATGAAAAATTCAAAGCCATAAAAAGCTTAATAGCAGCAGCCAGTGATTCACGGCAAATTTACTCGTATCCAAACTTAATTACTAGAACTTTGGTCATTAAAGCTCGCGCAGATATATATAAATGAATGAGAAAAATGATTCATTTCGCAACAATCGCGAGGATAATTTATCCCAAAGTTTGGCTATTTTTTTTTTTTGCTTTTTTCTAAATGTAAATCCAATTATGTGATGCTACTGACCCCGAGCATCGGTCGTCGTCGTGCTCGTCTTTTCAGCAAGTCAAATTTTTCGCTGCGCTCGCGGCTCAAAAGGATCAGGCGAGTGTACAACACGCCTGACCGCATCCGAATTTATTCTACTTGAATCGAACATCGAACCTCTTTGACGTTTCATTTATCGAAAATAAAAAAAGGAGAGAAAAGGTAAGAAAAAAAGAAAGAAGTAAAATTCATAGGACGGCTCGGTAATCCTCGTAAGCATGAAATAGGAAAAAAATAAACTCAAAAACACGAGATCTCGGGTAAAAAGCGCGCGCGAGAGTTCATTTGTTGGCCCGATAAATCGCGGACTCTGCTTCGAGGAGGGAGTGTGTGTGTGTGAGAGGCGAGAGAGACAGAGAATGAGAGAGAGAGAGAGAGAGACGATGGGGAGGGAGTCAAAGGCCAATATATAACTATACGTACGCGAGTAGTACATATAAGTAGTGCAACGTATAAAGACGCTCAGCTAGACCCTGAGAAATCTTCGGCGCATGGCCGTAAAGTCTCGGTCTTTCGCGCGTAAACGACACGACGAAAAAGCTATTATTATTCCCTCGCGGAATCTCGCGTAAATATATTAATCTCTCGCTCGCATAATGTATAATTTTTTTTTGTACTCTCGTAGCTTGCAGTCGGAAAAGGAGAAGAAAATTCGAGCTGCAGTTTAGGCGACGAGTCGTTTATGCGCGATCGCCGTTCGATCCGAGGCTGCAAACTGCGAACGCACGATAGAGTCGAGTCGGGCGCGCGCAGTGTACGATTCAACTTATAAATAACGCGTTCGAGAAGTGTCTTTCGCAATGCTCGTATACAGCAGCAGTGTGTGCCTGTGTGCAATCGCTATTTCCGCCTTGTGATCGTTCGTCGCGCTGAAAACTTGTTAACACCGTCGGCCGTCGACGACGATGCCGCCGAGAAATCATTGCGATGGTCGAAAAAACACGAGCGGGTAAGAAGTGCGACAACGAGCGTAGCTAGAGTGACGCGAGCTTGCGGCACACTAGAGTTACGTTCAAAATTAGTGCGTGGCTTTTTTTACGCGCTCGCGGGCCGACGACGAGCTTGCGCGACTCATTTCACCTGGAGCTATTACGGGCGCTCGCGAGTCTGTTGCTGCAGCGAGAGCAACGCGAGCAATTAATTATGAAAATTTCAAGCTGGCCCGGTAATATACGATGCGAATCACGTGAACTTCTAATTCGGACTCGGCTCTGGTCGACGGCCGACGACGACGACGACGACGACGGCGGCGGGACGTCCTCTCTCTCTCTCACACTGTGTAGTTTCGCGCGAAGCTCGAGCGAAGGAACATTTTTTTGTCGAACTCGACACGACTCGAGCTAGTCGGCACTCGGCGTAAATTATCAAACGCGTTCGCGAGCGAACTAACTCGCTGCTGATTAGGTAAGTGGTTCGCTCGCTAGCTCGCTTGTATTATTATACGTACGCACGTACATTAGTGGGTCCATGCGCGAGTATGTGTAACGAAGTGATCGCTAATTGATTGTAAAGCAAGTTTAGCCGAGTTTCGGCCTTGGGTCATTGACCCATTCGCGCGCACTTAATTTAGACGCTCGGTACGTAGCAGAGTCGAGCCGCGGGGGATGCACCTCGACTGTCCCTCGCTCTCACTTGCTCTCTCTCTCTCTGTATTTCTCTGTGTTGTCCGTGTTACGCCTTAATTTCGTAATGCCGAGGCTAAAGTTTCGGCTTTGTCGGGTCAACGTAGCGATAAACATAATAAAAGCCACTGCCAAACGCAAGCGCTAAACTGCCAAGCCGAGAGCTGTACAGCGAGAGTCAGTGAACTCGACGGCCGACACTTGGACTCGAATGCAAAAAAAAAGGAGAAAAAAAGGGAAGAGTTATCGAGTTTTAGCGAGGCTGTGTTGATAGGCCTGGCCCGCGAGATGTATAATACAACAGCGGTGAACAAGTGGGAGGAAATTGGCGTCGGCTCGTCAGCTGTCTCTCCCTCTCTTTGAGCTCTGTTCTCTCTCTCTCTCTCTCTCTAGAGTCGGCTTTGGAGCACAAGGTCGACGTCATCATCATCGCAGGCGCGTGTCTCGTGTCTGGCTGCGACTGCGAAAATTCCAGCTCGGCGCGCGTGGCTGCTGTGCGTGTGGGTGTCCGATACGTAGCAGCCCCGTACATCGACACACCGACACACCGACACACACACGGCTCTCTATATGAGTCGGGGAAAGCTTGGCAAGCTTAAAGCGTTTTGAATCGACGAGCTTCAATGAGCGTTTCAGGCACGTCGTGAATGAACACGAGTAGCAGCGGCAGCTTTGGCAGACCGGCTGTATAGAGCACTGGCGGCGGTGGCGTTGGCGGCGTGTGCGAGTGTTTATACATGTGCGCACTGGCACATGGTATATAAGGCTGGCTCGTCGGCAGTGGATGGTTTGCCAGATGGACACGTGTTTGAGAAGCTATGACGGCCTAACAGGTGGCCGCACCGCCGCCGCTTTTCTTGGATCCGACTACTACTACTACTACTACTACTATAATAGCGCGTACACGCGGACTCGGTGCACGAGCGGGCCACCGGGGCCAATGATCGAGCGAGCCGACGACGAGCCGACGACAACGGGGGTGAGGCCAAGACAACAAGTGGTTTTGGGACACTTGCGTACACGAGCCGCGGCCAACATTATATATTATACATGTGTATGCGATTACGTATACGCGGTATCAGCTGCGAATAAGTAAGTAAGAAGTAAGAATTGGCCCGCTTACCGTGACTCGTGATGAAGTTGGCCAAGTAGAGGTCGAGCTCCCTGACCGACACGTTGATGTGATAGGGATTGACGCAGAGGCCCGGCTGGGCGCACTCGGCCGTCTTCTCGAGGCGCTCGCCGTCCGTCGACTCCAGGGGTATCGCCTTGAACAGGATCACCATGACGAGGTCGAGCCGCCAGACCTTGTCAGCTTGGCGCAGGCAGTCGATGCGCCGCATCTTGCCCTTCTGGTCGGGATTCGAGAGGACGCACATGGCCGGCCTCTTGCCCGTGATGCTCAGCACAAAGTCCTCCCGGTACTCCTGGGTGATGTCCTTGCGCAGCTTGCCCAGCAGTCGCGACGCCCATTTCTGCTTCACCTCGAGCTTCTCGTTCTGCAACAGCCACCACACACGCAAACAATAGCGAGCGAGCCTCGTTTAAGCTTTTGAGCTCCATCATCGGCAAAGATTTTACGATAAATAGCCCTAGACTGTACCTATAAAGTATACGCGGGCTGAATAATTCAACGCGCCGGCCCCGAGCTTATACGCACCTCGACAAAACAATCGGCCGGCTCCTTGAGGATTCCGAGCGCGCAGAGCTGGAATATATAAGCGAGCGGCAGCGCACGTATGCGCTCGTGTGTATAACGCGCGTGGGCGGCAGCCGGTGCTAGCTACTCGCGGCCGTATCCGACCTGTAGGGCCGATCTATTTCATCGAGCTTATATCCAGACACACACACACGCAGTCACTCGTTCTCTCCTGTATAAATTGCTAGATTTAGATGTGGCTTCGAATTGCCAGCGATTAGAGCTGATTGTCGATTGAATTTACGAGCCGAGCGCCGATATGCGCCATTCTCCTCGACGATTCGCTTTGCTTTTTATCATTTTTCACCTGGCCAACAGCAGCTCGACGTTGGACTTTTAATTGCGAACGGGGGGGCCGCTGCCTCGTAAAAGCACACTCCATTACCCCCCAAGAGAAAGAGAGAGGGCCAGCGAGCATGATGTATACAACGCGCCGCTAATATAGTCAAATGCGTAAACAGGGACAAGTGCTCGTGAGAGCCAGTCGTAACAATAAAAGGGCTCCGGGGCAACGGCGAAACTTTTCCAACGCCTACATATATTTATACGACGAGACAAGAGCAATTTGACTTTTAGCTCGTTACGCAGAGCTGTATACACTTAATTCCCATAGCTGCGCGTACGCAGAGCTCAGCTGCGACGCAATATTTTTACAGATAGATTGCTTAGACGACGAGTCTAACTCGGTGCCTAATTGATCCGTGAGCGCACTCGGTCGTCGTGCTGGTCGCGGTCGTGTCTCGCTCGTCGTCGTCCCGTTGTCGGATTCTTCGGAACGTGACACGAATTTCGCAATCGTAAGCCCCCGAGGCGGCTGGGACCAGGGGACGAGAGAGAGAGCCGTTTTAAAAGAAAAGCGACAATTACTTATATTGCTCATACACACACCCACACGTTCGCTCGCAAGAGGAAAAAGTAGAGCTTTGTAATTACTTCCAAGACAAGAAGTTGCCGCAAGTCCTCCAAAGAGAGGACCTGAGATTCGCGGTGAAAAGTACAATCGACTAATTAACTTTTAGCTTCTTCGTTCGCCGTCGTCGTTGTCGTCGTCTTTTTCTCTCCTTCGATGTCTTGAACCTCTTGAGCCGAGCTAAACTTTTTTTACTTCTCTGTCTGTCTCTCTCTCTCTCTTTCTCGCACACAGCTACACAGCAGCCACACACACACTGAGACACCTGCCAAAGTTTTATAATCGTCGGGGAGAGGCCAAGGTCCGTACACGTATAGCCGGCCGAGTAATTGTTTCTCCTCTACGTGAGAGATTTTTCATATTGTATGTTTTAATTGTCGCGCGCCTAGACTGATGAATTGATTCCGCGCCTACTGCAAAATGTAATATTCATGCGGGTGACGATAGTGACTAAGAGACAAGTTGGAATAAAAAAAGAAGAGAGAGAGAGAGAGAGAGAAAGAGAAACGATTGCTCGAATAATACGTTTCATCCGTAAATCTCATTCATCGTCTTGTGCGCGCATAAGAAAATCTTTTTTCTTCGGAGCTCGGAGCTCGAGCCATAAAAATTAAATTTCCATGAATCCCCGCGCGCTTTATTGCATCTCTCGAATCCTAAATATATATCATCATTTCGTATTACATGGAAAATAAGTTGCCGTTCTGCGCCGGAGCGTTTGTCATATTCCTCATCTATGGATGCACATATATACACACAGAGCAGCAGCAGACGTACAGATCAAACGAGCGAGATAAGAGGCGGGAAGGTTTTACCTTCGTGTAATCAGGCAAAAACATCGTCGTCTGGAAAAATAGAGAGAAAAGAGTTTTTCTCGTTTTGTGCGGGCGCGAGCTAGCGTCTGACTCTCTCTCTCTCTCAATGTATACGGCGTATACACTGGCACTGGGGGGTGAGACACGAGCGATTTGAGAGCGACGACGCGGGGTGGGTTTTATAGCCCTTGCGAGGCGAGCTTATATAATATATAATATAGAGATTGCAGTATAAGCGCGCAAGCCCCCTCCTTTTCTATACAGCGCATGAGGAATGAGAAAATTTATTTGACTTAGGCTCTCTCGTGTGCTGTTTGGCCCTTTAATGTCGCGTCGGTGCAGCAACAACAATTACACCTCGCGCGAGTCGAGTTTCGTTTACAAATAAATAAATACGTAAATAAAGAATCGCAGCGCTAGCTAGTCGAGAGGCGATAAAATCGAATGGGCCACGCGGCTGCGAGATAATATATACACTCGGGTATATATCTCATCGTCGCCCTCGCGAAGATTTTCCAAGCAGCAGCAGCAGCAGTGCGTTCGAGAAGTGCGAAATCTCGGAAAGTTATGTAGCGCAGCGCGCAGTGTCAACCGCAACTTTAAGGGAGGCAAAACAAAGCGGTGTAGTAGTAGTAGCAGCGGACTACGCTGCTATATATAGCGCGCGCGGTGGAGACATTGCAGCGGAGCTTCCGTCGCGCCCCTACCCCCGGAAGCGCTATACGATTGACCTGTACCCTACACCACAGCTCTCGCAGCGAAATATCTGAATTTCTGATTCTATTTTTCTCGCTTCGGAGATATATAAAGGCGACCTGCAGAGGAAAGCACCACGCCGCAGCGCGCGCACTACTCTTCGCTCTTGGCTTTATGTGTATGTCTAGTCTCTTTTTTCCTCGACTCTCGTTTTTATTTTTTGTTTTTTTCCATTGATATGCGAGCGCTGAGAATTTTCCAAGCTGTTGATCCGAAGAGAGCATCTATATACGTTCCACCCTGCGTGTCGGGGGCGACGATTATGAATTTGTCTGTTATTTCGTCGTCCAGATTAATTCATCTTTCTTTCCTTTGTTTTTGCGTATGCACACGAGGCAATGTTTTCCTAATTAAAAGCTGCTGCTGCTGCTGCTAGAGCCTCTTCTATCGATGGTACGTACAGCGAGAAAGGCCGAGTTAAAGCTGTAGCGGCCGTATAAGCGTCCATCGACTGCCATGCCGGACGCAACAGCTGCAAGCACTCACACAGATTTATTTTGGACCGCAAGTTCGAGCTCCTATGCGCGCAGCAGCAGCTCCTCTTCTCTTTTTCTTATAGTATATACGCTTTCATAAATATATATATGCGACCGCAGGGCAATACACGAGCGGCACTAGTTACAATAATAGATAATAAAAATAGCTGCGCGCAGCAGCACGTGTTTTTCTCACGAGGGCAGAATTTTTAATTAACCTTGATTCTCGCCCCCACGTTATAATAGGGGATTGTTGATCCAAAAGATGACTATAACAAATACGTCATACACATTGTGTGCGCGTGCGAGCGAGCGAACGTGTACGCGCACAGAGAGCAAATGTAGCCGCAGCAGCTGTTGTGAACCTAAAATTAAATTTTGAAAATTCAAATGTATCTAAGTCTCTCTTGGTTCTTGCTATCTAGTGAGTGTGTGTGTGTGTGTGCGCGCGTGTGTTTGCACACAGCCGCGCTCGGTCGTTATGATGCACGTATAAACCGCGAGAGACGCGCGCGTCATTTCTTCGATACTCGCGCGCAAATGACCTTCTTTTTCTTCTTCGGCTTCTTCTTCTTCTTCTTCTACTTGCTCCACTCGGTGGCGGCGAGCTTGCGCGCGCGCGTTTTTTCGTCCTCGCTTTTTGGTCGTCAGCTACGCTATTTTCGAACGCGCGGGAAATACAGAGCGCTCCGCCGCTCGTTCGCACGCGCATACCGTTGGGCTAAAAATGCAACCGACCGAGAGAACAAACGCTAGCGAGTCCGCGACGCGACGCTCAAATGCACGACGTTGTCGTCGTCGTCGTCGTCGTGCCGAGAGAAAAACGACTTGATACGGATCATCTGCTCTCGACTCATTGTCTCGTCCACGTATACGTTCTCGTTCTTTTCATTGGAAGAAATCTGGCCCATTGTTTACGCCTAGCGCGGCCGGGGCATTTTTTTAATGGCTACTTTCTGTAATGAGTATACGACGTACCTACACTGTACGTACAGTAGTCGTAGTAATAAAAGAAAGCTCGAGATAGAAAATCAAGAGTAAAACGCCATAAATCGTTATTGCTGGCCGTTGGTCACGAAAAAGCTCGTCGCCTATACATTTGCTCGGTCGCACGTATATAAGTTGCTCGCATCGCGGAGCAATCCACTCTGTAAAATCTATTTGCCAAGCATCGCAAGCTCTCCCCCTGCAAGCTCCCACGCAAGCTCGTACGTATATCCACGCACAGTACACACACCGACGCACCCACACTCACATGCACACACACTTAACGATAATCCACGTGCTATACTGCTCACTCGTTCTGCCATGTTCTCTGCAACTAATTATCATTCGAGTCGACATTGAGGCCACAAAAAGCATCGGCTACAAATGATACGTCTCTCGGTCTCTACTCGTATATATTCGCTTTCTCTCTCTCTCTCTCTCCCTACATCTGCATTCATGCAATCGTAATTTCGCTTCCTTCGCCCGGCTATACATATTGTTTCAGCTACGGAACTGCAAACACATTTCAAGTCTTGCGCTCTCAGCTCGAGTCGAGCTCTGTATCAACCTGTTCGCTCGACAGTGGCGGCGGCGGCGGTTCCTCTTTTTTATTGCCCCGCATCTCCGCCGCGTAGCTATGTATCGCGTATCGCGCGCGCTCTATAAGGGCGATGATATATAAAAGCGCCTCGCGACTTGGATTACGATTTTTATGTATGACTGACTCGAGCTTTTCCTACGTCTTATCCGCACTTGGCTTTCTCTCGTTGCAAAATAATTTGCACGAGCGACGAATCGCGCACACACATCGATCAACTCGCGCGACTCGCTCTCGAGGCAATATTTAACCGTTCTCATTCAATCAAGCCCCATCGAACGGCCCATAAATTCGGCATCGCCAAGCCTTCGAGTAAAAATTAGTGCTACAGAAAGAATTTCGTTTATATACGAATTTGGTGCACTCGAGGGCGCAAGGAGGACACACGAAAAAGAGAGAAAGAGAGATAGACGTAATTTCGGACGCGAGCTTTGTGAGCGCTTTAAACGATATTTCGTCGCTGCTAAGTATACGAGAGAGAGAGAGAGAGCGAGAGAGAGAGAGAGAGAGAGAGGCGTCGCGTCTCGAAAGTTTTTCTTCTCTCTGCCGCTGCGCTGGTGTAAAATCAAGAAAAGCGGCGCCAGAGACCCTTAATATTTAGATTCAATTACGCGGCAACGAGAGAACGAGAGTGAAAAAGAGGATTTAAAAAATATCTGTATAGGTACAAGCGAGCTCTCGGGGCCCATCCCCCATTCTATATACGACAAATTGTCGCGCTCTCGGATTTAAAGCTCCATGTGACCGTTATGTGCCTGCCCGCGCGTGTACATTATTATAGAGGGGAAAAGAGCTCGGCTGCCTGCTTTAATATCTATATAGATATAGAGTGCAGCAGCTCGCTCGCTCGCTCGCTTATACCCTCGATGTTTAGCAGTATTGTTGCGGTGAGGCTTCACTTACACACGCAGCAGAGGGAGAGAGGCCTCCTGCATGGACTGCCACGAATTATAGGCTTTATAAATTAAGCGTCGCTTATGAAATTCATCGAAAAACGGACCGATACGCGCGCCCGAGCTGCTCTCCGTTTGCTGCGGTTATACACATTGACAAATTTTGCCTATCTAATCTGAAACCTGCTTCCATGGTGCGGCTAACGCACTCAACTTTGATGAATCAAATTCACACGCGCGGACTGAATTCAAATCGGACTAGTAAATTGATCTAAGCTCAATTTTCACTTTTCTTCCACTGGATAACTTTATCCCAAATAAAAATAAATTTTAAAAAACTTACAAACAAGTTCGATCGTGTAACTAAAAAGAAGTGGCGTGCGCAGTATGGGTGCCATGGGTGCCATGGCACCCCCAAATGACTTGGAGGGGCGCCGAAATGCCGAAAAAATGACGAAAAAAAGAAGAAAACGAGGGAAAAAGAAAAGAAAGAGAAAAAAACATTTTAAATAATCTCGTGCTGGGTTACGTAGGTTACTGCACTCTGGTTTGCAAATTGTAATTATAAACAATCTCACGAGCTGGGCTACGTGGGTTACCACTGTGGTTTGCAGATCATCCAATGAGTATTATGGGGGAGCTGGGCTATTTGCTATTGTAAATTATTTAAAAATGGAAGAAATTAAATTATTAAAAAAAAGGCCTGGGGAATTCGTGTGAAAAAGGGCGCCATTTATGGTAATGGCACCCCCAATTTCGAGCTCCACGCTACTGGCTGTATGAAGAGTGACGGGTGCCTCGTTACCACGGGCCTCGGTAGCGCAGTAGGCAGCGCGTAAGTCTCATAATCTTAAGGTCGTGAGTTCGATCCTCACCCGGGGCACATTATTTTTGTCGTTTTCACGCAGCGCGTAAGTCTTAGCGAGCGCGAGCGAGCTCCTCGATAATCTTAAGGTCGTGAGTTCGAGCCTCACCCGGGGCATTATTTTTGTCTTTTTCACAGGCATCGCGAAACGACGCAGAAGGATAGAGAAATTTTTTGTTGCTTGCTAGTTCTGCTCGGCATTTATTGGGCAACGAGCTTCAAAGAGACGTCATTTAAAGTCGCGCCTCGAGAGTCGTCTCTATTATGTAAATAGGAAGGAACATAAGCTGCCGACAATATCGCGCGTATATGCACATAGACGGCGCGAGATGTAGAGACAACAACGAGTCGAGTATACGGCCATATAAGAAGAATATCGTAAAGTTGCGCCGTAGAAGGCTTTAGCCCTTTTCGCTCTCTCTATAGTGTCTCTGGGACAATATAACAGGCTGATCTAGTATAGAGCCGGAGCGACCATTTGAAAGATAATAAACAGAATACACGTAGGGAGTGTGTGAAAGGCCTCTTAGCGCCTTGGCAAGGCTGCTGCAGCCGCTATTTTTTCCCCGTTTTTTCTCTATCTTTATACATATACGACTGTGCACACACACGTGCGGTATGCGCGCTACTGTACTCGTCGTTTGGCAAGCTTGCATACGCCGACTCCGTACGTACGTACGTATGTGGTGTGTAATCCTTTTTCTCCCTCTGACTCTTCTCATCCTTTCTCTCTCGCTTGCTCTCTTATTCTCGCGTTCCGGATTATTACCGCGACACCGTTTGCTCGTGATTGCGGACGGGAGAAAAATAGCCGAGCATTTAGGGGCTAATTAAGCGCGATCATACCTCTGAATTATCTGCACGCTGCTCTTCCGTGTGTAATATATGATAGAGAGATAGCCGGTATATGATATGCGTAGGATCGGTTAGTCGGCTCATTGATTCACTTGGCAGTATATGGCTCGTGCGAGACACGAGAGCGGCTGTTTAGCAGGTGGCTGCTGCTGCTCGAGAGTCGAGGCGCCGTATATCGGCAAAGTTGGCCGGTTGCGCGGCGAATGTTTGGCATGAGCCGCCGGCGGTGCGCGACAACGAGAAAAAGCCGCCACGAGGCGCGAGAATTAGCCACCGAATATTAGGCGCTACTTGCAATAATGCGCTCGAGTCGCTGCGTTTAATGATCGTCGAGCCCAGAGTAGAGAGCCGACAGAAAGAAAAATAGAGGCATTCGAGTGCGCAACCGGCCACGCGCCACGCGCCACTGGCCGCGCGCATTTATTCATCGTCAATTTGACAATCGCCGTCCAACGTACACGGAGAAATAAGCCATTTCCCTGCCGGCAATCTTGCCTAATAAATTACCATCCCAAATCTCTTTTCTCTCGGCCGTATGTGTGTATAGCCCCGCTCCACGCAGTAGCTGTGGAACTTTGCAGACCTCTGTGCCTTGGACAAAAAAAGACTTTTTCTCTCATGTTAAACGTGACCGGAAATTTCCTGCCTCTTGCCTATATACGTATGTGCCGCTCAGCTAGTACGTGTGTGTGTGTATGTGTGCGCGCCTGCCTCTTTCAACATTTTTCCCTCGCACTCTTTTCGCAACTCTTGCGCATGCATGCACTTTTCTTCCGGTTCGACAGCGGCACACGAACTGTACGTCCCTCGCTTTTTTTTGGCCACCCTCTCTCTCTCTCTCTCTCTCTCTACGTATATAGTACCTCTCGCAATGATAGACCGGATTCCAGCTCGGGACTTTGAATTTCAAAAAACACATGCCACGCTCCGTGCACATACGCTGCTGCTACTACCCTTTTTTTTTTTTATTCTCCACGGTATAGCCGAGGGAGAGGAGGAAAAATAAGCGTACAAGGACGTCGGAGCAAGCCGTAATGTTTGTCTGTTGACTCCGAGGCTGGCTGGGCTATTTTTCGCTCACCTGCGCGACGCAAAATGTTATTGATGCAGGACAGCGGCGGCGGCCGAAGCTCGCTCGGCTTTTATATTCCAACGTATTTTAGCAAACATTTTTCGTCCTGTCCGAAAGAGTCGCTCTGTCGGGCGCTGCTGCTCCGGGCGGAGCTAGCTATATGGCCACCGCAGGGGAAAATATTTCGAATCGAAGCAAAATTTAATGAAAAATGACAAATTAATTAGCCTCTTGAACTTGGAGTTGGAAATGCACTTGTGTCAAGGGGCGCGCGCGCACTTAAGCGCCACCATCCGCTCGCAGTACTCGCCTGTACTGGCTCTGCTTTTCAACCGAACCGTTCAACTCTTTAATTTACCGATGCACTTACGTATCCTCTCTCCTCTCTCCTCCCTCGCTCTCCTCCTCGCTCTCTTTTTTGCTAGCCTCAAAAAAAAATATCCACTAAATCCGACTAGACGTATCTCTCTAAAATGCTCTCAGCAGAGCAGTTAGAGGATGAAAGAGAGAAAAGAAGGGAGAAATGTACATGGCCGCAAACGAGAGTGTATTGTATATATAAGAGTGAGAGGGAGAAAACAGGGTGTAATCTATATAGGAGAAATAGCGACTGGGATATAGGATATAGCGCGTATATAGTCGTCGTAGTCGTCCGTTGCACACATAAATTCGACGCGCTCATTTATATATATGGGCAGGTACATACTACATACACCGTCGTCCGCCCCCGTCGCGTCGTTGCGGGACTTTATACACACACACGTACGTAGATTTACAGAGCGAGAGAGAGTCAGCGCGGCGGCACTAGCGTATATGAGAGAAAAGGGGGATATATATACGTATATATATGAAGCGTAGGAGTAGTGTGTGCTATGCGCCTATCGATTCGCTTTTTCAACTGCACAGGCCTCGTTTCGGCAGGCGCCGAGCTGCGCGATATAATGTGCCGTGCCTTTGAGTTAATCTACATGTGTGTGTGCGTTATACTGTACTGCCACTGGCTGCTTATCGTGTGATGTTTATGATGGAAGATGTGTGCGCGCGCGTGGAGAGATTTTTTTTCCTCGCCAGCTCTCTCGCTCGCGACCGGAGAATTCGATTGATGCGAAAAGGCCTTTTTTGCGGCCTCGGATTTTTTGCGCGCACACGAGGATTACTAGCCAGGCAAGCGCGCGCGCGCGCCTATATCTTTATCGGCTTGCCAATGCGCCACCGACATGCAAGAATATATCCATCTACATAGAGAGATGCGTCGGACTAATTTTTCTAAAAGCCATTATTAGGCAAATTAAATGCGGTTGCAGTGCGCTCCGCTCGGCTGCCGCTGCTTTCTCTCTTTTCTCTCTCTCAAACGGGTCCTATATCAATTACGAAAAAATCTCCTGGTCCTTTGTACGTAGCCGCGACGCCTGGGAAAATAATTCATAAATGCTGTATAGCCCCGCAGAGCTTACATAGCTCGCTCGAGCATAATACGCCTTCAAACATCATCAGACAATCGCATCAATAATTCACTCGCTCATCTCGATCGTACTCATCACCTCGCAGAGGCGAGCGTATATAAAGAAAAAAAAATTACTGCGCTATTCTCTCTTCAAACATTCGAAGCGTCAATCGGAAAATTTACGATGCTTAGGATGTACAAGACCATCTTGGCTCTCGGAAAAGTTACATCTATATACGCGTATACTCATACAGAGAGAGAGAGAGAGAGAGAGAGACTGCACACATATACATTATGTACACGTATTTATTAATTTGGCAGACGGCCCGCGTTCCGTTAGATACACACACGTACACGTATATATGTATGTATGTGCACACTCTTAGAGAGCAGTGCGTTATGACGCGAACAAAGCGGATTTCTTTATAGGCAATTCCAACGATGCTTCGGCTATACGCTCTAGCGCCTGTAAATATTGCCCGAGAGAAAGAGAGAGAGGCAAGGAGACGAGAAAAAAAAGATGCGCTATCTGCCGCGCGCGCACAACGCGTATATACACGGAGAAGACGTCTTTTGCGGACGCCACTCGATACATATTTTGCCTATTGCTCGTGCGTAAGCACTTTTCCGCGTCCTCTCCGAAATTATTGCGAGTCTTATCTTTGCAGTCGCGATACATCATCGATTAATCTCAATAAAAACGAGGAAAAAAATATCAAAGAGAGAAGAAGAAAAAAAAAGAATAAACAAAGTGGCGGCGTTATAAAGTGGGTCCATACGCAAACTAGCGTCATCGTGCATCTATCTAATAAATCTCGCTGGCCTTCCCCCACCGCCTCGTACAGCTCATTCTCATAATTCATTCGTCTCTTTTTCATCGCGTATATTATATAGCCCGGGCTGAGTAGCAAAGAATTACCTCGGCTATGCATAGCCACTTGAACTTAACCCACGTGATTCTTTGCTTTCTCGCTGCGCGTTGTTGTGTTCGAAGACAGTGAGAGAGCGAGAGATACAAAGAGAGAAAAAAAAAAACAAAAAAATACGTAAGCGCGTATTGCGGATGTACCCTTATTTTTCGGGCGTTTTATGGCTCGTGTACCATCGCGTATAGAGCGTATAGCAGCAGCAGCATCGCTGCGAGAGAAAACGAATGCGCCACGTTTCGTCATTTCCGGATCCGCGCGCATATACTCGCGCAAGCCAGTGTACGGGCAAGACCGGAAAAAGGAGTCTGAGCTTTCGTCTGTGCCACACGCGCTATACATTCATACGTATATACGTCTATATATATATTACACTGCTGCTGCTGCTGCTGTTTTCTCATATACATGCTGTATATGCCATGCATATAAGAGAAAGAGCGAGCGTATGGTAGCGGCTGCTACTGTTTTTGTTTTGCTCGGGCTCCTCTACACGCGCTGGAGAAAGATAATCTTAGAGAGAGAGACGTTTCTTTATCGTTTTTGAGGGCAAGATATGTGTTTGTGGCTGGATGTATAATATTATTTTGAAACACAGCAAGAGCCGTGTCTGACTATACGAGAGAGACTTACTACTGCGACGGCAAAAAATATGTGTCAACGTGGAGCAGCGATTTTGCTCTTGCAAAAATACGCGCCTGATGGGAAAGCGATAATAATTTCTCCTTTGCAGCTCGAGCCCCAACGATTTTTTTTTCTCAGCAATTTTGCACGAGGCTCTGGAAAAAGGAGAGAAATCGACTCGGACACTCTGCGCAATCTACGTTGCGTGTCGCGTAGCCGAGCGCTCTGCATATCCTATAGCCGATAGCATGTCGACGCGCGCCCTGCGACACAGAATTTCGTGTTTGCTTTCGGAAATGTCGATGACGCTCCGGGGCTGCTGCGCGCATCGCGTCCAGAAGACTGCGCGCGATGAATTATGCCCTTTGAGCCGCTGCTGTACGATCGAGTCTTTGCCGATCCCGAGACCCGCCGCCGTCGACGCCTCTCTCTCTCTTACGAATCAGAAAGGATGAAGCTTTTCGTACTTTTTTCCATCGACCATCGCCCCGAGTTGATTTCTCCTTGCTGTAAATTTAATAACGGCCGACGCGACGGCCCTTGCCGATGTTGACCTAAATCATAAACGTCGGAGGGGGCAAACAAGCGGCCACGCGTTATCACGCCCTCCCGGCCCGATGTTTAAAGATCGTTAAAAAGCCTCTTTAGGCTCTTCAGGTTTGGCCGGCTATGGATGCGCGCAGACTTGCACACATAGCACACACACACACATACAGACGCACGTGCAGAGAAGCACAGCTCGTAGACACACGTTACCGCAGAGAACGAGTAAGAGAAAAAACAGAAAGAAAAAAAGGAACGGAGCAAAAAAGGAGCAACGAGCAGCAGCAGCAGCAGCAGTAGTATAGCAGCGCATCGTGAATCAAAACACGTAGTGGCCGGCGAGAGAAACTCGATAATCCCTCTCTCTCTCTCTCTCTCTAGCGCGCGCACTGCACACTTTCATGGAGCGAAACGTTTTCAAGTATATAGCCGCCGCGCGTAGTAGCTCTCTCGCTCTCTGCAGTATAAAAAGAGAGAGAGAAAATGAAAGAGAGCAACGACGGACGGGCGGACGGACATGCCGTGAAGAACGTAATTTAAGGGAAGTTAGCAGTGAGTATATGTGTGGCCGGGAGCTTGCGAGAGCTCTTTTATTTTTATCTCCCGCCTTCACTGCATGATTCGTTGTTATCATTACTCCATGCCCGATTAAGGTTTTAAAGCTCCAGCGCGGAGTTATGAAAAGGAAAAAAAAGGCAACAAGCAACAGAAAAAAAGGAAGAAAAAGCAGCAAAAAAAAAAAAAACAACAGAGGCCGGATCGAATTATTTTGCACGACACGAGGAAACGTCAAAAGTAGCGCAGAGAGAAGACCGCGACGCATGCGAGAGAGATTATAAAGCCCCACTAAGGATTAGCGCCAAAACTTTGGTGGCAGCGGGGCTGCTGGCCGAAAATTAAAAAAATGTAGATTTTTCGTTGGGCTGTGAGAGACTGCGAGAAATAAAGAGCATCGGAGAAGAGCAAAGAAGAGAAAAGAAGAGAGAGAGAGAGAGAAAAAAAAGAGCAAACGCGATGCGAATCTTAATCGCTCATCACTCATAAATCCATCACCTATATAAGTGTGCGTTCAGTCTATAGGTATATAAGGGAGAGAGTAAAGGGAAGGCAGTAGAGTAGCGCGGAGCACTCCACCCCCTTATCTCGTCGCGATCATAAATCCTCCTCTCCGAACTGGAGCCTTTCACTCTCACCCCCCCTCAACAAAAATAAATATATTTATAAGAGCAATCCTTAAATCTCAAAGCATGTATGAGAGTCGAGCTACGCTGCTGCTGCGTGTGCCACTAGCAGCAGGAAAAGCCAGTCCTTGCTCTCTCGCTCCTCCTTTTGCTTTTGCTCTCATCAGTGAACAGCTTCTCTCTCGCACTTGCAAGCTCCATCTCTTTATACTTGTCTATTTTGCGTGCAAAGTGCATACGCTTCTCTTTCTCTCTCTCTCTCTCTCTCTCTCACTCAGGCACACGCACACGATTGCAGGCGGTCGCGCGCGAACGTATATATATATACATATACAAGTCGTCTCTCGTGTACCGCAGTGCTCGCAGACGTCGCCGAGTTTAGGTACAGAGCAGCAGCAGAAGCAGTAGCACGTAGATATAGCAGCAGCAGTGAGAGAGAGAGAGGGAGTGTGAGAGAGTAGCAGACATGTAGTCGCGACGTCGGAGGCTGCTGCTGCGGCTACGCGGCGCCTACCGACCACCATCTATAATCTCTATGCGGATATCGATTTTGCACCCCCACACTTGCTGCTGCTACTGCTTCATACGTACGTTATATGTGTGTGTGTGAGTGCGGGTAAGCGAGGAGTGAGAGAATACGGGTTCGTTCCGCGTGTAACTCCCCCCCCCTCCCCCTCCTCCACCGAGCGAGGCCCGAGAGCCCCCGACCCCTGTTACCCGCTATCGCTGTATTTCCTAAATTTATGCAAACTAGGGCTTTTGTGTGTGTAAGTGTGCGTGCGTGTGCATGTATATCGCGCTAACCATTCATCTCGAAGGCCTTGCCTTGCGCGCACGGCTTTGCTGCTATGTAGCTGATATAGCTGCTGCACTCGCGTACACAGACACACAGACCGACACACCGACACGGCACAGCGGAGGCTTTTGGACATGCGATACTATAACTACCTGTTTGGTACGACGTCGGATAATACCTTGTTACAATTGAATGCCGCCAGTCGTATGCCGCTGCTGCTATGTGTGCTCTCCACTACACGTGTCATGCGCCCATGTGCGTGCCAGTGAAAATGTAAGCCGGCCACCGGAGCTCATTGTGCAGCGGATTCCGAGGAAAAGGGCCCATTATTGCTTACAAGCGACTCTCTCTCTCTCTCTGGCCGATGCTAATGATTAATTTTTCAAACGCAGTCGGTCTGCCGAAGACGTTATTACCGATCGTTAAACTCGCGCGCCCCGGCAATTTCCAAAATTAACCGGCAGTCAACGCTCTATAGCGCCTTTTAAAACCCGCATACTCTCCCTCTCTCCCTCTCGGGGGATAATTCGTGAAATCGAATTTTACATCTCTGCGAGCTGCGAGCTGCCCAAATCAAATTACACCAACTTGTATATATAGAGCCCGCGTATACTAGCCACTTTTCCGACGTGGCTATACAATGTGTAAAAAAAAAAAAAAATATGAAATAAAAAAAACGGAAAAAATACAAGCCGAAGAAGCGCGCGCGGCCGATTGTGTCCGAACTTTTCGTTATATTTCGACTTTACGCGTATATAACTTTTTTAAAAAGCGAGCAAACACGTGTACAAATCCGAATCTCTACCGTGTATCCGTGTGTGCATGTATACACGGATAAAACGCAATTTAACAAACTCTCTTTCAACGAAAATATTTCACCTCCTCATCGTGCGCGGGGTAAAAACTTTTTCCCCAACAATACATATATAGCAGCAGAAAGAGAGAGAGAGAGGCGAACAAAATAAAAGTGAGAGATGGCATCCTTCTACGTATGTCCATTCTATATGTAACATCCGTGTGTCCTTTTTTACCCTCTCTCTCTCTCTCTCTTCCTCTGCCTCTATGCTGCAGTATTCTCTGTCTCTTGAAACGACTGTATACAACAGCAACAGCAGCAACGGCAGCGGCGGCAGCAATTCTGTATGTGTGCGCACAGCCTCGACGGAATTAAAGTAGTCGATATCATCCGCACGGCCTGTCTTGAAATTAAGGGAACGAGTCCTGCAAAATTTCGAGGCTATACTACTCGAGCCCCGATATATACTGCGCGGCACGTTTCCACTTTCCTGAGACAAATGCTGATTTTACTCTATAACTCGTTCCTTCCTATTTCTCCTCTTTTTTCCACTTTCTTCTTCTTTCTTTCTTTCTTTTTTTCCCCCTTTTTTCTATTTTTTTGTATAAGCTCTTCTTTTCTGTTTTTCTTTTTCTTGCCTTGCTCGATATCTTTCGCTCGTACTTGTGTACTACAGCTTTGTTTTAGGGCTCGTTTTTGGGGGCAGGTGGAGAAGCGTGGCTGAAATGAAGGCTTAACGAGACTCTATATACTTCCTTTAAGTGTGCTGTTACGCGTCAATTTGCCAAAATTTGCCGCTACTACGGACTTGCTTTCCTTCTTTTCAATATATTTCATAGAAAAATTAGCATAGGACATGTAATCGAGGTTACAAGCAATGAAATTATTCCGCAACGATTTTCATGCGCAATAGACTCGAGAAGGAAGAAAAAAGGAGAAAAGCAAACAAAGGTTAATTTTTTCAACAACGTTGCCAAAATTCCGCCGGGACAATTCCCGAATGCCTTGGAAATTTTCATACGGAGATAGAACCGATCTTATTTACTGTTTATATCGGATGCGCCGATCAAATGAATTGTGAAATTTCAAAGCGAGAGACTGCATGGGCCGCACACGCGTGCAATCATAAATATGAATCTAAAATTACCCAATTTTTTTGCACGTTGCAGTCTTTTTTGACACACTTTTAGGACGCAAAAGGGAGAGCGCAAACATTCGTGTCAAAGTCAAAAATTGATATTTCATTCGTCACTCGAGTCAATTACCGAGTCTCGAGGCTTTATGCGCGTCGCGCGATCCCCGTGGAGCAGAAAAAAAGTATCTCTAAACCAATCGTGCCACAAATCGAAAACTTTTGGAGCGTACCCCTCTTAACAATAGGCGCGCACGATATCGACGGAATATAAAAAAAAAAAAAAAAATTCCCAATGCAAAACCGGTTGAAGGTTTTTTTTTTATTTCAAAGCTCTTTTCTTCTCACGCTCTCGCGTCGCTTCCCCGAAAATCGCATGATCGAGCCTGCACCTCGGTGGCGTGCTTCGGTTCCGGATCGGATGCGACGATTGACAGATTTCATAGCCGGAAAAAAGCGTCGAACTGATGGAGCAGGGAAATCCGAAAATTACTCCGAGTACCTTTCTGAAGAGAGTCTGGTGGCATAGGCAGACTTTTTTTCTTTACCAAAGCCCAGGCATTGAAACAATTACCGTAACTCGATTTGATTCAACTCTCTTTGGCTCTCGTTTGATAGATTAGCCGTGATAAAATTTGAAAGTAGGTCATAAGAATTATTCTCTTTCCGATTCAGCAGCTCGTCGAAAGCAATAGCTGAGGGTGAGAGAGAGAATAAGGGAGAGGGAAAGAGAGAAAAGGAAGAAAAAAAAGATCGCACGTGGCTCGCACAAATCCCCCGCGTCTGCACGCGCGGAAGAATTGAAAAATTCAAAAGCTCTAACACCTTCCTTTTCTTCGTCATAAATTATCTTCCTAATCTCTAAATCATTGCTCGCTCGGCTACGAATATAAACGGTTTTCCGATAAAGCTCACCACCTCCGGCTGAGGCAGTTGTGCTGCCACCGACACCGACACCGACACAGACGCCGCCGCCGCCGCCACCGCCGTTGCTACACACGCGGTCTCTCCTCGCCCTTTTAGGGAAAAATCGAGCCGAGAGTGGAATCGGATACCTACGTGTGTACGCGTAACAAAAAAAAATCGAACCTTTTTAATGCAGGATTTTTTCGTCCAACTAAATACCGCATCAGCGTCGTATGTGGACTGGATATATGCAGCAGAAGGGATTAAAATATTGATCGAAAAGCCACCGACGACGAGAGCGTGAATGTGAATTGCGGGAGTTGAGAGATAGCACAGCAGCAGCAGTAGCAGCAGCAGCAGAGTAAAGCTTGTCTGCATGCCACAGCAGTAGCAGCAGCAACAGCAATAGCAGCAGTAGCGGAGAGGAGACGGAATGGAAAAATTGTAGCGCCGGAAACGGAAGTCAATGACTGCTGCTACTGCCTCGAGTTTTTTCTTCTCTTTTTTTGCAGATAGGCTGAAGAGAGAGAGAGATGGAAAGCGGGGAAGAGTTAGTTCTGAGAGGACGTAACGAGGGGCTGGACTTTTCAAGTGCTTGTATATGGTAATTTGGAAAAATCGTACAAGGTGGGATGCTTATTGGACAGAGCAAGGCTATTCATTATTTGAGTTATTATAACGGCACATACACATACGGCATACGGTATTATGTGCAAGTGCGCGTCTCGTGGCCCACGTGTAGTCCTATCGATTTTACGCATTACGAACCTATTGAAATTTCATACTCGTAGCGGTTTGATTTTCCGCGGATCTCGACCAATTATTCATTACCTTTTTTTCCTTTTTTTTTTCAATTCGAACAATATTCGCATCGCAAGCTACAAACATGTCAACGAAATTTCGCCTCGGGCTGCTTGGAAAATTATCCCGGAAAATCGCGATAAGCTAGAAACGCAAGCAAACGCATTGACACTTTATTATGCGCGCGGTCGGAGGTCGAAATTAAAAAAAAAAGCCCAGCGACTCTCGAATAGCGTGGAATTATCGCTGCGTTATAATTTCGAGTATAGAAATTGTATCAGCTGGTGCGTGTAAACTCGCCTGAGAGTCTGTGCGGCGCACGCACATTAAAGCTCGCACGACGCACGCATAGACACATACGAGCGAGCTGAGCGTACACACACGTACACGTATTCGTGTACCACATACATACACACGCGCGTATGTTGTCTACTTCGCGAGCGCACACGAGGCCGCCCGTCGACCGAAATAGCCCGTCCGACTCTCTATACATCGTCGACGGAACATAATTATATACTCGTTGAGAGAGCTGATATTTTCACGATTGTACACGCCAGCCCGTGCATTTATAATTTATTTTTCATCTCTTTTCGGGCCGATGGAAAAATTCACGCGCGGGGAAAGCTGCGCGTCGCGGAGATCGGCTCGCTCGTTTCGGGATCGATGGCTTTTCGATTGGGGCCTGGCCAATTAGCGCGAGTTATCCGCGCGCCACGAGCCAGCGGGGCTGCCAAATTGACGCGTGAAAAATCAACGTGAAAAATCTCGAAAGGGCCACCAACCTGTAATTCTTCTTTGCACTGGCGCTCCTCCTCGAGGCTCATCCGCTTCTCGTGCTTCTTGTAGTATCTCCTCTTGGCCGCCTGTAAGTTGAACCAAGTGTACGAGAAGGACTTCACGTATGGTAGAAGAGCCTCAATGAATGGATGGAACTCATCCTGAACAAAAACGAGAGAAATATTAAAAAAAAAAAAAGAAGGGAGAAGAAGATTTTTTTTCCTCCTGCCATTAACACATTTCTACTCATTTTTAAAGGGACAGAGAAAACTTGCTGAACAATGCCTTGCTTTTTTCGCTATTTCCCAAAAAGTGGAGAGAAAACGTTTAGTACCGGCTGCTCGTTTTTTTTCCTTCCTTTTTTTTTTCGTCGCAAGGGTAACGTACACGCGGCGGATGTATGCACGAGAGAGGCTAGCTAGCAGTGGTGGTAAAAATGACACTGAAATTAAAAAGCCGCGAGAGAACGAGAAAAATGATGGTGCCTGCACGAGAGCAAGAAGAAAAGATTTGTGAAAAATGTCCATTTTGACGATTGCCTTTCTTTTCTCTACTCTCGTGTATCCATATTTTGTATTATACACTCGGTATGATTGTGCACCAAGCTCGTTGTTGTGTCGCTTTCTCCTTTTTTTCTTTCGTTAAATAACGCGTTAATTGAGCATCACCGGTATAACGCGACTTTGACTACGGAGGCGAACGTAATATGTATAAAAGCTCGACTCTTTGTTTTGCCTCTTGCGTCGACTCGAGCTTCTGCTATATAATAAAAACAAACACGATAAAACTCGATCATATTTCTCGGTCGCGTCCACGAAATTTTCCTGCTTCGGCACGATGTACACGCGTTCGAGACATTTGACCGATTCTTGACTGACTGCCCAACTGGCAGCGAATACACGTAGACGCGCGGATTTTATGAATCACATTCGGGCGCGAGACGACACGCACAACACGTGCTCTCGAGCGTGTTGCCACCTTTATTTTCAAACTTTTCACAACAAACGCAATGCGTCCGTGCTCTCCTTTATTCTCAAGTGGCTCTTTTTTCGTATGGGCGAAAATTTAACGTGTGTAGCGCTGCGCAAAAGTAAGATATTACGTGATGGCACACACGATCGGAAAGTGTAGATGCGCGCGCCCGACGACCCCCTCGAAATAGCCGAGTCTGCAGCGGAGGCAGCAGCAGTCGTCGGAGGAGGGCTACTATTAGGCGCGCACCGTAGGATATTTCCGTATTCGAGTGATGCGTCGTCTTTGTACACACATACACACATACACATTCACACAGACGCAGCAGATACTGAATTACGGCGTGGTGGAGAGACAGTTTGCGCTAACTCGCGCAAAACGGTGACTTCTTTTTCAACCTGCATAATAATAATAATTTTCGAGTCCCGTGGAAACACGCAGAGAAAGAGAAATGCAAAAATTCGTGAAAAAGGGCAATAATTTTGCACATTACAAATCCTATCGATCGGAAGGATGTGTCAGGGGACATTGAAAACGGAAGCTCGGCTGGCTGGCCCTATACATATATATATCACATCGATAAAAGGCGCGCTAGTTTGTTTTTTCGTCGTAAAGATGGAAACGATTTTTATCAATGGTCAACGTCTTAGCAGCCGCGCGCACACATGCGCATCATAAACGTACACGGACGCGCTTAATTTTTTCTTTTTTTACTCTTTCCCTAACGACGATATATTTTCAACTTTTTCAATGACGTGCGTATCGTAAAATATATACGAATATTTATATGCAGTTGCTTGCTTGATTTATATACGCATTCAGGCGCGCGCATTTTCACTCGCGGATCAAGCAATATTCTTTGACCTTGAGGAAGTATAAATTCCTAAATTAGAATGAAAGCTCGACGATACAAAACTTTTTTTTTTACCAAACTCCAACAGGAAAATGCAATTCTTCATCACCCGTCCGACTACGAGTTGGGAAGAAAAAAAGAGATAGAGAGAGAGAGAGAGAAGAAATCTTAATTCACAATCGCTGACACGCCGCGCGTATAAGAGAAGAAGAAAAAAAGCTGCGAGAAAGAGACACGTAAATAAAGCGAGTGCCGCATGCGGTGAAGCTGCTGCTTCTTCTTCTTCTTCTTCTTCTGCCTCTGCACCTGAAGGGTTCCCTAAAGACGAAAATGCGCTCTTTCCTCTTCAGCGATGGTGAAAAGGCAGGGATTTTTTCTTCCTTCGCTCACGGTATGATAATAGGATATAACGTGTTAAAAATATTTGTGTGTTTTTTGTGCTTTTTTTTCTCTCTCTCTCTAACGAATAAAAGCGAGAACACACGTGAAAACTAACCATCGAGTAGGTGTGACTTTAGTGCAGCAGCGATTGGCAGCGGCAAACACAGCGAAATACTCTGTGAGCCTGTCGTCGTCGTCGTCGTGGTCGTTGTTGTTGTTGCTGTTGTTTTTTTGTCCACGTGTCAGAGCTTGAAGGCTCGACCCCAACTGACGTCTATCGGCCTCATTATTCGTTGCTCGCGCGCGCGAGTATGTCTGTGGGTGTATGTGTGTGTGTAGTGGCTCTGCTGCGGCAAAGTCACGCTTGACACTGCCTTTTATTTTCTTATTATTATGGATCTGAACGCGAAGACGATGCAGTTGGAGCTTATCTCTTCTGTATCACTTTGCTTGCGTAGTTCAAGCTCTCTCTTCTCGTGTATAGGCGAGGCAAGCTCAGTCTATATGTACTTATATTCTCCTCACTCGCACTTAGCACAGTTTCGACACAACAACAACAGCAAAAATATCACCAACACACAGTCGTTGAACTTGAACGGCCTGAAACCCGATAGGTGAGATTTGAATTTTTTTTTTTTTTCGTAACTCTCGTGATACGCTCGATTCGCGCGATCGCACACCCACGGCTACATTGAAAATCTCTATCTGTCTCTCTGGTCGCGCGCGCGCGTGCAGTTCCGCATCATCCGAAATCTCATCTCACGCCAGCGGGCATTTTTATACATACATAGATATGTATACGTAGATACGTACGGAACAAAAAGGTTTTTTGCGCGAACAAAAAAAGCCGCGGAGGGTCTCTTGATTTGTGAGTGGTTTTGGAGAATGGCGGGGTTGCTGGGCTTTTTTGCTCGCCGCCGCCGGCTGCTTGGAATTAATGGGTGACGCTTAGACTTTCTTCACTCGTTATCGTCAAGAATCGCGGCTACGCGAACACGCATACAAAAATTGCGACGATTGGTCCGAAAATAAGCGCGAGCGAGCAAGGAAAACACCATTATCATGGCTTCAGTCAGTCATGCGCGCGGGCTCGAAAATAAATAAGCAATTAAAATATCGCGCGCGCAGCGAAGCCTCGGACGTAAGCACTAAAAAATCGGGCATGTGCCCTCGAGACTCGAAGCTCATCATTATCGTTTGGCGCGTCGACCTTCGCTTTTTGCATTTCCTGCTCGTTTGCGCGCGCGATATATTTTGGAATGCTGCAACGCGACGAGTTAGAGCTCGGCTCTCGGAGAAATCGCAATTATTAGCCGCGATTAGAAGCGGAAAAGTTGCGAGCGGAGTTTTTCAAAATTTCCTTCTCGCGTTCAGGCGGGGGGGAGGAGAGAGGGAGATAAGCGATGTTTTTATCGGGCGCGCGCGAGAATAAACGAAGCGGCGGCGGCGGCGGCGGTGGCGCTCGAGGAAGGGGCTAAAAAATCTCACGAATTTATTTTGAAACGACGCGCGAGCGGGCGGACGGGCGGACGCGCGCGCGCGCAAGTAACACGTGCTTATTTTTACCGTCGAAAAAGTCAGCTGCGAAGCTCGCAGCTCGCAGCGTACACAAGCACACAATGTCAGATTCTCGTCTGCGAGTCGTCGCGAGTGTAAACAAAACGTCTCTCGGGGGGTAAGACGCATCTCTGCACCGAATGGCAGTTTAATCGGTGGGCGCGGGCTTACGTAAGTCACGCGTCGCATCGACCTTCTTTATGATAATATATACGTATATGTATTTGAGATTCGTTTCGCGGCGGTGTTTCTTGCCTTCGATGAGCGAGCGAGCTTTGCAAGGGATCATACGCGCAGCGAGAGCAGAGAAGCATCATCGTCGTCCGAGAGAGAAAGAGAGCGAGAGAGACGTCGACACGAACGTGTGTGCACGTTAACTTATAGTATTTTTAAACCGAAGCGCACCTATTTCTAGAGCGCATTTCATTTTAGATTGTTTTTAGAACATTCCAGATCGCAAAGACAGTATTTGACTCGAAGCTGCAAGCTCTCTTTCTCTCGGTGCTGCGAAGCGCACCTTTTTACTCGTGCGTCGCTCGCTGCTGCTGCGTGGCCCCTGTCGCGCGAGCGCCTGACTTACGTAATTTATTCGAAATTTATGTAATATATGTCCGGAAAAAGAGAGAAAAATAGATAATATATAAGGCTGGCTGCGAATATGCTGTCCACTGCGGCAGAGCGAGAGAGAGACTCGAGTTGCTATATACGCAGGTGAATGGATCGAATTCTAAAATAGAAGCTCACGCCGAGAGTTGAGATGGTCAAGTCGTGGGTATTTTTGTTTTGACACTTTTACACCGTATGCGGTCGCGTACATTGGCTTGCTCCGGCCAGTTGTCTCTCTCTATATTTTTATAACGAGAGCAGCAGTAGCAGCAGCAGCAACAGCCACAGCGCGAAGAAATTTGCGTCGTTATTGACGAAAAAGTCCGTTGAACTGGCGTACGGACGCACACAGCGAAGAGCAGCAGCAGAGGAGTAGCAGCAGCAGCAGCAGCTCGGGACGACGCGACGAGCTTCTCGTGCACGCGCGTCTTGGGCCAAAAATGCGCAACTATAAACGCAACTGTACATACGCGTTCATTCATATATAATCGCTCGCACGCACACTAGAGAGACAGAGAGAGACGTTTCCGCCGCAGTCGCACGAGTCGGCGGCTCACCCGCACCGAGCCAGCGTATCATAAAACTTGCTCGTATGTGTGTCTGGGGCTGCGTCGTGCGCGGCTATACGCGCGAAAAAGGGCGAAAAAGTGGCCCCGAACGAAACTTGCACTCCGCGCACTTATAAAACCGCACCGAGCTTTAGATCCCGTCCATTGCCATCTATAATGCATGCGATATTCGAAGGCGTCGCGACAACACTGAAGACGCCGGCAGCAGTCGAGACCAGGTACACCCCGAACGCGTTATTAATAGCCGCTACTCTGCCTCTCTCGTTCTATCTTTCGCTCTTTTTCGCTCTCTTTCGCTCTCTTTCGCGCGCGCTCTACTATAGCTTCGCACACGCATGTACACACACACACACACACACACACACACATATACGCACGTATGGCCGCAGAGCTTTGAGACGCAAGTCGCGCGCGCTCGACAATCTCTCTCTCTCTCTATATGTATAATGCAGCAGCAGTTGCTCGAGTGCGTGCGCATTGTGTAAAATCGTGCCTCGGAATCGGCTCGGATTCGAATCGCGCTGACACTAGGCAAAAAAGAAAATATATACGTAGGTACACACTCACGCGCTAAAAGTTGACACTGTGTTTCGTAAATAAAAGCGACGCTACTGCTCATTAATGAACTTGCCCACATGGGATAGAGCTAGGCCCCGAGCCTCGCCTCGCCTCGCCTCTGCAGCTCTGCAGCTCGGCAGCTATGATTTTATAGCCTCGGCAAAGACAACTCGCTCACTGATTCCTTCCTCGTTTCCGAATCTCTCAAGGGGAATAATCAAATCGAAAGTCTCTTTTCTTGCTGGACCGTCTTATTTCATTTTTCCTTCTTTTTTTCTCTCCCCACCTTTTTTTTGTCTTGCTTCACTTTTTACGCCTTCGCAACAGCTCGACGTTCTCTTCTTCTTCTTAGTCTTCTTCTTGGTTCGATAAAACAGCCTCGACGTTGTCCCTTTTAACGAATTCAAATCACATTCTGTAGACACTTCGAATTAACTATGGACCTAGTGAGCGCGCTAGGCTCCTTCCTTCCTCCTCGCGCATCCCAGCGCGCGCCGAGCTTTCATTTGCTCAGTTTGAGAAATATATTATATCACCCATGCGAATGTAAGACACGGATAAATTTGCTCTTAGCATTAGCCATCGGCAAAAATTCGACTAATTGGTCAAATATTGGCGCCGTTCGTTGGACTAATCGATTTTAAATCGGCCGATTGCAACATTTCTTTCGACTTTTTCATTATATACGTGCGGTACACACACGCACGTGTATAGACAAGTACAGAAAGAAAGGAAGAAAAAAATCAATGCTAGAAAAGCGCTCAAGGTAACGCTTTTACATCTTTCTCTTGAACGTCGTCCAAATAAAATCTGCAACGAGAGGAAACAGCAGCAGCAGCGGCGGCAGGGGCGGCTCTGCAGCGCGGCAGCAGCAGCGGAGATTTTTGCAATGACTGCTACAGGGTAAGAGAACCTCCCACAATGTGAATTTATTTTTCTTTGTACTTCACGTGTATACAACATTGAGGAGATAGAGAGAGAGAGAGAGAGTAATTTCTTGCCGCCCCTTGTTTCTTCGAGTTTGCCCGTGTACGTATGTATGTACGCTATTTGTGTTTATGTACGCTCTATACGGTGTAAGATGAGATACATGCGCGAGCCGAGCCAACGAGACTAAAGGGTATACGAGGCTATTAGCAATTATGTTTTCAAGATTTTCCTTCGTTTCTCCCTCCCTTGTTCTCTCTCTCGACTCTGTTTTGTCCTGTGTACTCTTGATAATAGCTAGCGCGGGCTATATACGATGATGCCGCAACTTTGCTTTCTTTGGGCTAAAAAAATGCCTCCATCCTCCGACAAAAGATTACTCGCTTTCCGAAAAATGAATAATGTAAGGATGAGAAGAAGCAGCAGAAGCAGCAGCGGAGAAAGAAGCTCCGGATCGTACATCATTATGACGAAGGGAAAACATCAATGCTACACGGCATCCTCCTCTCTACTGCTGGTGCTGGTGCGGCTGGTACGCGTGGGGCGATAATGTATTCCTCAGGAAGCGATAGATGGATACCTATAAGCTGCTCTCTCGTGGAAACTTTTCAGTTGCTGCTGCGGCAAGTCGCAGATTGGCGTGCGCCTGCCGTAGTAGTAGTAGTAGTAGTAGTAGTAGTAGTAGTAGTTGTAGTTTCGCCGAGCGGCGGCAAGTACTTTTGAAGGAGCGATCGTATAACTGGAAAACGTCCGGGAAATCACTTTCACGTGTTGCGCGCACGCCTTGGCCCCGCGTCTTGGAGCGTCGGGTGCCGCTGCGCGTTTCACGTCGACGACCCCAAAGTTTCCGAGAGGGAAGGATTAACTTTTATTCTCGTGTGCACACGCCATACAAGCCGTTCCAGTCGATCAGACTCTTCTGTAGAATGTTGCACGTTGCGCGCGTATACTACTGCGGCAAGAAAAAAGAGCCTCCGATGACCCAGTGCAAAACTTGCGGACTGCGTCTTTTTAATCGACGCCCCGCCGACGGAGGAGCTTCCGCTGCGTCGAGGCTAAATTCATTCATTTTTTGGAGCCTCATCGAGTCGCCTTGTTCCGACTAATTGGACTATTTACTAGCGTCGCTATCCGAAATTGAAAAACTTGCTTTCGAATCGCACTTGACACTGCTGCGTCAAACTGATTTGTCCTATTTTGACTATGTCGCCACAACGTGTCGTGACTCGCAAGAGGATTCAATCGATACGCGCACTTAACTATATACAAAATGCTTCGGGATAGTTTTCAACGACGCGCTAATTTGCCACTCGAAATGTTGCAGTCCGATGTAAATAAAAGTTGTGCTTGCGCGAATACACATATCGGGAACATAGATATTGTAATATTAGATTCGGACGGGGTCGTTGAAGCTACAGAAATCACAATTAAAAAATTACTTGCATTCGCACACTCGTTGAAAAGTCGGACGGAAAGAACCAAATCAAATGTAATTAAAATTTTAAAAAAAGCAATACATTTGGTAATTAGTAGAGTTGGGAATAGTATTTAGGCCTGTTCGCTAATAATAAAAGACTATGACTGGCTTATCACCGAACCGAACGTGAAGGGGCTTTCACGAGAAAGAGAGAGAGAGAGAATAATTTGGTCGCGAGATCGAAAAATAGGTACTTAGCCAAGCACAAATATATCAAAATTAAGAAAAGAGTTTACTGGCTCGAATCACTTCCAAAATAAAAATCCTTTCAATAATCAAAGAAAAGGCAAGTGATTTTATTCTAATTTAGGCTAGATGTGAACGCGCTAATTACCGAGTTAGAAATGCGCTTGCAAGCTGTTATCCCTAGGCTGCAAGCCTCAAAAGTCTCTCTCTCTCTTTTTTCTATCATCGCTCATGACGCAGCAGTCCGTCGCACGGCTACGCGAAAATTGTCGTCTTAGAAATATCATAAATAATCGATAAATAAATAATATTAATATGAGTTCAAGCTACTGCCCAATGGGCGGGAGACAGGCGAGCAACGAATAATATATTCGTTACAACATATTGCCGCTGTTTTCGAATTTAGTGAAAAAAGGCGCACAGGTATGAACATGGCATGTACATAATATAAACGAAAACGCGTGTAGCCGCACACACGGAACTAGCGGAATTGCGCTGTGCTTCTACTCCGAGGCACATGAATCCTCTAAAATATATGCCCGAAACTTTTTAGCAAGCACAAAGTGCTCTTTTAGCTTCATATATTAAAAGTCGCTGAGGCATAATTGGCTTTGCAATTCTCCAATTTGGCCGAATACTTTTTCGCGTATATCGTCGAGGCAGCAGCTAATTCGCACGCGCCCCGCCATTACGGAACGCGATCCATAAATCCTCGACAAACTGTTAACTTTGCGTGCGCTGAAAAAAGATGTATCCGAATGTGCTCCAAGAACGCGCGTCCACCTTTTCCTTCTGACATGTCTTGGTGGCTTTAAGCTCTCTTTGGCTAAAACCACCAAATTCCGAAATTACCGCATCAACACACTGGAAATTCGATGATTTTCGAAAAACAGCATCGATTAGTAAGTATTTCATCCGGATTAAGAGTCCATCGTCGAATGCAGATGTTCAAGAAATGTGTCGATGTGGCACAAGGAGCGCGTGAAAATGCACATTGAAAAAGAGTCGAAAAAGTCGCATCGATCGTCGCATCGGTCGCAAGCAATGGCTTCAAAATGAGCTTTAATCAGCCTACATCGGGCTGCACGTCTTGCCACAAGAAAGTTTTTTCAAGATTGTGATAAAAGTTGCGTGGATGTCAGAAACTTCATCAATGACTCTTAACCTCCAGTAGCGTTCGATTTCATGCAAGAAATAGTAGCAGCGGCAGTAGTAGTAGCAGATGTAGTACGAAGTAAAAGAAGAAGAAGAAGAAGAAGAAGAAGAAGAAGAAGTAAGGAAGGAAACTTTTGTTCTGATCGTCGTGGCATCCACTCATATATAGAAAACAGCATTGGGAGGATTTCCGATTTCAAGGTCATTGGTGGCTAAAGCCTCGCAGCCGGCGGTAAATAAAACTTTGCGGACAGCTAGGCGAGGCTTAATTAGATGTAGCGAAATTTCGGAGGCGTCCAAAGCGACAAGGCGAAATTAAAGTTTCTTCATAAAAGACGTAGCCGGGCGAGGGCGATTTAAAGTCGAAATATAGTTTTACAGTATCAATGGGACATGTGCTCAAAAGACGGCATAGATATATACCTGGAGACAGAGAGCGATGAAAAAAAGAAGAGAGAAAAATGTGATATCTCCAGTTTCTCGTCGTCGTCGTCGTCGTCGTCGTCTTTGGTACTTTTGCCGAGTGTATCCGAGCCTATATCCTTGCCGATCCCCGTCTGCGATACACACACTCGAGGCGTCGTCGTCGTCGGCTCTAGCAGCCCTCGAAGGATAGAGAATATAACATTACGGCTGGCGTTGGTGTGCTCTCTGCGGTGCTCCGCTGCCGAGTATATATGTAGTACGGAGGGAAAAGGCGCGTAGTCAGCGGTAATTCGCGCGCGCGTGTCGCGAGAGAGAGAGAGAGAGAGAGAGCGACAAGAAATGAATAAAAGGAAAGTGCGAGGCTGTGCAAGAAATGAAAGACTCGCCAGATAACGTCTTGTCGGAAATTTGAATTTTTGAATATGCGCTTTAAAACGAGAGATGCGAGATGAGTTTGATCTACTTATCTGTTGAGCTCGAAAACTCCAAGTTTCTCGACTTGTCGCTCGGGCGGTGTAGTGTCGCGCACAATCGAGGATTCGCAATAGAGAGGCACGGAGCATCGATATGCCGCCGCCTCGATCCTCGACCTGCAGTGTGTGTACGGCCTTACTACACAAACTCGACTACACACACACACACACACTGTAATATATTATAATAGCGACGGTGTACAACCGCACGAAGAAATAGAAGTTGATCACGAGTATAGAATGGCTCGTGCACATGTAGGGTTCTCTTTCTCTCTCTCTCTCTCTCTCTCTCTCTCTTTCGACGTTTTGCGAATTCCGAAGCTGCTGCTCCCCGAGTAGTATTTCCATAAGTCGCCGCGCTACAGCTCGCATGTGTGTGCGAGCCCGGTGAGTACGTACGAGGCGTACGTGGCTGTGGGTGTGCGGGGGAAAGGCCGATAGTAGCTGCTTTAAATTCAAATGGGCGAAGGCAGCTGCTGAGAGTTCGGCGCGATACGTTGTTGTTGACAGACGCTTTTCGGAAGTCTTTTTCTCCTTCGTGAGCGCACTCGACTACTCGTACTGTTAAGCATTGATAGTCCTTTGCCGTTTGACATTTCATTCCGACGACTCGATTCTGGCCTCGCACATACACATTCGACTGCACGCATACATATACATAGCACACGTACATAGCATACACCTACCGAGGAGAAGAAAAATTTAATTTCACCGAGCGATTCGCTTAGAAAAATGTGTATCCGCATTACGAATGTTCGCGCGCGCGCGATCCCCCCCACCGTTGCTCCTGTTTCTTTAATTACGGCAAATTTATGACTGCGCGCGGGGGAGGCTATATAGTAACGCACATCTACACACACCTAAACTCACACAAACGAATTAAACATTCTCCAACTATTCGAGAGATCCTCTCGCGGCGCGGCGGCTCCTCTCCGGCAAAAAAAAGCTGCAAAAAAAGAAAAGGAGAGGGAGAGCAGCTCAGTTTTTTCATTACTACTATACTGGGCGATGCTACATCGTGTGTGCACGCGAGCGGAAGGACGTCGTCGGGGCGTTTGTGCAGCGGCAACTTTTTCGAATCAGCGATATACCTTTACACTCGCACACACACGTACACACGTACACACACATTCCTTTTTCTCGACATATAGAGTCAAAAAAAAAGTGATAACGCGAGCGCGAGGTAGGGGGCCTGCAGAGAGACAGAAATAGAGCATGTATGTGTGTATGTGCGTGTGTGTGGGTAGGTACGTCTGGCCTCTGCTACTGCTGCTACTGCTGCTGCTGCTGCAGTAGTCTTGGTCGTTTGAGATCGATCCTTCGTCGCGAAAGGAGAAGAAAAAATCGAGAGAATCCTAAAGGAATCTCGACCGTCTTTTGAGGGGTTACAAAAAAAAAGAAGCCTAGCACACGCTACAATAATCTCTTTATATCCGTTGCGCCTGGACCAAAGTAGTATAAAACGATGAATTTCAAAGCCAAACGTACGCGCGCGCGCGTGTGTGTACACTGTAGGACTATTTTTCCCTTTTTTTTTATCAAATATATGTATAGAAAGAGAAGAGAGAGAAAGAGAACAATAGGCAAACTCGGTTGGTTTTATTGGTGTTTGATATGGAAATTGGCGATGATCGTTTATCTTTATTGTCGCGTTGCACGCCCATAGCCTTTCGTTATCAATTTCGTCGCACCGAGAGGTAGAGGGAGAAGGGGACGAGGGTAAAAAGAGGCTTGTTGTACCAGCAGAGGTGGTTTTGTGCATAGAGAGAGAGAGAGGCGCACGTTTAAAAGAGAAAAACATTTTTTCCCTATCCCCCCAAAGCCTTTTCATACTCGTAAACGCGAGAGGCGTTTATTACGTTGTTTGAACGGGTTAATGGTTGAGCACATACAGGAATTTATATACACACGTAGAGCACATTCGAGCTGCAGGACAGTGTGTATTACGGATTATATTGATTTTCGCGGCTATACACAAGTTGATTTTCGTTTTACGCTCGCGCGCGCGCACGTGTGTGTGTGTTTGTGTGTTGGTCTGTGTGGGATGTGTCGATGATGAATGGATATATAATGTACGACTGCACGCGTACTTGTTTCACTGTGTGTGATTTTTTTCTTTTTTTTTCTTCATTCCCAGAAAAAAAACATCGTACTCGTCGTCGACGCCGTACGCTGGAAGTAGTAAAATTTATCGGAATATAATATTTAGCGCAGTGTGCGTGTGCAGATACTCGCAGCTGATGTCCTCGCATAAATCCTCCGACGATTGCGTTATATCGGCGACCTTAACATTTCATAACTTATAGCTCGCAGGATTTTTTTGCTCCTCTATCTCTCTCTGCGCTCTCCAAACGACATCTTGATAAAGATGCTTATTACCGAATGGAGAAGAAAACACGCAAACTTTTGTACTACTTTTTCGTGCGATCAAGGACTCGGGGTACTTGCAAAGAAAGAGAGAAATAGGCAAAAGGAGAAACACATTTCGCCTGGTATATTATCGGCTGCATTTTATCGACTTATTTTGCCTGTAAATGATTATTATTCGCACGAGGTCAAAAGTACGGCGAACTGGCGGCCAGCCGGACACCAATCCGTCGGATCGACGAAAGGCGAGTGGCGCGCTCGCGATCATCGCTGCAGCTCGGAGAATTTCATTCGGACAAACGCGTCGCTGTTTTTTTGTTTTCGTATTAAAGCGCGTCAAAAGACCCTAGAGAAAAATAACTGAAATTATGTCAAAAAATATTTACCAACGATAAATTCCCTTCATATCTCGCAGTTTTCTCGTACAGCTCTGCGAGAAGAAGAAGAAGAAGAAGAAGCGAGAAGCAGGGGGGACGAGCAAAAAGCTCAGCGCGAGCGGAGAGCTTACATTCAATCTCAGGCTGGCGGCGAGGGAAGGAAAAATAAGGTCATGCTCAAAAAACAGTAGAATAATTGCAGCGCAGCTCTCTGGGGCTGATACGTATACGTAGGGATCACTCGTCACTGTCGAATCCCACTCTAGTTTTCTCTCTTTCGTTTCTGCCATGCGAGTAGCGAGTCTGCGGTGTCGGCGGAAGCAGCAGCAGCAGCAGCGGCGCACGTAACAAACACGAGCGCTCGGGGAACTTTTTATTTTTTCCTCAAAAACTTTTCTAATGAAAAAGTCGAATGTCAAGACATCGCGTGATCGAAATAAGCAATTTGCCAATCATAGCCGATCGTAAATACGGCGAGAAAAAGCGCGAGTAGGCAGTATACGAGTCCCTTACTCTCTATAGGTTTGTGCCTCTCTCGGTACGCGGCGACGGCGGCAGCGGCGGCGGCAGGAAGGGTTGCTTATCGACACTGCGGCGCGGCGCGTGCAAACCATGCGCGCACGTGGCCACTGCAGCATCTCGCTCGCTCGTCGTAGTTTCGTCGTAGTTTCGTCGTAGTTTCGTCGCCGTCGCCGCGCGCACACGCGCCTCTGCATGCCGTTGACGCCTATATACTGTAGAGTAGCTCACGCTCACAGACGCATTCGGAGCTGCTGCAGCCACACATGTAGGCGCGGGGGCCGATTCTGCGCTATCGTTCCACCTCCGTCTCTATCTCGCGCGAGACAGCTACGACCGACGAGAGAAAAATCCAAGCTTTATTAGTCAGGAATAAAGTGGCGATTTTCTCCGGGGCCTCCTCCTCTCCCCCCCGTCGAGCTCGGGCTTTTCTCTCGTCGGTCGTTATGCGCCTAGCCTATACGTAGGTAAGTAAATAAGTAAGTAAGAGAATTTCATTAGCCCGAATGGCAAAGTTTTAGAGTCGTTTCTAGCTCTCAGTCGCTCGGTCGCTCAGTCGCTCACGGTCTCATCCTCTCAACACAAAACTTTTGGTCCTCTCTCTAAACTTTAATAATCAAAGTTTCGTACAAATAAAGACTTAGCTCACAGAGAGCTGCTGCTGGCTCTACTCGTGTGAGCGCATATGTGTGAGCTATAGCAGTCCGTCGCTCGTACGCGTGTAAAACAAATGCCTCGATCGCGACAAGTGACTGCGGTATACACGACGTATAAACACGGAGCGCGCGTTAAATCAGGTACGTTGTATTTCAGTCATGCTGCGGAATGTGCCTCTCGTCGCTCGTCCTCAACGAACCCACGTATAAAAATATATATACACGAGTTTAAAGAATCGAACGAGACGAGGCAGAAATCGCGTGCGATCGCCGTGAGGCGTGTGCGAGAAGGAGGAAAAAAGGAGCGAGCGAGAGCCGTGTGCTGTGCACGGCGCGGCGCACTCGCGCAAAACACGTGGCTTCGTCTGCATGTTGTGTTGCACTGCGGCGTACGCGCGCGCTATATAGGCAATAGCGATGCAAAAGCATACGCACTCGCGCACACGGCGCATACAAATTTTTCATCCGCGCGACCGCGACACTTAACGGTTTTCCTCCAGCAAGAGAATGAGAGAGAGAGAGAGAGCCAATGTGGTACATATTTTATTCATGCGAGGAAAAGAATGGCAATGCCAAACGAAAAAAAAAGGACGAGTCGAAAATGGCAATCGCGACAATGGTTGATTAATGAATGACTGACCTGGCCGACCGAGGGTGCCTGGAGGTAAGTCGACACATCCGGTTCCACCATGCAGCTCCTTAACCCGTCCGGGATGAACATGTGTGAGCTCGCTGGATAATCTAACGCTCGGCCAGATCGATCAGCAGCAGCGAAACAGGCGTCAGCTGCGCCTCTACTCCTTGACGTCGCGTGTGCTTGCAGAGAGGCCTCGGGGGAGACTACTTATTTTTTGGCTCGGCTGGTGTAGCGTTAGTAGCAAAATTGAGAATCGCAGTTGGATGCGCTGCTGCATGGGAAGAGTCGGAGGAGAGAAGATAGCAGTCTGCAACGGCACGCGTATTCGCTCTTGGGCATGCTCTTGGGCCAACGTGGCCCACGCGACTACGAACGCAAAGCCTGACTGCGCAAAGTCACGACTCACTGGCGCACGTCAGCGTGCTTCTGATATATCCGCACGTATACAGCAGTAGCGCGAGTCCTCTCGCTGCTGCTGCTGCTTTTTCCCTCCTCTCGAGCTGCTTTCTCTCTCTCTCTCTCTCATGCGCGCTCCACTACTCCTCTACTGCACTGACTCATGCTCGTGTGTGTGTGCATGTGTGTGTAGAAGTAACAGCACGAGTAGAGTCATCCCCCAAAAACGAGTTTTGTTTTTGCGCCCTCTCCACGGACACAGAAACTCGACTGTGGCGCGCGCGCGGCACACACTTTGCCACCTTGAATGTTCAGAGCGCGCATGTCTTCCTCCCCGCTGATACCTTTTTGCAGTCGCGCGCATACACCGAGGGCTTATCTCCTGAGGTTGCAGTGCTGCAGGGCCTCGCGAGCGCGCTATTACTCCTAGATAGGCGCCATCGGCCAACCGACCAAGTAACCCCCGACCGACCAACGACCGACCGAGCCGAGCGCTCGAGCGAGCTTTCGGCTTTTGAGCTTACAGATGTTGCGCGCGCGCGCGCCACAGCAAAGGAGGGGGTTATATTGCTACGAGAGGGGAAGAATGACACCCCCTCCCTCTTATTCGACGACGCCACCAACACCACCACCACTACTAGTAGTAGCTGCGCACGAGACGAGGGAATTTTTAAATTTTCAAACAAAAAAGCAGCCCAACGGAGCTTGCCTGCCGAGCGACAAACGGATTTTTAGCTCTATCGTCGTGCTTGTAAAAAGAAGATATCGTGCGACGCGATAAAAAAAAAGAAAGAACGAAAAAAGAAAGGACCGAGCGGAGAAAACCAGTCGTAAGCTAGGAAATTGTTTAGAAGCCATAAAAGTGTACATGTAAAGTCTGCAAAGCACTCCGCAGCTAGCGTATAAACTTTACAGCCTCGTACCGTACAGGGCTTATCCTTTCTCTCTCGTTTCGCTCTTTTGCTGCGCTACAGAGCTACTCAACTCTCGCTTCTTCCACTTGTTTTCTAGGCTAAACTACCCTCAGAAATCACCCTAGTCTTCTTCTTCTTTTTTTTTTTTTTGTTTGTAAGGCACTACTAGGTTTGTTTTCTCTCGTCCAGCGCGAAAGCGGAAATGAAGGAGAATGAATGGCCATTCGGTCTTTGCGCGGCTTTTTTTTCGCGTATAGCCCGGCTACTCTACTACCCTCTCTCTCGCTGTATGACGACGCTGACTATTTTTCTTTCTTACGCCAGTGAGCAAATTTTAGTTTGCGCGCGCGCGCGGCAATTTTTCGCCAAGCCACATCCTTTTACATACTTTTCTTATATATCTATACGTAAGAAGAGAGCGCGGAGCGAGCGAGAGAGATGGAGTAATTAGTATTTGGGACGAGGGCGTATATTATATGCGAGAGACTTTTTCGAGGGCGGATGGTGTTGTTTTGAGAAGGAGGTTTTAAAAACTTTTCCTCGCGCGCGCGAGATGCTCTTTTCTGACGCTTTTTTTCTCTCTCCCTCTCACCCCTTCTTGCTCTTCTTCTGCTTTATGAACTGTGCGGCTGTTTGTTTCGAGCATGTTACAAGAATGACGCGCTTAAAAGCTTCGCTCGTGAATTATTTTCCGATGTCGACCTAAACGCATTTAAGTATACAATAAAGATTAGAAAAAAGAAAAGCGCAGGAAAAAAAGGGAGGAGAAGTCGTTGCGGGACAATCGCATTATTACAAACGAAACGGCGTGCGAAGGCCCGCAAAAGGAGCTTAAAAAGCGGCGGCGGCGGCACTAACGTCTCGTGTACTACGTAATAACGTTGTAGCCATATAACGTTTGGGAATCGCGACACGGGTTACATGGGCTGCTCTCGCTCGTTTCGAAACTTCCTATGAGCTATATAGAGCAGAGAGACTGCCTCTCTTACTCTTTCTCTCTCTCTCTCGGAGGGCTAAACGGAAAGGATTACGGATGCGGAGGTAAGCGCTCGCGTCTAATCCCCGAGAGCAGTACTGGATGTCGAGCCTACACGCGACTCTATACTACGTACACTGCTATATATGTACGACTGTACTCTCGACTCTTGTGTGTGCATTTACATAGGGACGAGCTCTACTCGGGGCTGCTGCCTCCCTATCTGCTGCTGCTGCTGCTTTGCTGATGCTCGCGAAATGTTGCTGCAAATGCGAGGGATGAGGCCTCGCTTCATCTTGACATCCATACCGTTATACTTTATATACCGTACTGCAGCCTTTTTACAGCTTTAACGGCTTTTTCGCGTTAGACTTGCAAAAACCGACGGATGCCCGACGTAACGCGCAACAACTTTGAGCTAATGTTTTAAAATCGGATCGTCAAGTATATTTTCAAAATCGCATGTACTTATTGCGATCGCAGTAGAGTACGGTACCTACGCGCCGCTACCTACTACTACCTTTACTTGTCCCCACCCCAGCGGCTGAAGCCTCTGACGTAGTTGGCCGCGCGCATGTGACTCAGAGAACCCCAGCTGATATATATTGCTCGCGAACATTCGCTAAATATATATATATGTTTTGCACATCATAGTCGGAGAAAAGAGCGAATTTTTGCCCGCACCGCAGCTCGCACTGGTCTCAGTACTCGCTACGCCAAGAAGCTGCTCGCATACATACGCGCCGCACGGATCTCTCTCGCGCGAACTCTCTCGCTTATTTAACTCAACTGTCGTTCGAGTGCATTTTCGGCTTGCTTCAACTTTGTCAAAGACTACATCGATTGCACACCACCATGAAATTGGCTGTGGCTACTATTCTCGGTGCAGGAGTCATTGTTGCGTAAGTTTGCGAATTGTTGCGTTGCCTTGCGTACGCGCGCGCATAACGCAATTGTGACGTTTTGTCAACGTTTGTTTGTTTTTTCAGTACCCTGCTTAACGGGGCCTCCGGTATTTTGGGCCACGACACGAGTTTCAAAAATTTTATGACCAAAAGCCGAGATCAGACGTCGACAAAACCATCCAACTGAGCTCTGAGCGGACCGCCCCGAAGCGCCCAGAACGTTCCATCGATCAGTGTTCGATTCACTCAGTATTCGCATAATTCATCGTCTCATCGACTCTCGTCTTCGTAGTTTAAGTAGTCAAGTGTTATGTGTAAGCAGTGTCATGAATGTTTAGTTAAATAAATGAATTAATTTTCAACGAATCTCGAGTACGTCTTTCATTTTCGACCCGTTGTACAAAAATAATATGATACACGACGAGATACCGAGCGACTCAGCGATTGTTCAAACAAAAATCTATATATATACAGCACTCCCGTTATAGGCGCACGCGTGGAAATTTTACGTGAAACTTTTGAAAAGTCTTTTCGCGATCGTCGCCGGTGTACACTCGCTAGTCCGATCGCGCTAGAAGCCGCGCACGCAGCCAGTCACGCAGTTAAAAAAAACGTGTTTCGCTAAGACTCGCCAGACCTGAGCTGCATATTTAACATTTTTCCGCGCTGAGAACTGCTCGACGCGTCCTTTTGAATAAACAATAAATGTAACTACCTTTACGTCTTAGAATCAATTGATTTTCTTTTATTATATAAATATAGGGTATAAGATGTCGTTAGACCAATAAACAGAATACAATATGTTAATAATAATAGTGATAAAGTTAAAATAAAAATGCCATCGCCGATTTATACACAATACAAATCGTACTCGCTACAATGTTTCTGTATGAGCATATTCATAAATGCGCGCGCCAATGTAACAGAAAAAAAATCAATCCGTTTACACATCATGAACGGAGAACCGAGAGGAACATTGGATATTCCAATGCGCTAGCGCCACTTTGTTTAAATGTGTTATTTATGGAGAGAGTCTCTCTCTTGCATTGCGTTTCCAATCTATAATTGGCAGTCATTGAATTCGTTTCTCTTTCTTCTTTTTTTTTCTTACATGTATACTATGTACACGAAAAAGTATCGTTTGTTCGTGCAGGCAACTTTACTTTTTTTTCTTTTTTTTATTGTATCTTATACAAAATTGAACTTTTACATTTTCATAATCGACATATTAATATGTACGTTTTTCATAAAAATGTAATACAATCATTCAGTTCACTGATGTTGACTTATGGTATTATAGTTCAACGTGATTGTATATAATGTTTTGTTTATTAATTGATTACATTCTCAGGGAGAATTGGCAGCTTGAGATAAAAATTACCTACGTTCAACTTTTGATCTCGCATAAATGTATAGGCATAAAAACATTAATCCTATACAAATTTCATTATTCAATTTGGTTTGTTAATTGATCAATAGCACAAATCAAGTGCATACTTGTACAATTTTCGAAATTACATTTCTCCAAAAGACAATGCTGCCTATAAATGCAATATCATTGAAAACAATACAGCAATATTACAATAACGTTATAACTGAATACAAAACTTTACATGAAATTACATAAAAATAAATTGTTCAAAATAAAACTATTACCTCCATGAAATTTATAGAAACGAATATATTGTTAATAACTATTTGTCAATCATAATTTACATTCACAAAATTACAACACTCACGCGAATTGAGGCATTCAAACATATGTTAGCAACTTGTGCTTGTATTTCATAAAACAAACTTTTGGAGCACCTACAGTTCATACATTTTGTTACATCACGTTTTGTCTATTCAGATTATGAATTCTAAACAACGTTAACAAAATTCAGTTTGATACCATTTCAGGATGCACTAACAAAAGACAGATAACAAGTTGATGGGTGCTTTCTATTTGAATAACAGAAGACATTCTCCTTGTAACTGCTTTCTTGATTTTTTTTTAGATTATCTATGTGTACGACTAGAACTGTGAAAAAAAAAAGATTTATTAAAATTTTCTACGTACATGCAGTAATTTCATACAAAATTTAATTTACCCTCTTCAAAAATTCTTCAGCACATGTGCGAGCTCTAGCATTCATAGAAAGTTTCATTTCACTTATTTCCCTATCAATTTCTTCCATAAAATGAATAACAAAGTCCACAATTTTGTGTTTATACATTTGTTCTGTATGAATGTTTGTAATGAGAAAACTGATGTCGTAGCCCTGAAAGGAAAGATGAATTACAGTAAAAAAAATGATTCTCCTAATCAATATTTATTTTATGGTGATAAATACCGGTACTGGTTTCCTTCTGAGAATCATGAAATTTTCAGCTCTCATCATCATGAACCTGGTGAATTTGTGACACAAAATCCTTTCAAGATCATCTACTTGTTTTACAGCTATGCTTATTCTCATACTGTTTATGCTGGACTCAATTAAAACTTTTTCGTTGGCATTTCTACTAATGAGGATAGGTGTAAGCAATAACTCTTTGCTGGCTCTAACTTCTACTTCAGGTTTGTTGTGTTTTTCAACAATTTGAGATGAAAAGTTTTCTAAACACATTGCAGCTGTCAGTGTACGCCTCACCGCTGTGAGATAAGGCTTCAGTGAACTTGACTGTAAAAATAAAAAATAGTAAATCCACTGTTTCAATTATCAAAAAAAAAAAAAAATGCTACAATGATGTGAAAAAAACTTAATACTTGATCCATCTCTTCTCTCACACAAACTGACAAACACTAGGAGTAAGGAAATTGTAGTCGTGAATGCATGCAAAAGTTTAGTGTCTGCATTATCAGCAGTAACAGTCATCATTTGATGCATCATCAGGCAACGTAGCAAAATATACTGCTACGCTGATAAAATGCGACATTCCGGTCTAAGCTTTAAAAACTCGCTCGTTCATTCATTCATCATCATCATTGTAGCAAGTGTTTTGACTTTCTGCACGAACAAAAATATTCAAGCATCATAACCTACTCACCATGATTACTATACGTCTTTGAATATAATTGTACAGATCCGAAATATGGGCGGCCGGCGCACTATACAATAAGTACTAAAAATAATTATGATTTTAAGGAGCTAACAACACAGCGATGAATGGTAGATGTTTTATTCACACTGCACCTAAAATCACCACGGGCGAATTTCAGGTATCCGACAAATGACACATCACACACTAACACGATGGAGGTAAGCAGCGTATGTACACAATCTCTGCAAAGCATGAAATTTTGCAGGGGCTGGGCCTTTGCAGTCTGCAGACACACGGCAGCGCCCGTGATATCTAGTTGGATTTGGAGAATCTAGGGTTACTAGATTATACGACTCTACACACTACTATGTCAATTATCAAGTTTCAGAGTCAGACTAGAGTGTTTTAATGGCGCATGCGTTTGAATTTTAGAGAAATCAGAAAAAATGATCGACTTGCGAGTTTTTTTAAAGCAAATTTATTAAACATAATTGAAACTAGCATAATTACGTTTGTATTATACAATACATTAAATGCGATAAATACAATAATAAGTTCAGAGTGTAATAAATTATTTAATACATGTAAATAAGATTAAAAACTAGTCATCACAATAACATATACTTACGACTAAATGATTACATGTTTGATTTTTTTATATCACTAAGTTAATTTAGTAATAAACAATATTTCACATAAATCGCATGGGTGAATAATACAAATCTTGTAACAGATAAAAAATTACTTTTGGAATAAACATAAAAAGTCCAAAGAAATTAGTTAAATGAACAATATTACAGGAAGATTTGAATTCTAGACGTATTAAATATAAATTTTTGAGTTTAAAATATTTGGCACAGTAAAATTTTCTCTTCAATGTATGCCTTGTATGTTACATTGTTGAAAATTTCAGAGACTATCAATTAAAACCTTATAATAATGATTCAAAGTTTTAATAGGCACTTGAGGTCATTACAAATATTTTTGCCTTACTAAAAGCAACGCATCACAACTACATGCATGATTGACATTATTTGATATTTTTTTACTTATATTTAAAATTAATTGACGATATGTATAATAAAAGCTTTTTGTTGCCTTGATGTGTATACTGCTTATGAATAAATTAACTAGATTTTTGTATAAATTTATTTAAATTGAATATTTCATTCTCAAAAAAATGTGATGTTTAATTAAAATGCATGCCTTTGCATAAACTTAAAAATTTGATACAAACATTATCACAATAACTATAGTTATAGAATAATTAATGTCTATTGTAATATCAATATTATCATGGTATAACCCTGAGTTAAAAGTGTATCAAATTACTTGTCCAGTTGATCCAGACTGGCATTTCTTATGATTTACTATTTCAATTTGTCAAATGATACATCAATACAGATGATCACAAATGTCATTAAAAATACAATTGTATTATTCGTTGCTATGATGATTAATTTCTGAATATATTATAAAATATCTTTGTCTTGGAAGCTACTTTGCTAAATCTTGATTATGCCCGTTGTAAAAAATTTGTACCCTTACACTAAATATGCAATTCAGATTTGCATTGGTATTCGACAATTTATGTACATACTAATATACAAAGTATACGCATAGCAAATTTCATTTCAAAATGCATTTCTATGATGAAAAAGTATTAAAAATTGTTCACTCGTTCCTTTCAAGCATTTCTGATTTCCATTTCATTGACAAAGTCATAAATGGGAACTCGAGGTGGTGGTGGTGGTTCACGAGGCAAATATGCCTTAGTCAAAGATACTACCAATAGAGTCATTAGAGAAGCCCCAGCAATGTGCCATGAAAATATCAATGCAACATTTTCTTGTGAAATCATTTCCATTCCATTCATTCGAATCATATGAGCAATCCATGTTCCATGTAGAAGAGTCAAAGATGCTGATAGAAGTTTCATTTCTGGCCAGACCAATTCTAAAGCTACAGATATACAAGATAACCACACAATGAAAGACAAAGTACTAGATGAAGTAGCAAAAGAATTGGTATATTTTTCAGTCCACATAAATAAACCTTCGACAAAAAAGCTTTGAGCTAAAGCTGTTTTGGCTAGACCCTCGCTTACATAGAGAGGGAAATAAAAATGTAAAACGTCTGTCAAACCAGAAGAAGCAAAAAATAGATAAATGGTGGCGTTAATGACATAAGGTGATACCAATTGTGAATCTAGAGCTTTGGTCCGAGTAAAAAGAATTCCAAGCAAGCCACAGGCAGTTGCAACAAGTTTCAACATGCCTTCAATAGGATGTTCATTGAGCATTCTAGAAACTCCATGCTTCATTTGCGATAAAGGCCCACGATGCTCAGGACTATCACGTCGGCCTTGTCGAGATTTTGGTGGCACATAGTAAAGTTTGGCGTAGTCGTAGCACCACTTGAGTCCAAAGCTATAGAAAATAATACCTGTTGCAAGATATGACCAATATCCGTTTTCTTCACTCATTGTTATATCTAAAATTAAAATAATTTTTTAAACAATTTCTTCAAATTATAAATTAGACTAGAGTAAAAACAATTGTCTTTGCAATTTCAGTAAGTGCTCCAGACATTTTAAATGATTTAGATGAATGCTGAATTTTCCCGTTTTTGTATTTTGTATAATTATTATTAAATGAATAGAAAGACTCACCTTATTTAATAGTGCAATCTAGATTATTAGGAGAAAACGACGCGGACACCGCCTTTAGAAAAACTAGCTGGATAGGGAGCTCTTTTATCGTTACATCTCGAAGTAAGTTTAAATCGATCACTCACAATGAAATGCCATTTTAATAAAAAATTGTCAGACCATAAGTGACAGAGAAATGATATTGAATGTATATCAAATTAAACAAGAATTGACACAAAAATAAGAGAAAGCCTTATTTAGACAAGCGCCCGCAAAGTGGTGGAGTGTCGTATAATTATAGCATACAATATATAATACGTCGGTAAGAAAACAGCTGTTTGAAGCTTCAATTTTAAGCAGCATGCGGTAGATGGCATTCTATGGTGTGTTGCTGGGCAAATATTAAAGGGTCGGTATAAGAAATATGTTCATGTCACGTATATCGTGCCTCATTTCATTGACAGTATAACAGAAAATTTTTTTTGCTGAGTATGAGTATAAAAATAATAATTCAAGTGGGAAAAGTTTTATTTTAAAAGATATGATTTGTACTCACGCTTCAAGTATTTTTCAGTATTCTTAGGTACTTTGATCAAATGAGTAATAAATACACATCTGCTACATTCGAAACATTAATGCAATAACAACGAAAAAAATGAAATAATATCCCTAAACTTCCTGACAGATTATGAAAACAAACGACTCGTAATTCAAGTGGCAAAGCTGCCAAAGCTAATAAAAAATCCACAGGCACAATTCGAGAGTCATTTCCCACTGACACGGCACGCGTGTCGTATGAATTGTTTCCTCCCTAGACACACTGGGCACACACACTCACGCAAGACACACAACAGGCCAGCAGCAGCAGCTCGTAAGATAGCGCAATAAAAGAAAAGAATAACGAGCGAGAAAAACAGTTGCAGGCCATTCGACACTCGATGCTTCAAAAATTACCGGCGCATCGTGGATTGGTCGCGCTTCTCCACCTGTTTTACCCCTCCACGCGCGGCAAGTACGCGAGAGTCATTCGAGACTGAAGGGCAGCCGCGTGTTGTGCGGTTTTCTGCTGCCGCTGCTGCTGCTGCAATCGCACACACTAATACACCGCTTGGTCTATAGGTTTATGCTGTAGGCTGGCTGTGCGAGAGATCCCACGTTTCGCTGTTGTTCCTTTCTCCGTCCCCGTCGCCGCATTCAGTCGCTGCGCGCGAGACCAACAGCATCACCGCCTTGTTTACAAGATTTTTGCAGCCTACGATTGTTTCAATCAACATGTGATTTCTTGGTCGAACAGAGTAGTTTTTCCCTTTTCATCTTTATTTTCCAACTTATTAAGCCATCCGCGCAGTTGCTTGCTTTCTTTGCATATTTACTGTGATTTGTGCGAGTGACGTTTGTGTGTTTTTTCTGACTAAAAGTTCTCTGTGTGCTTCGTACGCTTTACAAAAACAAAAGTGTTTTGGATTCGTTGGTGCTTTTTTTTCATCAGGTTAAAAGCAGCAAGTGCTCAATTATACATTGGCGAAGTGAACGTGAATACGCTGATGTAACTTTACATATAATGGTGAGTTTTTAAATTCTAAAGTTTGTCGGGAATAAGCGTCGAAACGTTAGGTAATGTTCGAACCGATTTTTCCAATTGCATAAGTTATCGAGAGGCACGATTTTAGGCCAGATTTCGTACGTGCCGCGAGATGCCAGAGCGTAGTTAACGTGACGCGCGAGGCCGAGCGAAATAGTAGTAAAAACAACAAAAATTTCTTAAGAAATCTTTATGTAGAAGCGTAACGAAATTGATGTACAACATTTAAGGGGCACTGAGCGCATAACGACGCGAGCATGTGTATCGCCATCAAAATCACATTAGCCGCGGAACTGTGTATAAAAACGTACAAAGCTACCCAATTTTCCCTCGCATTAAGTACGTGTGATGCATCGTCGTCGTCGTCGTCGTCGTCGTCTTGGTCGTCGTTTCAGCTCGCAGTCATTGTCGTTACAAGTCACTGTGATTTTCTCTCTCTGTCTTTCTCCATAAGTACGTGTACACTACGTCGAGCGCAAAACGTTTTCTTACACGGCATCGGACATACATATAGAGGCCGCATACATATAGGAAAGAGCAAAAAACGGTAACAGCATAAAGAGATGTTGGTTGCTGCTCTCTGTATATACGGCCTATAAGCTTACGGCTCTCTGGCAGCGAGTTTCATGCGTCGCCGTGCATGTGCTGTCTATGTGCAGTGTGCTGAATGCATGCGTTGATGTCGACGTTGCTATACGCGATGTTTTTTTTCTCGACGCAGGGATAAAAAAAGGCAAACGTTGAGGCGACAAGCAGAGGATATATACAAGCGAGCGTCGAGTAATTGCTATATGTGATTCGTAAGGTTGTTTTGCGTCTTGTACTCGTGATAGTTTAATTCGTGCAAAAAAACTGCGGCCGCGCAGCGTCGACGTGTTTTTTAACGTTCGCGCGCGCCTTATACCTCTACCTCCCTCGAGTTCCGATCTCGAAATACTTATACTCGCTCTCGCTGCTTATAAATGCATATAAATATACGCGTGCCTAGAGAGAGAGATAAACATCTCGCCGATTGGGACTGGAGAACCTTTCTCGTTTGTAATATAGCCGTACTTATCAGTAGTTGCTGTCGCGCGCGCTCACGCATTTTTCCGGCTACTACAAGTTTTGAGTTTTGCGTCGCGCGAGATTTATAACGTATAATATCCTTGAAGCGGGCGCGTAGGAGAGAAGGGGGCCTCTATGGCTAGTCGCGCGCTACCCGCCATCGTTTTACCGAGGATTGCGATTATTGCGAATATCGCGTCGCGGTCTCCTCGGTGTCGGCTGGCTTTTTAGTCGGAAACCGAGGCTTCTCGTATCGGTAATATAATAACTCGACGACTATTCAGAGGCACTCAACAGGCGCTATACAGTCACACACTCGGGCACCACCGACACTGCGGATAGACAAAGTGCAACATTAGCCTATCCACTGTGCGCGCCACATGCATCGGTGAAAGTATTATGTGGTCCGCTGATACGGCTGTAACGTATCTATCGACACGCCGTTTCACCGAGCTCGGAGATATATTACTCCGAGTGACGAAATAGCCAACTTGTTTTTTTATCTCCCATTACACGCGCTGTTATTATTATATGCATACAATGTTGACGGCAAAAACTTCTTAATGCATTTAATCCTAAACTTATACTGCGAATCTTTTTTTTCACCTTTTTGCCACCGTCGAATAATTTAGCTCGCTGCAATGCGTTTTTCATGCGCGATATTTATTCTATGCTCTGCGCCGCCGCTAGTTGCACTCGCAGCGCTGGTCAATTATTAATATGTAAATATGTATTTACCAACTTGACTTATGTCGCAGTAAATAGACTGATACATAATTTTGTGACTTGGAAACGCTGCAGTCGCTATGTTGTTTTCTTATAAAAGGTCGCTTAATGTATGTTCTTTCGAGGGCGCTCGCTTAATGCCAAACTTTCTTAATAGGTCACGGTTGAAAAAACTTCCAGAAATTCAATTTTTTAGAATATAAGAAAATTACTTCGTAGTTAATTGTCATTCATGAATAATTATTACCCATTCACAACTGTTGTGGGACAAATAGCAAACCGATCTCTGTAAAAATCGGTTTTGCACCTTTTCGATACTGCTTATTTGGAATGTCCCAATTTTCGAACGAATTATTCCTTTCCATTTGATTGAATTTATTTCGTCAATATCAGGAGCATCGCTTCACAACTGGACCATTTATCTGCAATTGAAGTTTCTGAATCGCTCGTGGCGTTCTATTGTATCTTTTTCTGCGAATATTATCCGTACGAATTTTTTTTCTCCATCTAATGCCTCTGGGTAATGTTCGCGCACACATACACACGCAATATCGGTCTCGTTCGGCGAAACTGTGAATTGACTCACTTTTTGTTTCCGGGGGTAGCATATTAAAATAACCTTTGCAAGCACACGATGTTAATTCTGTTTACTTTTCGCGTGCTCTTTACAAGCCACCAAAATAAATGGAGAAAAAAATAAAAAGGGAGAAACAGTCAATTTTGCTTTCGTACTTTTCTCGAAAAATTGAGATGATTATTGGTGGGAGCAAAAATGAGATTTAATTAAATTTTTTCTACGCGCGAGTGTAGAGCTAACTTCTTTCTCTTTCGATTGCATTTTGGTGCCTAATTATAATTTTAGTTGCGTCGATGATATCGTCCGAGTTTTAATCTTTTCGCCTTGAGGTCGATTTCACTACCACACAATAGGTATGCAAAGTCCATCATGTTGATATTTTCTTCCAGAAATGAAGCGCCTGTCATCCATCACGGTTAAACAATTGTAGCGTACCCCACTCGTTGTAATTATAAGGACGGAAGAAATTTAATTCGAACAAGTGCAGAAACTAATTATTTCGTTATTTCATTCGTCGGCCTGTCTGCAGAGGTACAATCGAGAAAAAGGCAAAATAATAAAAACGGCGAGGAAAAGGCCGATCGCTTAATCATAAGTTACACATATCGAAGGAGGATGTGGGTTATAAATGTTCTTTTATGCTCTTTTGTATAATATGGAAATGTTGCAGGGAAGCATGTGGGCTCGATAACAATGCATATACATTTCCGCGTATTCGGCATAAAACATTTTTTTTACGCGACGAGCGAGCAAAAAAATATGTCGCTACCGAATTGAATTTTTTTAACCGGGAGAATAGTTTTCCTGACTCTCCGATAAATAGTCGTAAGTACGGCAGCCAAAGCACACCCCGGAGAAAAAGAGCCTGCGTACGTGCATGTGCCTACTGTAGCTGCTCTCCGGTACATGTATAATAACTGTAATAAACGAGACTGTCTTGACTGATGCATGCAGTGGGCTGCTTCTTCCTTTACTCCTGAGCTGCTTGCATGATTACATGGTTTTGCCCGAGAAAGTCTACCTCGTGTATAACGTCATCTCTCTTTTCTTTCTCTCTTTTGTTTGTTTGCTGATGAAAAAGAGCGTGTTTCTTCCTCCTTTTTTTCCATCCGATTTCATGCAAACGAAAAAAAAAAAAAGTAAGAATCGATCACGCGACCGAGATGATTAGGAGCGATAAGAGCTTGAAACAATGAAGCCGCGCGCGCGCGCGCCTGGACGCTATTCATTAGTGGCCGATTTTCGCGTGAAAAATGACGTCGAAATAACGGTCCGCGCGAATAATATATAGCTATTTTGAGCGAAAACCGATGTTGCTGCTCTTGCTTTCGCTCCCGAGGGTTTCTTCTGTGTATATGCATCTGATATATGAATATCAGGTTAAACGGCAGCGCACGACACCCCACTAAGTCGATCGTCCGTTTCGTGGAGGCCGATACCGCGAGCTGAAACTTTTCCTATCCGCAGCCGAGTCGTGAGGATATTATATTTTGCGCGCCCGCGTACGTATAAATATTTTATTATTGATTGCACCAGCCGCGCTATGTAAGAATTTATGGTCGCACGAGTCTCCGGTGGGAAGTTGTATAATTAATTTTGCGTAAATAGTGCACGTCAAATTTCCTCTTGTCTTGGCACACGCAGCTTTGGCCGCTTAAAATCTCCGGAATCTCTTCTATATTCTCTCGCGAATCTCACCTCATTAACATCAGCTCCTTCGATCTTTCATTCTTCCCCTTCTCCCTTTTCTTTCTCCATTGTATATATGGGACATCGTTATCGCGTATACTCGTATGTGCAAAAGTAGCCTCTCAACTGTTTTCTGATACTTATCTTATGAGAGTCCGTGTGAAAAGACAGACACACACACACATGCACACATTTAAAAAGAGCTAGAGGGACGATTGGATCGCGCAGCACGAAATACGTGCTACAAATGGGCCTAGGCCACTATTATAGAGGGAAAAATCGCCAAAGTGGAATACTAACTGATAAAATGAGAGAGAGAGAGAGAGCCAGAAATGTCGGGGCAGCTACTGAGGTGTGAGAGTGTATGTACGCGCGCTTACTTTTACAGATTTGAAGCAAGATCGGTAGGAAAACTACTTGCGCATACATACACGCATTACTTTATTAAGATGTCCAAAAGATTCCAACTTTAGATAAGAAAGAAAATTTTTTCCCTATAAATATATCTTACACCTCATCTTGTGCGCTACCAGAGCTTGCTGAATTTTGTGCATGAAATTCCATCAGACAAATTTTTTGCATCTGACAATGTGCGATTTTGTTTTATTCTAATTATATAAAAAGATTTCAATTCAAGTATACCAAGTGTACTAAAGTACAAAATAGTATTACGGTGTAATTAATTAATGATTCATTTAACAATGAAGTTTAAGCTCTCATATTTGTTTGCAAATACCCACCCATGTTTTCGTGAACGTTATCAATTTAACCCAGCGGGCGTCAAAAAAGTTTCAGTAATCGCAACGAATTGCATCTAAAAGTTACTCTGTCAACGAGTATACAGTGTACGTGTGCGAAGAAAGATAGATTTACGGCCTGCTTGACTGCAATTAATTCCGAGGCTCGATTTTTTCCCCTAATGCTGCAACTTTAATTATATTTTGTTTTGTTCGCTCAAAAGAGAGAGAGAGAGAGAGAGATCAAAATGAGAGATTAATATCTTGTTAATGATTGTGATACTAGGTAGGTTGCATACTGCGAGAAAGGAATCCGATTATCATTTTATTGATCGTGTCAAGTCTAGTGAAAAATGAGGTTGCAAATGCTTAGCGGAAAAATCGTGTGCACTAATGCAGCGCAAAATTTTTAAAATTAATACCTAGACGAATGACGGATATGCATGCCCAAGGCCGAACTCAACAAATATGCAAATGAGCAGATTAATCGGTTAGGCTCGGGAGTTCGCTTATATTAATTAGTTAAATCGTGCGTACACCTTTGACCCTACTGGGCGCAACAAAAGCAAGTCGAGTCGCATTCTCTTGTTGTTTTACTTACTTTGCCTTTACCTCTTCTTAATAGTTACCAAGAATTCTTTGAGCCCTGTAAACATCAAGCTCGAAACCGTGAATTCACATGTAAGACACGTTCGACAATTAAATGAACCTTTTTACGTACATCCATATCCTCTTCGCGGCAAGTTTTAATGCAAAAAAAAAGGAATCGAATGAAACTCTAACTACGCTATGCAGGTGTAAAAAAAGTAACAATCTTACGCTACTAGTTCGAAAAGTCTGTTCAAGCGTTTACATGGGAGCGTGCAAATTTTAAATTTATAGCCATAAAATTAAAAAAAATCAACATCCAATTTGGAGGTCACTTTGAACATGGTACACACATGCGTTCTGAGAGCTACAAGAGAACTTAAAAGTAAAGGACTACAACCAAACTACATACTTGTTTAAAAACTTCCCCTCCCTCTATATAAAAATATTTTCAATCTTGTTTGCAAGTAGAGGTTTAAAACAGCCGCACAAAAATTCTAGTAATAAATTCTAGTTCACTAGCAATTAAAACTCTTTAATTTTCAATCTATCAATTTGAATTTAACAACATTTCACTACGGGTCGATAAATAAATAACCACGATAATCAAAATCTTTTATCAAGTAAGGGGTTGTAATTGCAAGTAGGTCTAAACATTGTTATTGTAAATTCAATTAAAAAAATTTTGCAACTTGAAGGGCGTTAAAAAACTAAATATCTATTATTTTATTAAATTTCGATTACCAAGGGAAATATTGTTCGTTTTTTACACACACAATGTAATAACTGAAAATCATAATCTGTTACTGAATGATAATGAATATGATGTACCAGCAGAAAATACATGCTCACAACCAGTAATTTTACTCACAAGACCTTGAAAAATTATGTTTTTTGAAAATTATCGGTTTTGCAAGTCATGCATTCTTTTGTTACCGGCAAAAAATGCAAAATTTATAAATGCGTGCCACTTTACGAAAAAACTGTTCCATCAATTTTTTACTCAGACGCAATATCGATTATTTGAATATCAGAAACGAAAAGCGTGATATTCTAATATTAATCTAGCTACATCGTACATTCGTGCTAATTTGCGTATGTTATATGGCCGGGCGCACGACAAGGGGGCTTCTTCTCTCATTTTTTATCGCATATTAACAACGTCCGCGCACCTAAATCCTCGTCAGTCGGCCACGCGAACTCTAAAAAGAGGTACCTTTTTTTTTGCAAATGCTTATTCGCACAGTCATATGCAATGGTTTTGCTTCTTCATTTTGGGTTATAAATAGGTTCGCAGAGCCTCGAGCGCAGGCATACTGAGTTGTGGCTAATAGAATGCAGTATGTGTTTGTATGTGTGCGTCTGCATGCAGAGACGTGCCCTTTACGCGCAATCTCTTGAAAACGAAAATAAGGAGATGGAAGAGACCGAGACAGACTCGTGGGAGTAATGGCCCCGTGCAGAGACTTAAGAATGAATATTAATTGCCAAAAGGTTTAAACAACTTTTTTTCTTCCTTTTAAAATAGAACAGAGACTTCGTTTTAAATAATGATTACTACAAATATTTGTTTTGTATTTACAAGAGTTTAATTGATTGCGTTTCTGTTTGTAAATACTCTAAAATGGATAACTGAAAGAAAAAGTTGATTTAAACTTAAAGTGCAATAACCAAGTTTTATTTGAATCTATAAAAGCAGAAAACTGGTATGGTTATAAACTCGTAAATTTTTTTACTAAAAACTGCAATGAAAATTCCATGACTATTTAAAACTGTTGAACAATCTGTTGTGTATTTTATTCCTCGATTGTATAAGGCTTCACTAAAATGAAATGTAGTAAAGTTTTTTTAACCAGAAAAACGTTTATTTTGGGTTATTAATTGAGAAATTCCTATGTGAACTAAAAACGTAAAAAATAACTATTTCTGTTCAAGGCTTAGAGTCAATTCATTACTTTTCAAAGAAGTGATTACGCTATTTCCGATATAAAACGATCTAAAAAAGATGCGTTTGACCGTTGCGCACACTTTAGTTTCGGTGCTGGCTAAATTAGCGAATGTATTTGTGGTACGCTTGTCATATAGTTTCACGCAAGAATTAAGTTCTAAGAATGCTTATGTTCTACGAAAACTTCTGTGCAATAACATTTTATATGGCGTAAATGCAAAAGTTTGTATGCAATAGTTGATAACCAGTTCTGCAAAGTTTTATAAAAAAATTATTTAGGCTGTTGATATTACATAAAGATTAAGAGAGCTTATTATGATCCTTAATTTTTTTCAAATTTTGAAAAACTTTTCCAACTCATAAGATACTTTCTAACGAGATACATTCAACGAGTTACCGATTAACTTATTTTTCTAAAGTTTTGGATACAGATGCTGTAACAGAAAGTACTATGGTTTTTCATGTATAAATGATTTTTATGAGATTAAAGAAGAAACTACATCTTTCGAGTTATCAATAGAATAACTAATCCATAAAAACATCTCAATGCAATCAATCTTTCTGTCATACAAGCCACATCCAAAACACGAATTTGAAAATAGTAGATTACATATAAGATTTGACAAACAGCTGTTGGCGAAATCAAAATACACGTGCATGGACGCGCGACACTCTTCGAGAAGCGGTTCAATTTCAACTCGTCCAAAAAAGCGTGTCTGTCAACAGCTGTCACATGTATAATATGATAATAATAATTCAGATTTTAAGCCAGCCACACAGTACAAGGAGATGTGTAATTGAATTGCCACACACGAACTACATTCAAAATGTAAAGAGCTTCCGTGAATATGCATGCTCGACGTCTGGTACACGACGATGATGGCAGTAGTAAAAGACATACACGTATTCGTCTGCTCGCTCTCTCGCTCGCGCGCGCGCGAGGCAGGTACTCGACGTCGTCAACCGTAATAATATCTTCTCTTTCCTCCTAAAAAAAAGGAAGAAAAAGAAACACAATATGATGTAGCTTTGTGGTCTGTCTCGTCATTGCGGGCAATTCGTATTCTCGCGCGCACTCCATAAGAAAGAGATTGAAAAGACAATTTCTACTTAAAGAGCAAGCTTTGGGACGCGCAGACGTGACGTCGAGGGCGCCGTTGACTAAACTCGAATGTTTCGCTTCAACAATACGTATTATTGACTCGTGGCATTTTTTTCTTCCGCCATAAGTACTCTCGGCGCGTAATGATTTGCCGATTTGCCTGCGGCCATGCATATATATGTAGCTGTGTAAATGGGTATATGCAGGTGTTATTTCCGTAGGCACGGGGCAGTAGGCGGCAATTTTTTCCCGCTTCAAACCTCAAGTATTTTTGGGAAAAATACGGCTTCGTCGAGGAGTAGAAAAAACCCTCTGCCATCGTCGTCGTCATTAGCAACGTTAACCTACGAAAATTGCATTTTCTCGTCCTTTCCCTTTTTGATTTACTCACTCGCGCGCACGTAGACGTACATAAACTGGCAGTCTTGCAAACATTCATTGTCTTTTTACTTGCGAGGCACGCATCTCTTAATTTATTAACTCAGCACGATGACGTCGCAAAGAACGAAGAGCGGTCAGAGACAGAGCCAGCAGTTGGACATTATATAGCTCTCTTGATTTTTAGCACGCATGCCTGAATGATGTTTGTTGTCGCCAGTCGCTGCAGTTTTCTTTTTACCTTCATAAAGTTTTGTTATTTCAAGTAACCCTCGCTCGCTAAAAAAAAAAGAAAAAAAGAAGCGCTTATAAAAGGTACGCATTTGTGTCTCGAGCTGCTTGAAATTTTTGCTCTACCCAGTCTCATAACCTATTTTTTACTCGGGGAATTGCGATCGTTTTAAAAGGCCACTTATGTATAATCGTTACCTTCTTCTTTGTCTTTGCACACTATATTGGTTTCGAAAAATAGCCTATCGACGACGAAAAAGAAAGAAAGAAATGAAAAACGAACATCGACTGCAATAACGACAAGTAGGGATTATTATTTTTGCTGCTTACAGTAACAAATCATTACGCCTGCAGCTCTGTCAATATTATAAATTTCTTACCAACGCGCGCACCTCGACTCTTATAATATCGCGCAAATGTTCGCATCCAATTAACACTCACTTTGACGTAAATTCTTTATAATGCGCGTGCATGAATATTCTTTGTTGTTTTCAAGCAACAATGAGCCATTAAAAACGATAAAGTTCGCGCGAACATTGATTCTCACCAGCGCCACGTAATGTGTCCAGGAAGTGATTATCTTCGATGAATTTGTATAGGACTCTCCTCCCGCGTGATAACTTCTGTACAGCAGTTGTTTGGTCTTACGTTCGAGGCTCGGTTTTGCTTTCTCGTGGCGACGCTACCGAACCCCGAAGTAGCAGCCTGTATACTTTTCTATTCGAGTCAGCACCTGTTATAAAAATCCATCGCACATACCTACATCTCAAAGCCACTAATTAATCCTTCGTAATCACATTCATCTTGAATGCTTGTGCGAGCTTGCAGCTGCAGCTCCTCTTCAACAACGGCATTATTTAATATAAGCGCGCATACGAAGACAGAAGGCACGTTAATCTAATTACGCTTTTTGATTTTCTACTTCACTTAAACTGAGAGAGGGGCACAAAAATGACGCGCCACTAATTAGGCAAGTTCGCGACGCATGTATGCGCGTTTTTCTTCCCTTTCTTTCCGTCTTTCATCTTTGCTCGTCATTCCACGTGCCTAAACTTTTTTTCATTAACTCAAGCTAGTCCCAAAGTGTATATAATACGTAGACCAGGTATTATACTTGAATAGCGCTATGTTATAGTCTATTGTTTGCTTTATTTCGTATGTGCTTGAACGAATTTTTTTGTTGTTGAAATTTTTAAGAATCTTAGCAAATCTTTAAGCCGTATTATATATAATGGGGTAATTGATGTGCACCGAGGCTCTATTACCTATTTTTTGAAAACCAATATTTTTTAATTTTTACTTTGTGTGTCTATTTACACTAATATACGATACCAACTTTGTTTCGTGAAATATATAGTTCATGGCGCGCATTCCTCTGTAAATGGACTCTCTTGTGTATATGAAAAATATATTTGTTGAATTACGGTTTTCTTCATTCCTGAATATCGTACACGATGGGTCCAAAATTGTCACACCTCTTCTTTTTCGTAAGGCTTCTTCGTTCTTTCGAATATAATCAAGCGCGACTTTGGGCTACCTCGGGATCAATTTAATCTTGATCGTCGCATCTTTCATACATCCTCGGTAGCAAGATACCAATTAATAAATGAAGCCATGCCCGTGATTTTTTATCGTCAAATTCAAGGTTAATCGAGCTGCAGCATGCAAACTTTGAAATGCAGTGAGCAAGACAAGTCGAAAATCTCTGTGGAATGATTTTATAAAGCAATTTAATATCATTTCAATGATCTACTTCTAAAGAGAAGCATCGGAAGATAAACTCGTATGATTACCATTATTCGTGGTTGTATAACCGAAGTCAAAAAATGCCAAAGTTTTGGGTGGGTAAAAATTACACATTCGTAGCAGTTACCAAAAAAGATTAACGAAGAGAATTTTTTTATGCGCATAAAGCCCCCTTCTCTTCGATCTTTTTTCCCTGTGAGAATTCCATGTTCATATAGGAGGCACTCACACACACGCGCTTGCGCCTGCCTACGGAGTGTAGAAAGACTCATTTGCATGGAGCTCGTTAAGGGCTCGATCTGCGTGTCCGCTTGGGTACGTGGACATTTTTCGGTGTAATACGCAAGAAGAGAAGGAGCTCGGCGGTAGATGCAGTAGCCATTACTTTGGTCGCGAGTGCGTGTGTACGTGTGAGTCTCCTTAGCGTCCTTGTAACTTTGACCCCCGATTTGTGCAGAAGCCACATTGCGTATATGTAATTCCTGCGCGGCGGCTGCATGTGTGCGAGGCGCGAGCGCGCTGCGAGATGCGCGATTTTATCGCCCGATAGAGTCTGCTGCTGCGCCTGGAGAAATTTCAGCTGGTAGCTCGAAAGAGAAACTTTACGCTGAGAATTTCAATGCCGGCACAGAGCCGCAAAAATAGCTCCTGCGGAAGGTGTTGAATTTACCCTGAGAATATAATTTGTACGCGATCGAATTCTATACGTCAATGACGTCGACGATAAAAATGAATTTATAACGAAAAAAGGGTCAAGAAAAGCAAAAGAAGCGCTTGTTGCGCTTCTTGATTAAATGACGAATATTACTCGGGCGACTTTTATTTCTTATTCATCGAGCGCTACTTTCCGCTGCTACACCCACTGGTCCGTATACGCCAAGAGATAGATGTGTTCCTCGGTATGCTTATTGTGCAAAAAAAAAGTATGCGCTCACGCGCTTTGGCCATATAACCCCTTTCCACACCAGTTTCACAAAGAGAGTCTAAAGTTCCATTTACATGCGGAGAGTCGCTTGTTGCTTGCCCGTTGGCTTGTTCTTTTTTTTCGCTTTTTGAAGGCTCGAGTATATATAGGGACGCGTTAAATGCTGCGAACAGCGACCACGAGAGAAAGAGAAAAAAGGTACACAGCGCTGTAATAGGGTGGGGCATGAAACGCAAACGAGTCACTTGGCTTAGCAAAACTGATAATTTTTATTATATTGCAAAATCAATAATCGTCCCTATTTCAAAGAGTTTCTCGTTGCGAATGACGTTCTGTTTGACAAAGATGACATTTTATTCTATCGCGAGATGTTGGTCTCTTCTGGGGCAAATGTTACCGAGGCGAACATCGTTTTTCAAAAAACAGTCAAGTTTCAGAATAATAAGCCGAACTCCGAAGATCGCGTTGGCGATTAGTATCGATAATGACGATTTTTCGACTTTCGACCACAGCTGAGAAACCAAAGCCTCGGTCGAAAAAATTCCAAACAAGTCGCAGTCGTTACAATACATTTTTCTGCATTAATTATAGGATATTTTTTATCAATTTTATTTTCGCTCAAATGGACAAGCACACACGCACAAAGCTTTTTGCACAAGCAGGCGCGCGCGAGTGTATTAAAAAAAGCCTCATTTACAAAATACTCGAACTCTCTGTCTCTCTCTCTCGTTCTCGCACAAAACATCCTCGCAAGCTGCTTGCGCGCGCGTCTCGAATGCACAAAAGCTATCTTTATCTCTTCGCGATCCAAGTAAAAAGATGTTATCTGTCGACTGGTATCAACAGTGTGTGCGATATTATCCTTCTCTCTCTCTCTTTCTTATATACCGAACACAAAAAGCACTACAGGTACATAACAACCTTCTCCTCTGGTAACATTACATCCGCGTCTCTGCGCCTGTGTGTGTTTTAAACTTTTGGAATTTATGCATGTCGCTTTTGAGATAAAGAAGAAAATATCGTTTCTCTGTTAATTGCATGTACACACACACTTTCCGCGCGTGTGCTGCTGCTGCTGGCCTGTGTATAAAAAATAAATGCACGCGCAAGAGCGGACATTATCGAGCGAGCGATTGATTGATTACAATTAAATTACTCAATGTAGCCCTGGCGTAGGTCTACATTTATATGTATATAGATATTTATTAGCATCGATGTCGCATGTCAATCCACGCTCACCTGGACGTTAATGCGTGTCGCGTGTACCACTCGACCGAGTGTACACGAAAGAGAGAGTAAGTGAAAAAAAAGCGAGATAATAAAAAGTTTATTTATGAATTGCATCGCGCAATAGAGTGGGAGAGAAAAAAAATTCTCACGACGTCGTGCGGGCACACAATGACGTACGTATTTCACGAATTAACACTTGATTCTTTGTTCATTCGCACTTTTAATTCGAAATCGGTAGCGCGCAGGCGAGCAGCAGTAGCAGCAGCAGCAGCAACCGCACTTGGAGCCGAACCCGCATGGATCGTAAAAATGTCTCGAGCCCAAGGCTACAGATGGAAAGTGCGCGCGAGCGAGCCTGCGAGATATTCTCGAAAACGATTTTTTGGCCGATTTTATCGGTACGCGTATGCTCGCAACGAGCCGTTCAATTATTGAAGGCCACGCGTGCAGCACCGGCCAAAGAGCACGTCGAAAGAAGCTGCATTGTTCGATATGACTCGAAGAAAAATGGCGCAAAAACGTTTCATCGAAATAACTATACGGACCCACACCTATATATGCTCGATCTCGTACGACCAAATTTGCCATTTAAAAAGAAATAATCCACATAAATCTGCGCTATATTGGGTTAATCAGGATTGCCGGCGTGGATACCCGCACCGACTCTCTGTATACACACACGTCCAACTAATCATAGCTCCTAAAACAAACATCATAAGCGCGTATGCTGTACAGGATAGGTATCGGAGGGCATCATTCGAGCATGTGAACACCGCCTTCGATAAATCCCCCCTTGAAACTTTTAATACCCTAGCCGACTACGCCGAGTCCGACGAAAGAGAGCAAAGATGATCGCACGAGTTATAAGTTCCTAAAAGGTATAAAGCGCCGCCATGGGTACATATAAATACGTTATATATAAGAAGAACGAATTCCAGCTCGGCGCGCCGAGCGAGAGCTGCATATACGCACACCGGCACGCACTAGCACATTCACATACGAGCGCGTATACACACTCGCACACACGGCGCCTATTATTTAAAAAGAAAAGAAAGAAGAGGAGCAAATAATACCGCAACGTGCGGTTCCTCCTACTTTTCTTTGCGTTTCTCTCTCTCTCTCGCTTCCTTGTGTTGTTACTCAAACAAGTAACGTGTGCGCATCGGTGAAATGCCTACACATACCTGTACACACAAGCAGCCCGTACACGGCTAGTTTTGAGAAGGTTCAATTTCCTTTTTGCAGTTGAAAAGATCGATATTGTGGATTATGCACGGCTGAAAGTGTCGTTAATTCTTTAAATATACATAAATTCATCGTCGACCGCACACGTATTATACACACCGGGGATCGGGCTTTTATGTATGTGCATTAAGAAACTTATAGGATCGGTATCAATTGAAAAGCTGCGGCAGCGGCAGCGGCTGCAGATCCCTCGCAGATAATGTACATATACTTATATACGTTTTAAAGTTGAAGATAATATTGTGGCTGAAACGAGCTTTTATTACAAGATCTATTCGACGAGATAATTCCAATTGACACATCATGATGCTCGTAAAATCAAGCACGCGCTCGCGCAAAGTAGAAAGCTGCGCATATATTGTACGATTCGCTAAAGAGACAAGATGATTTGCGACGATAACATTCAGCAGTTTATGCATGTACAATTTGCCAGATTTTAGGAAACAAGTGACGATCGTGTACAGCATATGGCTGTAGCACATTATATAGCTCAGGAGCTGCATGCAGCGCCGAGCAAGAGCAGAAGAAGAATTTCCAAACGTTTTACCGGCTGCGCTGCTGCTGCATAGCCTACATGCCCTCGTTCGTCTCATTATATCATTTTAAAAGTCTTCTCGTTTCGCCGAGGGACTTGTACAACGCACGCAAACGACGCTCGCCTCTCTGCATTTTTTACCCACAACGCGCGTACACACAGCCGCTACTCTTGCTTTGGCTCTTCCTTTACCCAAGGAAAATTAGTACGTCCACGCATCTCTCGCGATTCTTTTTCTTAGCCCCTTCTCTCTCTCTCTCTCTCTCTCTCTCTCTTGTTATACATCGATTTCTCGGCTTGGAGCATTTCCAAATGCCTCTCTGCATGGGCGAGCTCGAAAGCCAGAGCGAGTCCCAGGTAGCAGCGAAAAGTTCTTCCACGCGTGTATAATCGGAGAAACTCATCCTAATGAAAATAAATCAAGGGCGTTTGGTAAAAAAGTCTCTCGTCCGCGGTGGAAGGGCAATTTCTGCGCTCGCAGAAAGAAAGGAACGAAAGAAGCGCAAACACGCGCCACCGTGTTATAGCTATAATACACGCGCTCGAGCGAGCGCACGCGGGTAATGGGATCTGACAAATATACTGTCGGGGCCCAGAGAGAGGCTCTTCGGGGCCCAAATTGCTGAATGCCATATCCTACCTATATATGCCAGTATGTACTTTGCCCGCGCGCCCAAGCCATTATATATCAACGGTGAATTGAGAAAAGATGTTGCTTTTAATTGCTTATACATATGGCCGCTGTGCTGCGGCTCGCCGCATCCAAAAAAAAAGTAAACGACCTCGCGAGAGTGCCTTTAATTCATTTCGCCGTGTAAAATCGAATGATTTTCTTCAAACGCCTTGGCTACTTTTCGACGATGAAAAATCATTTGCACAATCGAATAAAACCAACCCATGCTCGGTACTGAAATAACAGCATCTCTCTATGCAAACACCAATTGAATAAGAATTAATTGAACAGCGCTACTAGTCCGACGATACCTATATTTAATATCTGATTCTCATCTGCACTTTGCAACTCTGTGCGGTGCAAGTTCTTGGGAGCAAATCATCCGCTGATGTATGCGCTACGGGATGCGAGGTAAAAATGCACAAAAGTACATAATTATGAAGCATTCATAAATCGTACTCCCCCATTGCATCACTCGGGTAAGAGCAGAAGAAGAGAAGGAGGTGCAGGCAGAAGCAAAAGCGAACGGTAGCAAAGTATCGCTAAGAAATTTTTCTACGAAGCCATTCCGTGCTAATAAGCAACTCGTGAAAATTGCTGCCTTCGATAATTAAAACGCCAGCTCCGTTAAAAAAAAGTCTTTTGTGCTTGGACTTCCGTTTCTTTTATACCTTTTCATTCATAAGTTTCGAATCATCCACTTTATTTCTGTGTCGCTGTTTACTCTGACTTTGTTTGCAGGGGCACTTTGTTTGTTTACACTCGATAATTTTCGCCAAAACCTTTATTATTTTTTTGTACAAACGCGCATTTGCACAACGTCGAGAAGTACCTAGTATGGCTTTGCAAACACATTGTTTTGCCGAAGCGAGCGCGTGGTGCACAAGCACGGCAACGCGTTGAACTTCCTTTAATTAAGTTCTTCGACTCGTGTGTGTGTGTGTGCGAATGCATCTGCGGGTGAGTGAAAAATCCACGAGACAGTGCTAGGCTCTCTCTCTCTCGCGGATTAAATTTAATAACAAAGAGCCCCATTTCGAGCTGGAAAGCTGTGCGCGAGCACGACGTGCGATTATATTATAGTTATCTAATGCTCGTTTCGCAGTCTAGACTGCGTAGACGGCAACGGATACAATAACTTAGGAGCGAGCGTAGGATTTCGCGATAGCTCTCTCGGAGCTAACGAAGGGTACGATAAAAAAAAGCCACTTTAACGTCAAATTAGATTAGAATGAAATGGCCCCCGCGCAAACAATGATCATTGGGAGCAGCTCGAGTCAAACGTAATAACGATATTAGAGTTAGGGGCATATCTGTCCGCAATCATCGAATAATCTTCATTCGCATACAGATACACGCAGGCGGGGAGTGATTATACATCGAAAAATCGACTTCCGGCAATCATGCCGTGCAATCTTCCATTCGTCGAGCAGCGAGAACGCGCAAAAAATGACCGTCATAAGTCACCCATTTTCTGTGTACACTGTGTACTGTGCTGCTGCTGCTGTAGCTGGCAATTCACTGCAGTTCATCATTGTACAGAGCGCAGCGCAAATACACACACACACATGTACGTGCTCGAGGGTTATTATATCCGCTAATAAATGTTGTATATCACGGTGATTATAGCCGCTAAGTATAGCGTTGGGCAAATCTTTCTCCTCGGTCGTCGTCACATATCGCCGCGCGCCCGCTTCACAAATAAATCACGAGAGGGTTGAAGAGACGTGCGCGCCCGAGCCTAGTACACACATACGTGTGTATTTGCTCAGCGATACCGATCGACTTTTTCGACTGTTGAATTTTCATACACAGCAACCATCTTGATAAACCAATTAGAGGTATACATCAGCGAATAGCCGCGCGCGTAGAAAAAAGCTAGAATTATCCCCCCGAAGGCTAGTTCTCTTGCTGCGGAGAAGAAAAGTTATTACGGACCATCATCGCGTACACACACACATACGCACACTAGCTTCGGATATCGCCTCTATACATTATCCAATGAGCAATTAGATCGTTAGTCTGTTTTATTTATTGATATGCACTTTGCCGCGAAGACGAGGAGACGTGTGTTTATACTCAAACGCGAGATTCGCTGGGGTTGCTTGCGCGCGCGCTTATGTCATTAGTGCAGCCGAGGAGTAATTTCAGATAATCTCGCCAGGATACGCGTGTACGTGGCCAGAGAATGAATAAATACATATATCCATAGGTCCACGTGTGTACGAGATTAAGGACTTAATCAATACGCGATAATGTAGCCGGGCCTTTTTTTCCATATCGCTCTGCGTGGCGTGGCTCTCTCTTTCAGGCACCCGCGCGCCCCGTCAGCCTGTTTGTCTTATAACGTGTATATAACTTAATGAGCTGCGGTAATCGCGAGATTACATTTTCCTCTATGCGAGCGGCAACATAATTCACGCGCGCCGCTGAGCTATCGCCGGTGCGCCGAGTCACTTGAGAACTCTCTAGCCTCTTTCAAACTTTCCTATACTTAATCATACCTTCGGCCTTTTCGCGAATTTATTATTCATAAATGAAACTGGTTCTTTGTCGATGCCTTGTGCCTTCCTTGTAGACGCAAAGAAAAAAGGACGGAAAATAGTCGCGAAGAAAATAAAATTAATAGCAGTGCTAATTTATTATTTACCGAGCGTGAAGTATCGATGCATTTTAAACTGATTTCGACCAAAAAAATTCAATGTAACGCGTAGCGTGTAGCGCCTCGCGTGAATTACCCCCGTGCATATATACGCATATAATGTGCGGGATAAACGCAGTGTAGCTCGTGTATTTTTTCTTTTTAAATAGTATATAATAATATGCTAAAAATAAAGCTACATAATAAGCTTAATGATATCTCGCCGAGTTATTCTCTATTTTTATGCTCGCATATAAACACGTACTTTGTCTTGGTTTATATGAAAAACTCGCCTTTGAGATCGGAATCTCCTCTCCCCTTTATGTACTCCATGCAGTTCGGGATAAAAAATCAATTTCCCGTTTTCTTCGCGGAATATATCGTGCGATCAATCACATACCCTTTTCTATTCTACATAGTTCGCGCCTCAGAGGCATATAATGCACACGCGGCTACACATTCCCCTCCCTTTATACTCGCATACTAATTTTTTTTTATTCACCGCTCAAACGATGAATACTCGCGCGCGCGTATGTGTACACAGCGTACCTTTATGATATACATCATGGCAATGATAGTTTTAACACGTACCGACCCTAGAGGCTTGAAAACGTTTAATAAATCGAAGCTCCTTGCAGTTTATTATTTTTTGATTCTCTCTGCTCTCGTCGGGTTCGCTTGATGTGTTTTTGCTGCCACGAGGCTCGTGAAGAATTTTCCATGCCGCGCGTATTTAGACAAATACCTCGACATAAACAAGTTCCGACCTACATTTTACGAGACAGATTTATTACGAATCTCTCGCGAGGTTTCAAGCTTCGAGTATACATACACTGTTGAATTTGAGATTCGTCGATCGGTCTCGTGTGGGCCTGGCGTACCTCAAAATTCAAATATACACTGCTGGTTGAATTTTCCTATCTCTTCTCCAGTTACAGACGAAAAACAATTGAATCACGTTCGGCGTGTTTACAAGCCTTGTGCACACATACATTATCTAATTTATCTCGGAGCTCGCCAAAGTAACAGTACTTAACACCCGACTATCTTTAGAATCAATCTAAACTTTTTTATCGTCAGATATCGTGTTAGCGGCTCGTTTTTATATTGGACCAAGAGCCGATTCGTTGGCAAGAAAAATTATTTATACGCCCGCTTCGATGCGTGTGCCAACACGCCACACCCCAAACACCTGTTGAGCGCGCAAAAATTAATCGATGCATCTTTCAATGTCGCCGAGCGAAATTAAAGCAAATATCTCGATTTGTGCTTGCGCCAAAACTAAAAGGACGATTCGTTTTACCAATGATCGACTCGAAAGTGTTAAGCGTGCAAGTTTATTATCTGTCATTGAATAAATATTTACTTTTACGACGAGCATTAATTTTGCTATATTATTATATACTTTGCTGGACGCGTTTTCAATTAAAACTCGGTCTCGAGTCGTCCACATGTTCTCGTAGGAAAAAAACGAAAAATTATTCTTTGCACGTAGCGAAGGGGCATGAAAAGGAAGAAAACTCGTCCAAATTACATTTGCATTATGTTACCAAAGTATTATAAAAGGATAAAAGAAAGAAAGAAAGAAAGAAGCAAACACGCGGATGCGAAGCCCTCCGCATATCGATAAATGAAGGAAAAACAGTTGCTTTCGCGTTATAAGCATCTCTCGCGGGAGCAACTAAAAACTGGTCTTGGGGATCTTTACGATCATGGAAAATGTTTTTGCATGCACAACAGTGGCGGCGGCGGCGGCATCGATTTACGAGTCGCAAAACGATAATTTTCTTTTCTTTGCAAACGAATTCCTTTGGTTATATACCTCTAACTGAGAGAAGCGAGCGATCGGAGAGGGCAAGAGAGAGAAAGAGAGAGAGAGAGAGAAAAAAAAGTTATAAGCTCGCATTTTTTGTCTCGCTCTGATTGTTACAATAACGAGTTTTATTAATAAAGTGGTTAATTTCTTCTTCGCTCGACTCGGAGGCTTTTCCCAAGGTCTCGACTTTGCTCACTGGGAAATACACGCGCATCTCCTCGTTGAGTGCTCCGAAAAAGAGTCCCTTTACCACACCCATGTGATGCGCGAGCAAGCGAAACCACAACTGTATACACACATACAAAGAACTAACATCAGAGCTCCATATCTTACTCAACCTACATAATATAAATCATAAGCGTCGATAATAATTCACCTTGGTGTCCCGAAAAAAGGCTTTGGCGAAATTACATTTTATTTACAACCACCGTTGTTTCTTTTTTACTTCTTTCATTTTTTTTGCGAGAAAGCGATGAAACTACGCATGCAAAGCTGCTTCGATGATTTATACGCTCGATGACCTTTCTCTCTCTTCTCTGTCTGGCGAGTATAGGTATAAGCAAGAGCTTCCTCTAAATTGTCTATTACCGATCTTTCTCGCTCGCAAAATTTCGTGCATATAAATCATTTTCCTTCTTGATGCTAATAACGATCACGTGCGTGCCTGTACGTGTGCGCATAAACACACAAACACACGCAAGCGCACGTGTACGATTTTTTTTTGTTCATCGTAAAGCTAAGGTAATGAATTTTCGTTCGATTTATTGGCTGTAGAGAATCGAGCGGGTGACGGAGCGACACAGAGAAAAAAAAATCAAATTTATCGGTAATGACTCGGGCGAATGCAAGTCGTCGAAAAATATAAAGTAAGATCGACATTTTTAGTATTATGAGTATGCATACGTATATGTGTAGACATAGTAAAAGAAAAGAGAAAAACGAGACAATCTCGTTGGCCATCATTTTTTGTAACGCGCGCCAGTTGAAAGACACGCCTATTTTATGAGGAATGTCAAAAAAAAAGAAAAAAAAATCAACGAGCTCGACTTTGGAGGTATATCATTGCTTGGGCTTTAGACAAATATATATGTCAAAGTTTGATGTATTCGAAAATCGAAAAGTACACCTCGCACACACACGAATGTGTATAATGATCGAGCCCATAGGTATAAAAGCGAATATAATACGAATCTCGGCAGGACTTTCTCGCTGTCAGCTGTTTATAATATTCAGAGAAAATCGGCGCAGGGAAAGAAGTGCCTGCGCGCATAGAGTTATTCTCGCTCCGGCGGTGGCGGTGGCGTCGGCGGCCCAACGATCCTATATAATAGTTCCGCGTTTGCTTTGAAACGATACACATAGGCAGTTTATGCCTATTTCTCATGCAGTCGTATAACCGCAGCGCGAACGTAACGAGCTTCGCGGATGGATGTGTCTATACGTCTTTCCCCCCGAGAGAGAGAGAGAGAGAGAGAGAGAGAGTCCGTCTATCTATGTATATTTTATAACAAGATGTTTTGTGGCTTTCTACGCAGAAGTTAACATTTCAGCTGTTCTTTGAAAAATGCTCGCTTATAATTATCATTACGTAATTGTAGCGGCTAAAGGCGGGGGGGAGAGGGGGAGGAGAAAAAAAAGGAGAACAACGAACGAGATTATTTGTTGCAACGGCTGTTGCTAACTGTACATAACGAGATGTAATAAAGGAAGATGTTACCTTTCCTGCTGTCCGATTGCGTGCCAATGTGGCTATGTGCATGAATCGATGCTGCGAGGAAACGTCTGCATCGAAAATCACTTCCGTCCGAGTGAACGTGTGTGTGTGTGTACGAGTGTATACCTTTTGGAATATATCATAAATTCGATCTCTGCTTTTAACGCTTTCTCGGCTCGTAAATTGCATCGAAAATTTTTTCGCACGCTTTAGGGTCACGTTTTAATCTTTTTAATAAGTCAGCCTCGAACGAGCGAGGAAAAAAGTCGCGAGCATAAATTCACCTGTTTACCGAACTTGTGCAGCGAGATAGATTCCAGTTGTGCCGAGATAAAGTGGCAGTGATACCTGCGCGCCAACGAAGAAGAGCACCGCACGAAAGAAGGTCTTTGGAGCACGAGCCTCGCGCGCTGCTCGCTCGCGTCGATTTCTTTGAATTCTTTGGAAGAGAGCGGGGCCAAAAATGTACACAAACACAAAGCTCGAAAGGTTTTGTTCTGTCGAGGAAGCAGCGAATTTTTCCTCTCCTCTTCGCCAAGACCAATATACACTCTTTCATATTGGCATTAAAATGCCGAAAACCCAGCTACTACAGAGAAGGCCTATTGTCGACAAGTCCACGCGTGCACTCTGTAGTGCTGTTTTTAAACAATATCGAAAATATCTTTTTAAATAGGTTTTAACTATTTTCACTCGTCTTTTGTATGCTGATTCTCGCGTCGGCTCAGTAATAAATGCACAGAAACACAACTGCGAGAATCTAGCGGTATTTGTTCTATATTACACATCCATGGCTAGAGGTGGTGAAAGCAACACTCGGCCAGTCTGCGATCTACAGAAAAGCGAACGAATTTCCTTTTGTCGAGATTAAACCAGCTGCTAACTGTATATAATGCCTGATTTTATATATATATATGTTGGTATGTATATATACATGTATAAAATATACAAGGGATAACAATGATTGCAGCGCCACAGTAAAATATGAGCGTACAAGATTGCTTCGGACGATTTTGCAGCTCCAGTCACGAAGCTGCGATCTCTGCAGGGCGCAATAAGACAAAAAAAGGCGCACGATTATTCGCGCACAGTCGTCAATAAATGAGAGAAAAATTACGTATCACTGGTAAAGACACGCATGGCGAAAGGTACAATTGGCACATTGTATAGAGCGTGCACGTGCATTAAATTTACATATACTCGATGAAACCTTTTATTAGCTCATCATCGAACGTTCAACTAAACAACTCATCTTTCAAACCAGCTGCAAAGAGAAGGAGAGAAAAAAATATGCAGCTGCTTTAACATGCACTGCATGCGTGTGCTGCATAGCAAGACAATCCGAGAAAGGGCCCGAGCAATTAGATTTTTCCAAGAAAGCGTCGACTTGGCTGTGAGGATATTTTTGCGCACGCAAAGTAAAAGTTACGTGGCAATTTTCATCGCAGAAGCAGATCGGGTGTACATATCCCGAGCTTTTATTGATTTTCCTAGAGGCGCATTTCAAGAACGAAACTTGTTTTGAAGAATCTCCTCGCACTGTTGCTCTTTTAATTTAGCAGCTCGCTCGTCCGAGCGAAGACGGCAAAATACATATGCATTTACGATGTCTGCAGCTACGAGTACTGATTGCGCGCCAACGTCCCTGTATATACAATTGTCTCGAGACACACGGGAGGGACCGAGAAATATCCCGACTGGAATATTTCTTATGACTGAATTGATTTTTATTAGCCGTTCGATAATGGCCGTAATGAGGCTTGCTCAGCTGTGCGATCCGTGCGTTGTTGCTTCTATATATAATGTAGGTATATAAATCCGGACGAGCCGTAAAGAAAAGCCACAGCAGCCTCGAATAGAGGTTCGAGGCTTATACGATTCGTTTCACGCATGTGTGCGCGAAGGCGAGAGAGTCGCGGGAAAAAAAACTCGCACATTCGATCGGCCAGCTGTTGCGCGCGTACGCCGTCGAAACTCCACTGCTACGCAAGCTTCGATGCACTCGAAGAATGAAAAGAAGAAACCGAGAGTCGTCGTCGTCTTTGCCACCGCAGCAACCCTTTACTCAAATAATAAACCCTTTGGCGAATAGACGGAAGAAGCCTCGGAGCTTTTCACCTGTCCTTAAAACCTACATATCTCTTGGTTGTTGTTTTTTTTTGTCGAGACTACGTTTCATATGAGAAAAAACACTCATTCCGCGAAATTCCAGATATAATCAGCTGCTGTTATATGCAAGTCTTTCTCATCATGGACAGACACACATACGTAAGTAGGTACCATTTATCTTTATTACGAGTCTGTGTGTATATTTATATATGTGTACGTAAGGTAGATACGCGTCCGTCCGCGCGCGTGGTGGGAGTTGTGTATAGCTTGCGGTTACTTGCATATACACACACGCGCGCGCGCACTCCTTATTACGATGCTATTAGGCATTTAGCGAAATAGACTCGAGAGAGAGAGAGCCGAGCACGTTTCACAATTTGCCATGGGATCTCGGTGAGATGCTCGTGCGTCTATTTAGGGACTCGGTATTATAATTGAAAATCTCTGGAATTCGTCGAGTAGGAGAAACTGCCGCTTATACTCCGCTCGTTAGATGCATGTCGCCATCTCTTACGGCTAAATGATGATATTTTTTACTCATCGGTGTGCGTGCGGAGTCGGCGCTCCAACTTCCAAGCGAAGCTACAGGCAATAGGCGTGCGCGCAATATGTTTGCCCGAATCGCAGCCCTTGCTTCGTCGCAGCGACATATGTGGCGTGTAAAATTTGAATTTTCCAGCCAAAAGACGGCTGTGTCTTTCCCCCTTTACGCCATGGTAGAGCCGTGTACACGGAGAACAGGAGGAGAATATCCGCTGGTATAAAAAAGGGCTTGGCACTCGTTTACCGTATCCACGCGCGAGCCTTTATATATAAATACATATATCGGTCGACTGCTCGCTTGGGGAGAAAAGGAGAAAGAAGAAGAAGCAGCAGCAGCAGCATAAGGAACGCGTGCGAGATGCGTCCCACGCGCATTGTTGCTATTGTATATAACTGCGCCAAGAGATATTACCTCTCATCGGGTTAACGAAATCATGCGCCCATGGGTGAGAGATGCTGTGCAGCAGGTAATGCCCCATTGTTGTGTGTGTAGGCAAAGAAGAAAACGAGAGAGAGAGAGAGAGAGAGAGAGAGAGAGAGACGGAGGGAGAGAGAGCTAAGCACGAAAGCTTCGACGCACACTCGACACGCTCGACAGAAAAGAGGCTTAACGTATATCCAAGGGCGCGACATGTAAACTCTTATACTAGTATACTCTAAGCCAGAATTCGAGCTTTTGCCAATTATGAGATATTAGCTGGAAAAAGTCCCGTGTGCGCGCACAAACTCTCTTCTTTTCCTCTTTTTTCTTGCTTTTTAATTAAAAAAACTCGTTTCTTCGAAGATGATATTATACGAGTACGCGCGGCCGCGGACGAGAAATTCGCAAGCATATACCTACACACACACACACGTATGCATTCTATCGTCCGCTAAGGATCTTTTCTGGAATAATGGCTAGTGTGTACGTGTGATCGAGCGAGTCTGTGTGAGTGCAGGCATTGGGGCGTGACACTTGCCATTCTTATAAGTATCACACACATACACACACACTCACATACGTATATATATTTATAAAACGATAACGCGTCTTTTCGCATCCTCTCTTTATCCTGTTTTTTTTTCTTATATCATATACACAAGCGCACAGACATGATGTAGGCTTTTATATGCACTTTGTTTCCTTCACATTATAAGAGAGAAGAAGGCCGTATTTGCTCTCGCTCGGCTCTCTGTATACTTTTCTTGTCTTCGTGCGTGGCCTCGGCACTGCAGCAAGAGAGCACGATCGGCCCTTAACGATAAGCCCCGCTCGCGCGTGCCTATGCGCTCTCTCTTTCTCTCTCTCGATTCTTTCGAAAATTTAATTCAATCCTGCTCGGCTGTTGCGGGTGCACAGCAACGTAAAATTACACAATATCCCTTTTTGCTTCTCGGACCAATTTTGTTGATTTCGATTCGCGTCTTTTGACGCATTCGTGACACGATATATCATCATTGTTTGAAAAACAATTAGGCCAGTCGACGACGATTGTCTCTTTTCCATCGTGAGAAATTTTTATCCTCGTACCGAAGGTCATCTGAATTCCTAAAAAGGTGCCATTAAGCGACAATTATTTTATTATAGCATCGAGAAAAATGCAAAAATTACAATGACTCTGCTATAGGCGCTAGAGGCTTAAGAGAACCTAGAGTCCCGTTTAAATTTCTCTTGGCCCAGTTATAAGTGTTTGCATAAATTTCTTATCAATGGCAACAATGAAATAATAATCGAGCCCATTTTCTCGCGCCGAAACGTGCATAGCGTCCAACTAATTGGCCTTTAGTGGATCGTTTTTCTACTATAACACACGGACGCACACCTAGAGAAGTCGAGTCGTCGCCAAAACAAAAGCTGCTGTATAGCTGCGCGCGCGCGCGCCAACTCGAGTCGAAGAGATAAAACTTTTAGCTGCATTGCATCGCCGTTTCTCTCTCTCTCTCTCTCTCTCTTTCTCGCTCGCGCTTGTATTATAGAATCTTATTGTCTCTTTCTCTCTTTTTCCTTTTCTGGCTTGCGCTGCTGCTGCAACACGCTTCGCGCGCGCAACTACCGAAAACGCGAGATATCCTCGCGCGATAGCCGCAGCTTCGCTACAAATCGCTTACCGCTGCGGGTCAAATGAAAACTTTTACTACCGCGCGCTCCAGTCACAAGTATAGGCTCTCCGAAGCTGCAGGATTTATCTCTTCTGGTGGCCTTTTAGCTCGCACCAAGCGGGCCACGAGCGCCCGTCTATGTGCATATAGCTTATAATGGGGTGTGCGGGGCAGAAAGATTCGCCAAGCCGTGGAAAAGAGGCCGACGCGCGAGGAGATGAGGTATTGTTGTGAGCGCGCGCGCCTATGTATACTAGGGTCATCTGCGATACCGAACTCGGTAAATGTATGTACCTGTGTGGTATACTCGGCTCGCATACATATGTAGCGAAGCCAGCTCGTATACTAATGACGGATGCCTGCGCAATCGCTGAGATTTCTCAAGGATTTTCATTAGATTCTGAGGTGTCGAATTCTTGCCGCTGACTTATGGGTGGCATACGCTAATTACGGGCCTAGCTGGTCGCTTAGAAACTCTAAACGTTACGTTATACTCTGTTCGCGTATGCCTACGCGCGTGTAATATACACGCAAATATTGGCTTTACCGGTTTCTCATGAATTGAAATGTGCTTCAACGAAATAAAAATTATCGCTCAAACTTCTGTAGTAGCTCAATGGCGATGATGCTTACACGGATATTAAGCCTTCTTCTCAAAGCGGCTCCAGTAAAATCGATCGATTCGCGCTCGCACGTAATAAAAGTTTCACTAATTATTTTCTACATTCGCGGCAAAGGTTCATTCACACCCGTCGCGCATAGTACATATTTGAGAATCGGACGACGCGTCGGAAGACTGCAATAAAAAAGGAAGAGTCAAAAGTGAGAAAAAAAAACATTGCCGGGATTTATCCGCAGGACGAGAGCGCGGACCGTTCATCGAATCGAGAAAAACACTACCTTTCGACATCGGCTCCATTACAGCGGTAAGCAGCAGCATCTGTTTTTGCCGCAAAATTACACAAAGTTTCTATGTAACGAATCGAGTAGCTAAGTTAAAAAAACGAGCAAGCCCGTACGAAACAGCATTTAAACTTTCTCCCTTAATCTCCGCCGTGCACGCATGTGTATATTGTGTGGCTTATTACGTTTTCTTTGATACCTTATTACGTGCGATGCTCTATAATATTCCAAATCCAGTTTTTATGCTTTTTTTATGTACATACCCTCATCGCCGTTTTTTTTGCACGTTCGCCATGGGAGGTACTGCATAATGCCCAGATAACGCATAATTTTTATGTAATATCGCGTTTTTTCATCGTCTAATTCTTTTGTTACTAATTAATGACTCGTTTCTCGCTTGGATTTTTTAATTCAATTCTCGTGATTGCGTATGGGATGGTAATTGAATAAAATAAAAATAAAGTTTTACATCCGTTACTCGGCACATGTACGTGTTTGCTCGCGTGTGTGCGACTCAGTGTGTATAGTATGCGTGAGCGAGCTCGAGCTAGCATGTGAGCATATTTAACCTGATTGTTATGCGCATAGCGAATTAGGCTAATAATCGTAAACAACTGCAATCATAATTTAGCCAATATTTGTGAAAAAGAAAAAAAAAATGAAGAAAGAGAAGAAGATGAGAGGCAAAACAAAATATTCAAAGTGATAATAGTAAATCAGATGATAATACTTTTGAAGAATCGAACTCTCTCGAGATATTTTTGAATGTGTCGCACGCCATTAACATTAAATTTTATGACGACTGTAAGTTAAGTTTCTCCCGCTCACGCAATATTTGTATGCTGTATACATTAGAGGCTCGGAGAAGAAAAAAAATCGGCGCTCGTATGTCACGAGCGTTATCGTTTTATGGAATTTCCGGGGCTGCTGCGGCTTTTATATACTTACAGACACACACACACGCATGCGTGCGCTCGCACTCACACGCACTTGAAAATTCAGAAAAGGTGAGCGAGATTGAGTGTTATAACGAACTATAAACTATCGTTTATCGTCACAGATGCGGAGAGACGACGCTTGATGGGTAATTCGATCGAGACATCAATGTCATTGTATATTACCGTTTCGTGGCTTTTTTGCCTTTTTATTTTACGAAAAATTGCCGATTTCTGATCGTCAATTTCATGTTTTATCGATCATATGCACAATTCAATGTCTACCGCTGGATGGCCTTTTAGCGCATATTTATCTGTCAGATTAAAAGTCGAAAACTAGTATTTAATTTTTACAAGAATGCCCAGACTCCGTTGCTTGTGGCCAGAGAGAAAGAGAGAGAGAGAGAGACCCGGAGCACTTGTAGCCAGCACGTATGTATTGGCGGCTTTTTTAGCTGCATTGTTTTCCGAATATAAGTGCGCAGGAACGTGCAGCACATAATAACGCACACTGTGGAATTTCGCGATTCCGCAAAGCCTCCTTTTTTGCCGGTCTTCTTCTTGGTCGTTTAATAAGTACAGGTGTGGATTTAATTTAATTTAATTATAAAGCCCGCGTGTGCTCGTAGATTAGCGCACTTTTCTCTCCCCACTCAGAAATGGCCGAATATTCCAATACTGGCAATGAATTTTCATAAAGATACCGCTGGATTCTCGATATGCGATGCTATTAAATGGCGCAGATAAGCGGACAATCGCGCGCGCGTAAACTTGGCGCAAACAACCAGTTCAGCTGGATTTAATCTCCAAGTGTCGCGTATTAAAATTTGAAAAAAAAAAGCAGGAGAAGAAAAAAGAAAGAAGAAAGAAACAAAAAAGAAAAAGCGTGGGCAGCTGGCGCACGTGTGTAAAATAGCGCAAAGCGGGGCAATAATATAAGACGTTGTTGCACACGTGCACTCGCGCGCTATCCCATGAGAAAAACACTAACTGCCCTCGCTATACGAAAGAGCTCCTTTGGCGAATCTTATTTTTTTCCTCTCGCGTTCGCTGCGCACTTACTATCTCGCGAACGAGTTTCTATTTCCTACATAAGAGAGGCATGAAGAGGGAATCGTGAATGTTGCACTTTTTTCGCTTTAAATGTTCGGTCGAATCGTTTGAAGCTTTTCCTTTTTCTTACACGAACAAGAGCGAGAAGGAGAAATAGAGAAAAAGAGCCAGAGAGAAAATGTTGACGATTTATCGTTATGGTTTTTTTTCTCCACTATAGATGGAAATTCTATGTTCTGTTTTGTACGTACGCCTATACATAAACGCACGCGTAATGATGTACATTTTCCGGTTTTATTCAGCTAATTTTATCTTATATTATAATTCGCCGATTATCATACGAGTCCGCAAACGAAGAATATATTATTATTGATTCTCTTACTCTCTTTCAGGCGTGTCGTCTGACTAATGTTACGACTTCGACGAGGCAATTACAATAACTTTTAAAAACTCGGTGTATTTGAATGAACTTTCAATATCTTATATATTGGGGAATTTAAAAAATATCTGCGAATGTCATTATGTATACAAGTTATTTTGGTCTCTATATATGCCAATTCGATGACTACCACGCGGTCGATGATTACACACGCCGCTGATAGTTTTTTTTTTTTTTATAACTTGTCAATCAGTCATATACAATGTACTGCACTTACTTTGAATTATCATCAATACACAGACGCGTAAAATGTCAATTAAATCAAAATATACAGTAGAGTCCGCCGCTACGGACCAGTAGAAGTGTCAGAAGAATCGGTAATTGCAGCTCTCGGACTATGGATTATAGAGTCATCATTTTGAATGATCCGCGTGTTATTAATACGCAAGAAAATGAGTTTTTACAAGCGTGTGAATAAAGAAAAAAAATTGAAGATGGAAAAATGTGCGAGTCACGCTTGCTTATGTGTGAGAGATTATCCGAGTAGGTATATATATTAATTGTTGCTCGTGCTGGCGCACATCACGTATTTTTCACAGTTTCTAGTTCGAAAAACGGTTCGACTCAGATAATCGCAAAAAAAGTCGCCGTACATCCTTTCTCGAAATCTTTTGGTTTTATAACCGCACATCCCGATAAATATCTCTGTCTCTCTCGGCGTATGTATTATGGATGCTCCTTTTCTCCAAGATCTTTGCAAGTATTCAGTCACGTGTGTTCTATCTCGGATCTGTGTTTTCTCTCTCTCTTTCTATAACATATATATGGATGCTCTAGTTTGACGAAAAAAGATCGATCGAGTGGAGGCGCTGAAATGGAAATTCATAGCGTAGAAGAGATACGCGATATTGTTTGCGGCATTTGATCGATGACTCAAGATAGATTTCTTGAAACACAATTCGATATCCTTTTTTTGATTTTGTTAGACCTAGCATTTTTTCAATGTGCTGTGAAAATTTTACATAATATTAATTTTAATAAGGATCTGCTTTAATTATTTGCGCTGTATTTCTCGGTACACATATCTATGGCTTTAATCCAAACATCATTACCGTGTATAGATGTCTGCACACCGGCGGAGACGTCACGGTAATTATGTTCTCGCGGTGCGTTGCGGGAATCAAAGTGCCGAGTCACTCCTGAGTTTATTCTATTTCGAAAGTAAGAGTTTAACACTTTGAATCGACAGCTTCGCGGCGTTAATTTTCCCTCGGTGCGTATACTATTTTTTGTCGATTTTCGCAAGGTGTATATCGCGCCAAACAAAGGTGAACGTCCTCTTTTTTTATCCGGCGACTTGTGTGCAAGTGAAACTGTATATTTATATATATCGGATGTCTTGTCGACTCGTTTCTTTCTCTCTTTCCTTTTCTTTTTTTTTTCTCCCTCTGTGTGTGTCCTCCTCCCGTGCGGCTTTTTTCTTCTTCTTCGTCTTTTTTTTTGGCCCAAAATCGATCGGCCGCAGCTCAACACGCTTGGAAATTAGCGAATCGGTCGCGCTATATTGTGTCGCGCGTTTTTCGAAGAATAAAGCACTGAAGGTACTCCCCGTGGCATACTGTGGGAGTTGTTCTTGGCGTCGAGATGTTTTTTTTCGCTCTCTCTCGAAACAGGTGAATTATTGCTACGAGCGTGGAAGTCCGCTGGTGGCTTATACCACTTGTCATCGGCTTTTAAAGAGATATATATTGAGCGCGCGTGACTCGCCGCGTGTGTAATTTGGTAATGAGGCTGCTGCCTCGTCCACTCTTCAGTATCGATGCAACGTCGGTGCGCGCGATTTTTCCTATTAATATGAGAAATTACGACCGCAGGCGCTGGCCGCGCGATAAGATGCGGATAAAAAAGCGCTAACGAAGTCTTAAAGTCCGGAGAGAGAGGCGCGGACACAGGTGTCAGGCTGCTGCTGCTGGCTCCTTCTGCTTATCTTTTCGCTCCTAATTGATTCTCGGCCGATGATTCCGATCGGCGCGCAGCTGCTGCTGCATCGTTGCATGCCACCGCGCCATTACAATAGCTACCTTTTTTATGTATGTATACGCGAGCAAATGGAAATATTTCGCGCACACGCGAGCCACACGCAGACAGACACACACACACACACATAGATTGGACTCTGGCGATTATATTTTCCGGCGCTGCAAACGGCGTTCGCTGCTCGTTGGAATTTCTTTATACGAGTGCACAAGTCGACTTTGCATGGAACATTGTGCTCGAAAGAGAGAGAGAGAGAGAATATTTTGCTGTATACGTATCTACGCGCGCGCGCGGATGTGTGTACCGTTACGAGCGCGGCTTATAAACGTAAAATACGCGCTAATGCCTCCAAATGCCTCGGAATCGTTGCATATTGGTTTTAAACATTTATTTTTCTCTCTTTATTCCAAATGAAAACTAAGCGTAACCTGTTCTATCGAGGCACGCGTTCGCTCGCAGCTGCCAACTTTTATCCTCGCAGCCTCTTGTCTCGTTCGCCTCTTCTTCGTCTGCCGGGCTGGCTTGGCTTTCCTCTCCTCTCCTCCTCCTCCTCCTCCTCCTCTATCTCTGCCCCCCTCTTTTTCTGCGTTTGCCTCTAAAGAGAACAAAAAAAATCAAAGAATATACACCGCTTAAATACATACTCACACGTACTGGCGCCTCGCGCAGCACATCTTTTCCCTTTCTCCGCGCGCGCATTCGGCAGCTCGCGCGCCAGCTTGGAGCCATGCATCACGAAAACTTCTGGTCGGGTCCACGCGCTCGGTCCTTCTCGCGATTGCTTCTTAATTAAAAGCAATTACATTCAGCGCGAGAAAGACCGACGAAAGGCCACTTCAGCGAGTCAGTTTTCTTTTGTTTCGGGGGATTTATTTTGTATACCGATGTTTAATGGCTCTATAGAGTCGGCGCGCGGACAGATTTCACTCTGTTTTCCCGATCACAGCGCGTGGCCGCTTCAACGAGCGATGCTGCTTTTTTATGAAACTGATCCGTGAGACTCGAGATACGCAACAACATCATTATAGGCAGAAAAAAGTCTCGCGAATCCCATGACTTGAATTCTTGCACGTGTTTGTACAAGCAAACCTTATACGCCGTCAAAAAAAGTACCAAAAGTTTGGCGGCGCTCGAGCGGCTCGAGAGCACTGGTAGCAGCAGCAGCAGCAGACAGTGGTCACGTTCGCGCCCCTTGCGAGCGGCCATTAAAAAGACGTGCAGTTTGCAGCGTATAGACAACAAAAAGGCGCTGTTCTGAAAGAGAAAGAGAGAAGAGAGAGAAAAAGCACACCGTTACAATTCTCTTTCTCCAAGCGCGCAGACAATCGGACGAATCGCGAAATAAATTTAATTACGGAAAGGCCAAGTGGATATGTGTAATGAATGAATCTCTTAGCGATTTATGCCCCTTCTTAGAGATAATTCTTCGTCTCTTTTTTCGGGCCCTCGCGACGCGACGTGTGCTGCTTTGCTGCCGTTTGCCAGTGAACCGTGCAAATTGCGCGACAATTTCCGACTCTCTCTCTGTCTCTCCACCTGATCGATGGGGATACACGAGACGAGACGTGTATCAGCGAATCCTTGACATGCAAATATTATAATATGAAAAATTTGCCTGCGTTTCTGCGAGAAAAATTTACATTTACCTGACGGTGATGAGCCCGAGGCTACGTATAGGTAATTTGTGCCGAAAGCTTATTTCGATACGTTTTTTTTCTGTTCTGTCTTTTTTTTTTGTTACTGGAAAGTATTATAAAGAGGCCAAGTCTATTACCGATATATTCTACGAAAGAAATCCCCATCGAAATCACATGTTCTATAGGGATAAAAATTTCGTATTCTTGCACGCATAATAATTGCATCGCAGAAAAATCGATGCGTGCATCCTTTGGCTTATTTAAGAAGAAATCCCTGGACACGGAACCCTCTAATAACGATTATAACCCTTGGCTCTCTCGTCTCTGCTGCTTCTGCTTTTTCTGCTTCTTCTTCTTCTTCTTCTTCTTCGTCTTCTTTCCCCCGTCTTTTTTTCTTTTCTCTCTACAAAAAGCGAAACATCCCAAGTGTGTTTGGGCTACTATATTCCGGTGTGGTCGTGCTGCGCTGAATTTTAATTGGCCTAAAAACTCGCTGCTGCTGCCGCTGCTGTTAGCTTCTCTTCCTTGTTTTGCTTCTTTCGAAAAAAAAAGAAGATGCAAAATCTTCGCTCCACCGAATCAATGATGTTTTTACGCCAGCCGAGCATTATTATGTAGCGTGCGAAATGTCTTCTGCAGTGTTTCGTGAAGAAAATTATTGATTATTATATATTATATATACATTGCAGATGCACGCTCGAGCTCGTGTAAAGATTTTTCATTGATTTGCATAATGTTTTTCGAAACCATTCGGTGCATTACCACCGCCGCCATTGACTCGTCTTTTTTTTTTAAGTGCTGCGATCTAAATAAATTATTCTTATAATATTACACGGATTGCATTACTTGCGATATCTTATAATTAAAAAGAAAAAAGGAGGCAAGCTTCGTTAAAGTTGGCAAATGGGGGAGTTATCGAGCATAAAGTACCTACTTAAATATCTCCTACTCAATTTCCTTGTACATCTCTCATTTTTCCCATCTTACACGTATGAAAGAAGCAAAGGGGAAAAAAACGGCATAGGGAGAGGATATCTGCACTGAAAACTGAGTAACTCATCTTTGCGGCTCGCCAGGACGGACCTCCGCACGCCGTATATAGGCTTGTTAAATTACTCCTCTGTTCGAAAAGCATGAGCCACATATGCTCTGGCTACAGATAAATCGAACGAGAGTACTTCATCGTATAAGCTGCTGCTCATTTTGTGGATCATCTTTCCCTTCGATACCCTTTACTCTCTCGCGCGCGCACACACACACACACACACTCAGGTACACGAGCAGAAGCACCACATGCGCGCTTGTATATGAACACTCAATTCTCTTTGTGGGTTCAAAGGCGCACGCGGTAGGTGGTTGGCTGCGAATAAGGGAAATCTTTCTCTCGTGCGTCATATATACTTTTTCTTTATTATATAGGCACATATACGTAGTCTGCAAATGGATTTTGAGACTTGTGAGGCGACGAGGTTTGTTTTTTCTGCGAGGACAAGCCTACGGTTTTAGCATGCGAGACCTGAGATTTGAATGTTCTTAACGGAGCATCGATATGTTATTTTAACTGTCCATCCAGCCGATCTCTACGTCGATACTCTCTGATTGATGGCTCTTGTGTATATATCACATACACGTATCACATGTACATATGTATACATACGCGCGAATAATTACCACATCTGATTAGCATTGGAGAAATATTTGAGTGTCAAAAAAACATCATCCCTGGTCAGCGATGCCCACGCCCACTAACTTCCTGATCGTATCCATCATACCGTATAGCATAGGTATAATTCTCGGGCATCAGCGGGATAATTTTTATCGTATACACCTGCAATGTCTCTGTTGTAGTCGAGCCTAATAACAAAAATAATATATAATTAATCAAATAAGGAGTAGAAGAGCGGGTGGTAGCAAGAGCTAACGTCCGTCTATCCCACTCAAAGTTAGAAGGCAAAAAAGGGGCCCGCGCACTTTTTGTCCTCGTGCCGTATATGCGCCTTACCGCGTTCTCCAGGGGGAAATGAGTTTTCATCGCACCACAGCTCGCGATTGTATACTTTTATATTATATATATAAAAACAATAGAGCGTGTAGAGCGTAGGATCTTGTACCCACTCCACTGCACGATGATGATGATGATGGCAAAGGCATTATACGGAGAGCGAGCTAAGCGAACGATAGAAAGAGGGAACCGTGCGAGCAAGTGAATGCCATGGCTTAGGAAGCATGTATAGTGGTAGCGGTGGCGGCCGTTGGCTGCTCTTCAGTCGCTGATCGTCGCTGCTACAGGCAAGATCGCTTTCTTGTGCGTGCGCTCGAGATCCATAAGTGAATCGCTGTCAAGTTTTCGCCGGTTGGTGTTTTTTTTTCTGGTGTTGTCGTTGTGCTCGTTGTTGTTGTTGTTGTTATCGTTTTTATCTTGGATATTGTGGTTGCTGGTATTTTTTGTTACTAGTGCTCTGTGCAAGTGTTTACAAATATACACACATACGCGTCTCAGTGTACAAGTACAGAAATGATATGAGCGTGTGAATATACTTCCTAGTGTACACGGCTTTCATGCAGATTTCGAAAAAGTGAGTTTTTGGCTGCAACAATAAAAGCATCTATGGCCGCGCTGCCCGTTCTCTGCATAAATTAATGTACGACTGTGGCCAATTCCATAAATACGTTTAGGTTGTCTAGCTAGGCAAAATAAAATAATAAAAAATTATATTGCACGAGGATCGTTTCGAAAATGCGCGCAGCCTCGAGGTTCTCTAAGGCTCCGTCGCTTAAATCATAAATAGCTCATATGGTACTATAAAACGTTTTTTTCTTTTTTTTATTCTGCTACATCTACATTTTTCGGGTAAATTTCCATCGATAAAAGGACGAAATGTTTATAGACACAGAGTCAGCGCGCGATGGTATAGCATAACGACTTTGAATCGGAGAAACCCTATTATGGCTGGGTACATAAAATTTTACTTTTATAACAGTTGCAAAAGAGACAGCATTTATACACGTGCTTTAACGAATATGCGTAATAAACCTTTTTACGAGCCAATCAAAAGTGCTTTTACTCGAGCGTACTCGCTCCTACACGCTCTGTATGTGTGTTTTATTCGCGGAAAAATCGTGGCATCTCATTGTCACGAAAAATTCATATGTGAATTTTAAAGCGCGACCATATAATCGTCGTGTACTTAAATTTCCATTAAACAAACACTTTCGCGAGAAAACGGCAAGCGTAGTACTGCAACCCCCCCGAACGCGAAAAAATTACCTGCAGCTTCTCCAATTAAAAGATTCCTCGAATATATTTTTCAGCGCTCTGTTTATTATTATTAGCTAGCGCCATCTGCGCGAGCGCCCGAGAAAAGTCTCTCGCTCTTTTCCTTAATGGTGTAATCTTGTTGCGCGACTCACCATTTTTTCTCCGGCTTGTTCCTTTAATTCCTGTGGGACATTAGCAACGTCTATACGCGCGGCTATACGCGCAGCTTGTCTTTTTCTATGCTCCCGCATATAAGGCAAAGCAGCAGCGCGCACACACATATAATGACTCTCCGCGTCCGAAGCTATGATTTTTATTGGATTCCCAAAGCGGTTTATTATCTTTACGAGGTTAAGACGCGTAGGTTATTTAATGGGCCAGTGCCTGCCCAGCAAATTTTTTACTCCTTTTTCTTTTTTCAAGAAATAATAATGTAAGGACGACGCTCGTGTGCGTGCTTCCAGTGGGTTGTTTTAAAGTTTCGCTCAAGGTCTGGCTCGGTTCTTTCCAAGGATCCTCATATACTTATATGAATTTTTACTTTTGGCTCATTGGCGATGAGTCAATTTTTGATCCGAATAATTCATCGGAGAACGCAGTCGGGCTATCGTGCTTTTTATTGGCTTGTTTACGATTATTCGCGCAGGGTTGTAAGTAGTCGAGAAATTTTTGCCGATTGATTTTAATGGAGCTGATGTATCAATCGCCGTATTGACTCGGACAGCTGCGGCATTCGTCGAAGCGCACTTTATACAAAGTATGCATGCCCAGATCGCTCGCTCGAAATATTTCTTATGCATTTTACTACTTATCGTGAAATTCTTCCAATTTTTCTCTGTCCATGCGAATGACTCGAGAAATTTTTCGTTTTCAAACACGTGGGGGAAGTCTATTAATATCTACTGCTTGCTTTTATTAAAAGCCAATAAATCTATTTCTATAAGCAAACAAGATTTTTAGTGTTCCGGTGTACACACAAAGAGACTCGCCGCCAAAGAGTCATTCGAGGCTCGTTCCAACACAATCGGCCTCTGATAAGCTCGCAGCTAGACGCGCATCCAAGATTTTCCGTTCGAAATCGATCGCGCATTTAATAATAAATAACGGCTCAAAGTCGCACTGCTTTCAATGACTTAATTAGCCGCAATCGTTATCTATTATACATCTTTGCAGAGTTAACTAATAACCATACATATACACACACACACACATTATATACATATATGCATACATAATGAATATAAATGTAAAATCATTAAAAAGTAGCCTTTAATAGAGAAAGAGGCCCGATCGGAATACGTTAGTTGACCTTCCATTGAATTTTTGCACTACGCTATTCGCAGGTGGTATACATTGCAAAGTGGGTTATATCATTGACGGCGGAATTTATGTATGATATTTTGTTGCAAGTTGTAGCGATCGGCCCAAATGAATATCGATGAATTGCGATAAAACAAACTGCTACAAAAGCGTCACGCGATCGCACACCTCGTTAAAAACGACCTTTTTTCCGTTTGCAGTGCGGAGCATCGACTGTAATGACGATAGCACACCTTCTAATAAGTAATTATACCTACCGTTATATCATACACTGTGTGTGTGTGTGTGTGTGCTCGTGAGTATAGCCTAGCGCATTCCTCATTATCTGTTTCGATCTACTTGCGCGCGATTGATAACGGATTACGTTTCCTTTTATAGATCTCGCGACATAAACGGGCTGCTGCTGTGGCGCGGCCGAGAAAAAATCGAGCAGAGGTGCGAAAGACTGGCGGTGACGCGTCGCTCGCTGGTCAGCAAAAAGAAAAGAAGACGCGCGCGCGCCTGCGAACCTGTGTCGTGGCTTTTTGCGAGCGCTTCGATCGACATATGTAGCGGCATGCGCGCGTCCCGATCGAATCGCTTATAATTCTTTTTTACTCTTAATTGCGATTTTTCGATCGCAATTCGACTTTTCGAAATATCTATTGCACGAGGAGAGGTGACTGCACCTCGACTTTGTTCTGGCCGTCGTCCCTGCATCATGTACACAAGTATTCCGAGAGCGAAAAAGTTTATACATATGCGCTCGCGCGCGTGCATCGGCAGTGCTGTTTTTACTCCCTTGTCGACTCGCATGAAAAGTCGTGCAGTGAATTCGTCATAACGATATTAAAATTCGTCCGGGTCCAGTATTTCCGCTGCGCCTTTTGCAAGTCAATGCATCAGTCGAGAAAGAGAGAAAGCACCGCAGCAGCAGCAGCAGCAGCAGCAACAACACACTGTGTAGCTTTGAGACTTTTTTTTCTTCTTCATTTTTGCTTATTTCATCGTCGCTCGAGCCGAGGATACCTGATGAGTTTCTGAAAATGACTGTATTTTTTTACTTTCTTTCGCGCGGGTCCCTGCGCTGCTGCAGCCTGTTTGTTTGTTTCTTTCGAGATGCTATACACGATGAGATTTAATTTCGAAAAGTATAAGAGAGAAACAATGCAACAAAAAAGTCCACACTACTCCATCTTTGTGCCTTTTTTAATTAATTCGTTGGGTCGTGCGCGCACGTATACCTATATATACATTTGTATGCCAAGAGACGCGAGGCATCTCAAATGCTATACGGAGCTCACACCTTGCGCTCGTCGCCGTCGTTGCCGGGCGCAAGAAAAAAACTAGCCCATCATCGGCTTGCGCTCAAACGATACCTACGCGATATAAAAAGAAAAATCACACACACACGCGTATGTGCATTTGAATCATGCATTAACGCACAAATAAAATCACGAATTCATTCTTCGCTGAGTTTTTCACACACAGACGAGTCCTCATTAGCTATCCTTGCTTCTTTATATATAGATATCTGTTTATATGTGTACGTGTGCCAAGTTCACGGAATCGAGCGTAAAGAGAGCAAAGAAAAACCGGTACTGCGTGTGTGTGCATGTGTGTTTGTGTTTGTGCGAGTGCGCAGAAGATCGTTAGCTCGCTCGAGTCTATCGTTATGCGCTCGAACTTGTGTGTGCGTTTCTGTATGTGTAGCTAGTAGCAGATTTTTTTGTGCACACCGTAAAACGAGAATATATACTCGACTCGTCCTAGTGTGAGATTTAATTGTAAAAAGAAGAAAAGCTTGGATTTACGGGACGTTCAGTATCGTAAAGACTTTTTATTTTGAATCGAAAGAATTTGAGAAAAATTAAAAACTGCGTTGGAAAGCTGAGCAAAAAACACACATCGATATCGATTCGACGAAATTTTTTAAAATAATTTTAGTTCCTGAAAACACGACCGGAACATGTTACGTTCAAATCCTCGCGTTTGCAAGAGTTGACGTGAAACGCAACATATTATGTTTTATTTACGTAAACGAGTAGTTACTTTATTATGTATCCGCTGACACGTTGAACTTGTTAAATAGACAAAAAGCGTTTACAGACTATAAGAACGAGTAAAAAATGAACCTTTTCTTTTTCGTATGATTTCTCGTAATAGCAATTAAAAAAGCCATTTAATCGCTAGCCTACACTCGTTGGCGATTCGTCAGGCGCGTGGTATATGGTCTTAGGCATGCCCGTGAATTTAAAACAAACACATTAAATATGATCAATCAAAGTAATGAAGCAACGTTGCATCTTCTTCTTGTGTCTTATTTTCAACAAGTCCCACTTGGAATTAAGCAGCTTCTATATATAAAATTTCTCTCGTCCGCAATGGGTAAAAAGCAATGAAAAATCGCGGCGCGCACCAGAGGGTTCCAAGAAAAGCTTGGAAAGCGCCGAAACAAAAGCGATTAACGAGATCTACCGAAGATGATATACGTGCGCGCGTGTATATATAGTAGTATAGTATGTGTATATAATATAACACAGACGCAAACACACAGGCGGGCGCGTGTCCCGCTGGGGCCTGGGCAACGCAACGAAATGACGAATGATCGCAACGGCTGCCACGGCGCATGTATTCATGCGCGCGGAGGCCTGAGATCAATCATTTCGTTGGACCCACTGATTGTGTATACGCTACGTGTGGCTCTATATACTCATAGATGCAGCGTCTTCATCATTCGTCGCTTTCCGAGGCCTCGTCTGTCTCTCTTCTGTTCGTGACTTTACGATCGGCCTCGGGAATTTCGAGCGTTACACGAAAAAGAGTTGACTAAGCGATCGCGAGTCAGTCGAGTCGAAAATCGCAAAGAAATCGGAAAAAAGTCTATAGACGCGTCGATTAGATTCCACGCTGTGTGCGTTTTTAATCGCCGCTTCGGTCTTTATGGAATGGGTAATATCCCGATACACGTATGTATGCAAAAGCCCAGGCACGTAGGCATAGTTGGCGCGCGCGTCGTAAAGTACCGCCGCAAAACCACCGGGACACGGTAACCAGGTGACGATTAACTATATCATACATATGGGTGCGGTTACATACTGCATATAGCACGCGCGGCGGTACATTGCCGAGCAGCGCCGATGGGTGATTTAGATTTTAGGAAGCTGTGTACCTACGTAATAAATTGCCTCGAGGCCAGCTGCGTAGTGAGCTCGCTACGCCATCCAACTCTTCGTCCTTATGCTCTTTTTCTCTCTCTCTCTCTCTCTTGGTCTTTATTTCTCTCTTTCGTCGGAGGTTGCGTAGCAGTGCGTTGATATTAGTCCATTTTTCGCGCGCGCCTCCCTATCATTATCAATTTATGCGAGCGTCGACGCTTTTAATAATCGCTCGACGTTCCCATGCGAGCACGCGCATATATTGTGTGTATAAATTCATCGTTGGTCGAAAAAAGGCCAATTGGCGAGACTCGTTTCGCACGCATATTTCGACGCGATCGAGACGAGCTCTCGGTCAATTGATCGCGCGCTCAAGTACAATGAAATCCTCGTGACACCCAGACGCGAATTATATTTGAGTTCAATCGAAGAAATCACAAACAATCAACATTTCTGTGCGCGATTCTCTCTCTCTCGCTCGGTATAAGAAGGCAACTCCCCTTCGCGAGCAAACGGATTTTTTGCTTTCCTCGTCGAGCAAGCCAACAAAACAATAGCAAAAGAATATATGTACAAAGAAAGTAGGCTTATATCGGGACAGAGGTCTCTCTCTCTCTCTCTCTCTCTCTCTCCCTCTCTCTTTCCCTATGTATCTCTTTATCTCTTGAGAGATAATTGAAGAACTGTTTGCCTTTGTGAATCGCCGGATTGTTTTATACGCGTCGAGTACATTTGTCGTGGCAGTATTTGCCGTGAGATTCATTCGTCCCTCTCTCCAAGTACGTCACTCGGCGAGTTTCTTTAATTGAGTTGATGTATGTGTACGCGCGCCACTCGAGTACAATCGTCGATAATTGTTTACGCGCCTTTTTGAATGTACCGGGTCTTGAAATACGATATCCCGCCGATGTTGAAAAGTATCTAGTCATTTTTCAATTCAAAGCTTAAGAAGGTCGCTCACGAGCGCATTGCAGTAAGAGAGAGAGAGAGAAGAGAAAGAGAGAGAAAGAGATAGAGCGAGAAAAAACCGAGTCTTGCCTTGGATAAAATAAAATGTGCCGCCAGCGAGAGATACACAGACTCACAGGTGCGGCGTACCGCCGCGTGCATTTTAACGGTAGCGACCGGTCACGTTCTCAATCGAACGAAATCGGCGCGACCGTATATATACATGAGAGGAGATTAAAGAAAAAATTACACTTTAATCGTACGCCCGATCGCCGTTACTTCTCTCTCTCTCTCTCTTTCCTCGAGCTGTGATAAATTTACTGTGCGCGCGAAAAGCCTGAAAAATATCGCGCTATCTTGATTTTTCACTGGTTCATTGAAATTTTTCCGCTCTGCGTCGACGAGAAAAATTAATTGAAAATTTCAAAGCCCCGCGCGCAACGTGAAATCATTGCGCGATCATCTCGCGCGTTCTTCTGTTAAATTATCGCGAATAAAAGTGAAAAGTAAGGCTACGTAGCCGCAGCGGTAAAATTTTAATTGTCATCTATTCGTTGCCATATTAGATGTATAATTTCTAAAGAATAATTGTTATGAATTGGCCAATCGTGAATAATTGCTTCACGATGAGATGAGCTGGATGAAAGTCTATGTAAAAAGTTACGCATCATGAATTTTTTCTCCCACATCGTGCCTTTTAATTTAGCGGAACGTTAAACATTTCGTACTGTCGAGTAGTTGCCGAAGATACGATTATCCCCGCGTAAGTGTGCAATAAAAACGACCTTGCCACACATGCGTATCTCGTTAGTCAAAGCAGAAGCGAAGCCATTCGAAAATGAACTCGGCGTCATTACCGAGCTTAATCGAAAAAAACTAACGTTCTCTCTTTCTTTATATATGTATGTGCAAAGCTTAATTATATTTTGATTATATATCATCGCGTGCACGCATCGTGTACAAAGGTGCGATAGGCCTCGCAACGATTTTCGGACTCTCTGGATGTCTAAGGAAGTCCATTGTTGTAACTCACGCTTGATGAGCATGTATAACGTGCTTTTTTTGGCAGCGGAATGTCAAGTTTGTTACTTGGTGGCCGACGCCGCCGCCGCTCGTGAGAAAAACACATGTATACACGCTAGGGCCATTGAAATTTCTCTGTTGCGACGCGACTTTTGCAGCTCTCTTACCCGAGTATTAATATTTATATCGCAAGAAAAAAACGTCATGTCCACTATTCGGGCGATTGATCGATCACGCTCGTATACTTGAGGAATTATTATCAGCCAAAGATCTCTGCGTATGCCGATTTGACGCTGGCATTAGAAAAAACAAGTTAGGCTCGTCGCCTGTGCTGTACAGCGTGCGCGATTAATTCTGAAAAGTAGATACATACGTGAAGGACGTCGCGCGCGCGCGCGTCTTAACATTGATCTAGACTGACACAACGTTTAATATGTCATACGTACGCGAGAGATGTTCTTTCCTAGGAGGCTTGCTTTTAATTAGTCTTACGGATAAAACCCGCGCGCGAGTTAAAGTTATGTATCATTTGCATAATGCGTTCTGGCCTTAGACACGTGGATTATAGCAAAAATTTCCCAACGGTAAATGAAAATGCTAAGCTTATAATCTAGGCGCGCGCGCGAGTATGTGCACGCGGCTCGCCATTATTATTCTACTTCGCGATACACTCGTTTTGCCCGCGTGTTCCATTTCGCGCGCTCGCTGCTGTGTGCTCGGGCCCCACAATAAAGCGACTCATTGTCGTATCGAGTAGCAGCTAGATGAGCAATGATAAAGGATCCGAATGGAGTCCTAATTATCCTCTCGCTTGGCGCATTTATCACGCCGCTCACTGACAGACTGGTACAACATCTACTTGATCTAACTGTAACAGATATTTTTCTCGTTTCGCCGGATGATGCGATTGCGATGTAATTAAGCATCGATACCGAGCGCCATGCCATCCGAGTATAGCTAATGGATCGGGGCTCCATATTTCTCAAAGGGTCGTTGGAAAAAAATTATTTCCCATAATTTATATTTAGACTCGCGTCTCTTTCCATTGCTGATTGATAGATTAATATATGCAATATGCGCTTTATCAATCATCTTTTTTATGCGCAATAGAAATTTAAAAGGGATATTATTCGACATTCATATGCACTTGAGGCGAGACAGGAGAAAAAAAGGACCGAACGGAGCTTCTTACTTACATCCATCGTTTTCTCTCTTTCTGCCAGTCGAAAATGCGCTCAAAGATACAATCTCGAGTTTCAAAGCGCGCGGAGCGTCGCGCGACCGCCTGCTTATGCCCTTGTCTCGTGTGTGTTGCCTCCTACTGTCATCTCCATTCAACGTCTTCCGTTTCGTCGCACTTGGTGCGTGAATATTTTTTCACTTTTTTCGAGATGGACTATTCCCAATCGATAATGATCTGAAGAAGCAGCAGCAGCAGCAGCAATATCTCTATGTCACTGAGGAGGAGCAGTTGCACGGGCTTCGTATAATTATAGAATACGTCTCGGTGCGATTTTCAGCCCAATCGGCGAGTTGGCGACGCGTGTGTGGGTGCAGGCAGCGCGATTTTTCCTCGCTTTAATATGCATACCCAGTACATTCATCTCATTTAGAAAGTCCGATACACAATTTGATGCTTGAAAAATTGCCTCGAGCATGAAAAATAAGACAAAAACAAATTGACCGCCGGCATATAATATATTCGATTCGCCGAAAATGCCGAGCCGACGATGATTTATCTGGCCAAAGACTAACGAGTTATACAGTCGTTTCCGTTCGCGAGTAGCACTCGTTATGTTATATCCAAGCGAGGAACCTTGCGGAGAACATATTGGCGATTGGCGAGGATGCGAGAGCTGACAAAAAATGACGATAATTAGGCTAGTTCGCCTCGTTTTGGCGCGTCGTCGCTAAGGAATTATTTTAGAGCCTCGAGGATAGGCGACGGCTAATTTCACGTCCGGTTTTGTTGCGCGCGTCTTGCACTTTGCCAGATAAGGGGAAACGGACGATAATTTGATTTATACGCGCCCGACTCTGTACGCGGCGATGAAATATATAATGAAAATCGACGACAGCCCCGCGCGCGCGCGCGCAATTAAACCCAAGACATGCCGTGTACTTTCCGATAATTTACATCTTATTCAGCATTGAAAAAGTCGAAAATAAATAAGGCGCGCAGGCGTGGAGCGAGCTCGTAAGGCCTGCAATTTTCATATAAAGTCCAATGAAAATTTTATAAAATTGTTCCGACGAGAAAACGAGGATAATTAACTTGTTAACCTGCGCCGAGCCACGCGCCCGTACACACATCGCGAAGAGTAATAATTTAGTAAGCTTAACTTATAACTAGCCTTGCAGTATGGGGTACTTTTACTAGTAACCGACCTTGAACTTGCTCTCTGATACAAAAAAGGAAAGAATAATGATGAGATACTATGAGACGCAATAATGAATTATCTCTCGGGTACTTTTTATTACTTGCCCGAGTGAACGTATCTAGAATGTCCGTGGGCTTTTATAGCTCGCGTGGCCAAGTAATAGGAAAAATAATAGTTATCCTGTCGACGAGGATATTGATTTTGAAATAAATTATTCGCCGATGAAATTACCCCCTCGCAATTGTCAACGATTTTTTTCGCTTTTTTATCTGCACCGATCCAAAGGAACTTCAGATTCAATTATCAAGCTTGGAATAGCACGATACGTCTCGCGTTGTAATAATCCTTATATAAGCCAAATCCTCTCAGTATAATATCTTCGTCGTCCGAAATTCACATTTATATGAAACCACCGCGTAGGCTTGTGCGAATTTCATCTCTCGAGTGGTGGCCCCATCGCGTCTTACGCTCACCGAAGCATGCGTATACGAGCTCGCAACAGGTAAAATCCCCTTTAGGGGGTTTTATTTCATTAAATACTTTCTTCGACGCTTCGGGACTCGGTGTAGTTTTATTATTTTTCATATTTCTATTATTATTTCGCTCGTCGTTATAATTTTATTAGAGGAAGTTTATTGTTATCGATTAAGCCATTACGTAGGAATTTTTCCAAACTCTCGATGAAAAGTTTCGCTTACCTCGAGGCTGATATATTTCACGAGCGCAGAGACGATCTCGGGGTATTTTCTCGAGTGCATAAACTGCAGCAATCATCGTAAATAAATCCAGCGCATAAGTATGTTTCTGAAAGACAGCCACGGTATACTTGTGCTGTTTGTACTTTATACCAGTGAAGGCGCATAATTTATTTCTCCGCGACCGATAGAATGCATGCGAGGTATGAAACTATATATGCAAAAATAAATTTAATGAGGACCTTTTTTGCATCGATCTGTATATATTAACTAAGCGAAGTTAGGCGCGCAGATAACATAAAATCAGACCGGCGGCGATCTATCACGTTGGGGCCGGGCGTTACGAAACTCTCGCGCTCCAATACGTTGGCGGCTGCTTACCAAGCGCCCAACTGGACTAATTGATAGGTTTACCCGCGGCGTGCACAACTTACAAAGTGTCAAACGAGACCTTTTGTACACGTGCTGCTCTCGATAAGGCCCCGGAGACGTAGAAATCGCGGCGTGGCAAAATTTATCGCGATCGTTCGAATCGATAAAATGCAAATACTAATGTCGGGGCGAAAATTGGTGATTTTTCCAGATGGAGAACCGCGCCTTTGACGATGAGCAAAGACGGCTTCATCAGGCGCAAATGCAATACCACCAACAACAAGCGAATCTTCAACAGCAGCAGCTGCAGCAGCAGCATGTCTACCCGAATCAACAGCAGTTACACATGCAGGACAACTCGATGGATTTTCGACTGCTGCAGCAGTCCTACAACAGCGGGGCCTATCACAATCAGCAGCCACATCAGATGCCGTCCGAGTCGCATCACCTGTACGAGGACATCGTGCATCCTTACGCGACGAGCGCCAGCTTTCAGCGCAATCTCACCCTGCCGTTGCGCAACAACAAGAGCTGCGAGTCCCTCGACAAACTGGCCTCCTCGGTCAGAGTCACCAGCCGGGAGAGGACTTTGATCGTCGACAGAATAAATAGGGACGACACGCTAGAGTGAGTACGATAATTGCGACATTGCCTCGCGGATTAGATTAGACGCGCCGCGCTTATGATCGATCGCTTATTAGTGGTATTACCTGGAAGCCAACATACTTTCCGATATTAATCTCAGATTCCGGTGCGCGTCCGTCAGACTTATTGATTGTACCTGATCGAATCGATCAGCAATTGAGGCGAATCTTCGTAAGAAGTGATTTAATTTCTAATTTTTAATCCTGCGCGTACACAGAGATTGTCGGCCGCACAGCGAAACCGACAGCGCAGCTAGTGACAGGCAGCAGCGTAACAATAGGAGGCCCAAAAAGGACTGCAGACATTGCAAAAGTCGAGTTTCGCCGAGCGACAATCATCGACACTCGCAAATGCCACTGCAGTTAAACATGCAAACGCCGCAGAAGCTCCAGCATCAGCAGCAGCAGCAAATCTACGGAGAACAGACAATTTATGGTCTAGATCCGAGCGCTTACGGTTTGCCACATCCCGATTATCTCGGTCCCGGTGTCGTCTACGCGATCGGATGCAACAGCAACGATTGCGGCAGTCACTTGGGTGCGTATACTGCGCTTGTAGCTTTTAAATCATTTCAAATTTTACTAAATGAAAAAAAATTGCCCGATGCAACTTTTCATCGATTTTTACAGTGAGCTGCAGTAGTAGCGGCGAAAGCGCGGGTACACTGCCCAGGTTTAACAACCATTCGCAGGAAAGTTCGTTCGACGGTAAAGCCTTAATAGCACAACCCAAAGGAAATCGAGCTGGCATGAAGATCAATTCGATTTACGCACAAGATCAATGGCACCTCGGCAAAGATCCTGGACTCTTTATCGGAGAATCCAAAAACCAAAGCTCACCTTTCCAAGTAAGTACATATTTTTTTAGCAATCGTTATTATTACCAAGACAACTTGAGGTGTAATTGATAAAAACTTGTAGCTATTAAAACTGTATATAATTTTACCATAATTTAAAGCGTTTAATAAGTTACGAAAAATTAATGAACGGGGTTGATAATAACTTGGTCGTACTGTCTCGTTAACATATTAAAAAGTTGCCATTGGGCAATTTTGAAAAACGTGACTACATTAACTGTGCATACATACGCAAACAAGCCCTCGCGCCGCGTGCATTATACAGCTCATACAGCTTTATCCTACGAGCGTGTAACTTGGTTTTTTTTAACGAGAAAATTTTACGCACGCAAAGCTGCAAGGAGATGCTTGACGTGCTAAATTGTACGTTGACTGCCCAATGATTTAGGGATAATTTTAAGTGGTATACATAATGCGAGCATCGCTGTTGTAACCATGTTACACTGCAACTACGACTTCTCGGAATCGCATTAATTATAAAAAATATTATGCCTTCTTGCATTTGATTGTTATCTTTGGTTATTTATTATTGTGTTTGCATAAGTATGATTTTGATTTTTGTTTCTAAATGATAGTTGCTTCTAGGAATAGGGGAGAAAAATTATTCTAATACTAGCAATTATCGTAGTTGCTTCACGAGATTAACTCACGAATCTTCCTTTTCTTCGCTACTTTCAGTTTTTGAATTAGATTTTTAATGAACTAGAGTAATGACATCAAAAAAGTATTTATACATCATATAAGAAGATTAATGATTTATTTTGATCTTTGTATTGAAGCGCCTTGTGCTCTCCAAAAAAGTAGGGGTAGTGGGGGTTTACGAAATTTTCGTCCAGTTCTTGGAGTAACATCTAGAGGGCAAATTTCAAAATAGATCATGCTAGCGGTATGGGAATTTTCAAACTCGCTAAAGAAAAAGTAAGGTTGAGTATAGAAGTACAGGCTCGCTAGCTGGCCTAAGCATACTTACCTGGCGCAGAGGCTACCGTGATCAACAAGGCGGTTCCTCCAGGGCGAGGCCCATCCATTGCACTACGGTTGGGTTGACCTCTGTGAATATCCCTAATGTGGATATCTCGGGCGTATAATTTTTGTTAGCCGGGTCTGCGTTCGCGCTAACCCGATAAATCAATCCAAAAATAATTGAATCTGACCGTAGGTTAGGGTCGAGAACATGCTGACAAATATTGCGAGGGCAATCTAGAAATCAAATTTTCGATTCAGTTTTATAAAAGTTTTGTTGAATATATTTTCGTTAAAAATCTATACGGCGAGTCTCAGTTTGATGTTTTTTAGGGAACAATAAAGCCTTTTGAATAATTATTCAATAAATATTTTAGAAAATGGTATTGAACATTTGATTTTCGGGTTGGCTTTGCCATCCTCTCAAAGTTACGATACATTCAGGGTTTTCGGTTTTTAGCAGCTTGACCAAAAAGGAAAAAATTTTTAGTTTCCATAATTATAGTTTCTAACAAATCTGCTCAGTTCAAATACGTGTACATAATTGTGTAACTAATTTCGTTAAATTAGCCTTCAAAATCAAGAACTTTGAGGTCCATCATAGTTAATATCTAATTACAATCGTTGTAAATATTTTCTTTTCATCAATGTTATTCGCAGCAAAAATCTATAAACACTGAAGTCAGTTAGCTCAACAATATATTCGTTTACTACGTACAGCGTTCGCTCGATGTGTATTATCTGTCCACATCGAACGCGCAGTATAGCGGCTCGAGTCGGGTGTATTCGTCTGCTGATCACGTAGTTCTCTCATCTGCCGCTGCGCGTCCCTTCCGAAATTCGTCTACGTCTTAGGTATGCTGCTCTTTGAAACCCGCAAGAGAAAAAGTAAAGTTCAGCATTGAAGTAGGGGCTCGCTAGCTGGCTAAAGCATACTTACCTGGCGCAGAGGCTACCGTGATCAACAAGGCGGTTCCTCCAGGGCGAGACCCTCTCATTGCACTACGATTGGGTTGACCCTTGCGAATATCCCTAATGTGGATATCTCGGGCGTATAATTTTTGTTAGCCGGGACTGCGTTCGCGCTATCCCGAATAATACAATCCAAAAATAAATTTCTCGGACATGAGCGGCGTTATGAAAATGTCTCTCTGCCAAACGTGACGTGATCAACTTTATTACAACCGTCGTTGCAAGTGAATTTTCTTAATCATGTGTTAAAGAGAATTTGCTTGTTGTAGCATTTTATAATAAAAAATAGTCTGTTTAAATTAAACTCGCTATGTATTGTTAGGTTTTAAACCGAATGATCGTGGTATTGCAGCTAACGAATGATTAAACAGACATTCAAGAAAATTGATGGCGTATCTAAAGCAGTATTAGTTTCGAATTTTTCATGAGAATATCTACATCTTATTTAGTCGTATTAATATTACGTACTAGGAAAAAGTTGAGCACATTCCAAGTTGAATACAGATAGCAAGACGTACGACTAGTTGCGAAGCAGGAGACACGATGAGTAAAAAATTACGGACTGGCAACTCGAGGACGCAGATAAGCCAAACCTTTTACGATTATAGATATTGAATTGCAAGAGAACTCCGTCTCCTCGCGAGGTTCATATTTAGTTCGAATATGATCTCGTTCTCGTATTTTAGCTGATCGCGCGTATAAACCCGCCACATCTTACTCTCCTTTCTTTGCCGTGCTTTATGCGACTGACGACTTGGATGAATAATTCATATTTTATGTATATGTGTATAAACAAATATATACGTATGCGGACTTACACATGCACGCGTACATAAATGGGCTCGCGTAAAAGGAGAAGTGCAGGAAGGGGAAAAAAGATGTATCTGCAGGGATGTGTAGGTATATAAAAGCGTGTAGTAAGCTGCCTTTACAGATTTGAATTACGGATACGGCTTATAGGCAGAGGTACGTTAGCAGGCGCAGAGACGCTGGCAGTCGGTCGAGGCAGCGCAATATACATACCTACGTACATATATATTCATTCAACTTGTTGATCGTGTTGTTCGATGCCGTAATCTCTTCTTGTTGGCTTAGCACTTTATTCGATGGCTTGTGTTGTTGTTGTTGCTCCTTGGCTGTTCTACATACAGCATGCCTACGATGCTAGTACACGACGATACGATATATTTTTTGTCAAGAGAATCGATCTATTTAGTGCCCAAAAGAGGTAGAGAAGAATGCAATAGTTTCGGTCGATAACACAACGTATCAAATATAAAACTCGGGTGAAAGGCAAAATTTCTGCGGCGTAATATCGGGGTAGCTTTTGCTCAATGAGTTTTCTCCGCGAAAAAGTGCGACGTGCTGGCGTGCTGGCGTAGAAAATGAAATCATATCCGCGTATAGGGTAACGGAGAGAAAGAGAGATTCTCTCACAGAGGCCGGGGAGATCGGAGCTAGCACGGGCTCGGGCGCGCGTTAACTATCTCATTATCTCGACGAAAAGTACAAGCGCGATAACGAACACGACACCTAATGCCGTTGCGCCTGCAGGTTCTTTAAATGTAAACGCTGCTGCTGCGCTCCTGCAGCGTGTGCGCAAAGACAAACACGTGTGTGTGTGTGGGTATACGATACCCGATAAGATCGCCCGTCGCTGACTTTGCGCGCGCGTATAAAGCCATGATTAAGCGTTAACTATGGGAGGTTCTTTTCCGTGCGCTCGCAAGTGTAGCACTGCCAACTGGACGAGCTCTGTTGCGAACGCCGTTTTCGAAACGCTTTTCGGGAAACGAGCCTCGCTTTCGAAATATTTATTTATGTGCATTCGTGCGTTGCTCGCGCGGCTTCGTTAATGCGACAGATATGGCTCGCTATCTCGAGTGCTGCTGCAGGCAGTAGCAAGCCGCCTTTTTTCCGATTCGCTGTCGTCTATGCAAATGCGCCAAAAAGATAAAGCCGCGTATGTGCATGGACACACCGATCGAGCCTCGTCGCCGCGACCGCATAAAATAATAACGAACGCGTTCTATAAGCTGAATTAATGCAGCTCGGCACGCGCGACTTTGTACTGCTCCTTCGTCTATGGCGAAGATTCTATAAATCTTTTTACGAGCGTCTCGCGTCTTTTATGCACACTTTATGCTCATTTGTATACCGATATCGAGGCATTTGTGCACTGCGTTGGGGCGTTTTATTACTGGTGGCAGCCAATGGCTTCATCCTCGCCAAATGAAAAAATTAATTGCTTTTCGGTGCTTCATAAATACATTCATATGAAGCTTTTAGGTTCTACGCATCAAGCACGGGGCATATTTTCCTGTTATCAAACCTCCTGGTTCTTTGCGCGTGCATTTTGACGTTATTTTTCACCGTGCCTTCCGTGTGTTACTGTCCTCTACAAAGATGTATTCGTCTGAAAATTTTATCATAGAAATAGGCAGCCGATGAATTCCGCGACAAAAAGTCTGCGCTCGATTCGCTCGGTCTCGTTCTTTATTTCGCTTAATTACAAACAGCGAGGCCTTGTCAAAGTCTCGTAAAAAGTTTCACTACGCATACGGGCGTACGTCTTTTTGCGCGCCCAGCATTGAACTTGTTTGTTCAAACGGATAATGTGTGTGTGCCTCTCGAAGACCGCGACTTATTTATTGTAATTGCCGAGGTATTGCTCAATTTGCTTTCCGCAACCATATGCTTTATTATTATTTTATTATACGTATTACGCGCGGATACTCGCGTGGAGTCATCTGTATGATTTAACGAAGCGTGGACCATGTTTAATTTGATTACGCTCGAGCAAGGTTGCTACGATAAATTTCAACGCTCGCATCATATACCTTCTCGGGACTATGGGTCTCTTCGGAAACGCATGTTGAAAGCTCAACAATACGATAACCGCCCACTGAAAATGTCATTAAAGCCACGCTTTCTTTTATAACAAGTCCGTGCAACATGAAACTTGTCATTGTTTTTAAAAATGACAACCGATAAAACTCCACCTTTCTTAGGTATACACGTACATACGTATCCGGAAGCTCCTCCGTTAAGCAAACACACACACACACACACACACACACACACACACACACATACACACACACTTGTTGTATATAATACGACGGACTAACAGCCATAGAAGTAGCAGCAGTAGTAGCGGCGCGGCGTAATTGCCGCGCGATGAGCAGTTGATAAGATCGCATGAACGAAACAAGGGAGGCGTGGTCATTACCCACGTACACTTATATACATACGAAAAAATGAATAAAAAATTTCTCCTTACACACGTATGTGCTAGCTTTCTCTCTCTTGACTTTTACGCGTGTAAATAGCAACTGGGCCGTCTGTGAAGTTGATCTCACCCTAGTTTTTTTAACCCTTCCGGTTGTCTGTGGTGCGTCAGAAAAGCTTCGCACTTTTCGTTTGAAAAAACCCGAGTAACAGCGCGAAAATGATCGCTTTATCGAATTTCTGTACAATCGCAGGAGAATTAAAACTGGCGTTTCGAAAGTTGTTGCAAAAAATAAAAAAATAAATAAAAAAACACGTTCTACATAAGTTTCGATAAAAAGTTTACATAATTTTGATATTAATTTTGATTGATTGTGTGTCGTGTTATAAATTTATATTAATTAATAATACGTGCGTGTTTCATTTTGATACATTGAAAGTGGAATATGGCTTCAATTCATCGTTGCGCGTGCGCATAATATATAGATTAATCATTTTAGATAATATTGCGAGTGAAAAACTAAATGCATACACTATCGCGGATGTGAAATCATAGATCCTTTTTTATTCGTTTAGAATTGTAAATTATTCGATGCTCGAATGAAAAATAAATAAATACAAAAAAAAACATTCACACGTAGTGTTTATCCAAAGGATACGCGACATGATAAGTTGACTCGTATGTGCGCTATCTCGATCGGAATATCATATGGTTGCGTAATTAGGCCAAAAATGTCAAATATTCAAGCGAGTATCATCACGCGATTCTCGTATCTTTGAGAAATAATATAATACCGAAAATTCGTGCAGTGCAACAGGTTTCTTACGTAAAATGCCTGAACAGCGGTTGCGAAAGTTCGTTTTGTTCCAGTTTTTAAGACTCGGCAGTGTGCAGCCGCAGACTGCAGCCGAGTCGAAAGCAGCAGATCGTGAGCCGAAGCAGTTACTACTCCGAGTGTAGTCTTTCTATGCTGTTTACAATATATATATACCTGTCTAAGAGTTGATGAATGGCACTACGTTGTCGATTACAAGTCGATCGAACAATCATTATTGTAAACGTTATACACGAACACGTATTAAAATGAAGCAAAAATGCGAACAGAGAACTAATCCATCCTGTCACGAAGCTCGAGGAAAATTCGTCGAGAGGAATTCATCGCGTGATATTACAATAAATGCCCTATACCGGAAAGAGACTTACATATACGTATGCGAAAATCATTATTTTCAAATTGCATTCCCCCTTTTTACGACGATTATCCTTATTTTTCTTCCAAAAGATTGATAGGCCTGTCATCGCGTATGACAATTTCCAGGAAAATGTGCACTAATGACACTTGTGGCTTTTTACTTTTTTGTTGCAGCGAGTATACTCATCGTCCTCCTCGTCGACGACCGCCAATCGAAACCAGCAGAGCCACGACGAGTCCAGCAGCTCGTCTCGACCACGACTACGAAAGTTGCGAAACGGCTGGATGTTGCAGTTTGGCCGGCCCTTCGTCGATGGCACCCGCTGCACTAAGTCCTTGGCTCTATTATTGGTACTGATGCTGGCGTTGCTCGGCATCGGTGGCATTGCTCTGTACATAGTATTCGGTAAGTTTGCATTACTCTCATGCAGCGACTAACAGAAACCCCCGAGAGAGTACGAAATAAAAAGTGTAATCCTATCAAGAGACCTGAAACGACAGTTGAGGTCTTAACGTCGCGATCGTAATCGATTTGTATGCGAAAGAGCGGCAACACCCGTCCTTGTATATCATGCATAAGAAGCTGCATTGAAATGTAGTATTATTTGCGCGATATATTAACTCTGGAATGATAATCTATAAGGAGCTCGTCGTCGACGCAGAAAGAAGAAAAAGCAAAAATAAAATATTTTTTAAATTGAATTTGAAATATATGTAGTGTCGACTGTAGAGTTTATGAGTCATTCACGCGTCGCTAACAATCGATCTTTGAAAAATCGTCGCTCGAGTCTCTTTATACTTACTGCTATTCGCACTAGCAACTTGTAGTGGAAGATCAATTTGCAGTAAAATTAATTGGCATTTTTTCATTTTTATGTTTGCATATGTCGTCGTGAAAATCATAAAATCATCGTACGAGTATGTAAATGTATTTATTATGTATACGTATAGTTGGAACTTTATGTACGAGCTGTAGTATTCGTTTTCCGTGCAAAAAATGATGCTCTTCGCGCGGCCAAGTATAGGTGCACAAATAAATTGATAAGTCCAAGCGGTATGTGCAGGGTATTCGCGATTCAATTACAAAATTCGATTGATCGATCGTTACGCTTCGCGTCACCTTTTCAAGCGTAAAAACTAGCGTATCCTTCTGCATAGCTTCGCGCCCAGCGTGGCGTACAATGTTTGTTCTTTCGACGAATAATTTTCTCTCGCTTCCTTGAACTCTACCGCCACGGATTTTTTTCTTCGTTTTTTCCCCCTACGAACTCACGCGCGCGCGCACGTAAGGGAAGTGCAGATTCGACACGGAGGCTTTTTTCATTATCAATAATAATGGATCGGCTGGCCAGGATGAAGGAATCGACTTCATTTCGAAAAGGGTGACGATCATTGCGGTTAAATGAGACGTTGGGAATGGAATTCTTCCTGCTTGGAATGCGGATCTCATGATGATTATGAATATGTCCACAGAACCCGACAAGCTGCAAGTGATCCAACAGTATTTGCGCTCCAGTGGCGCTAACAACAGCAACAGTATCAACAGCAGTCAAATTACGAACTCGACCTACCTAGACCAAGCAATTTTTTCGTCAACTTCGCAGCCCGCGACGTCACCGGTGATTTTCGACGTTATCGGCTTCGGTGCGAGCTCCTCGTCTTCGTCGTATCCAGCTGTTCAGCCTCCCATCATATTCGATAATAATGTGCCTGGTGTAGAGCTCGAGCCAGTTTTTATTCCTACGAGCACTACGACAAGAAAGCCCGTTGTAAGGACGACCACTCCAACTACTACGACTTTGGCCACTACGACCACCACAACAACGACGACTACTACTACTACAACCACTACAACGGAAAGACCTAGAACGACGACTATGTAAGTCGAATCGATGCTTATCGTTTATAAATAATTCTCAATTATGTCGTTAGTTATGATTATTAATTTTACATTATGAAATTAACAGTTTATCGTCCACCGATGGAATGACGTCATTGAAAAAATTTACGATGAAGCAACACTATCGTACAAGAAAGCCACGCAGGTCGTGCGCAGATTGTCTCGACGATGAGGTTTGCGTCGCCAAGGAGCCCAATGAGCAACCTTATTGTCACTTAAAAATTCATGCCAACAGCACATTGGACGCCTGCTCTGGCGTGTGTAATCTTAGAACCCACAAATGTCACAAACTCGCAAAGGATGCCTACAGGTAAGAACGAAAAAACCTGGATCAAAATTCTAAACGACCTATCTATTATTGCCTCTACATTTTTGTTCTGGTACTGCTATTTTTCAACTTATGCAACATCTGACACATGCGCTAATAAGATGATATTTCAATTTTCTCTTTAAACAGGTGCATAGATCTCGAGCATCACTGCCTAGAAGACGAATGGACGTGCAATAATTCTCTTTGCATACCCTTGGTCAAGCGCTGCGACGGCCAAATGAATTGTTACGACCATTCGGACGAGTATAATTGTGGTAAGTTGGCACTTTCTCTACATCTTGCCAATAATTATTCACCTTTAAACAAAAAGCACTCGTGTTGCCTTCCTCGCTTGGCTACTCTTTTTTATGAATCGCTCGTGAGAATGCAATTAATCCTTGCGTATCAATGCTCGTATTTGCACGGTTCGAATTCCTTCACGGCGCTTTTTTACCTCTTACTTCGCTTCGTAAATTTCAAATGATTGATTGAGCCTACTGCCTCTTAAAATATATTAACTCGATTAATTAATTGCGATTAAGATTGAATGTGCTTACTAAGTCTTTAGGATTACCTTTTTAAAATGCATCCGCGTATAGTGTAACAATTTTAAATTATAATAATTTTCTTTACTTCAAGAATGTAATTTGGAGACTCACTTTCACTGTGGAAACCAAACATCTTGCCTACCTCTAAAAAAGAAATGCGATGGACAAGTTGATTGTTTTGATGCGTCGGATGAGATGAACTGTACATCTAGTAAGTTTCATGAACTCTTCTTTATTTTAATTACGTTATCTGGGACAAACGATTTTAAATTATTTTTTTCTTCTCAATTTTGTTGCAGGTCATGAATGTAAGCTGAAAACACGCAAATTTCGCACAAAAAATTTTTCCGCAACCATTAATTCTAACATTATTTTTCTTTTACCATGTTCACAGCTTGCCCACATAAAGATGATTTCCAATGTTGGAACAAAGAAAAGTGCATAAGAGGCAATCGCTTCTGTGATGGATATGTCGATTGCAGCGATGGGTCTGACGAACCTCATCCATGCCAGCATCGTTGCAATAAATACGAGTTTGCTTGCCGGTGGGTACAAACTTAGTTGATAAACATAACTAGTTTTTCCAGATATTTTTTTTTGTCGCACGTGCGGGATCGCGTGCTTGCAGTCATTTATATGAATAATTAATCCGTTCAGGAAAAGCCTCATAACGTATATTCGTGCAACGGTAATTAACAATTAACGGGATGGTATTAGTGATATAAATAAAAAAATTGCTTCTTTTTTAATTAATTAATTTGAAATTGAATTGTGAGGCAGGGTTATCACGAGAAAATTTTGCTCCAAGTGCAATCTAGTTTGAAAAAAAATTTAAAAGGAAACAAAATTAACATACTACCGCAGGTCGCGTAATGCGAAACGATTCAGGGCATTTATTCCCGGGCCGTTTGAATGCTTTCCCGAGTGCGGGCAAGCGTAAAAACAAGATTCGTAAACGTGCGTCAATCATTTTGCCTGGCAAAAATTGTTCACCTTCTTGCACTTCATAAGTAAGAAATTAATAGAAAAGCACTGGAATATACACCCATCTGAGAAACTGTGTAATTTACTTACTGTCGCCTAAAGGGATTAAGTGCTCGTAAGATATGTGAATGTATGTGTACGCATGTACATTTATACATTATTTATGTAAATGAATAGAGAATCATCATATGCTTGTGGGTCTACACTTACACGCTTGTATTTCCGAAGCTATGTATAAAAAAACGAGTTAGCGATGATAGATAAAATGGAATATACTACTTGAACTTGTTATTTCGTTAGTACACGTAATTGTTTCAAAGTAGATGCAATTATTAAACGGATTAGCAGCTATGAAACAATGATTATATACTCTCGATTATTTTTTTTCAAATTAAATCAATTATTAAAAAGACCGAAAAGAGATAAAAATGAAAACAATTTCTTATAAGATGTTCCATAGAACAGGGGAAATTTTGGGGTAAAATTGAAGTCATCGCTTTTGAGAGATTGATATTTCGCTAGAATGTGCATTTACTTTGCTTAGTTGGACAATTATAGATTGCACTACATTAATTTTGATCTTTATTTCGAAAATCGTTAATGGTTCTATAAATAATATTATTACTTTTTTTTTACATTATCAATATAATACGAATTTTTTTATTAACTTAAAAATTGTTCTTTAAAAAATGAATAGAATATGCAACTTAAATACAACTTCCAAAGCATAGATTTAATAAAGTGTTGCCTAACAAATTATCGTTTTGACATTAAATTTAACCATGTATTTTTGTATTTGCAGCAATGCCAGATGTATAAAAAAAGATGATCGATGTAACGGCATAGATGACTGCGGTGACGGTAGTGACGAACAGCATTGCAGAGAACATCGGTCGTAAAGTTAAATCATAGGAATTTACAAAGTGACTCTATAATGTAACTATTTTAGATAAAAAATGTTAAAATGTAAATAAATATTTTAGTTTTTTTGTGAAAGTGAACATCCAAGTTTGCGTCATCGTTGAACGTGACTTGGTGTGAAAATTTTCGATTTCAGTATTTTTGTATACTATAAATAGGATTTGTTGATTGATAAACTGTAAATATATTATGTGATGCGATAATAATAACGAATTATATTTTTATAAAATAAGAACGTTCAGGTATGAAATAAGAAAGTGTGATTCCTCGTTTGAAATATTGTTTTATCATACTTGTTATTATAATAGTGATATTCTCATACATTTAATGATGCATTTATGACAAATTACGTCATTGTGTCGTGTACATGAACTTGTTTTTTTACGCAATGTATGATATCGTACTGAATATAATATAGTTGTATATAAGAACGTAAAAATAATAGTGAAATAAAAAAATGATAATTTATAATTTTTAAACTTATTTATTGAAAAAGCTACAATTTTCTTTTTAAATTGGATATATACACCTTTTGCGAATTATATGTGTCTACAGAATAAATATTAACCAGTCGCTTTATGTCAAAACTCATTTTTTCAATCATGTTTAAATTAATTCAGGTCATGTATATTCAACATTCGAGCTAATTTTTGATAAAATTATCATAACGTTGACATTTTCTTATATATAAATATAATATAATTTAAGTTAATAACTTAACTTATTTTCCAAAAATTCATTTTCGCTATTTTTATTTAAAAAATGAAGCGTTAAATATAAATCAATTTTTTTAAGCGAGCTATTGGTTAAGAAGATGATTTCGGAACCGTGACTTTGGCCATTTTGAATTCAATATATTATTCTTTCAAATGTTTTTGAACTCATTTATTGTCACGTACTTATTTACAAAAATTCGTCAGGCTCTCTTGGAGCATCGAGGTCTCGGTAGTGGATCACAGGCCTGAAAACACCACTTCCGCTATTTAACAACGAAAAAATTGGATTCATAAGAAACTGTGTTGTCATTTTCATGATTAAATATTAGATATATGTTTTTTGACCAACTGGACAAATTGTATATAGGTTTAGAATGAAAAAAAATCACATATTATGATTACTTTAGTATTTATTCTTTTTTCAGATATTACTTAACGAAATATTTCAGTAATGATGCTACTCTTATCATTTTTTTCAAATGGAAGTAAAGTAAATATATATCTCTAAAAAATCCTAGAAAACTTTTTACACCTTTTTACATTTAAACGTTGAGTATTCAATAACGTTTGGTAGAAATCGTACTTACATAATTAGTCAAAATCATTGGATAAATAAAAGCTACGATTGGTACAAATTGTTGTCAATTTTAAGAACTTCAAAAAAAGCAATGAATAATACTACTTATTTTTTCTTAAAGAATTGTCAAAACTATTGTAATATTTTTTAAAATAAATCCGTATCCAGCTGGTCCAAATCATTATAACTAATAATAGGTCGGGACGCCAAATCAGAATCAGCCCTGAAAATATATTAGTAACTTTTGCTAGTATAAAAAAATCTTTAAAAATTTAATTCTAGAGCTTCTCTGAATTAACGTATTCTCCAAAATATAAAGTTATTCTTACCGGCCTCTGAAGTTTCCTCCGCGATTTGATCTAGGTCCTGACCCAAAACCGCTACCTCCAAAACCTCCGCCTGATCCAAAATTTCCAGCTCCAAATCCTCCGCCTGGACTTCCTCGGTTGCCACCGAAATTACCGCCGAAGTTGCCTGCGAATCTACCAGCATGCCGGGGGCTTGAATAAATAGTACAAATATTTTTTCTTAACAGGGACTGAATCAGTACGAATAAAAGCAAACGCAGATAGAATGTTACATGGTGCTATACAAGTTATTTTAAAATTGAAGTGAAATATCTATACTACATGATTGCATAAATTAATTGATCTACTCTTCTCTTTATCAGTGACAATAATAAAAATAATAGTAATAATAATAACTGATTGAATATCAAAGCAAAAATAAACTAATTTAATCCAACTAAGTTAACACCAAAAGACATTTCGATACACGTTTTCAGTCCCTGTAAGAGGAAATGTGCGTGCTCAAAATGTATCTACGATACATGCAATTACACACAATTGAGTATAAGATACAAAAATCAATCTATTGAAAAGTGGGAAAACTTATTAAATACTTACGCAGTTGCATTAAATTGAGGAAAACCAGGTTCTCTCTGAGCTTCACGCGGGGGAGCCTTATTACCAGGATGCTCAGGAAGTTGTGGTCTTTTAGGATCTTTTAAGTAATTATTAAAGTATTCAGCTTCAGCTTTGACTTCTGATACTTTTTCAGCATGTTTGTTGAAGATATGTTTGCGAATATAATCAGGACCTTTGAATTTTTTGCCACTCAAAGGGCAAAGCCATTTTTCCTTTGATATTTCTTGAGTATTAGCTTCTATGAATTTTTCAACTTCTCGGTCAGGATTTTTGGCACCTAATTTGTCATATTCAGCTGCAGGTACTGTTGCAACAGGGGCAAGGAAAGCTGCCATTTTTTGTTCGAAGTTCTTAGTGTATTCCATTATTTCATTACTGATCACTTTGTTACCAGGAGTAGGTCCTCTGACATGCATGATTCCACATCGGTTTGGCATTTCATCTTCATTCGGATATTCACAGTGGTTGTAATAATCTACTGAATGAACAATACGAAGATATAGAATTAATCTATCCAACACCTGAAAATGAACATAATTTTAAATTTTAATCTTTAGAATTTTATTCTATCAAATTTATGTTTAGATCGTGTACTGACTTTCAATAAAGCGGGGTCCTTTTCGATTTTCTCCTCAGCATCTCCCGATAATTGACCCTCTTCTTGATCTCCGGAAACACCAAGAAGTTCTTCTTCTTCAGCTGAAGCTTCCTCGATTAAATAATCGGTAATATTCTTAAGAACTGGATTTTTGGATGACAATCCAAATGCCTAAGATAAATAAAATTATGTGTTTAAAAAATGCCTGTATACATATAAGTAATGAAAAATAAATTCGAGAATATTTTATTCTTACAGCTTGTTCAATTTCTTCAGCAGTTTTGTTTTGTCCATCAATATTTTCTTCTTTTTTTTCAAACCATAAACCTACACGGTTATCCAAATTGTGGACTATTTTAGCGCTCAACTTTATGTCATTTCTAACCACTTGTTTATGAAGCGTTATGCCATTCACGCTTCGTATGCGACGAGATAAATCCCGATTAACAATAGCTCCAAGTTCACAATCTCTTAATCTTATATTATTTAAGTTCCAACAGTATTCTTTAATGTTAACATTGCGTTCAAAAGATACCCATCCTCTACGGAACCATCGCCTTTCAGGCTGCGGATCTGCGATTGCTACTCTCAAGAATCCATGGTATCTTTTGCACATCTAAAATTAAAATGATAATGATAATAAAATAATAGATCTAAAATTAATACATTAATTTAATACTTACAGCTTCTACTTCAGCTTTAGTTATAGTAGGAGCTAAATTTCTAAGAAAAATACTACTGGTTTTGTGTAAAGCTTTCATTTCTTTATCAGTAGCAAGATCAATTATAGCATTGGACTTCTTCTTAGGTCTCTCTTCAGGTGCTGGTGACTTTTCTTTTTCTTCCTCTTCTTCTACCGTTTTATTTTCCGTAGCTTCATCGGACTTTGTCTCTTTTGTTTCATCTACTTCACCAGATTCAGATTGAACTTTAGCTGTAAATATGTAATTAATGATAAATTAAATTTTAGTAGTTCTTTTTTTATCAAAAGAATGGCAAACTTACGTGGAAGACCAGGAGGCGTACCAGGGCTTTTACTACATGCATTACTGTCTGATGAGCTATCACTGCTGCTACTGCTGCTGCTACTATTACTATCAGTTCTTTTTCTTTTTTTTGAATTTTCCTCTTCAGTGGTCTCTTTATTCACATCATCAGTAGTTTTTTCATCATTATTTTTCTCAGCTGGATCAGATGCATCAGTTTCCATGGCTTCTGCAACTGTTTCTTTCTCAGGATTTTCATTATTCGTGCTATCACTTTCCTTTGCAACATTTTCTACTTCAAAATCGCCGTTTTGTTTATCTTCAGAAACTGTCTCACTTTTACTTTCTTCGATGATTTTTTCAGTACTTTCAGTAGGTTCTTCCTTTTCAACTTTGACTTTAATTTCTGGTTCATCTTTTTCTTTTTTAACAGCAACATCTTTAGGTACATCTTTTACTTCTTTGACAACTGGTTGTGGTTTGACATCAAGTATTTTCAGATCTTCATCAGTACCGCCTTCAAGTTTAATCACCACAGCATCCAGTAAACGCAAAAGTGCATCAGCTTGATCACCATCAACTGAGACTTTATCGATCTCACCTTTTTCTAGTAGATCAATGAAAACTTCAACTCGTTTCTAAACAAAGGAATAGAAATATAATTTTGATTTTTTACTTCATATTTTGGCAATTGAAAAAATTACCATTAAAGCTGCAAACTGCTCTTCTTTTCTTTTAACAGATTCTTCTGGATGATATTTGATTTTGAACCTAATTTAAAAAAAATAATGTTTATTATTTAATGCAAAAAAAAACATCATTTATTAGCTGATACAGGTTAAGTGAAGTACAACATTTAGATATTTGATAAGTCTATAAGAGATTAATAATAAATCATTTAATCTCTTTAGAATTTTAAAATTGAACAAAATATAGTCTTATTTGATATTTCAAAATGTCATTGAAAAATAAAAATAAAAATTTTTTCCTTGAAAATTCACTCATGATTTAAAATTAAATTTATATAAAAAATGCAAAAAAACTATAGGTAAATCGTGGTTTGTAATTTTTCAAATGTTTTATCAAGTTTTAACTAATTTCTATGTTATATATAAAAATAAAGTATGGAGATGAAACACGATCCATTTTTAAGTGGATCCTCACCTGTAGCAACATGCATGCTTTCATCACAGTTTGATGCCTTAAAAATTATTTCAAAGGTCATCATTGTCATCAGCATGTCAGTAAAAGACATGCAGGCATGAGAGGGAGGAAAAACGCGAGTTTTAAGTTTTCCCTAGCTTGTTTACGGGTTAAGAACGCGACCTATCACGCGAACGTCTAGTAGGCTTTGCGCGCCCACGACGTTATTTTGATTTCATGTTTTCCATGTTTCAAAAATTTCATGTTGAGCTGATAACGTAATCTAAGCTAAGTTCGGAGGGTACATGGCAATCGCAACTCGTTCTTCGCAGTCGCGCATGTTTTTAGTTTATAATCGACGAAGCAGGACGTTGACTGTTTGCTGTAGAGATTAAGAGACAGATACATATCTGTACACTGATTGTTGTTAACATTTTTTTATATTGATAGTTTTTTGTATCCTTATTTTTAATAAATATTCAGTAAGATAGAATTGTTGCAGTTGATCAAATTTTTTTTTGAAAAAATTGGCTTTGTGACAAATATTAAAATCAAAATATCAATATTTTTCTCAGCAATGACTGTTAATTTTCGATGGAAGTTGATAATGTTTTTGAAGTATTGATAAAAAATTTTTAGGAAAAAATTATGTTACATAATTGCAAAAAAATTTTCATCTATTAATATTGAAATGTGCTCGGGAATACTGCTGAGAACAATTTGAAATTTAATTTTTTAGTAATGCAAATGCTATTTAAAACTGGAAAAATTGTTTACTAAATTGTATAAAAATATAAATGCATGAAGAAGAAAAAAATTAAATTTAAATGGAGTAGTATGGAATAAAAACTATGTTTCAGAAAAAACTAAGATGAAAATGTTCAATAAATTGTTGACTTACCATTCTTCATCTTTATGAGCTACAAAGAACTCGTTGAGTTGTAGCCTTTTAAATTCCATTTTATACTCATTATAGAGCTTGATTGCCTCTTCATCTGTGATAGTATCATCCTGTGTCACAAGGAATGCCTTGAAAGTCAACATTGGTGGTTGAGTTTCAACATTGGAGTTGTTAAAATTAGTTGGAGTTTCTCGACTGAAAACAATTTTATTACATTAATAATTTCATTAAAATAATTATTGTTGACTATTTCTGAAATACCTTAATTGAGCTAATAACTTTGGAGTTAATTTTTTTTTTGTCATTCTCCAACAGTATGGTCTTACATAATTCATTTTTTATTTGAAACTTAACAAAATTTATTTTGAATAGCTGATATTGAGATAAAAAAGAGGTTAGTTAAAAAAAGTATAACCTCTATTTATAATTGAAACATTCAACAGATATTATTTTTTCTAATCATTAGAAGTTCTTTTTACACAGAGTATAATTTTTCTTCAAGTTTTAAGAATCAACTATTATACTGGTAATTATAGATAGTATTTGTACACAAACTAAAAGTTTTAAACTGTTCTCTAACTACTCACTATTTTAAAGATACTCACTTGGTATTGTTGCCATGGTTACTATAGTGATGGTTACCATGGTTATAATGCTCAGGAGGCCAAGCACCACCGCGAGAGGGAGGAAGTCCATCTGTATCACGACCATAGTAATCACCATATGCAGCTCTACTGGGCCGGTCATCCCATTCAGCTGTTCTCATTCTTTTCATAGGTGGTGCCATATCTTGAGATCGGGCTGGACTGTAACGATCTCTTCCACCCCCTCTGTAATCTCTGTAATCAGGTCTTGCTCGAGGACGGCTAGACCATTCTCTGGATATGTTAATAAAGTTGCTCATTTTTCAAGATATTAAGAGAAATTAGGTTACAAGTAAGTATGAAAATATTATTTTGAAGATTTAGTTATCGTTGGCTAATCTTTGAATTTGAACAATAATAAGTAAGATGAAATGAACATAAAATATGTGTATTTATTTACCTGTCAGACCAGTCATCTCCGCCTCTTCTTCTGTCTTCTCTGCCACGACCTTCTCTATAAGATTCAGTTCTTTCTCCTCTGAATTTGTCTCTTCTTTTCCTATCGTATTCATCATCAGAATCTGCCATTATGATGAATTATTCTATAGCTAAAATTGAAGAAAATAATTAAATTATGCCACATATACCTCTCAAACATATTTTCATTGAGTTCAGTCGAAGTAATAATAACTTTTGTTTTCACTAAGTACTGTGCTCATGATAGATAGAAACAAGTTGTTATTCATTTTTTTTGACGTAAAGTATTGTTAAATTATGATTAAATGAAAATAAAATGATCACATAATGAAGAAAATTAGAGTTCCAAATGCCGCGTGAATAAGAGTAATTGCTTAAGTGTTGATCTTTATGAGCTTGAAAAAAACAAGTGTGCACGAAGGACTTAACATTCAGTAAAATTTAGTTTAAATAGACAGAACAGACGTTAATAAGAACTATAATGTATTTTTTCAATCCCGCCTTCTGACGATTCTAACCTCAAATCAGCCTAGCAAACTAATCTTCAATAATACATATTAAGTACACGGTACATAGTGAATTATATAAACTGAATTATGAAAATTATGTATTTTTTAAAATGAGTCATTACAATAATAAAAAACAGATGCACCAAGAGTCAGATCAACCTACTGAGAGGATCGCGTCTGTTGGTAGATCAACCCACGCCGTGCCCGAGTTTCGGAGTTTAGTGTGTTCGTCGCACAGTGTATTAGTGTAACGAACTGATTAAAGCTAATAGCACTGTAGTGGTCTCGTGACGTAGAATTATATTATGAAAGTAAACAAGCCTAAATGCGCTATTAAGGTTTTACGCATGGGCCAGTTGAAAGTTGTGGGTCCCACAGCCCACTGCCTACATAACAGAGTGCTCTCAAAAATAGCCTTCACAGTGAGCGCGAAATTCAAATATTATTTTTTTCGTATTTATTAAAATAAAAACATTATTGACGACACAATATTAGAGTGGTGGGAGATATTTTAAATTTTTACAAAAATTTGAATTTCGCGTTTACTGTGGGTGCTGTTTTTGGAAGCACTGCGGGTCCTATTTTGAAATTATAAACGTGTTACGTCGCATGCTTTTCAAAATCGATAATAATTTTTCATTGTAATGATGGGCTTAATATATTGAAAACTGCTTAACTCAATGAAACATAACTCAATGAAAAAATATAAGTACACTTTTTTTGAGAAACTTTCGCGTTTCAACGAATTATCGATTTTATTTTTTGCAATGTTTTTATTATGTTATATGGTGTTATGATCTTCTATTCTAGTTGTAGAAACGTTTGAACATCTTTTAAAATTATTCAGATGATACACTCGAATTTATTACCATACCACGAGTCTATTTTTCATTGTACCAAGGGTTATATAAATAAATTAGTGAGAATACATTGAATGTAGTTGTTGCGAGATATTGGCGTGAAGCGATTTTTCTCACAACCAATAACCGGACACTTTTGCACGTAGCTTTACGATATTTAAATCTTTGTTTTTTTAAATTTTTGGTGAGTTCTGATAACTTCTAAAAAATTAAATTTTATATTATTTTTTTATTTGTATTATTCTATATTGAATAAATTTTTCGATATCATAGATACATTTAAATATATAATTCTTCTAAGGTTGCTCCTTTTGTAATAATGCAAAAGAAAGTGGGATATTTCGGGCTACTTTTTTGCATTAACCCATTAAGTCCGGGACGGATACATTTTTGATATTTATTTAAACTGTTGTATTTTTGCTGAAAATGGGGTCTGAAGAGCTTGTGAGTAAGCATATTCTACGCAAAATTTAATAAAATTTCCGAATCTGGTGTTAGATTTTCGACATAAAAAACAGGTCAAAATTTATGGATGGTTTTATCCAGAACGTGATTTAAAAAAAATATTTTTTTCTCTTTTCAAATTTTCCCATGAAAATGGTTTAAATTCTGGTATCTTAGGTACAAATAAAGTGTCCATAGAACCTTATCTTAAAGTTATGACGATTCCAATTAGTGAAATAGGATTTTAAGTATACAAAATGGTGACTGGCAAACCGTAATATGGAAGGAAATTTCTGGAATTTTCAACTCAAAAAAACTATGTATTCTTACAACTGATCAAATAACTTTTTCATCAGTAAAATTTTTTCCTCAAATCCATCGTTTTTGAGCAACGGGTGTGGATATGCTATTTCTGTAAAACGAAGAGTTACAGAATGAGCCGAGTTAATCCAAAATGAATATAATAAATATTACACCCGAATTAATTGTTTCAGCTCTCTCTTTTTTCTTGGATCACTTTAATGCAATAAATGATGAGAAATTTGAAAAATTCGAAATGTAAAAATGATAATTCGATTGCATTTTTTATAATTTATCTTTATTAAATGGGAGTGTAACAATTTTTAACAACAGGGGTTTAAAGCATTTGTCAAAAATTATAAATGAATATTTTTTCATGATTTTACCTGATTGTCGATTGAGGAAAATAGTATAGTCCTCAGTAAAGATATTTTAAAATATGTATAATAATATTTATATTTTCATTTTTAACTTTCCTTTCCTTTCCTCTAAATTCATTGGCTAAATAAACGTTGACACAAAATATATCCTATATAACTCTTAAATGATTTTTCTGACCATTTTGCTGACTGTTGAGAAATATGTTACATCATGTGTAAGCTACAGCTTTTGAACAGCGATTAAACAATTTTGTGCAATTGATGCCTTATTAGTAAGAAAATTGTATTTGAAAAATCGAAAGGTATATCACTGTGATTTCTGGTTTTCCCGTTACTGAGTCAGTTATAAAATTACAATATTGCGTCTGAACGGTCTGATGAATAGAAAATTCAATTATCTGCTGAGATAAGTTTGAAAATTTCCAAGAAAAATTACGTACACATGAATGCACTAACACTAGTTTCAATTTTAGGAACTTAAAATTGCAAATCAAACAAACATTTATTAAAATCGATTTTGCACATTTAAAATCATGATCAAATATACTTTACTTTTTAAATATATTATTTTAATCATTATAAAAATAAGTTCATCATTTGTGTGCTATAGTGTAAGCACAACATATTTAATTGATTATCTCATCGAATGGCATTGATATTTCTATGATGCGTACTGCAATTTTTAATCCTTTTATTATTATTACTTGTTTGAGTCGAAGTATGACAAATACAATATCGACAATAGAAATGTTTTTTAAATTCTTGTATTATTCACCCGCTTCTTATGTGTGCGATTAAAATAAAATGTGAGCATGAAAAATAATCGTTTCCTAGGTATAATTCTCGCACTTGTATCATAATAGCACCTCGTGCAGTATTTATAAATAATTAGTTTTCGCACAATTGCCATTGAAAATACTTTAATATTTTCAATGTATGAAATTTGGCCTAAAAATGAGATAAACGGTTATTAAAAATCACTGGAACTGTATCACCAGATGGTTTTAAATATTTCCCGATTCGTGATAATATTAACAAAAAATTTTTTCAAGTATGAAATCTCGTTTTTTTTATTTGAATACGAACTGATCGTTCAATATCAAAACATATAGCATTATACCCTTGCGATGCTATTATCTGATCTACGTAAACACGCAAAATTTCCAATCTTTCACGGTTCTTAATAGCTGGTAAACGGCATCGATTCAATAATGGCGTCACTTCTATTATTCAAAGCGATTATAATATTAAAAGCGAATCTCATCTCACTTGCATACCCAATCATGCAGTACTCTTCTCTTATAATCGATCAATGCAATCTCTTTAAACTGCGCCGTTTTGAAATATCAGTGAGAAGAATCGATTCTTATCTTTTTATTCTTGCCAAGACGGATACACAGCTTCTGCTGATGTTACTGTACTTCATCATCATTGGCGTTGCTGTAGAGTCAACAAGTATAAAAGCTTACGTTTAGTCCACTCAATTAATGTTACTACGATTCTTAGAGAGTTCGGGTTGCGATTGCTCATGTAAAAGATATTCGTCTTGGTGTAACTCAATTTCGCATAAGTGCAAAATATGAAGCTGTCAATCAGGGCCTGTCTGGCCCTGGTTATTAGTGCTAATGTCATTTATGTCCAAGCCTATCCTGCAGGTGATCATCATTTTTTATTATAAATTTTACGTTTTGTGCTATAAGTGATATTGTGATACAAAAATGACTGTTTGATAAATGTCTCGAGACGAGAAGTAAAAAGAAGTGGAAGTTTTTCAACATTTTTAGAAAAACTACGATGTTTTAAAAATTCCTTAATAATGGGCTATTTCAGTTTTCTGAGACAATATCTCTTTTCGTTCAGTTAAATTAGCAGGGACAGTATTGTATCGAATTAGATTTTGCGTCTGATCGAAAAATCAATTAATTTGAAATGATACTTAGCAGCATGGTGAAGTTTTATATTTTAAATTCGAGATGCTATGTACATAACTTTCGTCGAAGAGATCCATAAGATGTTCTATTCATTGTCACAGAAATCCCAAATATTTTATTGTTCGACACATAATTTGTAGATTACATTATTCGAAAAGAAATATTCTACTTTTTTTAATGTTAAATACAATTTTCGAGTATAGTATCTATTCAAACGTTAATTGTACTATTTTTCGTCTCAGGAATCGATACATATTCCGATTCATAAAATATCAAAACGAAGATGGAAACTATGATTATTACACGATTGAAGTGCATGTACTCGGAAATAAATTGTTTTAAGCATTGAATTTATATGGTAGTCTTTGAAAAATATACTTGATTGGAAATTTACACATAGAATAGTTGAGCATTATGAAAAATTTAAAAAAAATGTCATCTAAAAATATTGAAAATTGTCGATTTTCCAGCAGTTCTTTTTATTGATATTTTTTTGCAGTAGGCATGATTTCTCGTGAACGAATCGGGCTAAAAAATTTGCATGGTTCCTCTTCATAGTTTTGTTTCATTATTAATTCATTGAGTCGTTACAAAATTTTCTTTGAAAAATTACATTCAAACATATATTATAACTTTAAATTACATTTTTGTTTCAATTTCCTCGTTCAATTACGAATCGAGGGTGTTGTGATCTGAAATAGACGGGGATCAGACATCATAATCCGAGTGTTTACTATATCTATTTATAGCAATTTCAAACCCCAATAAACTATGAGAAAATATTTAATTTTTTAAGTTCGTACGATCCTGCATTGAAATATTCTGCCTATTGCGAAAAAGACTAGACATTAAAAACTGCTGGAAAATCAAGTATTTTCAATAATTATGCTGAATTTATTTTTCATAAAATAAAAATTTTGCAAAGTTCTTTTCCGTTTCAAATGCTATTATTAAATTCCTTATAAATTAGAAAGGAAATTAATTATTTTAAATATAATTTTACAGAAAAAACAAAGCATACTTCGAAAGTAGTTATTGGTAAGTTTTTATTTACAGCATAAAGCAACTGACATGATATTTAATTATTTCATAATTCATTTTTAAGCCAATTCAATATCGACCTCGGGAGGAATAGCATCTGCAACAGCAATCAATAATAACGGAGTAGCGAGGGCAAATGCATTTTCATTGGGAAATAGAAATTCGCCGTCACTTTTAAAAAATGGAGGTTTATTTGATTTAGCACGATTTATCAGTTCAAGTTATAGTGATCCTGTTAGTGATCGGAAATATCTTGATTCATTTGAAGATGCTCCTCGAGATTTATTAGATCTTTCTAGCTTAGATTCTATGATGTTATTTAATGATCGATCTGATTTCATGTCGAAGAAAATAAAACGTGAAATTCCTTCCAATCAATCGAGAATTTCTCGAAAACTTTCAAATAAAAATAGATCAACAACAGCAGCCCCAAATAAAGATGAAACTGATGACGATGAAAATGAAAATTCACAAGAAAATGAAGAGCAAGAAACCAAGACGACATCAGCCACAACTTCAAAACCCACTAGAAAAAAATCAAAACAAAATGATGAGAGTAAAATTACCTCAACGACTCCAACGACTAATGGCAAAAAAAATTCAGAAGCTGAAGATATGACTAAAAGTGCAAACGATTCTGACAATGAAAAAAATCCGAAAAATGAAGATAAATCTAAAGATGGTGACCAAGAAGATGAAAACACTTCTGAAAACGATGATAATCAAAAAGGTAATAAAAATTCTAATAATGATAGTGAAGGTGTAGAAAAAGATAACTCAAAAGATAAAGATAAACTAAAAAATAAAGATGATTCGTCCAATACCTCAGGAGAAAATAAAGATACGGATGATAATGAGCCTGAGGATGAAAAAAAAACAGAACTTTCGAAGGACGAAGCAGAGCCTACACCCGCTACTACGCCAAAATCTAACAAAAATAAAAGCAAAGCAACGACCACGATGAAGCCCCAAACTGAAGATGAAGAGCCAGAAGAAGATCCCGAGGAAACACCAGAGGAAGAATCAGAAAAAGAACCGACACCTGCGCCTACAACTAAACCAAATAAAAACAATAGACCATCTAAATCAACTCAAAAACCAAGTAATAAAAGTAAGACAACGACCACGACAACGCCCGATCCTGCAGATGAAGAAAAACCAGAAGAAGATGCTGAAGAAACTCCAGAAGAAGAACCAGAGTCAGAACAGTCACCTGCCCCCACACCTAAACCAAACAAAAATAATAAACCATCTAAATCAACTCAAAAACCAAGTAATAAAAGTAAGACAACGACCACGACAGCGCCTGAACCTGAAGATGGAGAAAACCCAGAAGAAAATGCTGAAGAAAAACCAGAAGAAGATGCTGAAGAAACTCCAGAAGAAGAACAAGAGTCAGAACCGACCCCTGCCCCTACACCTAAACCAAACAGAAATAAACCTTCTAAATCGACTCAAAGACCACCCAATAAAAGTAAAACAACGACCACGACAACGCCCGAGCCTGAAGATGAAGAAAATCCAGAAGAAGATCCCGAAGACACACCAGAGGAAGAGCCAGAACCAACACCGGCTCCTACACCCAAACCTACCAGAAGTAGACCATCAAAACCTACTCGTCGACCACCCAATAAAAGTAGAACAACGACCACGACAACGCCCGAGCCTGAAGATGAAGAAAATCCAGAAGAAGATCCCGAAGATACACCAGAGGAAGAGCCAGAACCAACACCGGCTCCTACACCGAAACCTACCAGAAGTAGACCATCAAAACCAACTCGTCGACCACCCAATAAAAGTAGAACAACGACCACGACAACGCCCGAGCCTGAAGATGAAGAAAATCCAGAAGAAGATCCCGAAGATACACCAGAGGAAGAGCCAGAACCAACACCGGCTCCTACACCCAAACCTACCAGAAATAGACCATCAAAACCAACTCGTCGACCACCCAATAAAAGTAGGACAACGACTACGACAACACCCGAACCTGAAGATGATGAAAATGCAGAAGAAGATCCCGAGGACACACCAGAGGAAGAGCCAGAACCAACACCTGCTCCTACACCTAAACCTACCAGAAATAGACCATCAAAACCAACTCGACCATCTGTAAGACCTACGAAACGACCTCAGAACGACAGGAAAACTACAACACCATCACCCATCGATATTGATTCTCGAATAAACGGAGACGAAAATCCGAATAATCAATTTGAAAACTTTAACCCTGATCAGGTTGGCGACGATGGACAGTACCATCCTACTGATCCAGATGATAATGGTTGGCAAGGTGCCTATAATCCTCCACCACATAATCCTTTTGGTAATCAGCCGAACCAAAATCCAAATTCCAACTGGCCACCTTCATTTCCTCAATTCCCAAACATTTTTCCATTTAATCAACGTCCACCTATGTTTCCACCATTGGTACCTCCAGGATATCCGCGCATTCCAAACCCAATGAATCCTTTTGGTCCACCGATTAGGCCTCGTAATCCTAGTCCAGATTCAAATTTTTCCAACAATCCGAATGGAGCAGACAACAATCCCGAAGAAAATGACCCTGATAATCAACCCGAGTCAAATGGTGATAAAAATCCAGACGAAAATGATACCGAAAATGATCCCAATGGAAACAATGCTGAAAATGATCAAGGCCCACCATCAGGTGTACCCGATCTCAAACCTGGAGAAAGTCCTAAATTTATTCCGGTAAGAATAGTCATTAGATGGTCTGGAAATCCCTTTCTAGCTCAGTTTTTAGGACCATTATTATTAAGACTGCACCAACATCCACCAATAACTCTACCTATGCCTAGCAATCCTGTAATTATTAGAACTCCTTTTAGTCCTTTTTTATCTAATCCTTTTATTATCAAGAATCCCGCACTGCAAATGTCTCCTCATGAAAGTCACGCGGAGCCTTGCAATTGCGAAGATGATCATAATGCCAGTGTACCAGTTATAAGAATACGAACTCAATCATCGCCTATAATTTATAGAAGATTCACAAATTATAAAAAATGATGAATTTTCACGTGGCGATTAAGTGAAAATAAAATTAGTTCAATAGTTGTTATTCTTTATCTATGTTATTTTTGTACTACGGACGATAAAAATTGTTTAAAAATTGGTTTTGATTTATAATGAGTTTTATACCAAAATGTGTATACTTACCCCGACGGAAATTTTTCTCATGAGAGTTTTATAAAGTCTAAAAAAGTCTTAAAAGGTCGTACAACTGTTCAGATCTTCTACACCTCATTAATGATTTGAAAGAATTAAAAAGAGTTTTTAAAAATTCATAAAACCTTGGAGACTCAATTTTTTAGCAAAAATGTCAAGTTTTTTTCATAATTTTATTTTTTCTATATTGTTCATATGGTTGCTCGTATAGTTTTTTCACCATGACTTTTGGCGAGCTTGGATACCGATCAAAGAAGTCTTTAAAAATATTGAAAACTTTTATCAACACTTAATAACTCTTAATAACTCTTTATAACAATTATTGTCACTTGTAAACATTTTTTTAAATTAAATAAGCGATTGCCTTACCCATCTGGATATTTCGGAAACCAAAGGTGTCAGGTTTCATATAAATTTTTTAAATTTATTTCTATCATATAGAACTCTTATAAAGTTTTATTAACTGTTAAAAATCATGGTACGAAATCCGAACATTTATAAGAATTTTTAAGACTTATTCAAACTTTGAAAGAGCTTTTAAGAGTTTTTAAGAATTAAAGTGGTGATGAATTTCCGTAGGGGTATGAATTCTATGATTAAACAAATAAAAAAAGATGCATTTTTTGTATTTTTAACGAGAGTATTTATGATTATTTATCTTGAGTTTTACAAAAATTTAGTCGAATAACAAGAAATTTAAGCACAACAAGTCTACTTTTTACGAGATAAAAATTAACTGACAAAGTGTACCACGGTCAGAACTACGTTAATCATAAATATTTATATTATTTAATCAGTATACTATCGTTTACATCTGTAATGAAGGAAATTATATAAAAACGAGCGCTAGAGAATTATTTTCTACAGCACGAATTACTACTGAGTCTAAATAAATAAAACTATGAACAAAATTTTTTGACTGTCAACTTTAATTTTTATTGATTAACATTTATTTAATCAATATTTAATCAATACTGATTATGGAAAGGTAAGAAAGTTTATATAGTTCTGTAAATTAAAGAAAGGTAAATGTACCAATATGAGCCAACTAGTACAATGCCTATTTAAAAAACGTTTGAAAATTGAATAAAAGTATTGGATTGAGTAATGATTATATTTATTCTTGAAGTTTTTTCTTTAAAATTTTCCATAAATAGTGTCAAATGACGTTTTAGATGAAATTATATTATAGAAGATTATAATAAACATCTACATTTTACATGTTAAAAATAGTAGCTAACTTTCTTCAGGTGATATATGCATCATCTGGGCTCAGTAGCTCCGATAGTTTTCTCAAAATGTAAAAAAGAGCGAGGAAAAACGTGTTTTTTGATAACTCGAGCAAAATAGAATTTTTGAATTTTGAGCCACAACAACACATCATGCAAAAACAGCTGTATCTAACGAAATTGAAAAACTTTAAAATTTTGAAAATAGCATTAGAAAGGTCAGACAAACATTTATCAGATAATTAAGGGTGGTAATACATAAGCTATTTCCATGAAGAAACCAATACACTTTTCTCGAATCATGCAAAAACTACGATTTTGGCACAAAATTGATTATAACTTCTAAAATAATGCGTTAACTTCAATTTCGAAGCCGGATTCTAAGAGGTCATAGATTGCATTAAATTACGTGTTTTTTCATTCTCAGATTGTTTTAGGCTACAGAATATTAAAAAGAAAAAATAGTATATTTTGCACCTAGGGAGTGAAAAATATACTATTTTTAATTAAATGAAAAATCAAAATGCTCGTTGAGTGACCTCTAAAATTAATATTAGAAGATGAAATTTATTAGGGCTTCATAATTAGTGATATTGAAGTCATTAAAACCGATACATTGAGATTTTGAAGATCTTTGATTTTTTTGATATAACGGTTTTAATATAACGGTTTAAATTGCGCTAAAATACATTATATAATAATGACAATTTACTTGATGCTCTTGGAATTCACAAATTACTTGAATAATGATAGCAAATTTTAATATTTTAACTTAAATTTTTTACACTAAATGTACCATATGATACAAGTGTTAAGTAGCGTTTTATGGTACGGCGTGATTTAGGACCTGTGCACAGAGAGGGTGGTGGGGAAGACACGATTTGGTCCGTATTCAAAATGCATTGAAATTTGGTACCATTTAAAAAACCTAATTTGAAAAATTGTTACTATTAACTCTAGCAAATTGAATATTATCAGGTGAATCTACGATACTTGAGGTTTCTATAAATATAAATTTTTTGAGTCAAAGCCTAAATTATAAATACTCGGCCATAATGAAAAGTCCATAATGTACTAGCTGTAACTTTCAGACGCTCAAACACTCCAGCATGAATTAGAAATAGGCAATATCACTTTATCATATTTTGGTTTAAAATTAGGCACTGGTTTATTATTGTTACATTTCACAAATGTTAAAAAACTAATAAAATAATTATACTAACTTTCATCACGTTACAAGCTGTACTCACAGCACTTAAATTTCGAAATGATAATCCTTATGAATCACTGGGCAGATTTGAACAAGAGCAATGTATCGAATAATCGGCTGAGATGAAAGACCGATGAAAGAAAACGAACGACAATTTAATCGAAAAGAAAGATATTAATAAAAGAAATTATATGATAATGACGAATAGATCCGAGTTTTGTATATTTGTAAATTTTAGAATTTGAATAAATTTGACGACTAAACCTTTTTTCGTCTGAAATTATGATCATTACAGTTGTTTAATCCAAGTGAAGGTTTGCTCAATCTATAATCGCTCTAGTCATAAATTCTTCTTAATTATATCGTCACGCTTTATTCATAAAAAATTTTTCAAAGTACTGATGCGTTTGAATAATGAGGTAAATGTTTTCTATAATAGGCTTATATTTTACGACATGAGTCCTATAAAATCATCCTGGCTCACGTCTTTATAGTCAGATTATTAGGAATTTCATTGAAGAGTTTTATAAAAACAACGCTTCTTTTTATCTTATGCAATTTGCATAAGATGTTACTTATATAAAAGAAGACGATTTGAAAAATGCCATATCGTTTACGTTATTCGCGAGGAAGAAGTTGTATTTTTGGGTGATAACTAATACAGTGAGAATGAAATTTGAAAGTATTCTTTTTATCTTGGTACTGGCATTCATCAGCGTTTGTAGAGCTGAACTGGGTAAGCTAACGATGAAACTTGCATTAAAAAATTTTTTTGTTTCACGTATTTGTTTGAAGTAATACTTTTATTTCTAAACTATCCAGGAATTAATGCTAGAAATGCTGGGTGGAATAGTAATTCTGGTTATAATGCAAACCTTGGCCATAACGGATGGCCAAACAATCCCGGATATAATAATAATTTAGGACTCAGTGGTCAAGGCATTAATCCTAGATATAATACTAATCTTGGACGCGCTGGATGGGGTGGTTATCAAGGTTACAATACAAATTTTGTTCAAGGTGGTTGGGGCAACAATCCTTATCCTAACCACCTCGGAAATGGAGCATGGAGTGGTCATCCTGAGTATAATACAAATCTTGGTCATGGTAGATGGAATGGCAATCGCGGTCATGATGTACATTTAGGATATTCTGGCTTGAATAATAATCATTATAATACGAATCTTGGCTATAATGGGTACGGTATCAACCCAGGCCACAACGCACAACTTGGACAAGGTGGTTGGGGTAGCAACTCAGGCTACCACAACAATCTAGGTTACAATAGAAACATTGATCATCGAGATTACAACAATAACCTTGGTTATGGTCGAAATTTAGGATACGGTGTAGCTAATGGACATCTCGGGAACGGACTTAATCCTGCACATAGCAGGTACAATAATAATCTTAATGATTTAGGAGTTATAAATCGTTCAATTACTCACGAGCCTTACGGTGTTAACGGAGGTATTTGACACAAAAATATTTCACCACTTCTAAATTGGAAAAAAATTAATACAATGTTCATTGCAGGGCGTCAACAATATGGAAAGTAAAAGATATACAGATTTTCTGAAATATTTGTAATGTAATATGCTTAAAATTATTGTTTTTTAAACAAATAATACTCATTAAATTTAAATTGCAGATGATAAATTTGAATTGTCTTATTTCAGTTTCCTTAAAATTATTCGAATTATCAACAAATTTTTAATTATCATTAATTATCACTTCCTTGATTTAATTTAATTATTAACTACCAGTATTGGAACAGTAATATAATCAGAAAATGTTATTCACATGTTTTCTCGATGAATTATTAATAATAATTTTCATATACGTTATTTTTTACTACTCATTATATCAATTTCGGGAAGTCAGTGCGTTTGTAAGTTTTCAAAATTAGTCTTATGATTCTCAATGGCATACAGCTAAAATTTTTAATTTTATAGCATTGACTATCCATAGAAACGTTATATTAAACTCTTGAATGAATCATTAGTTGTTGACAAGTTATTATTTTTTTTTTTTTCATTAAAAAATTTTTTACGAATATCCATGAAAATAAAATATTATGTACTTAAACATAACATATTTTTAAATACTTGTAATTATTCACTTGTTAATTCATTACAACAATAATTGTTTGTTATACCTTTTCAAAAAGGTACGACTTGAATATAAGAGAAGATACGTTCGTAGTTTACTTTTTTACTTTGAGTCATATAATTACGAAGGAAATCTTCGTGCAATTTCAATTGTCAACGAAGTATAGATGATAATTATGTATCAATCATCATTTTGTGTCTCCAAAGATTTCATATATAAGACTGGACTGTGTACTCAGTAGTAGACAGTTCGTATTTCGATTGTGTTGGCAGTTCGTAGTTCGGATTTCGTTGTTGTGTGAAGTGAAAAAATAAATTGTTACAATGAAATTCTTATTTGCTATTTTAATGATTTTTGTTGTGGTATTGAATGTTCAAGCCCAATTTGGTAAGAAGTTCTATTGATAAATATTTCAGTATGGAAAAACTTATTCTAACTTTTTCACGTAGATATTGATATAAATGGAGGTGGTCCTGGATACGGCTATGGCAATGGCTATGGTCAAGGTTACGGCAATCGCGGCGGTTACAACGGGCGTGGAAACTATAACAATGGTCGTGGCAATGGAGGATTCAATGGAGGTAAATAAATTTTGGTAATAAAAAACAGAATTGAACTGTTGAATTAATTATTTTTTCACTTTCAGGGTACGGCGGGTTTGGAAGATAAAACAATTATCTTATTCAATTGAAATGTGTTAAGTTGTGTAGAATTAGTTACTGAAACATTCAATTTAATATAAATAATGATGTTTATTCATGTACTTAAAAAAATATGAATGTTATAAATAAAAAATATTAATTATTTACTTTAGTTGTTTCATTTCAATGGCAAGATAATTTATAAACTACTTAAAAAAAAATAAAAAAATAATAATAATAAAAGTTACATAACATCGGTCAACGACCAAAATCTTGTTTGTATCAAAAATAACTTACATGCATCTTTGTGTGTGTGTGCTTCTCAAAGAGATTGAAAAGGAGCAAATTTCTTTAAAAACTAATTCATTTCAGTTACGCTACGATTATTCATCATTTTGATGTTTTTGAACGTTGACAGCACAATGAAAGTTCAAGGCCTTGCAGATTTTCTATAATACACATCCTGTTTGCTATTTCTTACGTACAAAAAGTTAGGAAATCCCAAGTCTTCAAACGGTGTCTGCTCATATAAAGTACGTCAAAGACATATATATCGGCCTTGTGTCCAAAAAATCGCACCATATGCGTGCGCGTTAAAGAAGGAGAAAGGCGCGTACAAAGGTGCCAATGTGCTCTCTTCAACCGATGAGCAGTGCTTGATAGTCTCACATTGCTAGGCCGGTCTTCGCTGCGCACAGATCGATGTATCACATGTATTTGTTTGATTGTCGATCTATTTAACAATATAAACAAAACTGTAAGGATATATTAACATATTTTTATTCGTCTAATTTATTCATTACAAAAAAAAGTCTTTTGAGCAACTAAAAAAGTGGAAATGAAGTTCAAACTAGTATTTTTGACTATTAGTTGTGTATTCGCGGCAGCAAACGGTAAGTTTTTTTTTTTTTATTATTTGAATATATTGACCGTTAAAATTTTTCAAGGAATTAATTTTGTACACATTTTTTTTCATTAGCTTATCCATTTGGAGATGGTAGTTTTTATTTCCCCGATCAAATAGGGGCAGTAGCCTCGAGCAATGCTAATAGTCATGCTCAAGTAAATAACGGACCTCTGCCTCATTATCCGCAGCAACAACCTCAGAGCCCCCATCAACCGGCTAGCCATGGTTTAATCGATAATGATCGTCTATCTGGTGGAGGATTTGTCAATAATAATATTGGGTGAGCCAGAGTTTTATTTAAATTTATATATGTATAAAAGTTTTTGTGCACTGTCGGTTTGAGACATCATAAACAAAGTACAATACCATATAGTTAATATTAAAAGTTGTTAATAACGAGCAAAAAAATCGACGTCGATGATAATATAATTTTTGCATAATATTTTGTTACATAATGAAACAGGTTAAACCCTCATGCTCCAGTAGCGCATTACCCATCGGAGTCAATGTATGTGCCTCAAAATCCAGTCCATGCACCTCCGGTTTCGGGTTATGATCAATCGTCATTCAATACTCAAGCACAAGGACCTTATAATCCAGTACACCAAGCTCCAGTAGCGGGCTTTGGTCAATCTCAATCCAACGCTCAAGCGAACTCTCAAACCTTCGGCGATGGCACCTCCCTGACCAACGCCGTCTCTGGTAGTCAGTCAATCAATGCCAATGGCGTAGCTAGTTCGGCGGCTGCTGCAGCAGTTGCTGGTATCGTCATCATTGATGGAATACCCGTAGCAACTTCGTCCGCGTCGGCATCATCTGCTGTTGCAACTCCTCATGGTAACAAATATTTTTGATATTTTACGTAATATTTTACTTTGGAAAAACACATTCAATATGATTAGAAAACTAGCCAACTTGTTATTAGTTCGATGCTAGGAAATCCAATGTTAAATTACACTGTGCGCTTAGATCGATTAAATTACTGAACGGCATGAAATTAGATATAAAACCAGTTTTTATCTGTGCTTACTATCGAATAACAGTAAAGAGAATAAATTTTAATGAAAAAAATTTGCAGGTGGTTCAAGTTCATCGGTATCTTCGTCAGCCAACGCTGGAAGTGGTTTCCAAAATGGAATTAATCAACAATATCCTAGTCCTCACATGCCTTATAATAATTATTACAATTCAGCTCAACAGCCGTGGTCATTTAGGGTGGGAGAAGACGATGATGATAAAAAAAATTCAACCGAGGTAGAAAACGAATTGAAAAGCGATGAAATGACGACGAAATCGAAAATCATTGAAGAAAGCACTGATAAAATTGTATTTAAAGATTGATCGTGTAAATTTGTGATACGTAGTACTTTGAACAAAAATTGTTGTAAATAATTCATCTGATTATGATAAGTTTAATTTTAATCAAATAGTCAAGTCTTTTGTGAACCATTTCCGTGTAGAGTCGTTTTTTAATCTTACTGTGGCTGTAAATTTACTTAAAATATAAAATTTTAGATACCTTTTCACATTTTTCGTAAAGCAATACCAATAAAAATTTACCGACTAACTATGAAATATGTACTATTCTGTTCAAAGATGAGTCCTATTATGTTCGTAAAATAGACGTTGCACAATATATATTACAGTATGAAAAACATTAAAAAACTATAACTCATTTTTAATATCTATCGAGCATTCAGTGATAATGTTCAAAGTTCGTTTATTCAAGGATGTTAAAAATGTAAATACTACAAATCTATATCTCTACTTTTGTACAATGAATATTATTAAAATTAAATTTAAAATTTTCTTAGAAATTATGATATTTATAACTTATTGACCATGCGGAACATTAAATTATTAAAAATCAAGCAAGAAAAAGTCCACAAATTTAGAAACTTAAAACAAAGAAAATTATAAACTAGTTTTATGGAAAGAAAAAAGTCTGTAGGATAGTATAATTTTTTCTTTTAACTAAATTGTAACTATTAAAAAAGTACAAAATCGAATAGCTGATGTTTGTTTTCAAACTTCTAGTTGATGTATTACATGAATAGTCATAACTAAACGAAATTTTAATCGATAGCCTTTAGCTTCAGTTTGTTATTACTGAACTTTTAAAATAGTTATCTAGTCTCTGTATATATTGCTGAGTTTTGAAATTTAATTATTTTTAGTTTATTTTTCCTCCTTATCATATGAGGAAAATTAAATTGGTAAAAAAAGTCTGTTAATTTTAAAAGATGATCAATCAAAAAATAAAAAATTATTCATGAAACATATTATATACGAATTGAAATTGAATTCATATTCAGAAAAACTAAATCTTTACTTTATAGATTTGTATTCAATAAATTGAATAGAGTTTTATGTTCAGAAAAAAACAAGAAATATTAAAAGATATTGATATTTATTAGTATCACAATATGCGACTTAAATATAAAATGGATGAATAATTTGAATACATGATTTTTCATATAAATTATCAGTTGTAACAAAATAAACAATTTACGATGTGTTACATAATAGCTTTTTTCGTTGGGTACACTTTCTTCAATAATACTCTACAATTCATGACTATAACGGAATCCAAATTTTTAATTTATCGAATAATGTTTTGGTTCTAGTTGATGATAACATATGATTTAGCCTTTTTTGTAAATGATGTATAAAACTACTATACACAGACCACTCATCACAAAAAAAAATATATACCGTAATGAACTTTTATGTCATGATTTTTCACGAGTATTTAGCATACATGATATGCAAAGCGCAACGCTCTGTTTTTCCTCCTTCTATTTACGCGGGGATCTTGCCAGCAGACACTTCAAACGTGCCTTTACCGGTTTCATCGACCTTCGAGCTGCTGCTGCTGTAGACGCCTTGAACTTTGTCGGTGGAGCCAGATTCCTTGACATCGGTCTCATCATCTGAGATTCTTGAGAAAAATCCTCCTCTGTAAAAAAAACATGTTTTTATAACAATTATTTTTCTCTCTCTTTTTCTTAGAGCAAGTATAAATACTAAGTAAGCGTAAAAGTCGAAGCTTTACAATCTACTCGTGTTCGTAAACATAGAAAAAGGATATTTTTTCTCGCTCAGTGTTGTGACTATACTAACAACTAGTTTTACGACGCGATTTTCGATCCAGAAATTCGAAGGACAACCGGTTGAGTCAACGTTACATTAAAAAACGAAGATGAGCATTGAAATAAAATCAAGGCAAGATCGACCGAGTCGATCTCGCAAAGCTGTTGGCAAATTTTGAATGCAAATCAGAGAAACGAACACGAGTTGAAAATTTGCTATTCAAATTAAGACGAGCTAGTAGGCGTGCAAGTGTATGAATACTGACCCATTGCCGAATCCACCGGCATTGGCATTGGCATTGGCATTGGCGTTGGCGGAAGCACCGCTGAAACCAGATCCACCGAATCCACCGGCGCCGTACGGGGAAGCGCCGAATCCGCCTGGGAATCCACCGCCGAGACCGCTCGAGCCGGCGTTAGCGTTGGCGTTGGCGTTGGCGTTGGCAGAGGCGCCCGAGCCTCCGAAACCAGATCCGCCGAAGCCACCTTGGTTGTAGGGGGAAGCGCCGAAGCCACCACCCACGGCACCGGGGTAGGCGAAACCGCCGCCGAGACCGCTGGATCCAGCATTGGCGTTGGCGTTGGCGTTGGCGTTAGCGCCCGAACCGCCGAAACCTGCACCGCCCAAGCCTGGACCGCCGAATCCGGGACCTCCGAAACCTGCACCACCGGCTCCTGGGCCGTAGGCTCCTGGGAAGGCACCTACTGGGCCACCAAGGTTGCCACCACCGAAACCACCAGCTCCGGCTCCAGCGTTGGCGTTGGCGTTGGCGTTGGCGTTAGCGTTGGCTCCTGCGCCTCCAAGGGCAGGGCCTCCTAGGGCACCACCACCGAGGTGGCCACCATTGTAATGACTACCGCCACCAAAGCCTGGTTGGTAATAGGCACCTGGGCTGCCACCGAAACCACCGGCACCAGCACCGGCACCAGCAGCGGCGTTGGCATTGGCATTGGCATTGGCGTTGCTGAGACCAGCACCTAATTTACACACAATCATATTTTTATTCGTACAATTAATTTTAAATACTTTAAAGTTGCGATGAAAAGTCAAAAGAACTCACCTCCAAAGCCACCGTGTCCAAGACCGCCACCTACTCCGTGTCCGCCGACTCCGTGTCCGTAGCCACCCTGAGCACCGAATCCACCGCCATGGCCTCCTTGGTAGGCACCGGGGTAGACAACGCCGCTGTTTCCAAGAGCAGTGGCATCGGCGTTAGCGACAGCTCCGCCGGTGGCATGAGTCTTGGTATTTGTTTGGGTGCCTGCACCGCCGAACGCACTCGACGAGGACGACGACGAGCTCGAAGACGAGCTTGAAGCTACTGAACGGCGCGAACGTGGCACGTACGCTAAACATTTCAAAACAAATTTATTCAATATTTTCGTAACGTGAAATTTGCTCGATGATTAATTTTAAATTATGTGCAATATTTTGAAGTAAAAACTGTCTAGTATTATAACTTGTGTATTAAAATTTGATTGTAAAAATCACTAGTGTTAAATAAATAGTTGACTTAGTCGTGTAAATAATTTACCGTGAGCAATAGCAACAATGGCCAGAAGGCCGAAGACTAAACGTAACTGGACCATGTTTGTTCGGTGTCTGAGGGACTTGTGATGCTCATCATCGAGAGACGCCGGCTACTTATAGCTCGCATCTCCCACTCACGATTCCTTGATTTCTTGCCATCGAAAAAACCCACCGAGCCGATACACAGAGCCATTGCGGCTTCAGATTTTCTCGAGCACACAGCTGTCTATTCCATAGTACAATGTATATACTTGTATGTGGCCTGTACCAAAAGACACCACAAAGCAACCATTTGGAATTACCCCAAGGTCGGCGCAAGCTTTTCGATCACGTATCTAACATCTGCGTACGCAGGGATGAGGCCTTTGTTTGGCCCGAAAAAGGTAGACACGCAAATTTCTATTGTCCACTCACACGTCAACTGAGTGAAAGTGATTTTTGGACAACACAGCGTGTTTACAAAAAAAGCAATTTGTTTTTCTACCATTCGTTGCAGATTATTCTTTTGCTGTGCGAAATTTAATTTATTGAGCTTTTGCCGCATGAAAAATTACACGTTCAATCGATGCGTTTTGACTTGAGACGTAAACATTGCTCTACTTCCCTTGACTGATATTCGAGCGAGCTATCAAATCGGTCGTTCAATATCACTTGCGCATTAATATAATCAATGACAGATGCTCATTTTCCATTACATCTTAAACTAAATGATACATTTCTGATTTTTGAACATCCTAATTTTAGATCATACTTCATAGTTATAATGAACAAAAAAGCCGGAATGTGTCATAGATTAGCTAATTATTTTGCAAATACAAAAAAATATTCAAATCAGTATTTCACGCGCAAAATTTTACGATGTTCAAGTCCGAAAAAATAAACGAAAAAAATTAAGAAGCTTTAAAAAATATTTGTATTCTTTGCAACAAATGAATTTGACTTTTTTCATTATCACCCGTCTGATATAAATGTCTAAAAATGACCCAACTTAGATACACCAAAATCTTTCGAAAAAAGATATATCTGTGATTTTTCGCATACTTTCGTATTCATTAATTATATAGATGAAATGCCATGTGAGATTACTTTTGCGCATAACAATTTCATAACGATTCTACGATATAGATATTTAAAAACGTTTGGGAAAAATCCAAGGAGACGAAATTTCAAGTTTTGAATATTAAAGTGTATACGTGACCAAATGACGTACGAAGCGTCTAAATTCAAGCGAATGTTAATTTACTAACACAATACGTTGTATTTTTTAAATCAAAGTGTTGAATTATTTTTATTTCATACATTTGATGATTTATGATAGTCCATATGTAATTTTTGTTCAAGCATTCTATCCCAGCAGTCCTAATTTTACAACTGGCGAATATCATAAAGCAGTGTTTTGACTTTTTCTTTTTACAGAGTTCTTTGTATTCGTAGCATTGTTAGATATCACCTTCCCCTCTCCTATTAAGGGGGGTGGTAGGTTCCCAGTTGGATTTCAAAAGTAGTTATTTTTTAACATGTAGTAAATCGAATTGATTTACAAAATATAAACATAATAAGTATTTACTGTTAAAATATTCGGTTAAATGTTTAGTTCAAACTAACTAAAAATAAGCTAGCCGCCGTAAATTTATTCACGCAATCGAAAAAAAATCCAGTGACCGCTGTAAGTCAAATCTTACTAGATGCTCTTCATATTTTATAATCTATTTAGGTGCATAATGTACGAAGTAACGACGTTAAGATAAATTAATTATTTGCATTATTAAAGTTTTTATAATAACAAATGAGATGACTTTTTTTGCCTTCATTTTTATGACTTCAAATTGATAATGTAGCAACAAACTCGACTTGAAATCATTACCTTATATTTTATGAACATAAACAGTGAGAAAAATTTTAAGAATATCGGTTGAGTAGATTTTCATCAACTCATCTTTTTTTTTAGTTATACGCGAAAATTTTTTTACGCTCGCTCATATAATATTTATGGATACATCCATTTTACCATGTACACAAAAGAAAATTATTATTGCTTAAAATTCATCCAATGGACCCCCCCCCCCCCCCCCCCCNCCCCCCTGTATTTTAATGTCACATTATGGTTTCAATTTCTTATTAAGCTTTTATCTATGAAGAAAAGTATTACTTTCCTGTCTTTCTATATTTCTAAATAAACAATATTTACATAGGAACTCGAGTTGTCAAATTGATAATCATTACTGGTACAGTATGTGTACGTAATATCAAGTTAATGCTCAAACAAAAAACATCGACGCACGAGCCAACTATCATACATAAAGTATTACAAGGTTCATTCACTATAGTGTATGTACATTATACGTGCAAACGTATCATAAATGTGCGTGCGTGGAGTTCCCCGTTTAATTTCGTAATTTTATGCTACGTACAATATAGAGCATTTCACATGTCCCCAAGAAAAATCGTCAATTAGCAGTTGTACACATTGATGACGTATTTCAAGTACCGGTTGATTACCATGAAATAAAATCGCAAAATTCACGTATATGAAATTAGTGTTTGCAAATTCAAGCAGGAGCAGAAGTTCATTGAACATCTCTTATATCATCTTAGTCATATTAAAAGCCTAACTATGAGTCCCAAAAAGGAAAAAGATTGAATCTATGTACGTTCATATGCTAATTTTGATTTATATACAAAGTTCTTTGTTCCCCGAGAAGTCTCGTCGAAAATGTATGGAGAATTATCCAGTAGTGGGTGATTTCGGCTTTTGGCAATATTAACGTTACAGTGTTTATGTATTTTAAAACGCTCTCATGAATTTTAATCAATTAGTCAATTCACATAGAGCACGTGTAAGTGTATTCTAGAGTTTACGTATTTTTTTAGCGGTATTACTTTAATAACATCTATATTTTGGTATAAACATGTTACAAAACTGGCACGAAAAATGGTTTGAATAAATAATTTCAAAATGGTGGATGAAAATCCATTTAACTAAAGTGAATTAATTTTTTTTGTAAATATTTTTAAACTAAATATTTTATCAAAGAGATATTTTATTGAATTAGTGCAATTATATTTTTAAGCTATAACATAAGCTAACGTTGATGAAATTAATCAAACCACAAAATGTAGTGATTTATTAGTCGATTTTCCATGAATTTCTAGTACTTTTTATTTTTACGTCGGATAAAAAAACTTTCTCTTACTATACTGGGTTAGTAGCAAAAACGATGTATGTTAAGATTAAAAAATATATTTCGTCACTGAAAAAAAACAATGTTTTTAATGATAAAATGTTTTTTGCATTTTTTATCCAATTGCTTTTGAATCAAGAATACCATGAAGTTAAAAAATATTCATCAAATTTTATTATCATAAGTATATTAGAAAAAAAACTTACACAATAATCAGCACCAAAACACACAACATGAAGATTCCAAATATATTGAAAATTTTATGTTGAAAATATAAAATTTAAATACATCTTAACGTTAATCACATGATCTTGTGAATAAATTTGTAACAATTTTTGTTTAGTAAAATTCTCTCTCACTATTAGTTCATGTTATTTTTTACTATAGTTTTTAATATCATTAATAGGAAAGAAAAATTTGGGGCTATTTTTATTGTTACTAAAAATCTCAGAAAAATTATCAAATAATCTGAAGACTAGGGTTGGAGTTACCTCTTTGTAAGAATTTAGAACGCAATTTGAATGAGCATGTTTCTTAGTAAATTTTTCCCATAAACTCTTACTTTTACCTTTATAATCGTTGAAATTACTTAATAACCAAGAAAAATTATCTAACGAGACTTTAAAACTTAGGCAAAACTACATGGAATAATAACTCAGCTTCGTTTTGGATAAAAAATATTTTTCTTTTTTAGTTTTTAATGAAATTATGTAGGAGCACGTTTTCAATTAAAATCAAATCTACTTATAGATTACTGCTTTGAAAAGTTTCATAAAAAAGCGTTTTGCTGAAAAACAAAGTTTGTTATGTTATTCACGTATGTCTGAAATGTTTTTAACAAAAATACTACGACTTTCAGTTGATCTAGAAAAGTACCTTTTCTTTCGGCCCAAATTGTGTCAATATTAACTATTTTTGTTGATTTTTTATAAGTTATCTAACCGTTATGCTATATAATTAGCTCTACATGTCTTTCATGGGCATTTTTTATTTAATTATTAAATACTGTTAGGAAATAATAATAAAATTCTATCACAGAAGTTCTTGTATAATTTTTTTTGTATTGAGATATTATTTATAAATTATTTTTAAGCTCGTGAGAATTTAAAAAAAATCAAAATAAAATATTCACTTATTTTAAGTGGTTAGATCATTTTCAGACCAGAATTATCTAAATTCGTTTTTACCATTTATGAGCTGGATGCAAAAATATTTTTGAGATAAATTTAAGGTCAAGGCATGTTTTAACATGTGGGGATAAATTTTGCATTTCCCGAATTTTTTATTTTATAAGTATAGAACTAATAAAGTTATGAAAATATATTACATAATTTTTATTTGAAATAAATTTTGAACAATAATCTTTGCTGCAAATGATTTTTAGTTAATTTATTATATGTACAATTATTTTTACATAATGGTTAAGCTAATCACTTGGTGATCTTTGTACTTACATTATTAATAATAAAATATTTTCATTTTTTTGTTTACAAATTTTTTTTAAAGGTGAAAAATTTTTCAATTTAAGATCACGATTCAATAAACTTGTATAAATTCAAGTATATCATACAAACGTGTATTGTATATAAACGAAGTACTAATTTGATTAGCACAAATTGGTCTCTAATTTTATTTGCATATTCTATTCTATTATAATAATATAATTTTTGCCATAAACCTTTTTGACTATGTTCTTTATTTTAATTATAAAACATTGTGATCGTTGAAAATTCATTAAAAAATATTCACGACTAACAAGTAACGAAACTTTCGAATTGCGAGTACACTTAATCTTGCAAATATAGTTTTTTTGCATTTGCTTTTGCTAATGTTAAAGCGAGACTAGTTGGACGTTATATGACTTTCTTGTGTTGCACTACGCACAACTTCCATCCATCTTCCTAAAGTATAGTCACTTTCTGCTCTGAAAAAGTAAACGTGATTCTTGAATTGCAATTTGAAAACGAAGTCTTTATTGATTCCATCTTTTTCTGAAGGTTGAGAGACTGCGTAACCCAGCAAGGGTAAACAAGCTAGTGGAAATGGATCTTGATGAGATTTGTAGAAGAACAAACAGAAATTGGTAAAGACTACCCAGAGTTTTTGCCAACCATTGCTGTTTTTGAATTTGCGCAGTAAGAATCCACTTAATTGATTCTACAATAAATATAATGATTATTAATATGCTGAAGTTTGCTATAAATTTAATGGAAAAAAATCAAATTACATGGAAGGCACGGAGCTGATCGCTATAACTAACACTGGTATTGCGATGCCAACACACATGGACCGCAGTATTGCTTCTTTGCGAAGCCTTTGCACCGCCACAGCTGGAGTGCCGATCAATATCGCAACTGGTACCTCCCTGCTCGTTCATCTCGTCATTGGATCCAGCAACTATTCAATTTTTCAAATTAATCAAATGTACGATTTTATGTTTTCATCTAGACATAGGTAAGTTATGTGTCGTACCGCATGTTTTGAGATTACTATGGTACTGCGACGAGCTTTCCTTTGAATCGTTCAACAGTATCGCCTGATTCAAATCATCCAGCCATCTTTCTTTTTCTTTTTTGCTATTAGCGGCTACCGTAAGAGACCTGTAACAAGAGAAAAGATAGATGTGTAAAAAAAAATTTAATCTCGTTTTGATCTCAATGCCTTACTGATTTCCAAGGCAATGAATGACGAATGCAAAGTCAGCTCCAGTCTTGTTGTCATTTTCCTGGATTTTCATGTCCGTTAAAACCATTTGACCATGAACCTTGAAACACTGAGTGGATTGTTGCGGCACGCGGAATGTGTATAGTAAAACGTCGGAAAACAGGAAAAACATCCTTTGTTGAAAGCCTTTGCGACTGTACTTTTGTAAACAACCTTGTCGAATGAAACGTCGATCGCCTTGGAGTAAACTGTCAAAGCCATTTATATCCCTTTGTAATTCGCACAGTTGGACTTTATTTTCCTAAAGAGATAGAAAAACCTGGTGAGTCAGTGTTTAATTTGTTAAAAAAAAGAGAAATAAAAATTACCGCTTCACTGAGAATATCCAAAGCCCGTCGCAATGTGTCGCTTAAGCGATCTCTTGCTGACATGCAGTAGTCGTAATCCATGTGATCGTTTGAATAATAATCAGCTAATCCTGGAGGTAGAAGAATAAAAATTAATTGCAATTCGACATATTCATGCAAGACATATTAGTTCACTTACTATCGATAATACTATTATAATGGAACAATCTCTGCAGCGGCTTCATTAGAAAATTCGTCAGCGGCAGATAGCAGTACTTTTGTGCCTCGAAAACTCTGCACAACTGTTCAAATTCACGATCTGCTCTCATGAAGTACTCAAATTTTTCAATAGTCGTCAAGAGATTTTCAATATATTCATCGTATAGTGGCAGCATCTCTCTCAGAGTATTATCCAGAAAATCGCCGATATTATGAGGCGCGTTGCTTTCCCAACGTGTAACTCGTTCTTCCATGTCGCGCAGATAAGGTTCGTGAGCATCGGCCAAATTTTCGAGAAGAGTGACGATGCAGTCGTTTTCGCCTTCGGGTCTGTTAGACAGCTCCTCACGGAAATACTAAAACAAAAAGAAAAACAATGAGTAAAGAATCCTCTACGATTTGACGGAACAGGACTCTTATTTTAAATGGAGCACTCACCACATTAATAACTTCCAAGTCTTTCTTGTAAGTTCTTTCAGTCATAAGTAATTCCTTAGCTATAAAGTAGGCTTTATCTGTAGGCCAACGCTTTGTTTTTCGCACGTCAATGTCTTCAACGCTGGCCCCGACGATACTTCCATTTCTCACAGGTTTGATTGGAATTTCCGGTGAAGTTACCGTAACGATTCGTTCTACCGAAGACGTTGTTGAATTGGTGGTACTGCGATTCCAACTTCCATTAGTTAACGGCTTGCTGTAATGCGATACCGAATTTTTTTGGTCTGAAGTTTTGATCGGAGATGACGGTGGAGTCGAATGATGTCCGTTGGTTAAGATTTTGCTCTCATGCTTATCGAAATCCGTTTCATCGGCTGTAAAAGTAATATGGAGTTAGATATTTTGTATTTTATATTATTAAGAAAAAGGGAAACTATCGGGGGATAACACGATTTGTATAAAGTATCTAAATATAAGATAGGGACTTAAACTTAAAAGTTTTCTAATTTATTAAAAAATAAAAAAATAGTAATATCTACTTTAGGTATGAATTCTTCATTGACTACTGTTGAATTCACTAAACATAATAAAAAATCATAAAACGCCTAAAAATCTATCTTACATTTAATAATATACGTCAAATAATTATGCGAACATGTAAAACAACTGCTACGAATTAAAACCAAATGACATAAAGTGGAGATGTTCGGGATTTACTCACTCGCATTGAAAATCCATATGATCGACATTTCCAAAAAGTATAATTGTATAACAAAGTTCGATGATTACGAATTAGCAATTATGAAGGAACAGGAATCGTCAAAAATATAGTAAAGTAAAAAACTCAATTATTAAATTACGTACGGTAAAAGTAGGTATAATTTGAAAAAAATTAAAATTTGAGAATACAAATAAAACTGAAAGTCTAACCGATTCATAAATATTTTTTAATAAAATAAGTTTTTCAAACTGACTTTGTATATAATTTATTATATTATATATAGTATGTATATGAAGTAGATGTATCAATGATCAATATACAATTATAGATTCCCTAAAACTCAAATTAGTTTTTTTTCAGAAATTTTCTTTTCCTTCAATTTTATCATAACATACATTTATATATACCCTTTTTTCTGATTATTATAAAGTTTTTTGTTTTCAATCAACGATCGCCCAGGAAAATCACCACAAACTTATCAACGAATATAATAATAGAGTTGTAACAAGAGTATTACGTTATATATAAATTCATTGATTTTTTAATTGTTAAAGTTATCTTATAAATTCACATTCTTGATCTGAGTAAAACTGACATTCAATACATTCAATTATTCTCAGAAAATGAAGATATCGTTCGCGTAACATACCTGTCTATATTTTATTCATTTATCATGTTTATCAAATTTTTTTCTAATTTCAAGCCTCGTATTTTGCAGCTTTTTCTGCTCAACTTTAAAATTTTAATTCCTTTTTTCTGACATATTTATAACTATACTTCGTGCATTTAAGATTTGGTCTGTTTGAACAAGATCATGCCGATAGTATACTTGTAATTAAAATATCCCAAAATATCGGATAAGTAATGTTTTATAGACAAAAACTTTGACATTGAAATAACAAAGCAACTTTTTTCACAATAAAATCCCTTAACATTGATCAACCAATTTTTAAAAAATATATTATTAATTAAAGTTAAAAATTAACATTTATATAATTTTCGAATATCTTGATTTATAATTTATTATCTATAAAAAGATAGTTTTTTGAACAATGAACAAACAAGATCGACGAGTTTCCTTGTATGAATAAGTTTTCTTGCACATTTTGGAAGATGCCAGGATTGAAAGATGACCATTTGCAATATTTTGTTGTATTTACAACTTCAAGTGTCACTTGTACAATACCACAAGAGAGCGTCAATGATTTTGAACGCCCATTGACCTATGGCTTCAAATAAATTAAACTTGATCGATAAAAGACTCTTGGTTACTTTATGATGATTCTCACGCTGGATATCGATGATACACAAGCATCTACAATTTCCATGAAAAATGTTTTGCTATCATACAAAGCGACCGATTATATCGTAACATTAAGAGTCTTCTTCAAGAAAGTTTCCTCTTCGTCATAATTAGCTAAGAAATACTTGTTATCTAAATGTATAGCAATTTGGTAGATCATGCCTCACATGCAAGAAAATACATAGTCACTCACATTTATGTAATGCGTATAAGTAGTTTAAGATGAATAATACACAAGAAGTAATTTCTTATGTAACTTATCATAAGCTATGATTTGTAAATCGTTGAGCTCATAGTAAATAGTTTACTACGTCTAAAAATCGTTCAAAAATTTAATGGTTCAAAATATTTTTGGGTCATCGTTGAGATCAAGTTTGAACGAGTAAAAATATGTGCGAGAATATATTGTTAATATCGAAAACTCTTTCAAATACCTGATATAGATTAATAATTATAATTAAAATGCACGCTGTGGTTTGAAAACGTTTTTTTTTAATCTCACGTATCGTAATAATTTACAGAAAATAATAAGTACAGTTAAAAACAAGAAAATACGTAGCTGTGATCCAAAAGTCATGAATTGGACAAAGAGGAATAATTCATGACGAGTGGCAGTGATTGGCGATTACGATGAATTAGTATATTTTCAATATTTATTGAAAAATACGAACCCCTAATTTTTCAGAATTACGAAAAAGAAAATATTAGGAGTTACGGTACTTTTCTGTAAAAGGAGCGCTACGTAATGGTTCACGGGTTTTCAAATATTTGAAATATAGCTGAAATATACAATATGGATAGTTACAAGGGCAAAAGATCTTTTCATTGGCACAATTAATTTTCAACTCTACATACTCAATAACTAAAAGGGTTATAGATAGTATGTATAAATATAATACACAGAAAATTTCGGCGGCATTGTGGTATCAAAATTTGATGAAAAGTTCAAAGATGACGAAAAAAGTATGTAAGTTTGTACAAGTATATTTACCCAAAAATATAAAAATTATTTGGATTTTAATCTGATGAAGCATGATATTTTTACACGTGATGATGTATTGTATGAGAATTAATTAATGACTACTCCTGAAAATGTTTACCCGGGTGCATGAAAATGATCTATTCATAAATTTTATGCAAAACTTGAACCAATTTACAACACCTCAATTTTAAAAAATGTTGATCTCTAAACTTTTTTTACAATCAGAGACTGACTATTTTTAACACTTGTTTGAGTCAGCTGCTGAAAAGTTGTGAGTGAAAATGTAATGAGGGTAAGGGGTAAAAATGAAACTACTTGCGATTGTAATGTTAGCGAGAATAATGTGAGTTTTGATTCTTTACAATTCATTTCAGTGATTTCAAAAGTGTGATGTTGATAACGTAAAATGTGCAAATTGTCTATTTATGTCTAAATATATAGATAATATACGTATACAGTGCAGAATGATTGTGATGAGGATGGTGCTCGGACAATGCATTTATGTGACGAATCACGAAATGTTGCATAATATTTGGACTATACCCAGATAATAGTAAGAAAAAGACAGTAACATGTACACAATACGAAAAAAGAGGGGCGAAATATTGAAGAAATACGTTAACAGTTGATTATAGTTAACTATGGAAACGGCATTTGTCGAGGCGAATAATCGCAACGATGTACTGACAAAATATCTAAGTTCGTGCCTGTTTTCAATAATTTTTGACTCTTCATCGAGGATAGATGATAGGCGTACCGAGCGGTAAGAAGCGGTTTTTAAGGTTTGCCGGCGTTGCGTGAACCATTACGTTACGCACCTGCTGGTTCACGCGGTAAGGCATGTGCCAAGCCGGCGAGTTAACGTAGCCGTTTTGATAGTTCCAGCGGTTGTAATCACCAACGTCACCACCACCTGCCAAATAAAATGCACAAAACGATTCTTAACTGCACCAAAAAAATTCATTTCATTTGGACATGTCGGATACAAAAGGCTTTTATTAAGATATCGAAAAGCTGCGACCATCACTTTTGCATTATCTAGTTATTTAAATGAGAAAATTTAAATTCAAGATCTTAATAAGTTGTCGATGTATTCTTTTGAAAATTCCTTTCACAACTGTAATACTAATTTTGTTCCCCTAAATGTCCAAGGCTAAAATTATTATGAATTTCGCAACGCCGTCATGTTATTCTACATGGAGTATTGTGTTAAGATATCGTTGAGTTATAAGATACATCATTATTATATCAGTCGGTTTCTAATACTGCTGAAGTTTTGGTGTAAATTGTTCGAAGATGATAATTTTAATGCAAATTCAATTCATTCTTTTTTCCTTATATATACGGGTATTATTACATACATATTAAATTCAAATATGGTTTTGTACAAAAATAAAAAAGCATTAATGCTGTACATCGTTAATTTTAAAAATTTAGTAATTACGAAAGTTTCTCTATGGGGCTCCAGGGTACAATAGTACGAGGAGGAATTTTTGGCTTTAGCAGAACGTTGAAAGTAGTCATGGTGTTTATAACGATACTTTATAACAATAACAATCGAATATATCGCTTGAACTGACTGAAGTCTGAATGTGTGCTGCAATTATTCCATCACATTGATCAATGCTCGGTAACGGTTAATCGATTTATTTTATAGGTTCTCCTTTTCTATTATTGGTATCTTTAATCAATAATTTTGGAAAATTGAATAAATTCATACAATGAAGTCAACTAAAATAAAAATTATTCATATCAGTCTAAGTTATCTTGCGCAATTAGTTCGATACTTATATTTTACCTAACGATCCTATTAAAATTAATTTCAATTTCTCTGATTTCTATTTTAGGTAGAACCAGTTATATTCTTCATGAAACCATCAACGATTCATCGAAAGAACACAGATTGTGGAAGAGGGTAAAAAAGAGACAAGTTCATACTGTCTGATTTGTCACATCGTCCTTATAAAAAATGTATTTTAACGACAGTTGTATAAAAACTAGGCACGTAAGTAAAAAAAAGTATTGTTTTGATATACTATTATTGAATGCTAATCTCTATTCGTTTTCAAAAGATATTACTACATTATCAATCATTGATTATGACAAAAGTATTCAAAATGAATGTTTGTTGAAAAAATTTTTTACGAGATTCCCTTCGATTCATACAAAAAATAACGACTACAGTGGAAATCGTTCATAAAAGCCAAACGATACACCATCGTTATTATTTAAATTCCCTTTGGTTTTAATTTATTATATTTGACAGCGATGATTGTCGTTACTCATATAAACATATAATATTGGAACAATTTCCCTGTCGAAAGGATTTGAAATGTCAAACAACATTATACCGTTATAGAATGTTGCTTTGACTGAAAAATTCTTCCTTAAAATAGGCAGAAACTTTTTTTTAAAAAAGAGAATGATACCCAATCATTTTATTTTACAATTTTTAATAATAGTAATTGATTGCAATTTTTAAACATTTATACTTATATGCTGTGTTTAGTTCAATTCCAACGCGTAAGAGAACTTTAGGGCAAGTTAAAAACTATTAAATAAGATTGACTTTCTTTGCTTGTTAAAGTGAATAAGAATTATTCAATTCATTAAGGTATGTTGCAGTAGAATATTAAGTTATTCTCGTTATTTAGTAAACTGTGCAACAATCACCTACTCAAAGTGAATTGTATTAGCTTACTGCAATATTTAATTAATTGGCTTATTTTTGATCTTCGGGTAGTTCTTCTTCGTCGTCGTCTATTATATCGATGCTTGGCTCGGGCAATAGAGGAGGTGGTATGCTAGCAACATCAAAACTGGAATCTGTACTTGAACAGATTTTTCCATCTTTTACTTCAAGATCGACCACTACTCTGTGTCTTCTTTGCTGCTTTCTTCTTCTGAAAGCTGTTCGCTGACCTCCACGATCTGGTGTATGACCTGGACTGTCCATACTTGAAGAAGTATCTCCTTCACTCTGAGGACTTCGACCTGACGGATAAGGTAGCGTTTTTGTACGGATTTGAGCTTTGATTTGCATAGGAGGACTAGATGTCGTCGATTCTCCACTCAAACTTGTGGTCGAATAATAGGGCGTAGATTTAGCTCGAATAGGTACTATGATCGGTCGTTCAGTCGACTTGGTACCACATCGTTTTGGATTTTGCATTGGATCCGAACGAGCTCTATTAAAAGCATGTCTTTTCTGAATTTCTTCTGGAATATTTCTGTTGTCTTCGCAAGACCAATCTTCTTCTACTGATCTGGACATTGCTGAAAATCCAGCATAATTTTCATGCATATCTTCTGAGCTATCGCCTCTGTTAACGTCCATACGAACGTGATCTCCAGTGGAATATCGCATGGCTGGTACATTATCATATAATTGATCTTCATCTTCTTCTGGAATAGCTCCAGGAAGGTCCACTATATCTGGTAAAAGATCGTAATTGCGTTCAATATCATCATCTATTTCACCTCGAGTAAGAGTTATTCTTGGGGGAGCTATTTCAATGCTCTGGGTTGGAGCCGATGGAATTTCTTTGCTAATAGTCTGTCGCTGCATTTCATCAAACTGATCAGCAACAAATTTTCGAGCTTCGGCAAATTCATCATTAGAATCGAAGCGTTTATCTTCTTGAGTTTCAGATTCTTCAGGATAAGTTGGACTGTCCATCACTTGACACTTTGAATTAGGTCTCATACTCTTTTCACTTTTTTCAGAAGTAGTTGTATCACTTTGACTTTTTTCTCCACTCATGACAGAATAAAAGTGCTGAGGAATGATAGTGGTACTGCCAGACCAGTCCGATATTGAAGCACCCAAATCTGCAAGTGAGTTATCGTCCGATTTTGTACCCGAATACTGACAGAATTGTCGAACAGTAGTTGTCGAACTTGACCATTCAGACATTGATAATCCCGTGAGAGATGTGTCTTCGCTATGAGAGGAACCTTTATGTGAATTAGAACGAGGTCTAACAACCATTCTAACTGTACCATCAATAGTGGCCGATGAACTTTCTTCAAGCAGTGTAGATTGTAAATCATCATGAAGTGTATGATTTTCATCACTTGAATCACTATGACCATGCTGACCTTCAGGGGTATCAGTTGTACTGTCAGTTACTGTAACTTTGACAGCTTCTTCTGGTTTTATTTCCATATAAAATGTTTCGACATGGCTAACAATAGGAGGTTCGTACATATCAGAACTTGGCGGTGATGGCCAGTCCTCAGAGTTTTGGAATTTCAATCTCGTTCTACGACTTTTTGGAGATCTGCCATCATCTTCTCGACCAGAAACATCAATAGGGATTTCAGGCAGTTCTGAAGAAGTTCTACGGTCTTCTGACATAGAAAATATAGCCGCTGCTGATGGTGGATCAGATGAAAGAGATGGTTGATGGTCACTGGATATCAACGATTCGTCATCGAGGCTTGGAGATCTAGAGCTTGGTTTGAAAGAATCTTCCAAATCGCTTTTATCCTGCTCAGAAGTCGTAGATCTTTCAGATATCCTAGACAAAGTTCTCGATAGTGAAAAAGCGCCATAACTCGCTAAAATTTCTGGTCCAGGAACTGGATAAGGACCAAAACCACCCGGTATGTCAGTTAACTCATCTTGAAAACCAGGTTCTCCAGGTAAGTTGGTATCCTCATATTGGGATTGCAGTTGATCATCGTGTGGTATCCAACCTTCTTCTAAACTTGAACTACCAGAACTTTCAAGTGGAAAATGTCTCCAAGTTCCACCTCCAAGATCAGGTCTATATCGACCATGATAAACAGAACTACTACTACTTTCATCTTCTAAAGATGCTTCTTTTCTTTGCTCTTTTATCATTGCAATTTCCCGGCGATCGAGTATTGGTTGCACTTGCCCTATACCCATTGGTCGAGCAATCGAGCATGAGCTCGAATCTGGATCTTCTCGGTCAGGAGTCCAAGTATTGGTTTCTTCACTTCGAGATCGCTCCGTACTCAACCGACCTTTTTTATCGACACTTAATTTATTTTCATCAGGCTCATCCTCGGGTAGTTCTTCAGCTCCATATTCATCATCTTTTCGCATTTCTAAATATTCTGGTGTTAATTCAACTTCAACCAAAGTCTTTTCGTCGAGCTTATCCATACCATAATCTGGAGAGCTCATTCCACTTCCAATCGCTTGCATTTGAATTTGAGTGTCTAAAGCGTCCAAAGTGTCCTCGCTAGTATCTCCTGAATCTAATCGCTTTTTTTCACCAGGTTTGATTTCATAAGTTGCTGGATCTATGCCTACATCACTGCGATCTCTGTCATCATCGGAACATTCTTCAATAGAAATTTGGATTGGTGATTTAGCCATATCAGGACCATCTGGTGGATAATCCCCAAAATCAGTTAATGTTGCTTCTCTACTCCTTGTGGTTCCTCTACCTCTGGCGGGGCTAACAGTTACATTTGGCACATCATCTTTATCTTTTGATCTATTTTCTGTTTTTAATTTTCCCTCTTCTTCTTTGGCCTTTGATTTTTCTTGTTCCAATTCTTGTTTCTCTTTGATTTTTTCAGCTTGCACAATTTTCTTCACCATTTCACTCATTTTCTTATCTGATTGGATTTTTTTGAGAGAAAATTTAGACTTTGTAACATCTTTTTTGCCTTCTGTATTTGAATCAGAACTTTGATCAATATATTTAGGTTGTTTACCTTCTTTTATTTCAAAAGGTTCTTTTTTCATAGTTGTACTTATTATTTTGTTTCTAGTTTCAACATCATCTAATAATAAATCAGGACAAGGTCCTCCCTCATTAGTTTCAGTAAGAGGAGATTCTAAATACTGGGCTGATGCTTCTGTACTTGAGTGTGAGTCTGTAAAAATTTCTGGAATCGTCGTATGATCTGTGCTGTCCGATTTTTGATTTGATGAAGATTCTGTAAGAGACGGTTTGTGTTTTTTCAATTTACTTCTTTCCGAAGACTCAGTTTGCTTTGTTTTATCTTCTACTTTTTCACTGACATCGACAGTGTCATCTTTACTAGAAAACGCGTTTGCTGGTGGTAATCGATGCACTGATATAACTGGCGCATCCAAAGATTTAGCTCTTCTTTGAGAGGTAGGAGACTGCGTGGCAGCTCCTTGTCGTTGTAGAGCACCAATTCCACTGCCCTCTGATAATCCTAAACGAGCTCGAGCAAATAAAACAGGACTTTGCCCAGCTCTGCGTAAAACTACAGGAGATTTTTTAATTTCCTTTTTCTGGTCGACATTATCTTTTTTTGTCTCAGTAGGTTTTTCTTCTTGTTTGACAATATCAGAAGTTTGTTGCTTTGCCTTTTTCATTTCTTGAGATTTCTGTTGAAGTCTTTCTTTTTGTTTTGAAATGTCACTTCGTTCAATTACGATAATGTTGTCTGATTTTACATCTCGACTGCCAATTATTATTTTTTTCTTAGGAGATGCTTTTGGAGAAACTTTTGGCGATTGTCTTGGTGAAACTTTTGGTGAAGTCCTTGGTGATACTTTCGGTGATACTTTTGGCGACACTTTTGGAGAAACTTTCGGTGATACTTTTGGGGAAACTTTGGGAGAAACTTTTGGAGATACTTTAGGAGATATTTTTGAGAAATCAGATTTTGCTTTAACATTGGCCGATCGTTTTGGTGACACTTTATCTGAAGAATCTCTTCTTTCGGAGCCACTCATACTTTTAGTAATAATTAATGATTTTGGTCTCCCTTTTTCATTTCTAAAAGTATTAACAATTTTTATTAGTTCATCTTCTACAGAAGCGGACTTTGCACGTGGTTTTATTTCATCATCTCTTGAAAAAGATCGATCTGATAATCTACTAACTGATTTTGATCTTCCTTTTATTATACTTACTTCAGGCACTGTGTCAGGAGAATCAATAATAATTATCTCTTGAGGCATCTCTAATTTAAGTTTTGATTTATCTATTCGTGAACCTGAAGGAGAAATTCGGAGCTCTCTAGAGCCACTTTTTCGGAGTGGGGGCTTATCCCCTTCTAAAGATTTGGATTGTTTTTTGAAATCCTTTTTACACAAATCTGACTTTGCTTTCCTCAATTTTTTGGGAGATACATCTTGAGTAAAACTTTTGTTTTCTGCTTCTGGCGATAGCAGAGTATCGATCGGGGCTTTGTCTTCGGCTAATGATAAAGATTTAGATCGTATAGGTTCACCGTGTGGTCTCAACATAAATGGAGTAAACTCTGGGACTTTCAAGCAGTCTAATTCCAAATGAGGTTTTACAGGTACTTCGTCAAGGGGCAAATCAGCTATTGGCTCTACAAAATCATCTTGACCTGTATCAATTATTTTTGGCCTTTTCATGGTAGTACATTTAGATTCAATTTTATCTAAAATTTGTTTAGTTTTTTCTGGAATACTTGGTTTATCTAATCTTTTAGGTTTTGATTTTTTCGGCGAAGGAGGTGGTTTTGGCGAAGTTGGACCTGACACTCGACCTTCAAGTTCACCAGGATCATCAGTTGAATAATCAGTAACAATTAACTTACTCGGTTTTCGAACAGTAGCAATATTTTTCTCGGGAATAGGTGGCTTTTTCGATTTATCCGGTATTTCTGGAAGTGGTACATTATCCATATTATCTGATATTTTTAAACCTTCTTCTGCTGCACGTGCTTTTGATTTTTCTCTTCGCTCAATTTCATTTTTGATTTCCATCCCTACGATCTCATGAAACGATAAGCTTGGACTTCTTGAACCAGAATCAGGAGAACGTCTTTTTTCAAGTACGGAGATTATAGAGACTGTAGGATCAGTAGGAGATAAATGTTTTGGTGATCTAGTGTATTTCTTATCTAAGCTTTGAGATTTAGGCCCTATTGCTCTAGAAGATTCACCTTTTTCCTTACACTCTAAAGAACTTGATTTGGACGATTCTTTACCCAATGGTTTTTTTGAAGGGCTTACTTTTGGACTTTTATCCGGTGATATACTAGATGATAATTTTGAACTTAAGATACTTTTCAGTTTAGTCGACGGACTAGTATTGAGAACTTTCTTCTCAGGACTTGGGAGAACATTACGAGATTGATCTGGTGTAAGTTTCGTCAAATCAACAAAAGAAGCATCAGTTACTGGTTGCAAAGGCAATTTAGGTAAATCTTTAGCTAAAACTTTGGCAGCAATTTTCCCTAGCTTAGAACCATCAGAATCAGCCTTCTCGTGAGAAGCAGTACCATTCATCACGTGACGTTTATGTAAAGTATAAGGTATATCAACATTAGGTTTTCGTACTTGAATGCCATCTGGAGCAAAAGCATCTTCATCACCTGAGTCAGCTGGCGTAAGGTCGATCGACTTTTGGTGCATTAGCATATGTCTTTTACTGTTGGAGCCTAATCTTTGTCGTGTAGGATTGGGATCGCTCTTAGTTCTTTCGATCGGTGAATGGCTACGCGATGAAGGATCATCTGGAAATCCAACAACGTTTCCAGCGACTACTTTTGGATCGTATTCCGAAAATATTGCTTTGGTTTTCAAATTTTCTTTTTCAACTGGGGCACTGATCAAAGAATCAATTTTAGATTCAATGTTTTGTCTCACTTGACGTTCTTTTTCGCGACGTTCTGCTTCCCTTCTTGCTTTTTCCAAACTCTCATAATCATCTCGTTCTTTCGGCTTACCATGTTGACTTCTGTCACTTATGTGTATAACTTCTTTATAATCTGTACGAGCGTAATTGCTCTCAAGATTTTTTCTTTCTTTCTCTTCCTTATTTTTCTTTTCAGCTCTTTTTTCTTTTTTATGAATCTCGTACCTTTCGAAAGAACTCAGTCTTTCAATAGCAACAGGGTCAAAGTCGAAAACAGATTTATGTTTGTCGGCTCTGTCAGTACTTTTATTACGAGGACTTCGAGAACTACCGGAATATCGTACTTCTGAATATCTATAATCATATTCTGATGAAGGGCTACGCCCTGGACTTGATTGATGGCAGTGCTTTTTCCTACTCCTACAATCAAGGTTCTCCATACTTCGAGGATATTCGCGTGTATCAATTTTTTCTATACTTCCTCTGTAATCTCTGAAATCACTTCGACAACTGGCCCGTCTTTCTCGCTCAAAATCTAATCGTTCAAAACTTTGTCGTCTATTTGAAAGACGTTCCAAGCTGCGTCTTAATTCTGCATAGTGTCTCGTCTCCCTTGAATCAATTCGCTCCATACTTCGTCGACTACGTGAACTTTCTCTATCGCTTCTTTTGCGTTCTTTTTCATGCATTTTCGATGGATACTTGTCTGAAATGATTTCTGATTCTCTGCTTTTTCTATCGTCTACGTTTTTACTTCGATTCTGCCTAGTGCCCCTATTCAAATCGACTGGACTAACATCATCGTCGATTCGCGATTTTGGCTTCATGATACCCTCATCCCTTAATACTTCAGAATCAACGTGAGTGATTTTATATTTAGGTTTAAGATTTTTTAGTTCGTTAAGGACTGTGACTTTTTGTTGTTGAACTTGCATAACAAGGGGGTCCGGCTTATAAGTTGGCGCAACGTCTACCGAATTGGCGTGTCGTTTTTCAAACTTTCTTTCGATTTTAGTATTCGTCCGTTGGATACGCGACTCAGTAATGATGAAGTCGTTATCTACCGATGTTTGCGATACGGTATTCGTCATGTACCGATCATTGGGCTTGGTACCCCTAGAATTTTTAATGTCCGTAAGTACGTTTTTGAATAATTGCTTATCCGTAGACCTAATTGATTTAGTCTTAACAAAGGACTCGGTTTCAGGATCCATGAAGAACATTTCTGGTTCTATGCCTTCGTCGCTTTGATCCGACATTTGTTTCTGATGATCGCGATCGTCGTGAGCGCTCGAGACGGATTCGTTATCCTCGAACTCAGCCTCGCGTTCCAACAACTCGTACGAGTCGTGCGACAGATCGTCATGAGAAAGATCACCAGCGTGCGCCGAACCGTCGTGTCCTGACTCGGCGGAAGATGCACCAGGGTAAGAGCTACTATAAATTTTATCAGGCACAGAGTCTCGATCGAGCGAGTGAGGTTTTGTGCTTGAAGCGCTTTGAGAACGAGCAAGAATACCGTCGTAATCATCGTTATAATGATGATCCGAGTCATGATCAGAGTTAATAAGATAAAGTTCGCGACAGCTGGCAGATCGCTGCCAGGAATACTTATATAATACGGGCCTGGATTCCGGATATTCGGAGGGACTGCTGTTAGAGGGGCTGATACGACCTGTTGATGAAGTCCTGGCTTGCTGCAACTGCTGCGGCTGATGGTGGTTGACAGCATGAGATGCTGCTACCTGGGCCTGGCTGTAGGGCATAGCCGGGGAATGTACGTCGATAGAGGTGAGCGTCCGATAGGACGTAGCTGTGTCGTCGCGTCGGTGAGTCATCCCGGCTATCGAGGCACTCGTCGCAGTCATCGGAAAATCCAGCGTCATCGAACCGCATGACAGAGACAGAGCTGGTTCCAGGGCTAAAATCACATGGTTCGGTTACTTTTTATTACCTCTCTAAACGAATACTTCATAGAAATTAACGAGATGTATCCTCAATTAAATTTTTTATTTAAGATTTAAATTAATTTTCAGAGATTTATTTGGCTATTTTTATTCGTAATCTAAGAAGCCAATCGATGTATCTACGTAAAAGCTACTTTATAATCTACACTACAAGACGGCAACAAATTATAATTATTTACATGAATATTAATGTAATTAAAAACGAAAGAACTCGATGGCAATTCACTATAATAGATAAATTAATAGCTGTTCAAAGTTTTCAAAAAAATTGAAATAATACTAAATTTTTACATACTGGAGGAAAAATATTAATAAACAAAAATTAAAACTTGGAATTGAAGCGTTTTTCCTGAAATCTCGTTGAGTGTTCAGTGTTTGGTGTTGTTGCTCAATTTTTGCTATATTTTCTCTCGCTCTCTCTATGATGGTACTTACAAGGATCGCCGAGGGGCAGGAGGGGGTGGGCAGAGATGCTGGAGCTACCCATAAGAGAGCTGCTCGATGTGGCTCCACGATAGCCTCCCCCCTCCGAGCCCTGAAATGCCCTACCACTGCTAGTCTGCCGGAACGAATTGGACCTGCGAGCAAGAGAGAGTCAAGTTCAGCATCAGACCTAACAAGGCTAACACAAGTCTTGCTTTTGTTTTGGTTTTTTAATAATACTTTTTGGTTTATTAGCTACATCAAACCCTCCTCATTCTGTAAAATATGTCATCATACAATGTTTCAATCAATAAATAAGATCCTCATGCTTAAGTCACGACAGATCGGATGACCATGAAGAAAATTTATGATTTTTTAAAAAATATTTCAAGTAAGTGTATGACTAGTAAATATTACATGACGTAGTATAAGTAACGAAGTAAATATAAAGATTTATTACGGGGTTTTGCAATATAAATTATGTGAGTGAAAAAGTTATGAAAATTCAAATTCTATATATTTTTATCGAACTACTGCTATAAAGATGATTGAAGTATCAAATCACAATTTGGTCAATAGTTTTATCCACAATTAGTTTTTTCAAACAAGTTGTGAAAATGAGTACATAGTATATATGCACAACTACATGTAAATCGAAAATCGACGGCTATTGTATTATACATATTTATACATGTAAAATTAGTGAATGGTGATTTGATGATAATAACAATAACAATCATAAGGTTCGTTTTTGCTATAATTATTATCATTATAGTCGCCAGATTGAATGTATATATACGCCAATTAATTGATGTATGCAGAATCGGAGCAATGGAGGTTCAATATCGTATAGTAAGAATGAATGTATTTTTTGGTAATTAGTGTGAAATTGAGAAAGAGAATACGTAAGTTCTTTATATATACTTCAAACATAACAATGTTAATTTAAAAATTGACGGAGGGTACATATGGATAAGTAAATCACGAAGTCATTATAAATTTACTTATGCATATGGAACATGATTATTTGGGTATTGAAATCGTGCCTGATGGTGAGCCTGACTCCCGCCACCCTTTTTGTTCCAGGCAGGCAACACTGACATCGATAACAGGTTTTTAACGTATATATCAGAATGATCATGTGTGATGCAGAATAAAGAATAACAATAAGAGGAATAAAATAACAATATAAGTGAAAACAACGTTTTATCACACAATTTTCACACAGTGCAAGAAAAAATCAATACTTTGTAAATTATTTATTGATTATTCGATGAATAGTCTCTCAAGTTTTTAAAACGACAAACAAAATTCGGTTGTAAATGCAACGTGAAAAATCATGATATAATCAAAGTTAAAATTACGTATATTACAAGAAATAAAATTACTGAGGATGTTGATTTAAATATAAACAAGTGTTTAGTAAATCCGATTCATTAAGAACAGACCGAAAATTATGCTATTGTCAAAGATGAAATCATTGTTGGGTAAAAATGTACAAAGTCCGAAATTAACTCTTTGTCATGATACAATTCAGCAGGAGAAGTGAAGGGGTGGAGGGCATTACTCAAACTCATGCACTAGCTACTCGAGTACTTATAAAGAACAATATGAGATAAAATATATAAAAGCAAATCACTCAGGTGTTATAAAAAACCCGTTACATAAGTATTAAACCAAAGTTATTATTTTATATACTGTGTTTGATCAACATTAAACTTTCGAAGCGGCCTTAACAATTTGTTGCGATATTTGCTATTAATAGCTTACCTCTGGAACGTCTGTCTCTTCACGTAATTGTCACGCACGAATTCAACAATCTGTTTCTGAGTTTTTCCGCTGTACCTGGAAGTAAGATGAGAAGAAATGATTAATGATCATTCAGCTATAAAAATTTATAGATTTTTTTGAGTTTCTTCGATGTATACGTACCGAAATGACGATCCTCGACTTAGCACACGAGTTTTTTGTCGCGTAACTCGTTTGACTATCGAACAGCGGAAGAAGCCATGATTCTCAACGCATTTTTTCCAGAAGTTTTTGCATTCGTTGCGACCATCGAAGAAAAACTCCACGGTATCCTTGTAATAACCCTGTGAACCGATACACGACGTCAAAGTTTCGTGCCCAGTTACTGTATCATCGCGAGAACTTACATAGCCCTCGGGATGCAACTTGATGAGAAATTTTTTTCGCTTGAAGCTAATTTTTCGGATTTTAGCCCAGCTGAAGGTATTGATTTTAGTGGAGGCTTGAAAGACCAAAATTCCCATGTGCGCCACTGCCAAGTTCAGCGGCACTCCTTCGTGATCCTTGGCAGGATGCATCTTCATTCCGTACAGTTCGCAGCGTCTTGCCGTCTCCAATAGATTCAAGTCCGCCTCAGCTGGCGATTGGCCGCTGTATAGAGAGACGAAAAAGCAAAAGCAACGTTTCGATTACGTTCATAGATGTGCTGCACACTCGAGCCGCTTCCTGTTATTAGCCGATTTTGCGAGTGGCCGATCAAGGCCACGGTAATAAGCATCAACTCCTACGATAGCTAATTTACGGTCGAACGCAGCTCGAGCATCGCGTGGAAATTTTTACAAACTTACGCGTGTTTTTTGTGGTTCTCCATTATTTTGTGCTCGATCTCGGGATTTTGATGTGGCATGAATCGGTAGGTTGACAGATACGTGTGATCAGGATAGTCCTCGATGACGAAATCACCGCATTCAGCTGTGAATGAAAAAGAAAAAGCCAAAAGACAAACGATACATTAGTCGGGACTAGAGAGTTTTAGATTCATCATGTAATGCGACGAAATTGCAGCGTAACACGCGCACACATAGATGGCCGCATAATTTATGGTCGCGCAGTTCAGCTGCAGCTCTCGAGAGAGAAACCGTATGCGAAGCGGCCGAGAGAGTTTATAATAATGAAAGCCAAATGCTCACAATGGCCTTGCGCGACAATGAGCCAATTGTCTGATCCCCTCACGATGGGATTGGAGTATTAATCAAGACGTCTGCGCCCGCAGATCGCATGAAGCACACGATATCTAGCTTACGCACTCGAATACGTACGAGTATAGCTCGAGCACACGCGCGCATATCACGGAAGATGCGCAATTTTGAAGCTGCTTATTCGACGAAGCGAGAAAAAAGAAGACAAAGGCGCGCGTAAACGCGTCACGAGTTGGAGATTGAAAAATTCCTCGGTACGAACCTTGAACTATATAACTGGCCATGAGCGCTGCCGTGTTGTCGTTGCAGGACAGTACACCCTGAGCGAGATCGCGCTTTATTTGCAGGCAGAACAGGTATCGGGTAAACTCCTCCTCGAGCTGGGCTGGATCGGGCGTGTAGAACTTGACGCAGAACCTGAGGAGCGGGTCGACCAGCGACAGCCCCACTTGTCGGCAAACTGGTTTCTCGAGATCCAGCCAGTACTGAAAGGCCAACAAAAATACATTATGCTCGATGCTCTGTGTATGCAACTCTGATGGACGATGTACGAATTATTATTGCCGGTGCAATCTCGCCAAGAGGAGAAAGCGCACCTATGAACGCTATGCGTAATACGAGCGTGTAAGCCAAGGATACGTTATAACGTCTTTGGAATTTCTCATTTTTCGGCGAGCCGAGTAAATGATGCATTATGACATTTTTACCTACCTTCGTTCCATTGGGCTCCTGATACTCGAGACCGAAATAGTCCGCTTCTAAGAGATGCAGTTGTTTGCATACTTGATCAAACAGTACCCGTCCAAGTGCCTTCGCCTGCAAAAACGTAAATATACTGAGTAAATGTATTCACTGAGAAACAATGAAAAATCCTTTATGCTTATCTCAACGCGTTAAAGGTGATCATCTATAACAGTACCTTTAGCCAGGCTACACACAACTATCATTTATACCTAGGTGTAAACTTGAGGCTAAAAAAATCAATGCGTTACATCTGCTCTAATAGTTCATATAACCTCGATCTTACACGCGAGAATAAAAAATATATCGCTGATGCACGCATTCGTTGCAAGTTTGAAGGGACGATGATTATAATTCATCACTGACCCGGAAATACTGATAGAGATTAATAACATCGCAATTAAATTGCATTTTATTAAATTGCATCTAATCCTCATCGAAAAGAGATTGAAAAAATCGCCGGCGCCGTTTATATCGTTATGACGGGTAGATCGATCATTAAAAAGTCATTAAAACGCATAAATTATAGATATTGCTCTCAAAATCCACCAATCCATCACGCAAACTCATCAAAAGACACATAACTTTCATGTGATAAACAATAGGATATAAAAGAGTTTAACAAATTCCAACTACTTCACTGAGAAAAAGTTTCTTCCTTTTAAATTTTATGTTATTATTGCTTCAATGGACAATCATTTTGTTTATGGTTCATACTACGCAAATGTGCTTATTACAAATCCACATATGCTATGTTTTTAAACCAACGCAAATGAATCTGTGTGGGTCATTCATTCAATATTGTTGTATTCTTCCTGATTGCATAGAAAAACTTCATTTGTTTAGTACCACTTAGATTTGCCATCGAGACATGGTGTGGAAAATGTTACCTCGGTGGCATGTCCCGATCGAAAAATCGATTCTTTTTTCATTCACTCAATTTTTATACGTATTCATTTAATTACTGTACAACTCGATTATTTCTGTCTCTGTCTGTCTCTCTCTTTCTTTTTCTCTCAATTGCATTTTCGTTAAAATAATCTTTTTTTGATTTATTTAATAATTTGATCTAACGAAGAAACTTTCGATTATTTATTTTACGATTGCTTGAAAAGTTCAATGACATATAAAAGCTTGCATAAAAATAGTGTGAGTTTCACAGATACGTATCTTTACACAAACATTTTATGAAGCTTTTCACTCAGGGTCAAAAGGAGCAATGGTTAATTATGTAAATGCTACGCACTATGAACTTTTAATCGAGTTTATAATCCACAATTTAGTGGACTTTTTTGAATGTATGCGAATCTCTTAGGAACTAGTGGAATGCATGTATTTTGGATTTGTATACATCAACATGATCATTTTGTCAAAAAAAGGTTGAGTAAAATTTAGAAATATTTATCATGGATTCCAGATTCGTAAGCACAATAAAATGTGCAAAAACCATACAGTCCTTATTCGTAGATCAGTGAACTTAACAAGCTTGCAAAAATGTTAAGACTTTATTCAGATATAAGCTTGCAAGATAATAGCAAGATCTGCAACATGATTAATCTTACTTTACTGGGCTCAATTTTTCGGATAAAGATGTTTTCAGTCGATTTTATTCTCGATAAGTTTATAGCTTGATGGATTTTGTATGTCTTACCTGCACTTGAAATATCGTGATGGAATCGTCGAGCATCTGTATCCTGAAAGCTAGCATTTTGCCAGCTTTTCGGGGCGTAGCCGGTGGTGTACGACTACCACCGCCGCCAACGTCGACACCCGCTGGGCTCGAATGGCTGTGTGGCATCTTGCTCATCACGTATTTTTTCTCGATAAAATACGATCACCGCCGATGACGATGCCGACGTAGCGACTCTTCATCTAACGTAAACCGGCGATGCACCAATCTGAGTTCTCGTCATTGCTCGGACTTGAGCATCGACGAATATTTCTTTGGTTTCTTTCAGTTCTACGTTGGCATCTGTGGACAACATTTTATTTTTTTCTTTAATATTATTATGAAACATAAAACATCATTTCGTAAGTGTGAATCAAATAAGCATCAACAATACATATACATTAACGATTGGTAAAAAAACTAGTGAGTTTGTGAATTCAAATAATGTCCTTATTTAAAAGGATTTTCGAAAAAAAACGGAGCACGAGGCACACCCCAATACAAAGAAAATCGATTTTTCCAACGTGGCACTCGTAACATACATACAATGTGCTTGTAATATATAAGTAGGTTCGTAAGGTTCTGTCGCGAAAAATCGATTCGAAGGGAATGGTTGACTTTTTCAGGGGTATGTCTACATTGAAAAACCTATGTATTTACAATAACTTTATTTGAGAGGTACTCGGTCATTTTAATTCAATGTACTATTGAATGATTTACTTTTTTTACTCTGCTACCACATATTAAAATTTTATTATGATGATATGAAAATCACATAGAAATCATATGAGGGATGTTCAAGAGACCTTTACGATCGCATTGGTATAATAACGTAATTTCATACGTGAAATCATCCACTATACATAACGATACGTATTATTACATTATTACATGGAAGTAATTATCTAATCTATTATTATGAAATAATTAATATAGAAATATAAATGTATTTCTTATTTGCTCTAATCAACACTTCTATCGTTATTAAGAGTTCTTAAAAAATGAATAAGCTGTTATAAAAGTTTCGTGTCAACAGTAAGAAATGAAGACAATTGACCATTTAATAACGTGTTATAAATGCGGAAATTAAATATTACCTTGAATCATGCTTAAAAATTTTTTCGTTCTTATATAAACTCAGTGAATATTAAAAATACACAAGCGATCTATTTATAGATTTTGATGTTATAATAATTACAAGTATTGTCAAAATATCAATTTTAATGGATATTAAAATACATTTTTATTGAACTGAAATATTTTTAAATGGCTAATAATTTATCTCTTAAATGGCTGAGCTGATTAGAAAAATCTTTGATGAGCTTTTGTTAAGAACCAATTTTTATACAATAATTTACCACGTTGGTAAGAAAAATTAAAAATAGAATAGATAATCATAGAATATTGTAATAAAAAAATTACACATAAATAATAAATGAATCAATAGAAAAATAATGGTTTACAAATTGATTTTTTGATTGCCCTTTATTAGGTATGCCCTTCAGTACCTTAATTGATGGGAAGTTTTTTGTCCGTAGTTTATTACTAACCAACTTATGAAGCACATTCAAGACTTTTGTGATACGTCAGATTTTCAGAAAAAAAATTCCCTCTTTGTAAGTGCATATATTCAATCTCGCAAGTGTCATGAATCAGTTTACTCAAAGTGCAAGGTATTTGAAATTAGACACTTTCTGTAAATATTTTTCTCGACTGTCTTGGATAAATATTTTTTTTTTTATGTATCTGATCAGTTTCAATACTTCAGTTTTCTTTTGACTGTGCATTTTCAAAAAGTACTTCTTGTAAAAAATGCAAAAAAAAAAAAAAAATTAAAACTTTTTACAAGCAGAACTGGTGAGGTATGACTTTGTTGTTTTATTTTTCATACAATTTTTGACGCGCATCGCGCGCTTTTATTGCAATTCAATTTTATGTAGTTTCAATTTTCGACGTAAATTTCGCTTTTTTTATTGGAATTCGAGTCAAAAATTGTTCGACCTATCAGATGCCATTTTAAATTGTTTTATTTATATACACTTTTTATAACTAGATTTCAAGACATTGACTAAAGTTAATAAAGATTACTTTGAAAGAATAAACCATTTTTTGCAACGATTTTAGCATAATACTAAGAAAAAAGCTAATTCATCTGTACTGGTTTTCTTTCTAATGTTTTATCTTTAACACTTGAATACTTTATAAGTCTACGAATTTTTCATGCGCGTAGCTCGGTCTCTCTTCAATAATTGACCTTAGATATGAAACGCATTAAGAGTAATTTTAAAAATTTGTGTATTTTTTGCTCTGGCTGATGTCTTGTTATTGGATAGTACGACTGGATATGCTTTTTTTCTACCGCATGGAAGAATGAAAAGTGTGACACAGTGATAGTATTGAAAAATTGGACCGCAGAACCGATAGTATTTTCTCACAATTTGAACATATTTTTATACATCGAAAACGCTCGTTGTACAAAGAGTACTTTTTTTACTATCCCATCTATTTCAACTTCGAATGCAATGTAAGAATAAAACCGTGAGTATTCTTTTACTTTTATTCGATTTGCTGAAGCGTAAAATATAATATAATGTCTCAGTGTGGCCCAAACCTGTGATGTGTATGTATTTATGGTACGAGGATTAATATTTCACCGGAAACGTATCCGCTACTGGTGAGACATATTACACGTTTTTTCCATCAAATTTAGATTTGATAGATGTAAAACAATATCTCGTTAATTCAATCTCTAGTATGAAGCAGAATTCTTACCTCAAAAAGATCTACCAACTATTTGCCCTGATGTGATTATATTTTCCTATCAAAGAATTTGTTACTCGTGCACATAATTCATAAAATATAATTGAAATATTCAGGAACATTCTTATGTAAACCCATTTCATTGTACTTAAATTATGTAACGCGTCCGCGTACACTTGTGTATTCGTGAGTTGTACTAAAAAAAAGAATGACGCTCGATACACGTGCAAACGGAATACATTTTTTAATTCATCATACTGTAGTGAACGTCCAAACGGGCTTGAATACAAAGTTAAACTTTTGTCTTTTTTACTTCAACTATTGACTGACCTACTTGAAGAAAAGTTCATCCAGCTACTACATTGAAATAGATCCCGTCGTCGGGTGTGAGAATTCATTCAGAACGACATAAATTACTATCGAACATTTTTGTTGTGGAATTTCATTAAGCATAGCCACAAGCCCTCTATCGTTCAAAAAGTTATCCGCTCCGGGCGTGAACTTTGCCAACTCGAAGTTTATGATTTAAACAAAGCTGGTGCGTGCATTAGAATGAAAAAATCCGCGAATAAATCAAAGCGATTGCATCAATTACCTTTTCTTTCTTAAAAGTTCATGGATGCTCGAAAAAAATCATTGACATTGCGAGAAACTTGTTTTTTTTTTTTATAGTTTTCAATATAAAAATTGTATATTTTTCAAATTTCACAGTTTATAACAAGTCTCGAAAGCATGAAAAACACAAACTTTCCAAGCTACATTCGGGCTTTTATCCGTTCTAATCTGTTTTGTATATTCGAATTGTAATTTAAATGGGTGCGCGCGAATGCCGAGTGCGATGCTTTTGATAGTCAAACAAAATCAAATACTTTCGAGTCGGAACGCTTAATGTCAGAAAAATAATCTCGTTAAAAGCCGACCCTTGCGAAGACGTAGATATAAAAATATCAAAAAAGCACGCGCAGAGCGAGAGAGTCAGAGTTGAGCGAGCTCTGACCCTGCGTATAGCTTCGATGGTCGCATCGATGTATATATTCGCAGACTATTTTTTTACGAAAAAGATGGAAATAAAAAACTTTCGATCTCTTTCTCTCTCTCTCTTCCTTGGAAGATTTGGCCAAGTTTAACATACAGTCTCGGATATACATAGATTGAAGCACGACGAGGCATGAGAAAGATGCGCAGCGCGCCGCGCCGCTAGAGTTCATTGATCAGAGGAGCCCTGGCTGTGCTTGCTTTTGGCGGCACACGCCTTTCTCTCTATTTCGCTCTCACCGAGCACGCATATACGTATATATATCTTCGCACAACGCTCGCGCACACACACACACTCACACACACTCACACATAAAGTTGAACACTTGCTTTTACTTACGCACACACGTAGTCGCGAGGATTCTTGTTAGCGCGTAGAAACGATACGAGCGAAATTTTTGAGAGGAAAAAAACGATTAATTTACATAAATGAATCGTACTCTGCTGAATATTCCATAAAACTCGCTTGGACTGCTGGTGCTGCAACACCGCTGCTGCTGTGCCACGATATATAACTATATACTGTCGATGCCACTCCGTGGGAGAGGGAGGCGGGGCTGCTGCTGCTGCTGCAATGCACAAGCCAAAGATGCCTCCTGATTTTTTAAATTTTTCCTACGGCTCCTTTATCGCGGCATAAAAATTTGTCGCACTATTCACGGATCACTCGATCTAGTGCACTCGTTCGCTGCGTCGATCGCTGGGAATCGATTCGAATGCGTCGATGCCCGCACGTTTGAAAAAAAAACAACAAATAAAAACACAGAACGACACACAGCAACACAGGAGGCAAGCACACGCCCGCGAGGCTCACATTACGCACTGGTGATTTAAAAATTTAAATCATACCACTGCTCTTCCTCCCGCTCGAGTCATCTACTATTTATATTGTAATGTATGGGCATGTAAATATATATGCATACTAACAACAATTGGTGTGCAAAGGCGAGCGAGCGAGCGAGTGAGAGCAATGCGCGTTGGCTGCCAGAGCAGCGATACTGTGTAAACTGATGTGCTGCCCGACTCTCACACGAGCGCAATATAGCCCCTCTCCGGACTCCGGAGCGGCTCCGACTCCGGAACGCGGCTCCAGCTCTACTCCGTCCGTATGCCTCTCTTATGTGTGTGAGTCTACACTCAAGCGCGCGCTCGTACACACACGCGCGCGCGCGAGCGCAAAACGAGTGCAACAGAGACGGAGTCAAATAGAGCCAGTGGTGCGCAGTCGATTGATAATGTTTCTCTACGTATATACATACCCTTACTGACAGACGCACACAAGTACAAAATATTACGTTTACCTACACACTCGAGCCTTCATTATTATCATCATTATTATATTATGTACTCTGTATGAAACAATCATGCGCAGAATTAATAGCTATTTCATGTGCATTTCCTTCGAATCAAAGCACTCGTGCATTTGAGCAGCTTCTCGATTTTTGCGATTCTTATCGTATGATAAACTCGTTACCTCTTTTGGATTTTCTACACTGATCGTTTAAAGAGAATCGAAGAGCTTTCAAGAACCTTACATTTTTAGTAATAACCTGTGCTTTTGCTTAACAATACTAAAATTGCAATAACGAACGGAGCAAAGACGACATTTTTTCCACGAAAGTCATACAATAATTAATTCATTAAATGTCAAAGCATGTTTTTTTCAGTAATATGAATTATTTTTTCAAATTTATCTACAATTTTATCCTTACGTCACTAGAGCAACTGTTTTTTCTTCCTGATTAATATGCTCATAATAGGTTTACATTAATCAAGAAGCAGATTGCAGCGTAAATGGTGCACTTTATTACTTGCAGAGAGCGAACAACCGGGAGCTGTCCGACAGATTAGAGATGAAATGCCGAAAAGTGTCACTCCGTGCACTGTGCTTATGGTCTATGTCTTCTGCCGAGTGCGCGCGCAACTCCTTATTTGTCCAGTGACTCTCAAAGATATGGCGCTTGGAGTGCAGGTAATGTTTAAAAAATTTTAAAGTAGGAGAGTCGCGAGTTTTTGCGCAATGACAAATTCGCCCTATACGCAATAGACTTGCTCCTGCAATCATCTTATGAACTGCGATTTATAGCTTTGCTATAGTTGTACTGTCAACTAAAGTGGAATATTTTTTACTTTTTAATATTCAACATTGCAAAAAAGGCATATATATAGAGCACGTTTGTCGATAGTTCGTGCATTATAAATGTCTAATTATTTTTAATGAGCCCAACCAAACTATTCAAAGAGAAATTTTACTAAAAAAAAGTTTGACATTGCTCGCAATGAATAATTTACCGACTTTTTGATAAATAAATTGTGTTCAACGGTTTTATGTGTTTGAGCTATAGCAATGAACCGACGAGTAAACGAGTTCAGAATATTTATAATAATCCTATGATTTCAGCGGAGGTAAAAAATATTTATTTGCGAGCGTACAAGGTGTTGATGCTTAGTTACGATATTAATAAATCTCTCGAGGACGTTGCAAATTTTTTGTAGAACAACATTACTTTGACGGAGAAATAGAGTTACGTTCAATGAAACATCTGATAATAATACTATACATTAGATACATATATTTATTACTGGTAGCAATGCCAAAGCCAGAATAGTGTTTTCTGACGCATTAGAAAAATTGACAGATCGATCGATCGCAAGCAGCTTCAGTCGTCTAACTGGCAGAGCAGCGCCAAGCCGCGCTTGATCCAATGGCTCACCGGCAAATGCGTATCGATGAGAATATCGAGCACGTAATTGGTGGAGTGGCCGGTGGTTTTGAGGGTGCCGAAGCGCTCCGAGGTAATGTAGAGCGGGCAGACGTAGCGGCCCCTCGGCTCGATGCTCGCGCGCAAGCACGGCTTGATCCAGACCAGAGGCATCTGGTCGTGTAGCTGCTTGGGCAGCGCCTCGTCGAGCCGCATCGATTTCAGATCCCACCTGGCGCCCGCGAGAAACATGCCGCGCACGTAGACGCCGTCGTCGGGCGGCCGCTGCGTCGCGAAGTACGGCAAGGCCTCGAAGTCAAAGTCCAGCAGATCGATGGATATCTTGTACTTCCTCGCGTAGTTCTGCGCCGCGCCCGTGAGGAAGGCGTGCACGAACGAGAAGCCCGAGATCCAGAATACCGCGGGCTTGCCGTGCTCGAACCAATCCTGGAAGAAGTTCATGCGCTCGATAAAGTCCTGCACGAAGCCCATGAGCGACTTGAGGCTGGGGTAGGCGCTCGCTCGTCGCCACGAAGGTGGAATCTTGTTGGCCAGCATGTGGGCGCAGAGAGTCTGATGCGAGAAAAAAGCGAGAAAGAAAGAAAAAAATTGAGCGGCGCTGCGTAGGCGCGGGCCATTGTGTGGAGATGCGAGCGCTCGCGAGGCCGATGCAATTAGCTCGGCACGCACGCATCCGATGTGCGTTACCTCCAAATCGGGCGTCATAACGATCAATCCCCTCACGGCCTTCTCCAGCAGACTCAGCGAGGTCTTGATCTCGCGCAGCAGCCGATTGTAGCGCTCCATCTCCTGCACGAGGACGGTGTTCATCGACTCGAGGTACGAGGCCGGATGGGCCTTCTGAGCCTCCTCGAGATCGAACGAGTCCGGCAGCCGGTCGTATATGTCGGCCTTCATCGTCAACAGTACCTCGTCTTGTTTCGACGCGTCGAGTATGCTCGCTCCACCCTATACCGCGATGTATATCGCGCGCAACGACTATGGTCAAGTTAGTGCGCTCGCGAGTAGGCAGCACGACATACGCACCTGTAGCAGAGCGAGCGAGTCGAAGAAGTTCTTGGAGATCTCGAGGTCGCGAGTGATGCCGGCGTTCATGTTCAGTCCGAGAACTTGGGGCGGTGGATTGTCCGGAATCGACTCGATCTGCTTGATGTAGTCTTTGTACTCGAATCTGGCGAATTTACGCATTTTATTCTTTGTTCGCGCGACTCGCTGGCGGATGCCTCGCAATGACGTTACCTTCGCGGCAGCGCGTACTCGGGGCTGGATTCCGAGAAGCTGTAATCGCTGTCGCTGACCACGCTGTCGTTGTAAAAATCATTGAGAATCGTATTGAGGCAGCGCCGATCTCTGTCGTCCGTCACTCTGCCTCCGTAATTACATTCGCCGGTCAGATAGAGAATCGCTTTGTACGGCACCTCGTCGTATTCGTTGATAAAAATTTGCAGCTGCTGCGCCGATATTTGAAAATCTGATTCATTGAAACCTGTTGGGCGAGGGGATAAATTGAGCATATTTGTGCCTGTCCGCTTGTAACCGAGTGATTTTACCGTATCGTATGTTCCAGCCTTGAGCCCCGTAATTTCTTCTCTCCTGAACGACAGCGTGGAAGAAGCAGAGCCCATAGAGCAATCGCGTAAAAGTTTTGTCTTTCTCTGGGCAGCCGTCGAAAAACTCTGGATCCTTTACCGGCTCAGAAGTGTAAGATCTCATAAGATTTTGCTTGATTCCGGTAGGTGGCTCGTTTGTCATCTTTTCATTTATTATTATTATTATTTTTTTTCATATTCGGTATCTCGATTTATGAAATTTGCATTGATCAAATGTTTTTACCTTAACGCCGTTTTGCAAGACAGTAATAGGAAACTTGTCGGACGGATAGCTCGTTAGCCAAAGCCTAAAATTCATGTTCGTATTGGTCCAGTCGAGATCGTCGCATATCTTCTCGAGCTCCGCCATCCAAGAGACGGCCAAGTGGCAATTCTGCAAGCACACCCAGTAGCCGTCGGCTTGAGCTTGCTCGATGAGCTCGCGAGCGATCGGCCCTTGACCCTGCCCCAACGAGATGGAGAAAAATTTCGACGAGTAGTCCGACTGATCGGCAAATTTGATGAGCGCGCTCATCGGATCCGAGCCCGGAGATAGAATGAAAATTAGAGGTATGAGGCAATTGGCATCGGCAAACGAGCGGGCTATGTCGAACGGTGGTGGGGTCACGAAGCTCTCGTTCATCGTCGTTCGCACGTATTGAACCACCTGCAAAGAGATGCATCGGCTAAAATTCGAACGATTCGCGCAATTCACTTTGCGAGGCAACGACTCACTTTGGGTAAGACTTTGTCGGGTCTAATCATTCTCATGACTATTAGCTTCTGGAATTCCGTGAGGTCGTTTTGCCAAGGCATGGGCAAAGGCTCCTTTTCGGGATTCGTCGAGTCATAAAAGGCTTGCCATTTTTGAGCCTTGGCTGGGTTGATAAATTCATCGGTAAAATTTTTGAACGACGGCAAGTTGGGTGCGCGTCTGATCTCGTCCCAGGCTTTGTCGGAGAGCCAATGGCTGCACGGATTGGCTTCGCTCGTCGTCGGTTGAAGAACGATACCACCCGTGAGGAAAAAGCCCATCTCTTCGCGCGGCAATTCGCCGTTCGCTTGTTGTATCGTCGTGCAAAGGATGAAGGAATAAATAGACTGCCGAAAGAGATGCAAATACACACGATAAACGCCGAAGGGAAAAGAAAGCTCAAAAAGCTAAAGCTCCGCCATACTCACCTTATCTTTCTCGAACAACGAGCGGCAGACGTTTTGATAAAGATTGTAAGTGAATGTTTTGCTCAAAAAGGCCAATCGCCTCTCGAGTATGTGACTCTTGCTGGCGGTCTCGATCGATATCTTGTAGAGATTGATGAACCAAACGAGCGAGTATTGATACATCGGATCGATGCTCGGCAAATCCGTCACCGTGTAATAAAGCGCCGAGCTGTGCTTGGCTATGGGCCGGTAGCTCTGGCGAAAAGCCTCGATCTTCGTCTCGGTCTCTTTCGCGGCCTCTTGCTTGCGGATTATCTCGGTCGAGAGTAATTTCGACGAGTCGAGTATCTCGATGGCCTCCTCGTCTTCGAGAATCGAGGCGCCGGCGATCGATAGAGTGCGCAGAATGTCGTCCTCCACTTGCTTCAGAGCTTTCTTGTTCGCCGCGCCCTGCACTATGAGATACTCGCGCTTCTCCTGCAAGTCGGGTCGCTCGGCCGCCACGACGATGCCCAACAACTGATCCTCCAGGCCCTCGATGGTCAGGGCGAAATTGATGAGCGTCACTTTGTTGAATACTTCGGGCAGGTAGTGAGGGTTGCGCAGTTTCGTCGTGATGTACAGGCGAAAGCGCATGTCGTACTCGATAGCCGCCTCGCCCAAGGTAATGTACCAGATGCCAGCGACGAGGTAGATATTTTTCGCCAGAATAGGATCCAGCGCCGCGTCGAGCTCCTCGCCAACGTTTTCCAGCAGAATTGGTTTGCCTATCGATGCGACCGCGAAGACGACGCGAAACAAAAATGAAAAGAATAAATAAAACGGGAAAATTACCATGTTTATTGTTTATCAGCACGTTTACCTACCAAATTCTATGCACTGCTCGACGATTTTCATGTAATTCTTATCGGTGAGCTTGACGATCTCCAACTCGTGCTGCTTCTCCATGCTCCTTATCCATTTGTTGGCCTGACTCTGCGGATCGATAAACAAGCTCCATCGCTTCGTATTGTCCATGATGATGGCATTTTCCGTGGAAAAGGAGTCCCTCGGCAAGCCGAAGATATTCCACGAGTTTATCTTGATCTCGGAGCCGAGAACGTCGACGAAATTGTAATGCTCGGAGCGGGGAATGTTCAGCCGGCTGACGTAATCGAGCCATTTTTCCAGGCTCTCGAGTCGATAGGCATTGGTGTAGGGGCCGAGGTAGGCGATCATGGCGCAGGAGATGAGCACGTCGCCCGGCAAGCATTGGTAGACGAGCTCGAGATTCTCCGCGCACTCGGTCCATCTGCTCTTCTCGCCACCCAAGCCACTTGAAAACAACAGAAAGCTTTTGTACTATCGGACTTGCGTGCGCACGAGCCTGTGTACGCGCTACCTTGAACTGCACTCCTCGCGAGTGTCGAGAGTTGTTTATTATTTTAAGAGCATTGCATGCAAAGTATATAAATAGGTCACAGTGATATAAAGCCGAAAAAAAAACACTTTTTTTTCTTTATTTTTGTGTATTCGTTAAATTTTTTAACGACTTGTACGACTCTGCGCGTTTCGCTGTGATCTACCAAACAAAACAACAAACACGACGCAAATTCAATCGCGACTAAAACCCACGAGTATCAAAGTTAATCCGTAAAAGTTAATCGGTTGACCCTTTCGTATGAAAATTAGGTCGCTCGCAAGTACTACATTGATTTTCGATTCGCGTCAGAAAACGCAAATGCCTGCCAATCGTTTGAGGAATGAGTTAAAAAATGCACGAAAGCGACCTTTACCTTATCAATTTTTCCGCTCGAATGAGCTTATTTCGACATAGCGTCACTTGATTTTCCAGATCGATTTTCGTATCAATCGTCCTCGTCAACTGGTCGTTCAGCTTGGCTAATTTCAGATTCAAGTCAGCCAACATTTTGCGTTTGGCGTTTAAAAAATTCATCGTCTCTTCGAACATCCGCTCGGCTTCGGCGAGTTTTTCTTTTTTTGGCGCTACGATTTTGATGACTCGGTCGTACAGCACCATGGCTCGGACCCATTTGCATAGACCCTCGGCTGCTTGCGAGGCTTTCGCCACTTTGTGAGGCTCGAAATTTTTGTCCGTCAAGTAAACTTTTTTTATCGTCTGCGTCATAGGAATAAAAAATATAAATTTTTAAATGGCTATAATTATAATTAAGCGTCTTGAGTACCTGCATCGTTGAGTTTGGAATATTGTCCTTGTCGTACTCTCTGAGATAGTCGAGGAATTTCATATCGCTGAGTATGCGTTTACTTGGGGCCCAATACTCGAGAACCTTTTTACCCGTATTCGGATCGGTAACTCGATCGGGTTGAACGTTTAGCATAACGCAGACTGCCGCCATGACAAGCTTTACACCTTCTGGAGGATTTTTCATCGACTTTACCAAAGTAATATCCGCGGGCTTGAGAGTATTTAATGCAGCTGAAAGCGATTTCTAATTTGAGTACATTATAGCAAAAGCACCTTATTCTTTTGTGTTAATTTTTACCAATTGCTTCCTCGAGTACAGGCAAAGCTTCGGCCAAATCGGCTTCGCATTCGGCTTTTAAGGCTCCTGCCACTTTGGCTTGATCTTGAGCTGCGTCCTCTTCTTTTTTAACGACTTTGGTCGCTTTTTCAACTGACAAATTTTCCCTTTCTATTATTTTCATCGTTTCTTCCGTTAATTTGGCAGATTTTTGCAACTCAGGTTGTAAAGATGTTAAGGTCACTTGCATTTGGGCAACTTGTTCGGCTGCAAATTCCAATTTTTCAAGACCACCGACATAACGTTCCCTAAAACGAAAAAAAATGAAAGAAAACTACAATGTAGGCAGATCTTTTATTGATATGAATCAATGTTGTTAAAATTTTACTTGGCCAAAGTAACTTCGTCCTGCTTTTCCTTCATAAGCATACCAAAAACCTTGATCAAATCTAAAAATGCTGCCGAAGTAATGTAGGTTTTTCGCCCGAGCAGCTTGTAAAATTTTTCGCTCAGTTCTTTGGCACAAGTGTGAAAATATTTGCAAGCTATGACCGAATTGACTCGTACGTCCTCGTCCACGTTGATGGACGTCGTACTCTTCAAAGCGACCTGTTCCAAAGCTTCCTCCGGCCATATCTGAAACCAATCGATCGTACAGCAATTGACCAAACTCGGATACATTCGGAGCCTCATCCTAAAGGCCTCGCCGATCGGGCTGAAGCACAGCATGACGTGCAATTTTTCCTTGCAACGGTTGACGAAAAATCGAAGTATCGACAGAACGGAAATGTCCAAATTTCTATTTCCACCTTGTGCTGCCAATCTCGTTAACTCGACGATTTCTTGCTTTTCTTCCACGGTATAGAGATTGGGGACCTCGCCGGAATTCAAAAGACCGTCGATGTCGCCCAGAAAAGCTTCCATTTTAATCTGACCCTCGGTAAAGAGAAAGGTCGAGTCTTTTCCGACGCCTCCCGCAATTTTCAAAACTTTTTTCAGATCCTCTCTCCACTCGTTTAAGCCGTAGGAACTGCTTATCTCTGGTTGGAATATGTTGCAACCTACGATGCTAGAAGCTAATCTGGTGAGCGATTGTCGACCAGAGCCACCAACTCCCACCATCAGAAGACTTCCAGATGGTATGACCAGAATTCGGCATATCCTGACCAAATGCTCCAGAGCGTATCTAAAGAGAACTATGTCCATTTTGCTTTTGTTGATGCTGTTGTACTCTTCCAAGCACATATCGGCTACATTTTTGTAGTCTGCGATCGAAAGTATTTCCTCGTACTTTCGATCCTCGGGAAGTGCGTCCTGGTCCATGAAGTTGCCGTATAACAAATGCTGCAAACTATCATACGTCAATTTGTTGCCGTACTTGGGCAAATCTTCGAACAAAGCATCGAAATTCTCTCGCAAAACTTTGTCCGTGGTCTCTCTGATCTGTCCAAAGAGCCACTTTGAGTCGTCCGAATCGATTAGGCGATCGCCAAAGACTCTTAAAACTTCGTGCACCCACACGCGAGCGAGTTTGTCCTTGGTCTCGGCCGACTCTTTTCTGATCATGACGAAGCCCGTAATGACGCGGGCAATGTCTCTGAGATTGAACAAATAGTGAGACTTCATGGGCGTCGGTCGGAGCTCGGATCGTATTTTTTCGAATATGAACATCGTCGCGTTTACAATGGCGTTCACGGTGTTATTCACATCCGTAGCGAATCCTCTTCTCTTGAGGCCGATTTGGGCGATGGTCGAAAAGATACGAAAAACGCTTTCGTTGGAAAACTCGCTTATCTCGTAGAGATTGAAATGGCGCAAGAATCTTGGGTAAATTTCCTGACGACTGCCTCCGGGCGGCGCCATTGCACAAATGAACATGGTATTGTAAATTCGAACAACTTCGGGTTCCTTGAGATCGAACCACTGCTCGTGGTCGAAGAATTGCCTCAACAATTCGATCGGAGGCTGCGCGCCGTAAACTTCTTTGGCGGGCATGTTGACGTCGTCGATGAAAACGACGCATTGAGCATTGCCAATAGGCCCATAATGTCCCTTTCGACGTTTGAACAATTTCGATATGACAAGTTCTTGGGTGTTGGCCGCAGTAGTTCTCGCGGTAAACGTTATGAAATTCGGAAGCACTTGATCTTCTCTCAATTTATTCACCATCATGTCTTGAATGTAAAAACTCTTGCCAGTTCCCGTCTTGCCGAAAAGCAGGAAACGTTTTCCGTGCTTTATATGTAATTGAAACATGTACTGATACTTGAGGACGTCGATCGTTGGTATGATCATTTGGCCGATACTCTGGACTTCGACGATTGGCTCGTGCTTAACCATCTCGCCGAAGGACTTCCAGGCTCCTCTACCTTTGAATATGTAAACGTTGTCGTGAATCATCCCCTCGTTCGGAGTGGGAATCGTGTCAACGATCTCGGGAGGTAGCGGATAGTCAGGATTTTCTTCGCGCCAAATAGAAAAAACGAACTCGTTGAATTTATTTCGAGACTCGATGTCCAGAGTACCACCGATTCCCCATATTATGCCTGTGAAAAAGGCAGCTTGAAGCCAGGCGTCTATATTGGCGTCGTACGGCGTTCCAGCATTAATCGAGACGGCGTCGTTCATGAGCATCTCGATCAAGCTCAGAGTCGACGTAATCTGGTTCATCTGACCAGCGTGAAGCGTGCAAATGCACTTTTTCCTCACAAATTCCAAGCAAGGATCGATGAGCCAGTCGATCAACGCCTGTATGACCTCCTCGTGATTCTCCCTCCAGCTGGGATTCGACGTATCGATCCATGATTTGACGATGGGCCTCCAACCCAGTACGTGGGATTCGATGTAAATCATGCCGCAGCGCGACACCGTAGCTGGCGACGCTTGCAGCAGATCCATCACTTCGAAAATCATCGACATGACGCCGGTCATCTGCATGACCTCGCCGGACGTGAGGCACAATTTTTTATTGTCGTCGAGAACGGTATTCAAGTTCTCGATCCAAACCGCGTCAACCGGCCCATCGAAAATGATCCATTTTCTCTCTGGCGTGTCCTCGGTGCAGTACTTTCGAAAAGCCACCGAACAAATTCCATCCGTCCATTCGGACGAGACCGGGTCGAATTGACCATAAAGCTGACCCATCGTTATGGATTTCGGATTGATCGTCATAAACTTTGTAGGTGCTCCGTTTTCGTCGCCCCATTCGTGCATAAGAGCCAATGCCGCAGCCAGCGTGTGAAGCACCGTAGTCTTGCCTGCGAAAAACAATAATACTCGTCGGAAACTCTTGTAAATTTTTGTGTTATGAGCGTACGAGTATCTCACCTCCACAAGGATCTCCCACCAACATAAATCCATGCCTGACGAGCATCATCTCGTACGTCTGAACAATCTTCAAAATAAAACCATCGGTCATTTGCAAATTTTTGTTCGCGCAAACCGTACCGACGGCTTTCAGTAAGATATCGTAGTTTGGAGAGGGCAACGTAACGCCGGGAAATAAATCGGATATGATGCCTTGAAACAGCGGCACGTCGTGGGCAAGAAATTTCGGCAGATTCACGTCGACGATCGAACGCAGCATAAGTATGGTTTCGTCTTCTTCGGGAAATTTCAACTTGATATTCTGAGCCGCCGTCAGGACGGTCTTCACCGCTCTCATGCCGTAATCGTAATGAGATTGGGAGGACAATTGCTCGGAGCAAAGTTTGTAAGTGGTGACGATTTTCATGGCCAGAACTCGGGCGTTGGTGAAACCCGAGGAGTAGAGGAAAATTTCGCCGATCATGCCGTAATCCGGCACCATCATAGCTACCGTACGGAAAAGTACTTTTAAATTGTCGGGCAATTCGGAACGGCCAGCGTAGCCGGGATTCATCGTGATGCAGACGTAGACGCTGGGATTCAATCTGAGCTCGGTGCCCTCGAATATGAAAGTCTCGACGCCGGCTCTGACCGCCTGAACGATGCAGAGTATCTGCTGAGCCACGACGGACAGGACCTCGAGCTCGATCCGGTTGAACTCGTCGAAGCAGGCCCAGGCGCCGCAGGAGGCCAAGCCCTTGAAGAATTTGCCCATATTCTTGTAGTCGAGGCCGTCGGAACAGTTGAAAACGACGCACTGGACGGCCAAGGCCCGAGCCAAGTCCTTGGTCGTCTCGGTTTTGCCGGTACCGGCGGGGCCCTCGGGAGCTCCGTTCAGATGCAGCGAGTAGGCGCCGATGAGCGTCCGGTAGCATCTGCACAGGAGCGCGCGGAGGGTAATGCATCGCCGTAGCTCGAGGAAAAACAAAATGTACAGCACGGACCTGTCGGTTAACGGTGTAATGACGAGGCGCGGACTGTTGCCGAGGTACTCGTAGCCAAAGGGCACGCTGGCATTGATGATTCGAACGATCACGTCGTCCTCCCAGTAGTAGCGCAGCTGGGCGAGCCACTCGAAGTCCATCTCGCTGACGATCGCCTTGTCGATGAGCGACTTGACCACGTCCATCGCGTGCACGTCTATGGTGATGAGCGCGCTGAGCGTCACCCGGTTCTGCTTCGACAGTTCGCCTGTCGAACGAAGCGACGAAAAAAATATAGCCTCGGAACTCGCGCGAGTCGTACGCTCCCGTGAGAGCTAATTCGTCCGGCTCTATACCTTTGACCAAATTCACCACGTCGATGATTTGATTCTTGAGCTTCTGGTAGAGATTGAGCATGGCCGAGGCCACGTGAGTCACCAGGGCGTCCTGCACCTGCATGCTCCAGTATATCTGCGAGACGCACAGCACCACCATACCGGGCCAAGTTCGCACCCAGTCGACGCGATCGGTCAGTTCGTAATCGCGGTAGCTCATCGACACCTCTTCTCTCACCGACACGACCATCTGCTCCTCCACCTGATCGATCAATTGATCAACGTTAGAATTCGCTCGATTAGATCCTGATAAGAGCCAATTCAAACATCTGTTACTTGAACGAGCCATCTCTCGACGCAGCCTCGAGCAGTGGCGGTCGATATCAGTTCGTGAATCATTATTTCTTCCTTCTCGTCGGAAATTATGGAATATATTTCGAGGTCGGAATTGAAACTGGAAAAAAACCATTACGCGTTAGGCAAAATTACGTGCAGTATTCTATGCCGAAGATGAAATACCCTAGTTTTCCGATGCCTTCGAAGCACTTTCTCAAGTGCGGCTGAACTCTCAATGGATCTTTTGTTTCCGATAGTATCTCGAGCATGTCATCGTTACTCAAGAAAAAGAATCGAGGGAAAAATAGCCGCTTCTTTTCGAGGTAATTCGACACGCCGTCGTTTACCTTCTCCATCAATTCGTTAGACATTTTCATGGCTTGGTAGAGACCTACCTGAAAGGGACATTTTTACATATTGTCGCGTACGATCAAAGAGTACGTTGTCAAGGTATAAGGGAGCTTACGGAGCCAGCTGTTTCTCGGACCAAAGGCTCGCGGGCCACGCTCTGCATGGCCTTGCGGAAAGTGCCATCGACTTCGCCGAACATGATGCCCTCTTCGGGCAGTTGGGCGACTATGTCTTTGCTGGAGAATATCGGCAAGAGGTACATCCACTGCACCTGCACCTTGATCCATTCGTCGAGGGTCATCTGAATTCTCAGCAGTAGCTCGTAAAACTCTTTGACCACGTCGGCGATCGGCTTGACGAAGGCCGAGCCTCGCATCGCTTGTACTTTGACGATGTGCTCCTCGAGCATCGCCTGAACGTCGTCGATGCCCGTCAGTATGGTCACTTTGCTGTCCTTGAAGGGCGCCGTCGAGAAGAACACGTCGTCCCACTCGATTTCCATTTTCTCCAGTTGCTCTTTCAAACCCAGCTCTTTGGTGGCCCCGACGCTTATCTGCTCGTACCTGTACACCGCATAAATAGCTGAGCCATTCAATTTTATCGAAAAAGAGAAAAAAAAACTAAAAAGATAAACGGTTCACTTACAGTTCCATATTGTCGCTCAAATTCATGCCGATAATTTTGCGCATCGTCGTGCCGGCATTGGGCGTGAGATCGAAACCTGCGATGCCCGACATTTCGTCCCAGTGCCGTTGACGCAGAGCCGAATTGCAAAAACATTGCACCATCGGCACGTAATTCTAGGGAAGAAATAACGAGGGCATTTATTTTTGATACTTGATAGATTCGCATAAAAAATGACCGCCCGGTACTTTGAACCATTTGACGTCGACGAGGAGCTGATGGCATAGTTTCATGGGCGCGGGGTGTTGCATCGGATCAGGGTCGTCGACCGAACCTGGAAAACTACGAGTACGCCGTTCATTGAATGTTGTCATTGACGTCGGGAAAAGCGAAAAACATACTCACGTGTATTCATAATTCATGGCCAACTGCATTTTGATTTTGGTCTTGTAGGCTTTGCCGATCTTCGTAAAGTCCTGCAAGTACTCTCCGGTCTTTTTCTCCACGACGTCGGGGTCCAAGTTTTCAAAGGGCCCGTCGAGCCAGACGCCGACGTCTCGCTGCCACTGATAGGCTTTCGAAATGAGTTGGTAAAACGGCGAGATGATCTCGTTGCGCAGCTCGTCGATTCGCGGATAAGTCGAGCGCGGGAAGCCAAAGAGATCCTCCTCGGAGTTGATCCACTTGACGCTGGCGTCCATGTACTCGAGGCCCCGGACGAACGTCCGCATGAACTCGATGTACTCGCCGATGCGCGTCGCGTCGTCCATGCCGTTGAGCATGAGTATGGTCGGGAACATGTCCTCCACGGGCTTCTTGAGGGCGAGGATTCTGTTCTGCAGGCGCTCCTCGAGCTCGAACTTTTTCTGCTCGTACAGCGTGCCATTTTTCTCGAAAACGTCCTTGATCTCGGTGAACCAATTGATCGTGCGATTGTTGAGGTTCAAGTGATTCTTTTTCAACAGGGTAAGGGCAAACAGAGCGGTGAGCATGTAGAGCGACTGGCTGACTTTGGCGCGCAGCTCCTCCAGTCCGACCGTTTGAATATAGAGCATCCTACGACCTGTTGAATAATCAAGCTCGATTCGGCTGCGTCGATATTTTTTAATACGCAAGTTAATGTGATTTTGTAACCAAGTTCCAGCAGCGGGCCTGTTTCCGCGGGAATATCGAGAGCTTCTTTTTTTATCGCTTCGAATTCATCGCATATGCTCAGATTGTAATTTTGATGCCTCATAACCAAGTCGCCTATTATCTTCTTTCTCACCTCTTCCGTGTACTTTTTCAAGCCGTTTTTCGCCTCCTCTTGATACAGCTTGCAATTGGTAAAGTACTGATTTTTCGTCTGCAATCGTGATAATTCAATTGCAACAACGAGGCACAAATCGGATAGGCTCGCCAATCGGTCGTTCGTCGTGCACTCACCATACCGTGTACATCGGCCACCGAGCGGTTGAATCTCTCGAACTGCTTGAGGCAGCTCTTGAAGTCCTTGCTCTCGACGATGCTCTCGACTTGCGCGTCCTGGGCCTTGACGTCGAAGACGCCTTTGAACTTTTCCCGCACGGCCTCGACGTACTTCTCCAGGGGCGCGTAGGCCGCGTCGAGCAGCTCCGCGAGCTTGCGATGCTTCTCGTGAATCCGCCACTCGGGATAATCGGCGGCCCGAGCGTCGAACTTGACTTTCGCCGCTACCTCCATCGACGGCAAGTCGCGAGCCAATTGCCCGATTCGCTCGAGTAGCGAGTGAAAAACCTCTTTGACTTCTGGCATCGGTGGGCTCACGAACAGGTCGTTATTCTCGCACTTGAGCGTCAACTAGTGTCGTGAAAAAAAACACACACACACACACACTTATCGGATAATCATTTGGGAAGACCGTTTATTATTGCCGTATAGATAACTAACCCCGAGTAACGGAGATTTCATAGGGTCTCGCATGACGTCGAGCAAGCGATCCATCGTCGCGTCCATGCGCTCGACGAGTTTGAGCGCGAAAAACCGATCGCAACATCGGATAAACGACGACAGCTTGTTGAACGGCACATCTCGATAAGCTCGCGATTTCGGACTCATGAGCCTGCTCGCGTCGGCGTGGTAGTACTTTGATATCTGTACCGTACCTTTCTTCATGTCGTCGTCGCTCATCTCGACGAAACTAAATTTTCCGAGCTCAGTTTTCGAGTTTTCAAGGGACCAGAAGGAAAATCGATCGAGACTTACTCTTTGAACTCGACGAATCCCTTGTCGCGGTACGTGCTAAAATCGACAAAGTACTCGGGCATTCTGCTGATGGATTTCGACAGCAACGTCCTGAGCACTTTATGCCAGAGAAAAAATCGAGACTCCAAGAGGTGCATGTTGGATAAAAATTTCGGATAATTGTCGGTCTTTCCCTTGAGCTTGAAGGGTGGATCCTTGAAGCCGAGACAGTCGCCCGAGCCGTCGTTCAAAATGCACCGCAAGCTCAATCTGCGCATATCGTCGTAGTAGCGCTCCTTGATCTCGTTCATCTGGGCCTCGAGCAGATCTTGGAATTTCTCCCGCAGACTCTGCGATATGGTATTGCGCATGGCGTTTTCCCAGTCCTACTGAAAATTCAGTATTTATACAGTTCTCAAGCTCGGACGGAGCTACAGAAACAAAGAGCCTGGACGACGCGACGCGACGGATTTTCAACGAAACAAGATCGTGCACGTGAAAAAAATAACGCATCATCTTGCGGGCTCGCTGCTGATGTACTAGCGTTGGAGGAAAAAACTCACTGGAAGCAGTCCAGTCACGGGCGCACTCTCGGCGAATTTCCTCAGTCTCTCCAGGCAATCCGCCTGCTGCTTGCTGATGAGGCATACTTTTTTCTTTCCCTCCTTTCGTAATTTTTCCAATCTCTTGGCGTGCTGGCGGGCAGCCTCATCCTGCAGAAAGGCCGCCGCCTCCTCGTCGCGTTTCTGCGCGATGAAAAAAATTACGTCACTCACTGTACAATAACAAAGCGGTCGCGAATCTAACCTTTCCGACTCGAAAAAACTGCACGGGATTATCGACTCTGTTGTCGACGATGCTCTCGAGATTCGGCGCCGGGGTGAGCTTGGTTGGCTTGCCACACGAGCTGCAGCCCAAATTTTGCAACTCCTTCTTCAGCGACATCGCTATTCCATTTATCTATGATCTCCGCACTAGTCCGTGACTATTGACGAACATTTCGTCCGCTGGCCATCGCAGTCTGATCCGTTTGGTCATATATTTTGAAATTTCGCGGCCTTCCTCGTTCAATTGTTATGCGAACTCATTGAGAGCGATTAATCTCCACTCCAAATCTTGGATTGTCTGTACTCGTAATAAGTCTTTTCCGCGCAAAGCGAGTAGTCATTCTCTCGGCCCACTTTACGAGTAGCGAGCAAAAAAAAAGGCTAATTCAATATACACGTTGGGTCAACGACCCGACTCGGAATGGCGCACAGAAAAAAAAAGAGCAGCAGGTATATATAAGGTCTTGGCACACGATTGCTGCCCTGCAGCATCAGCAGCAGCAGCGGCAGCGCATCGTTGTAAATAGGTCATGCCAGCCTATATAGGCGTCGCAGCAGCATCGCATGCCTATTATAGTTTCTTCTCTATGCTGACGAATCGATAATACGTATAAGCTCATAAGGGCCGAGTTATGGAGAGCGAGAAAGATCGTAAGCAAAGAGAAGCGCATTTGCATCGCCTCTATTATGCATACATACGCTCATAGTACACAATATATTCCGATGCGATGTCGTACGTTAAGTTTCAGCCCCTTCCACCCGATTAGAAGAGGGGAGGATGAAATTTGCCGCGCAATTGTTGCTCGAGTGGCTTACTACTACTACCGATATACTCTAGCAGAGCTCATTGATTTTCAACGAGTACACCTGTACGCAAAAATCGTAGATTTCTATTCCACTAATCCCATTCACGCGTGAGAAACAAAGAAAAGTGTGTTTTGACCCGCGAGCGCTGCTCGAGCTTCCGACAATCATATATAATACTCGCGGAGAGCAGGGCAGTATTATAATGGTGCGAAAGTAAAACGTTGGCGCTCGAGGCGCAGAGCAAAGATAAAAAGGAAACCGGAAGCGGTCGAATGACGTCCGTAAGAGCCTGACTCTGTTGTTTATTTTTTAAAGGGAAGAAAGTTTCAGCGTTTGACCTTATAGCCTGTCTAATAATGCATTTACGACAGATCCCGGATAGATGAAATGATAAAAAAGGAGCACGTCATACAGATAGCTAACGCAGTCCTTTTGCTCTTGATGCCATTTTTCGACGTTATTTATTTCGCGATCGTACAAGAGTGAAAGTGATGATAATGGACTAAACCGATGATTGAATCAATTTTTTTTTTCTTTTTCTTTCTTTCTCGGTTCAATAACGAATTTATTTTTCATGGGTAAATCTATTCGTGTTAGCATCTCCTTAGCCTGAGAACTTGTGCACGCTCGCCGAAAATTCATTCGCACATGATCGAAACAACTGTTCGCGAACGTTGAGCTGCTACACGTGTACACGCCCGAGTAGATTGCTTGTACCGTTGCGCGTCGTCCTTTACTGATACATTGCAAGAGAGTAAAATCTTCGCTGCATTCCTATGCAGGTCACGCCTTTCTACGTCACTCGTACTTGAAAAATTTCCTTTTTTTTTTTCTCTAGCTCGCCGTGGATACTGCTCCTGCCACCGCCTTGTGTTTATTGAGTTTTTTCTCAGCGCCCGCTAATCCGCATTCTGAATAAACATCGACGGATCCTATTTAAATGACAATGCATTTTATATGGTTTTTCAGGCACTTCTCAAGCGAGTCTCGTTATGGAATCGCATAATCCTTGCTTGTTCATTAAAAATTTAGATCCTTGCTGCTTTCCAATACGGCTGTTTCCTTCATCCTTGAAAATTACTCGTCATCGCCGTGTGGTATATTTTTGGAGAAACTCTCTCGTATCCTTTTAAATTTCAATTTCGAAAGGATTTTAATTATACACAATAATAACTTTTGCTTTCCTTTGTTTCATCCTCGAACAAAAATGTCACGGTCTCTTCATCAGAGCTATTCGAGTCTCATTCGAGGCTCGTGTTAATTAGATCACACTATTACGTGACGTGCTGTATTCATTTTTAGAAACTTTCTTTTTAAAAGTAATAAGTTATATCAGCTTCGTGTACATTAATAAGGAAAATGCAAAGGCAAAATTGGGGCATTCATCGGAAGTCGAGTTTCGTCACTGCGAGAATTGGCGTGGTCATTGATCGGTGGCTTTAACCTTCACCCAGAAAACTTGTCCTTTCTTTAGTCGAACTTGATCAAAATACTCTTGGTACAACGTCGTCATATGCACAACCAACAAGATAAGAACTGCCTTTTGTTAATACCTGCAGGTGTATGGATGGCTTGTGGAGTACCGCTACGTACACTGATCGGCCATCTCCACAAGCATATACACACGCATGCATATATGAGCCAATCCACATTTCATTCTGAAAACTAATGCTCGAAATCGAGCTCAAACATCTTCTCAAACTGAAACATATTTATAAGCTTGGAGAATTGTTTTTTTTAGATTCCAGAAACATGAAAAAGTGAGTGAACTCCTAATAACTCGATAGTGATTTTTCTAATATCCAAGACCGTTCATCCATATTCCATTCATGTTCAGCTAACGTTACTATCATTATAGCATGACGGTAAATAAAGCAAAAAATTATACCAATGAAATTTTTACTTTTTCATTCAAATTCGACTAAAGCTCTTGTTTGTTAAAAATAATTATCAAAATATAGAAGTCAAAAAATTTAATTTCAATTTGAAAATGACATTCGAGTTATTTTTACTTCGAAATCATGTTTACTTGAATTAATAATAAAATCGAGCTCGATCCAATATTAAATTCGCAACAGCAACATGAGACCGTAGTACACAGTCATATCAACATACTAATAGTTTTCCAACAAATGTGTTGTCGATGCGCCAGGATCCTTTTATACTTACGTCAAAACATAAATTATTTAAATCAAGTGTAATTTTTATAAAGCTTAGCAAATTGATTCGAATTAAGAAGTCAAGAGGAAAGTAAGAGCATAGTCTTGAGTCGTTACATCGCAATACCGCATGCGTTACTCTAGCATGAAAACGTGATGTTTACGTATTTTTCCATACTTCTGAGACGCATAAGAAAAATATGCCAAAGGTCGTTAGTCGCAATTTTTTGGATACGATTTCATGGCCAATAGTTTTCAGGGTGAAATGTGGATCTGCTCATATACGCAGGCTCATTCTGTGTCGAATAGCTGTATCAGCGCTCGGCCCGTATATACTTAAAACGACGGCGATCGTCGTCGCTGTACAGTCGCCGCAGTTCGCGACTGTTCCGCATATGGATGAATGGATGTGCGCATTAATTGGGAGCGGCGAATTATTGTTCTAATATCGCATAATTTTTCGACCCAGTTTACACCTTGGGAAAAGTACTGGCAATGGCGAGGTTCCATATACTGTTTACGTATTTGTGTGCCGGCACAATTGCCTTTCCACGATTACGACAACCGTACACCTACATTTCGCGTGTGTATGCTATAATAATATCAACACGAGCACACACGTACGAGAGCTCCGATGGTAAACCGATAACGGTGCAGCCAATTATTAGCCATACATCCCATTTGTATTTGTCATACAGCTATAACATCTGTTTTTTTTTCTTATTGGCAATTCATACGAATTGGCGGAATTGTACAGATTTGCGTATACTTATCATACTGTCTAGAATAAAAAGGCAGCATTTTCTTTGATTGATTAAAAGGCGCGATGGTCATCGAACGACATCTTTTCTCAGCTGCGAGTGCGCTCGAACGTCTCTGCGCGTAAATCTGCATAGCTCCAACGAGGTTAGGCATTATTTCATTGGAAACGCCGAGAGAGCTACTCGCGTGGATCGATACGAGCATGATTGATATCAATAAATAGGTGGCAGGATTTTTACTCGGTATGTGCATTCTGCGTGAAAAGCGATTGATTTCCTGCTGGCTCTGATCGATTTTCCGATTGATTACGTGTATAGCTATAGGCGCTCGTCGAAGCAAACATAGTTTCGAAAATCCCGCTACAAGCGAGTGCGAGCCTTGTATATATGTATAATGTGTGTGTGTGTGTGTGTGTGTGTGTGTGTGTGTGTGTGTGTGCAGTTGTGAAGGTCGTTGCAGACTCTGCGAGCAGATCGCGAATAGCAACATACGCACGCAGCAATAGCAGCAGCAGAAGCAGCGAAGAAAACGAATGCTGGAGCGATCCCGTTACACAGAGACGCTGCACTGCGAAATTGCTTCCGCGACTCGTAAGCGAGATATAGAATCGATTTTTTGAACGATTAACTTATATCAGATGTTACCTGCGAGCTTGCGGTATACCTCGCGTACACGAGCTGCGCGCCGCGCGCTTGTATTCGTCCCAAGCGATGTTTTATGGGAAAAGACGATTTGGAGAAAATGCGACCACGGCGCGGAGCTATGAGCGTCAAATGACAAATGGAAAATCAGTCACGGAACTGGGCAGCTCGGTAGGCCTCGCGCGCGCCCATACGAATTTCCCTTTCGAGCCTCGTGCGCAAAATTTTCCATCTCCCCTTTTTGCTTTTGGTCTTGGTGAACGACCGCGAGCGAGGCCCGAGTGCATCGCCGTATTATAGGATAGGCAGTTTTACGCAACGCGCAACTCGACGATACATCGTAACTGTTTCGCTCGTCGAGCGCGTATAGAGCATAGCGGGATGCTGCTGCTGCTGCCTGGCACGTGTTAATTTCGAGGCGCCTCGCGCCGCGCGCTAATCACCATACGCACCAGCGCGCGCTCCTACCTTCCCGGAAAGATCTTCAGAAAATTATGACTTTTCTTGATCGATACGCGCGCCATGCCGAGTATAGTACGCGAGATTTTAATTAGCGCCAAATCACATTTATTTATTTAATTATATTCCGAGCACGCAACCAACACTTCCAAATTATCCTAATGTACGTATTTTAATGCGTCTGTACAGATTTTAATCATTTTTAATCGCAATCAGAGCTATAGCAATATTTTCAACCTAATCGCTTTATTTTGGCCACCCAGATGAGTGTATATGGATAATTACCACTAAAACACAATTAGCAATCATTTATCGATAGTTTTAACAGTTTAGTTAAGGAAATCAACAGAACCTACTTTGCTTCTCATTATTTTCATTTTCACACTCGGATGAGAATTATGCTCGCCTCGTTTTTTTTTCTCCTATGCTTCTAAAATGCCGAACCGTTATGATGTTACATACTTGGTTCAACACACGCACGCTATGCCGTTTTCCATTACAAAACAAGAGTACGGATATCTATATGTTAAGCAGCAAATTTTTTGTCGCAAATACGTTTGTGAAATTACACTTTTTAGTGGCACGGATAATTACGTTAGGTGCAGTTGCCACGACGAATGACTGCAATATATGATATGATCATACAGTGTACTTGAATCAAAAACACCGGTCCCGATTGCCCTGTATCCCATGCAATCCCCGTGCGGTCGTCTGAATAATATGTGATGTCACTGTATCAGAGAATAAAATGTTGTACGTTTATTGAGCGCATCTTATGAGATTACGTTCCGATCAGACATTGTTTGTCGCTCTTGCGTTGAGCTTTTTAAAAATGTGTGCATGGAATTACTGTCGGGTCGGACGGGTGCACGAAAAAAAGATTCAGAGCAATCGTGTGCACTTTTTCCCTCTTACGCAACGTACTTTTCTTCCATGGAAGGTTCCACAGGCTGGAAAAATGCTGCAGAACTGGTTCGATGCGCAGTGCCTCAGACGGACTTAACAAAAAGAAAACGAAATTCACCTGCGATCGGAGCAACGGTATTAAATGCGCGCGATTTACGTATACTCGCATCGCAGCCGCAAGGCTCGATGCTTCTCAATGGTATTTCCTGCTTTTAAGCGACATTCGACGGGCTCACATATTTTTCTCACTTAATTTTGACTCATTTTATTAGTAGCTCGTGGCATAGGTTCATCGTTTGGCGTTTCAATCGGCTCATCGTGGCATAATGATTTAAATAATTGCGAACGAGTGTCTCGTCGCGTATACCGCATAATTATCCGGCTTCCTTAATCGATGACACCGAGCGAGATGCACGGGCTGCTTCGTCGTGACGGGCCCGATAAAAATAAAACCCGAAGCAGCGCAGCAGCAGCAGCGAGATACGCGAGCCCCACTCTTGTAACGGGCCTCATGCAGCGCTCGGAATACACCATACATAGGAGGGAAAACTATAAGAAGCACCGCGCGGCAATTTCGTCTTTCAGAAGCGCACGAGATATCGTTTCACGCACAAGTTCGATTTTTACAAGTGGAAAATAGTGAGTTTTTGCATTGATAATTTGCCGATAGTGAATACAATTAATAATATATAGTGATGATGGGTGCATGTGTTGTCAACTTGATAGTGATGCGGCTCGCGCGTTTAAATTCTTTTTTTCTTTTTTTTTCGCAGCGATTAAAAAAATACGTGTTCTTATTTTTTACATACAAAAAATTTGTGAGAGTTAGTTGCGTGAAATGTTGATAGAGGTGTTGTTATTTGTTGTTCGACATTCGTTTAATTATTTTCACGAAAATGGGCTCTTTTAGAGCGATCCTTTAGAAAGTTGAAATCTACGAGAGGCCTCATCAACATTTCATGTATTATGTTCTGCTCGTCGAGCACTGCGAGGAAAAACAGGAGTTATGCGTTTAAAACCGAATCTATTATATGCGGGAAAATATAAGAAACTAATGTGCAAAATTGATGGTGAATTTTTGCAAAACAGCAGTAGGTCGTGACCGCTTTTGAACATACGGACTTATAACGGTGTCTCCTTGCGAGTATATACTCGCGGCTGCGTGGGTCAAGAAACCCATAGCCGCGCCGAGAGAGAGAGAGAGAGAGAGAGAGAGAGAGAGAGAGAAGTGGGCTATGCTCGCGCGCTGCAGCAGCGGCAGTCTCCTGCGCGCGCGACTGCCGAAGCTCGCGCGACCCACTTTCATGGTCAAGGTTTTTGCCTGCGCGCGTATATATCGATCGGTAACAAGTGCCTGGCTAAAATACGATCGCAAACAAATTATCGGTTTGTTATTCCAACGAGAAAATCCATGACGTCGACGCAGTGCCGTTTCCTGTTGGCGTCGTTATGTATGCGTTCTACGGGCCCATTCGATTTACACTCGCAATGATCGTCTCTGCGCGTGCATGCAAAAAAATAACTACATTGTTGTTGGCGCACCGGTGATATTTTGTTCGCTCGCGGAGCTCGCTCCGTAACGAGGAGGAAAGAAAAGAAATGCGTAACACTTTCGCGACACACACGCGGTCTAGTTGCCAATGTAAACTAAGAGAAAAGTAACGATCCTATGTAGGCAGACAGTATCGCGCGCGCGTTAGCCAGGCAACAATTTCGCGTGCACCCGAGCATTGTATATTATTGCGCTCAGAGGGGAGAAAGTCGTCGTAAAGTCAATTTACGTCACGCGAGTATCATTTTCTTCATTTTTTGTGTTTTTTTTCCCCCTTTTTTGCAACAGATACGTCAAACATGGAGAATAAGAAATTGTACGCTCTGTGCCTGATGGCGTTGGTGATGGGTCAGACTCTGGCGCTGCCGCAGCTCGTGCAGCAGCAAAATCAGCAGCTGCAGAAATCGATCGAGGCCTCGGCCCGAAAATTCGCAGAGAAGCCAAACGCATCGAAGAAGGTACCGCTCGATGACATTGAAGATATCAGCACTAATTCCATTCAAGTAAATATTTCATTTACTTAAAGGAAAAAAAAAAGAAAATACATACTTACTCGCGCGCGTTTATAAATATGAATACAAAGTATGCCGAGGATGAAATCGCTCTTTGTACACAAAAAAGCGAAAACCGATTCTACCTTTGCTTTCTTCTTTCCGATACGCGTGCTTACTTTCTCAGCGATGTGCATTGCTTTTACCGGGCAAAACGATTTCGTCCTGTTTTTGTTTCACGCGCCATGCTGATGAGGTTCATTGAAACATCAGAGGAAAAAAGAGGAACAACGCGTGGCTTCTTTTTTTTGTCGCAGGAGAGCGGCGGAAACGGTTTCTCTTGGGGCAGTGTGCTCGGAATGCTGATGCAGATGCTGCTCGGTCAAGGAGGCGCCGTCGCCGGTCCCAGCAAAAACGACATCGACGAGGGCGTGCCCTCGAGCCCTTGGGCCAACTTCTTGTCCGTGGGATTGAGAGTACTAACGGCGCTCCTTGGAGGACCTCAGCAGCAGGGCGACGGCATCGATAAGGTTGACAATGGAGCCGCCAGTCCTATGCAGGTACCTTAGTCTCCCTGATGATCTTACTTTTTATTATCGTAATTTATTTTACATTAAATGAAATTTGATCCTTAAAACCACTTCCCGTTGAGAGCAAAATATTATTAGTTAGAACATGGAATTAGAGAGTAAAGAAGTAAAGAACATCTTAAGAGTATATTACGTCTAGCTTATTCTTATAGCATCGTTAAATATTCAAGTCTTTTCTTTCCTGACTGCACTAGACCTATTTACTATTTTTGCACGTACTATATTAACTTATCTTATTTCTCATATAAAAATTTCATGTAAAAATTGCCTCGTTTATGTATTTTCTCTAATTCATATTTATGATTAAAGTAACAAGATAATACAAAAACCTAATTGATAAAAAAGCATGCAAAGTATTTTAAATCTTACAAGAAAACACTTTATATTGTTCATTAATATTTAAAAAATAAATAATTAGTAATATGTAAATAAAATAAAAGAACTAGTAAATAAGTGAATAGTAACTTTTTAAAATAATATGTAAATATAAAATTACCTAAGTATGAATGTGATTTCCCGTCAAAAATTAGGAATTGTCGAGCAATATATTGAGAATGGTGCTGGGCGCGTTTCTGGGACAGGGAAGGAATCCAGATCAGGTGGCTACGATAGCCAACCAAGCGAGTGAGGTCAGTAGTTAGTGTACTTACGCACACGATGAACTTCTTCTTTACTTTTTGTTTGTAACACACACTTATACATACACAACACACAATGGCGAAATGTCAAAGGTTTGTGCGTTATTTTTTTTTTCTTTTTTTTTTGTAACTAGTATAATTATTTCAAGTGTCCGTCTCCGTCGTAATAATGTGTATATTGAATGCCTCTTGCGTCAGTTTAAGAAAGAAAGGATGTAGAAAATGATTCCTTGTTTATTTTTTTGCGTTCGTAGATATTTTGTCATCTTAGCAAAGGAAAATTGAGTAATATGCATAATGTATCATAATTGTAGTGTACATAATTTCTTTTCCTTAGCCTCGTTTTGACAATTTTTTCATTTTTTTTTTTTTTTTTTTTTTTTTTTTTTTTTTTTTTTTTTTTTTTTTTTTTTTTTTTTTTTTTTTTTTTTTTTTTTTTTTTTTTTTTTTTTTTTTTTTTTTTTTTTTTTTTTTTTTTTTTTTTTTTTTTTTTTTTTTTTTTTTTTTTTTTTTTTTTTTTTTTTTTTTTTTTTTTTTTTTTTTTTTTTTTTTTTTTTTTTTTTTTTTTTTTTTTTTTTTTTTTTTTTTTTTTTTTTTTTTTTTTTTTTTTTTTTTTTTTTTTGTGACGAACGACGGTAGTAACACAAACTGACAGTCGCAACTTAACGACGACAACTTAACTCACTCGACTCGATAACAAATTAAAGAAATAAAAAAATAAAACGATATAAATCGTTCCCCAAGCAGTTCATCCATATAGTCATCAATCTGTTGGACGCTCTGAAAACGTCCTTCTCGCATCGTTCTCTCCAGGCTCGATCGCTCGGAAGGAAGGACACAGTCTCCGAAGCAGCAGCTGCGTCAATAACTATGCTCAAGGTACGGCCTATTTTTTAAAATAATAACTTTATTGATAATTTCTGTTAACCTCGTTGACTTGCATCGGTCCGCAGGGTTACGTAAGGTCAATGAAAGCCTTTAGCGGCTACGGGCGTAAAGAGGAAGAGGGTCAACGGGGATGTGCCGAACGTGCTCTCTGTGAAGCAAGCGCCGAATGTGCAGCTGATACCCATGGAAACACCTCGATCTTCTGTCAACTTGGATCGTAAGATTGCCAATTTTTCCTTCTTCTTCATCGCAATAATTTATTCATCGTTTTTTTTTATTTTTAGATACGCAACGAGTTACATGCTTCAGCGACAGAGCGGAGTTGGTTTTGAAGCTCTTTACGACGCAGGTCGAAGAGGTCGAAGTGGCGAGGACTGTCGAACACTATTCCTCGATTGTAACGCCGTTTAATACCTTTCATTGTGAAAAAAATTTTCATCGTCATTGTTGTATGCGGGGAAAAAATAATTTCGGTATTTTTCCCAAGTATATTAACTTCATCAACTTCATTTTCTAGATTTTTATATTTATGTAAACGTGACATCTCATTTAAACGACATTTTTTTCATTTGTGCGATTTAAACAATCTTAGTATTAAATTTTTGCATTTATTTGAAAAAATATAGACTGAACAAAACTCTGGAAACTTAGAGCTTAGAAAATCTAAGTCTTTGCTAGAGTTTTGACAAGAGTCAAAAACAACGAGTTTATTTATTTATAGTTGTTCAACGAGTATAGATTTATTTATAAATTTATCTTAATTATTGATTTTCAAATTTAAATTATTGTGAAAGCTGTAATAATATTTCCGTTAGACATTATAAAGATGTCAATTTTCTTCTGGAGTATTGCATTACTTTCACAGTTACTTAATAAATCGATTCATCGATACTCAAGATTAAATGTGTATATAGAGGCATACAGAATAAATTTTGTGCATGACTGGAATTGTATGTTATAAAATCAAGTATATTTTTACTATTATAATTATAAAGTGTAATTGTACGTGTATGTGTTGAGATATGATGTTATTATTTATTAATAAAAATTGAATAAAAAAAGTTAATACCACCAATTGGACAATTTTTCATTTTACCTGGCTCTTTTATTTCAAGAATAAATTATTAAGGATTAATAAAATGTAGGGCGTATAGTTTAAGGCCCGAACGCAGCGATGGTCTTAATAGCGGCTTCAGAAGGTGTTCTTTATGGCACGAGTATCATACTAAATTTTATAACACTGTGCTAAGTTCATATTTATGACCCTTTTTCCGAGTCATTAGTCGCAGTTTCTGGTATCGCAGAGTTTTCTTAAAGTGTGGATCATTTTCATATGGAATTTTCCTCTGAGCAGTAATTTTAAATTTCAATACAAGGTACTTACAGGAAACTAATACTATATATAGGAAATAATTGACGAGCTAATTGCACTGGCGTTAGTTTCTAGCTTAATAGTAAAATAGAAGAAGAATTTAATTACAGTTTCCCGAGATCATTATAATAATTAATTATATTGTATCAAATTATATTAAATTATACATTAAAATAAGAGTATGGTGTAAAGTTTGGTAATATTTTTACACTAAAGTTCTGATAAAATACTTAATTTTAAAACAGTACGAACTTATCATCTATTATTTAGGAGTATTAAAACTTATTAAAACTTATTAATTGAAAATTTTCCGAAATTATTATTATAAAAATCAAGCTAAATATTTACGCTGGTTGAAACCATGAATATTTGAATACTTCTTTATTTTTTTAAACCGCAGTTTTTCTAATTTTTTTGATTCGAATCATAAAATTAATTAATTTATTCAGAGAATAAAAATCCTTTATCAAAAATAAATAGAGGTTCAAAATTTATTAGAATAAATGAAAAAAAAAAACATTGATTTAACAGTTTATTCGACAGTTTATTAATATGTATAAGTTGCATGAAAAAATAAATCAATGGCATTTTTCATAAATAAAATTGTTCATTTTTAAATACTAACGTTATGCACTGGTTCGAGCTTACCGGTAGGTACGCATGTCACTATCCCATTATTATACGTAAGCACAATAAACTTCATACCCTAAAAAGTTTCGCACGCGCGACATGCAGCGTATAATAATCACTAGTTGTTGCTATAATTGTCCAGCGCGGAAGCTTCCGAATAAACCGTAAAAATTTCACGCTCTGATGCTTATCTGTATAACAACAACGACAACAGCATCGACCGCCAGAAAAAATCATCAGTTCGTTTTTTGATCTCAACCTAAGCGGTTGTCGCAGTGCACGAAATGACGTTCAAAGCGTTGATAAATAAATTTCACGACGCATCAGCGATGCAACCGGTTGAACGTTACCATCCTGGACATTATGAGTCATCGCATGGGTGAGACACTCATTTTTTATTCGTTTTTTTTGAATGATTCCAATTTAAAAAATTCGCAGGTGGAAAGGCAAAGGTGGAGGTGGTGGAAATAGTGGCGCGGCTCTTAGTGCATTAACCTTATTGGCTTTTCTATTTCTCGTTAATGTCATGCAGGTAAATTATAATAGTATTAAAGAAATTGTGAAATTAACAAATAACCTTGAGAAAAATTCCAAAGCAATCGTTGATGGAGAACAATATCAATGAAACAACGACGCAGACTACAATTTTTCTGCGCGATGAAGTTGAGCCGATATCTTTGACATCTCGACAAGATGAAGAACACAGTGTGGAAGTTGGAGACACAGATTTTACCGAAGAATCGGTAACAACTGAACAAGAACAAATCCATGCTCGGATGAAAATTACTTCGAACTAAAGGAAAAGTTTATTTTTAGAAAAATTTTACTTTCGTGAGAAAAATTAAATAAAAGCCCATCGAATAAAACACATTAATATTTTATTATTTTTTTAAACGTGAAGATTTCAATCATATCGCATAATATTATTTAGCACTCGAAAAAAGTATTTACTCTTTTCTTTCTTTTAGCTCTCACATGGAAAGTCATCTTTATATGTACATAACATTATTAGAAACACTTAAATATTTCTTTGGTAATCTTTTCTTTTCTGACCCTATATTATTTGTAATTAATGCGTAGCATCTCATTATACTAATGCTTTTCAAAATAATATGTACGGATGCTATAGTATTGCTCGGGGCGGAGGCGTCTTTTCTTTATACATCGCATTCGTGCTATTACGGTTAGTTTTATGGAAAATTTCGAAAAAAAAAGTTTTTTTTATAAAATTCGAAAAATTTGGTGGGGTTCGGTACATTAGTTTCCCGGGTTCCTTAACCATTAAAATTAATACTCTGTAGTGATATTATTCTCAGTCTGACTCTTCTTGGCTTAGTATCCTAAAAAATTCAACGCAACACATTATGGGATTTCAACACACAAACAAATGACCATTTTTGCCTATTTTTGTAAAAATACCAAATAATTTGTTTAATACAAATTTTATAACTCTTGGCTAAACTTGATTATGCTATCAATCCTTTATGTGGCATTTGATTCCAAATATCAATTTAATCATAATTTCATTTTCATAATTTTGGAAACCGACAGCATTACTTTGAATCTACTTATTTTCTTGAAAAAATATTAAGAATATAATTTAATTTACAAAATTGGTATTTTTACTTTAAACAGACTAGATTGGTTCTTTATTCTACGATTTGAGGTCCCATTTCAAGATGCATCAGATTTTAAGGTACTCAACCAATTGGCGGAAAAGGCAAAAATTATATGCCAAAAAATTGCTTTAACTCTAGTACCTATATACTTAAAGATAATGTGACTAATTTTTATATTATTTGCTATTATAAAAAGGGGAAAAGCCGCTATTAAAATACAATGTATACCAGTGTAACAAAATCACAATAATTTCTAAATTTTTTATTTTTATAAGACAGAATCATTTTCATTGTTATCATCTCTAAATTGTAAATGGCAAGACAAAGAAGTTGAAAATTAATTTTTATACTACCATTGATAACATGAAGTGTTTTTCATTATGCTTTGATTGATCATTTCATACATACCTAAAGATAAGTATACATTATAATCATTTTTGTATTCTGATACTTTGTTGATTCAAAAAAGTACATTTAGATGTTCATTTTGAATTATTCTGCTTATCAACTTTTTATAAATAGTAACGAATATATTTTTTCATGTGAAGGTAAATTTATTATAGTTAATAAAATTTACATTAAAAATCAAGTCACTAACGATTTCATTTTCTAGATTTTTCAAGTATACGCTACTTTTTGATCAACTTTTTTTTGAAATTACATAACAAAAGCGTTTATTATCTATACAAAATATTACATGTACATGATTACCTATTCTTGTATTTTACTAAATAAAATTCTAGATATTATGAACACTTTCTGAAAAAGAAATTCCACTTAAAATATAATTTGTAGCATTCAATACATTATTTTATACGAAAAATAAAATTTTTTGCAAATCAAATATCTTCCTCTCATGAATAACAGTTTCGTATGTACATGCATATAAATCATCTAATTTAACTTCAATAATTAATACATTTTACACAACATTCTCTTAGGATTCAGTAACAAGTATTGATCTATGATTTTCCAAGCTAAACCCTCGTGTCAATGAATGATCACTAATCTTTTATTGCCGCAAGTCTAAATTACCATTCCTTTGAAAAATATTATGGAGTAATATTTATATAGTACATATATAGCTTGTATCGAAGTTTTTTCTATAAAAATGGTATGTTCTCTTTTCGATGCTCTAAACAGAAATCGACTTTATAAATAATATATTGATGAAATAATTTTACTTCATGATAATTGTTACAAATTATTATAGAACATTGCTTAATTTGAATATATCTAGGTCATGTTAAAATCATAAAAAAATTTAATGTAAAAGTATTTTTATTAACTTTTACTAAATTTTTTCAGAAAAATGTATGAGGTAGTTATTACAAACTTGCTGTTAAAATCTGAATATCGTGTATCCTTGATGTATTATCTTTTTTTACTAGTTCATATTTTTTTATATAACTGTAATTCACAAAAAATTAAGGCAAACCGATAAAATACAGTACATCATTAAACTCCTTGGATGAACAATATAAATTTTCATATTTTACCACATTTAAAAATCTCTAATTAATAAACGTACAAGAGAATTATTACTGCAAACACAAAATGCTTATTTTTATTGATGGCAGTTTACAACATTTTCAACATCATTATATAAGTTCAATGTTCTCGTTTGTAAAAAGTCTTAAATACGATGAGCAATACGGCAAGTCTTTAAAAATATATGATAACACATATATATGTTGGCGAAAAAATCAAATATTCTGTTGAGTTGTATAAAAATTCGATTCTTTATCTAAAAGTTTATATTTCATGTAAAAATACAAGTTCAAATACGAAATAACGACAATGGGGACATTATTTTAAAAATTTTTTCTTAAAAATGTACTGACAATTTGAAGCTGTAAAATCTTTTGGATTAACGTTCTTAAATTAATTACAATTCTAGACACCCAACTCATGTACCGTAGTTGCGGCAGCGTTGATGTTTAAACATGTTTTTCTCGTAATAATTTTTGAAATAAGGTGATAATTCAAAAGCTATTAGGTAGAAAAAATCGCAATAAAGAGGAAATTTTAAAAAAATAACTAAACTATTGGAAGAATGAAAATTTACAAGCACAAATTTAAAAGCTTTGTGGATGCATTTTTCAGTAAAGTCCAAAAATTCACATTACTTTAAAAGAAAAATATTCCTTAAAAATTTCAGATAAAAAAATTTTATTTCTATTGCACTTCAAGATAAAAATGAAATAAATAATTTAAAATTTAGCGTCAAGTTGATTAGATCAAAAAGAAAGTTAAATATTATGATATAATTTATTTCTTCAAATGCATAGCGTGACAGTGTAAATCAGGGTTTGTTTGTCAGTCACATGTAAAATTAACAATTAAGTACTGAATCACGATCCTCAACAGAATTATTTAGGTGTGGACACAAAGTATCAATAGTACTATAAAATTTTACAACCGAGTCTTATCATCGCCAACAGTATTTTTTTATAAATGTTAATAAAATTTATTTGATTTTTTTTAATACAATAATTTAAAATGGTAATAGTCTTTTTTACGAACGGACATTGTATTAATGACGTTAATGATTTAGTTTTCAGTGAATTCTTTAAAAAGCGCAAAATCAGTCATTTTTTTCAATTTCAATAACGAAGTACATGATTAATGCATTTGATATCTGTCTAGTTAACGATTATATTTCAATCATAACAAGTGTCGATAACTTATTTTAAACAAAGTCTCGATTGTTTTTAATTTTAAAGTAACTAACTTATCTTAATAATCAACTACCTACACTTTTTACATCTAAATCATTTGACTATATGATCATTTCATGGCTTATCAAATGATTCTCTTCATTTTATTTCAAATGCCATACAAATACATTTTTTAATTTCCTCATTTTATAATAAGGAGTTTTAATTCAATATCAACAGTGTCCAAATTTGAACAATTTTTTATGGAAAATTTCCAAGGGCACGTCACTCGTTTTAAAATTTCATTTTGCCAAAATTTAAAGTTGTCTAAAAATTAAAAGGACATGAAAATTGATAAAACAATCAAGGTCAACATGAATATCAAACCGAGTGATAGTTTGTAATGGAATCGAGTCTTAATATTGTCTTCTAGATACTCAATTCTTTTAAAAATAGTATCATACAGGGGTTAACGCGGAAAAATGTTACATATAGTATATTTCTCAACGGGTGCACATATGGTTTTTTAGCAAAACGAGGGATTATAGCACGAGCCGAAGGCGAGTGCTGTAACGAGTTTTGTTAAAAAACCATATCTGCACCAGTTTGAGATACTATTTTTTCCTACGAGAGCCTAAAATTAGCGGCAAAGTTGCGTATTTTAGGTTAGAGTGGGAAAAAATTTTGTTTTCAACAATTAATCAACCAAGTATCGTAACGATAAATTTTGAATACAAACTTTTTTTGTTTTGGTCTAACATTTTTATCGAAATTTGTAATTATGCTACCAACCAAAAAAAAGAGTTTACCAATTACAACTTTTGTACACATTACACTCTTTATTAGTCTTCTGTTTCGTCCTGAGATATGATACTAGACCGATTGGAGCTTACGTCGAGGTCCATTTCGAAAGGTTTTGAACCCCTGTGGTGGTGCTGCCTCGGATATCCCCCTGGCGGGTATTCGATACTCGGGCTCCCGTCGTGCGAGCTGTCGTCACTGGAAGTAGATAAACAAATTTCTATTTAACTTCGGTGGTTAGTCGACAAACTATTTAACCCCCCCTAGGCCCATTTTATCGTTGGTCTGTGTGAAACATTGGCAATGGACCTTATCCATTTTTCAAACAGGTTGCTCAAATGTTCGTTGTGCATGAAAATTATTTATCATGAAATGCATGATTAGAAATGTAACTTTGAATGATGAACGTTTTTTTTTCATCAAGTTGTATAAACTAATACGTATAATATAAATGATATTGATTCTTATGAGAAATTTGCTTGTTAGTAGATTTTAGTATGGTAAATTATTTGCTATGATTGTTATTGATGATCAACTTTTTTTTCGCTAATGATTAATTACTTTTTAATTTACTTACTAGAAGAAGATGTGGATCTCCTTAGATACATATGCAACAGGAAAAAATTATGTTATAATTCATGAAGCATGAGCTTTTTTAAATTAACACTACTATGCACAACAGCTGGTAGTTTTCCATCAAGACAACATTTACAGTGAGTACCCAGAAAGATTCGACACAGATGTTTTAGGTAGTCTTAGAGCTTATCATTTTCATTTCAAGTATGAGTGCTCGGTGTATTGCCAACTTTGCTACAGCTTATACTATATTTTGTAAATACAAGTTTGTGGTCTACGTGTTCGTTGACAAACGACTACATGCTTAGTCATGTCAAATTTGTTCATTAATCGCATGCAACATTTAATTTTTACATAAAATTGTTTATAACGTATTTTGTATTTACAATTTGAATTGAATAAACATTTAAGAACTTATTAAAAGTTATCGATAGATACTGTTAGTAGTTAGTGTTAGAGAAACGAAAGTATACCAAGAAAGAAAAAAGGAAAAAAAATCGGATCGGCTATTGAAGAGAATTAATAATGACTATGAAATAATAAAAATATAATAATCAGTTTGACTCAAGTGAGGATGGTTTAACTCATGTATCGTAAAAAGCACTGTCCAATTTGAAAAATGGTCTAGATCCATGCTTTTTGCGTTACCTTATGACATTGCTTCGCTCGGCCGTTTGCACCGCGGAAGGATTGGCAGTCTGTTGCTGGCAATTTTCTCCGTTGCAGGCGTTACTGTTGCGCGATCGGCCGTTGCCGCAAACCATCGAAGACGAAGAGCCCGACGAATGATGATGCCGAGCTCCGTCTCGCTGCAACGAGTTGGCCCGACGCGACTCTTCGTGACACTCGCAGCGGCATTCCTCCGGCTGCACGTAGCTGTACTGACCCTGTCGCAAAAATCGATATTTTACCAAAGTGCGTCCATCAATGGTGGTGTTGGACCTCGAAAGGCCGGTTTAGATACCATGCTTCCGTGACCAGTCGCGTATCTGTCGTCGTCCAGCCTCGGTATGGTCTGTATCCTCTTGGGGGCTTTTCTCTTCTCCGGTATTTCCTCGAAATTGATCCAGTTCTGTTGTCTGGCAACGTTCGTGCTCGGAAGAACAGTCGTCGTCGTCAGTCTCGTCGTGGGCGCTCTCGGCGGCAACGGGGGAGGACTCGGTGATTTGGTGAAGCCGGGCTGGCGAGTACCGGCCGAGACTCGCTCAGCGAACTCCGTGAAACTGTTGTGGCCCGTCAAGGACGATCGGTGAGGCGATTTCAGTCGAAAGCTGTCCTCCCGCGGCAGGGATATGCGCATCTTGTCGCCTCGCTGCTGGTGCTCGTTCGCTTGCTGGGTGTGCTGGACGTACTCGTCGAGAAGCGTTGGATTTATCGGAGTCGTGGATCGAGGTCGTTCGATCGGCGTAGTTCTGCGGAAAAAGAATCGGTTTAATCACAGAGTTCAACGAAAGTTCCTATGGTAAAATGTGTGAGCGTGGTAGTAACTTTTTAACTTCTTGAAGTCTCTGCTTGACGGACAGTATAGGCACGGCTGCGCTTTTTTCCAGCGGCAGAGTCGTTGGCACGTACGGCAAATCTTCCTCGAAACTCTCCTCGTAACAAAGGCCCTTTTGTTCGTCGGGCAGCTCGTCGGCCACCTCTTTTTTCCGCTCGCCCTTTCCTTTGTTTTTCACGAACTCGATTTCGGCGTCTCGCTCCGAACCCGAGCTGTTCTTGTCCAAATCAGACGCAGCGCTCGGCGTTTTCTTCAATGACTCGGCCGGTAAGATCAATTCTTCTTGCTTGGGCTTCTCATCGACTTGCCTCGGTGGCGATTGAACTTTTGGCGCTTTGCCGTTGATCTCGACAACTTTACTGGGTGGCGGTGGAGGCTCCGACGTTGGCTTCGTTATCGAGCTACTTCGAGACTTTCTTCTTGGTTTCGATGCTTCGGATCGTTTACTCATCGACTCTTTCGATGAACTCGTTGACATACGTTGACTTTTGGTATCTTCCTTGTGTTCTTCTGTCGGTGGAGTTCCCTCGCGACTAAAAGCGTAAAAATAAATTTCAAATTGTTTTGCTTTCATTCATATCATTTACATTTACATTCACATGAAAAAGACAAAACTCGCCTAAAATTGTTTGCAAATTCTTTTTTTCCTTCAGTCAATATTTTGGAATCTCTGGAATCGCTCTTGGAAATTAATGAACTTCGAGCATGACCGTCGAGCGTTTTGACCTCATCTCCCGACGATGTGGACATTCTTATACTGTCCCTACTTAGTCTTGATTTTCTATGGTGTTCAATTGTTACATCGGTACAAACAATATTACAGGTAGCCTGGTGAGGACTCGAAATATCGTCGTTTTCATCTTGGAAGATTTTCGATGGGCTTTCGGGCTCAAGTGGTTTGATCGTTTCGTCCTCGGCTGGCAGTGGGTACTCGTCTTTGTACCTGAATTCATCGTTCTCTCCGTATAAACTTATGAAAATGACGTCTTCTTTGTTTTGACTAGTTCGACTTGGCTGTAAGAACAATTTAACTCGATATTAATCAATATTTTTCACGCTCGGTGTAGAAAATGATCGATAGAACTATATTTTACCGTTCGGAACTGATACTCTAAACTATCCAAATGGCCATTGCTACCATTTAAATGATCGGGTGTCCTTGTGCCTCCGTCACTCTTCTTTCTCTCCCTCTTTTTGAATAGACTGAGGGTCGAGGAGAAGACACCGCTTCCCAAGCGACCCCGGGACTCTGATCTCTTGGCACTGGGTGAACGATCGCCGCATCCGGAGCTTGGACGTCGTTCGCGACTTTTGCTTCGGCTGCGCAAATTTTCAGCCGTGTCTTTGAGGCGCATTACTAAACTAGGACGCCTCGAACTACCTGGCGTTGGTGAATCCTGAACGCTTGCGTTTCCCTCCGTTCGTCCCTATTTTGGCGATTCAATGGAAAAATTTAACGATCGTTAGTACGTTAATTGATTGATCAACTTGGTTAATAACTGTTGAACAAGAAGCTGAATATTACGTTGCTTGTTTAAAATACTGCCATGCATATGTCGAAATCCCCGAAAAATCCTTAATTAACGGGACCACTAAAAGTGGCTGCCCAACCGTATGCTAGGAAGCTGGAATAAGTATTTTTCACGCGTGGGCATATAATTTTCCTACAGCATTTGAAAAATAATTATTTCAGCTCCCTTAGAATACGATGGCACTTCAGTTTTAGTAGCCATTTGTTTTCAAATTCGATCTTAACTGAGGGATTTTTTGCGGACGTCGACATATATTATTTATAATATTTGCAATGGACATGCATAACTCATACACTCACACACGTACATACTTTCTATTTTATCACCGACGTGCATGAAGAAGATGAGATAGGTGTCACTTCATATTCAATAACATAAATACAGCCTATCATGTGTGAATTATGATTTTTAATTAAATACATGAATGTAATAAGTTTATCAAGTCCACTCTGAAGTATCGATTGTGTCATTGTATGAGTACCATGAGCTCATGGAATATCGATACTTCAGTAATCATCATCAAAAATCGTATCAATTCAGCTTCTTGAGAATACAATAAATGCGTGATTCTGATGCAGAAATAAAATTTCAAATAAGCACACAAAAATATCAAACGTTTGCCTAACTTGTTCATAAATGTTCATGGATACAGAGTTAAAGAAAAATTTTTTAGTTTAAAGCACACCCAGTTACGATAAATCTAAACAAAGAGAGAGCCAGGAATCAATGATTGAGCAATCGATTTTTTAATTGGCCAAATAAATCTGTGAGCTTACCTTCGCCAATTTTTCAAGGGAGTTCTTTAATTTGTAAAAAAAGTTTTTTTGCAAAGTCTAATCGTATTTTTTGTAAGTAATTACAATTTTATTGGAATCATATTGATTACATATTGTCAAAAAACGTTCTCAAACAAAAAGACCGTCAAAAATAAAAATCAACAAAAGATATGTGTAAATATATAATTATATGTGTATAACAGTATTTTATTGATTGGCATTTCGTTTTCATAGTAAATTCTTTGTCAGCCAGAAAAATTTTCAAAATAAATCTCTTTTCTATTTTATTTCTAGGAACTGACCCAGTGATCTGTCCAGGGAAAATTTATCATGCATGGATTTTACGAGAAAGTTTTGTAAGAAACTACGCCTGAAGTAATACAGTTGAATATTAAGAAAAATATCGAAAGAAAATGATAACATCATGCGTGTCAACTACAATAGCTCGAAAATAGCAAAGTGTAAAACTGAAAATTTTCCCTAGACCTGTCTCTATATAAACCGCTAATGTATAATAATAAATATAATATAATATAAAGAATCGGAACAATCATAACAATGCAACGGGCTGCATCGGTCATTCGCGTTTTATCTGCTTTTGTTCCTAACTACCTTGAAGAGCGAGGTAAAGCTACTCTTCCTCGAGACGGAGGACGGACTGGGCGTTCTCGAGCCCTCGAGCTCGCGTATCTTCTCGTGTCTCTGCAGCTTGGGCGTCTCCTGGTTGCGCGACGAGGTCGAGGCCGTGCTGGGGCTGCGCTTGCGACGCTCGTGAAGATTGAGAGTCGCCGGTGCCGGTGGCTTCTGCGTCACCAAGCTCGTTTCCGTCGCCTCCGCGGCGCCGTTTTCCGCCTCTTTGGGCAGCTTGATTATCGGTACCTGTCGATCAAACGGTTTTGCCTTCATTCAGCTGTCATCCTCATCGTCGGCTGAAAAAGCACGCAGCAACAGCGAATCGGCACTTACGTCGATATTGACGCGTTTCAGGACCTTCTTGGTGATCTCGACCTCGCGTCTGAATATCTCTTTCCTCTCCTCGCGACCCTGACGCCTCCTGGGAGCGTCCAGAGGGTCGGGCTTGATGTTGCCCGCGACAATGGGCAAACGCACGTTCTCGGGTATGAGAGCCCGGGTCGAGTCGGCCTCTCGCAGCAGCAGGATCTTGGCGATGTCGTCCGTGTCGGGTTTCACCGGCTCGATCATGGCGTTGTCGAGGGTCGAGGCGCTCCCGCAGAACGACGTCTCCAGCAGACATTTGTGCGGACTCGGCGATCTGGGGGTGCATCAAAGGTCGTGCATGAATTTACCGAAGCGCTCAGAGATAAAATTATCCTCCGCGGTGCATCCAACCTTCGATTTAACGAAGGCTAGCTAGCGCAGCTCTTTTTTTCTCGAATATAAATTTTATGAGACTTTATGAGATTTATAATATAATATATAATGTGGTAGGAGGACGTAAACTAAATCAGATAACGATGAGGATTCACTGACCTAGACGAGGCAGCCGAAACCGAGAGGTTCCTGTCCGAGACGGCGGAACCCTGACTACCAACCGAGGACAACCTCGAGGTCCGGCCGCTGATGTTCAGCAGGATGATCTCGCTGCAGTTGCTGTCCTTGCGCTCCCTCTCGCTCTGCTGTATCTTGATGCTGACCCCGTGCTCGGACTGGGTGCCGTCGTGCAGCTCGTGCCTGTGCCTCCGGCGCGACCTCTTCATCTCGCGGCGCAGGTCCTGCTCGTGCACCGGGTCGCGCAGCTCCAGCTCCTCGGTCGACGAGCGCAGATCGGTGCAGTCCTCCTTGTAGCCGAGCTGCAGCTGGCAGCCCTCCGGCGGCGCGGCACCTGTACACGGATCCGGCAAATCCAGCCCCAGCTGTCAATTTCCTACTCTCGCGAGTCCTAATAACACAGCAATTTATATATACAAAGCATCGCGACTCACCAGCGAGCAGTTCTTTCTCGGGCGTCGACTCCCTCGAGCCGCTTTCCTCCTCTTGCACGGATGAGCTGCTCGCCCGACTGATGTCGATCCTCGGCGTGGCCGGCGTCTTGAGCATGTGATGGGCGACAGCCAGCGGCGGTGGATGCTGCTGGTGCTCGACTATGCCAGGCATCCTTCCACCTACCGATGACGATTCGCCACCACTAGCGGCACCCTGTATTGTAACACACGTACACACACGCTCATATACACACATTATTTATCGATGAATCCCCTCTTCCAGCCTCGTTTCTACGCATGACTCAATCTTATCCATTGCCTAGCCGCAACAACTATTTTTTCCATTTCAAGGATTCTCTCTCGCATCGTCTGCGCTCTTCCAAGTCTATTTTTACTTCATTCTCTTTTCTCGCCATATTTTTAACTATTGGCAAAGAAGCCGTCGTAAAGGGTATTCAGTTGGATATTTCAACTATTTGACCTTGGGCAGGCTACACGTGCGTTAGAAAATCCCCATTAAAAACCTACTGCCCATTTTTATTCGCACTTTATAAATTGTATGAAAAATAAATGAGCGCATTGAAACGACGATTTTGCAACAACAACAACAAAATACTTACGTTTTCGACTTCATCGGACAGATCCTCGAAAGAGGCAATAGGTGCCGGTCCGAGCTTTCGCTGATGAACGCTTGGGACTCTTGAAGCCATTGTCGCCTATATTAATTTTTTATCGCTGAAAAAATAATAATAATGTACGATATTTTGAAATCGATACTATAAGATAGGAATTTAATGGTTTACGAGAAAAGAAATTCCAGTCAAAGAATTCATACAGTTGCATCGAGTGGTAAACCGATGACTCACAAGTGCCTACCGCTGACTGATAGTTCTATTTTTTGTACTTATAGTTATCCATCGAAATTGGATCAACTTTGAACTTTGACTTTATTTTTCTATCGTAAAAAGGAAATAGAGAGATGACTCGAAAATTTAACCAATTAAAAGTTTCTGATAACATGAAGAGTAGATTATGTATTTTTGATTAACCCCATCCGTGTACAAAATTACTCAGGCTTTATATGAAAGTGATTTGCCACGAGGCGTGTAATTGAATTCCACTGTACAACTGGGATTAGCTTCCAATACTCGCCAGTCAAAATTAGTTTCGATGACAGTTATCAGAGCGAGTAGATCCTTATTTTTTCTTTTTGCGAATTGTCTTTGCAATGTAACAAGGAACCTGTTGCGTTTTGCGAGCATCAAAATTTCGCTGAATGTTCCAGCACGTAGCGTCGCTAGTCGTTCACCCAGTGACCCTGTGACCTCGCAGCGTTTCGATTTTTGCCTTCGTCCATTTCTACTACTCGCTCACGGCATGTAACTTAATATGCGCTAAAAAGTCCAGATTGAATTTAATGCAAAAGGCCAGTAATCTAATTTTAAAGCTGCTGCTTTAATTAAAATGGACATAATACATTTATCTTTCTTTTCTCCAATATCGATCATTAATCAAGTAAAATCAAGTTTTGATTTAGACCTGATTTTCATTTTATTACGATATGAATGTATAACTAATGTAGGAGTAAACCGTTTTTTTTTTTTTTTAATAAAACTTGTTTTTTTATTTCTTACTGTATCGTTTACATAGTTGGAGCAATGAAAATTACGTCGGTCTTATAACATTTTGTGAATAAAATTTATTTAAGCAAACACTATAAATGGCACAAATTCCCGTAGAAAACCCATTAGTAGTCTCTCTTTTTCTCTTTTATTTGTATTTTGCAGGGTTAAACTCATTCAAATCGCTTAATGTTACAAGTAAGTTTTTTATCACCCTAATATACACTCGGCAACAAAATTATCGCAACAAAAAAATTCATCGAAATTTTGTCGATTTTCAAATGCTTCTATCTTAGGCTAGATTTATCGTATCGACACGCTTTTTTTTTTAATTTCTTGGAAATTTTGTCCTCTTTAAATCCATATAAATTAAGATAAGATTTGAGTTAATGTTGAGTTACCAGTAGTATTTGAGCGTGACCCTAAAAATTACTGAAAAAAAATGACTGTTTGAACGTGTACCAGTACCACAGTGATTTTTTTATCGAAATCTAACATACACCATCGCAAAGTGCTCTTTTGAACGAGTAATTTAAAAAAAAAAAGACCTCTCTACGATTTTTTTAACGCCCTGTAAGTCGATTTGAAGATACCATTTAAAGTACGTAAAATCCCCCGTTTACCTGAAATCAAGACGATTTTCTGGGCATTTTGCGTACATAAACCGTACCTTCAAATCGACCTACAGGGCGTTAAAAAATCGTAGAGAAGTCTTTTTTTTTTTAAATTACTCGTTAAAAAGAGCACTTTGCGATGGTGTATGTTAGATTTCGATAAAAAAATCACTGTGGTACTGGTACACGTTCAAACAGTCATTTTTTTTCAGTAATTTTTAGGGTCACGCTCAAATACTACTGGTAACTCAACATTAACTCAAATCTTATCTTAATTTATATGGATTTAAAGAGGACAAAATTTCCAAGAAATTAAAAAAAAAAGCGTGTCGATACGATAAATCTAGCCCAAGATAGAAGCATTTGAAAATCGACAAAATTTCGATGAATTTTTTTGTTGCGATAATTTTGTTGCCGAGTGTATATCTTTGAAGTTGTCAGTACAAATCCGTAGATGACTCATAAGTGTATTCACAAAACTAAGAATTACCATAGGGTGCAATATTTTCACGTAAATATTTTTTTAACGAAGCATAAGTAGAGCTTGCGAGTGCAGAATACGAAAATTCAGAATGAGGCATTCTTCGGCAAGTGTTCGTCTCTGACCCATATTGGTCGGGAAATCGTATAAATAGAATCGCGATTATACACGTGTCACTTAATCTGCCGACGCAATCAATTAGTTTATACGCGCTTGAGCTTATAACGTAAATCTATCATCTTCAACGTCAGATCGAGAAATGTCTGCTTCGTAACTCGCTGAAAGTCGTCGAGATATCAAAATAATTTCCAAACTAGCAGGAAGGAATGGTTTTTCCTGTCCATCAAAAAACGAAAAATATTTGAAGAATGTGTAGCTAAAATTTGTAGCTATAGAGACGTTGAGTACCATAAATTGCACACGTTTGATTGAGCATGTACAAAGCTCAGGGAGGTATGTCTGGATGAAGCATATGTACACGCGTACACCATGACGTCATCGCAGCACAATACCCATCGCACCTTTTCGCGCTTAAATATCATCATAATAATGTACAACTTGATTGGCACAAAAGTAAGAGACGATAAATTTCAATTACATCTTGCGTGCTAAGAACTTAATAAATTACTAAATTAACTACCTCTTAAAAAATGCTTGTGTTATCTACTAAATTTGTTGTGTTACTAAAATTTTGTTCGCGCAGTTTTTTATCTATACGTAAGTTGCCGCACATTGCAAGCTCACAAATACTATTGTAAATACAACTTTTTAAGTCAATTTGACGCTGAGTGCGTACTTAATCCATGTGATGCAAAAAGCGCGGCAACGAGAGCTTTTAATGCAATTTCGTGGTGCAAATGAGATAAAATTTCAAATGTAAATTTATAATAATCCGGACAAATAGTATCCGAACAAAAATCTCATCAAATTAACGAAACAACATTTCAAATGAAGTATTTTTGATTTTCAATCGATAAAGAAAAACAATGGAAGCTATGATATTTCCGTATAAATCGATGTCAGTACCTCGCGAAATAATCGATGAACAACTGCTCGTTTTAAAAGCATGCGAAATTCGACGATTTCGAGTTCAGAAATTACTCATCCAACTATAGCTTTTAAAAACATATGATTCTTGGGTTTTTCGTGAAATTTTAGACTTTAGCTATATCGATTGCTTACACGCACAGTTCTTCCGGGCCGTTGACAATTTTTTTAAAAATTAGATAGCTCTCGAAAAAGTTTCTCTGCTTTTCTTCCCGCTTCATTCAAACATATTATTTGTAAAATTTATTTTTGTTAAAAAGTATATTATACATATATGTAAGTATTACATACGTATATAACAATATAATCTGACATGAGAGCTCTGACTTGCTAAAACTTCTCTTTATCTTCCTCTTTTCTCTCCTTTCTCCCTCTTTAGGAGGGGTGAAAGCGCAATAGGGGAGGGCATGGCCCAGTTACACAAGTGGACCAAAGAGTAGAGAGTCGTCGTGTGGTTATCGACATCTCGCTCACTTGCTCGGCAGCTTGTTTTCTCCGCGAGACGTAAAACAACCTCATAAATATGTATCAAGGAAAAATAAACATATTTAAACCCATTCATACAAAATCCACGAGATAAAATTAATATCATGATTAACTATTGTCGACGACAAATAAACCATTCGCGCAAACATCAATTGTCTAAAACAACGATAAGGGGTACAATATATGATATTCAAACATTTTTATTTTGCAATGGAAACGTTTGGAAAGCTCAAAGCGAGGAGTTTATCGAGAAAATGAAAATCTGTGGGTCAGCATCTGAAGAATGAATAGAAATTCAAGTTACAATAATAACGTTGGGGCACCCTTTTTATATAAAAGTAAGCTGCCTGCCTATCAACTATACAATAGAAAATCTCTTCATTTTATATGCATTCCTTTACGAGTACACAAAAATTTTCTAAATTGTTATGCTCGATATTTTCAAATTCTATTGTGAATTTAAAATGAGGTTATAGCATGTATACAATGTAGATTTGGAACATATCGAAAACAGGACTAGATTGCAATAAAAAAATTTAGCCTGAAAAAACGTTGGTTGAAAGTTTTGTTTCGGCTTGTCGTTAATTCCGGGTCAATTACACACATAAAAATATGCTTTTTATTAAATGTTATTTTTCTCACTTAACGTTTAGCAGATTATATCTAATAAGCAGTCTTTAAATAAAGTTAGCAAAAAAATGTACATCCTAGCGACGTATAAAAACAAATTCAATGAGCACATAAAAATCCGATCAAGAAAAAATTCCTGGATTTATCTTTCATTACACCATAAATTCTCCATCACATTCCATCGTGACATCATAATCAAATTCAAATCATAAAAAAATTTAAATGGTGTCTCTTCGATTTAATGGATACATAACCCATGATCCTTACGATATTTTTCCGCCCTCGTCGTTAGACGAGAAATGATGCGGCTATGAAACCGGAAATAAAGAGCGAGTGATATAGTCGACATAGCTCAGGGCTGCTATATAGACTACACATGCTTTTTCCCTAGCAACTGAAGCAAATACTCAGTAAATGTGCCTGCCCTTGCCTTGGGAAAGCAACACGGGAGGATATCTGTGATGAACTTTCATGATTAAAAGGAAAAAGCTTATATGAACCTGTAGTAATTATCGTTTGCGAACAATGCCAATCAAATCCATCATCTGATAGTGAGGATATTTATATTCTGTATATCTTTTAAAACTAATTTAATAAAAAAAATATCATGGTGCGTAACAAAAAACTGGTAACAAGTAATATACTTTAAAACCCATCGTGAGGTGTGAAAAGCTCTTAGTTTCGTATAAAATACACACTTAGATTTAAAATCTGATTTTCACCGTATTATCCCTAAATAATTTTCTTTTCAAGTATCACATGTAGTATGAATATTAATAACTTGAATGCCTAAAACTTTCAACGTTACTTTAAATTATTTATTCAATATATAACTACGAAACAAGAAACTTTTCAAAAAAAATTCGATTTGAATCCTATCTTTAGTAGAACCACTGTACAATATAATTGGACATATAAAGACACATTGCAAAATCTCTATTCAATCTCTACTCTATCTCTACCAAAAATATTTACTATTAAAATTCACACGAAAAGAATAAATAATAATAATAATAATAAGATATAATCTAGTTTTATTTTGAAAATTCGATAGTTTAAGAATGGTATTTAAGCCCGTGATATAATTCCTATTAATATGAATTTGAACTACCTTTTTTCTCGAGAATTTCAAGTGGGTCGTATGTGCCAAATTGAACTTGTAAGTATTGTACAGAGTCTTAAATTCACGTCGAAGCTTTTTGAAAGAATCTTTAATCTACTAGTAGCCGGGTTAACTCCTGATTCCAGAACATCACTCCACGCGCTCGAAATAATAAATATTTTCATAATGCAAGCAGTCAAAAGTATACATACGCTCAATTAGGTCACTGACAACAATACGAATTCGCATGTGATCGATACCACGAGCTCGAGCTTGCCCTAATATTATATTACCTTGCATTATTAGCGAGCTATACCCGAAACACACGTCACGAATCAAAAATTTTTTGAATCCGATGGTTGAAATTTTTCATGATTCACGACGCGATACCCTTGAAACGCGAGCACATCATTTTCGTCTTGATAAAATATCGATTACCTTTTGCCACAAAACTAAAAATAGCGTACATTCCACTGCGAGCCGATGCAAACTTCCAATCGCTAGTACTATCGTGAAATGGTAAAAAATACAGCTATTTAACATGTTTATCTCGACCTGGATATCAGATAATACCGGTAAGCAATACGTTGTGTGTATGTACAGCGTCGTTTATTTTCAGAAACATTGGAAAAAGAGGAGCCATGTTTAACAAAGTTTTTTAAATCAAGTAGCACAGTGTTGCATCGAATATGATAGCTTTTACAGCGCAACTGACTTTTATTCAATTTGAAGTAAAATATACATGATATCTGTAGGTAAATGTATTATTATTTTTCTTCTTTCACAGAAGATATTCTACATAAACGTGTCGATTTGGCTTGCGTCTTCAATCAAGGTATATACTAGTCTTCGCGTCCCTTTAATCAAACTGTTGAGTCAGGGTACATTACCAATGTTTATGCACGCGCGTATACAAATAACAGTATCTCGAACTGGCAATTCTAAAAACAATCGTCGAATCGAGGAAGGCCTAAGTCTCTGCAAAAGTCGCACGTGTACCCTGGCTCGCGTATATATAGCTTTTCTAGATGACAAAACTCGCGTTGCATTAGGAAAAAACAGGAGCAGTGACGGCGGCAGCCAAGCACAGCGCTAGTCACGGAGCAAAGGGAGCAAGTCCAACGGGTTCGTTCTCCTCTGCGTCTCCCTCTCCGTCGCGCTGCAAAATCGATCGTGTCTCGCATCTTTTTTGTCTCGCGCGCACGCACGCGAGTTTTCGTCGAGCTTCGACTCGGGTCAAAGTGTAGTTGCACTCGAGTCGTAGCTCTTTACGAAGATTACCACCTTTCGCAGTCGCAATTACAGGCACGATCGAGACGCCTGCGTGGCTCGCTGCGAATTATACACCGTCGACGCTCGCATGGAAAATGTCAAGCCAGAAATTGCATGTTCGCGGTGCAGGGGGAGCAAATGTCATGACCGTCACGTTACCGCGTGTACGCGTGTTAACTCGCACGAGCGAGACGCGAAGGCACAGGACTCCCTCGCTGGCCCAAGGGTCGAAGAACGACGGAGCGAGCGAGTCTACGTGTACTGTTTTTCATCGGGAAATTCGAGTTCAACAACGCGGACCTGTAAGATGGACTCGATAGATCAGACGTCGATCCTCCTGCTATTATGTCAGCGCTCGATAAATTTGGGTTTCGAGTCAATATTTTATTTACACGGACATCGCATTAGTCTCACATGGAGCATTATTATTCCTCCTTGAAGCTGAACCTTTCATAGATTCATTCGAAATCCCGTAATACGTTTACTGGCTGATAAGAAGAGAGCGCGAATTCGGTACGCGCGTACTTATGTATGCAGTAGTAGCGGGCTCCCAGGCGACCCCAGTGCATGCATTTAAACTCCTCTTTTTTAACTAGTCCTTCCGCGTGCTCGAGTGGCCGCTGCTGGATGTGTCTCTGCGTGTACTTCCCGTTTGCCCGCTGAATGAAGAGTGGCTTATCGTTCGAGTATGTTTGCACGCGAGCAGGTAACTTTTTCTCCCAACCACATGCCAGATGACCGACTCTCAATGAAGCCTTACTGTTTACGCATTTACTCTACGCGTTTCAAAGTCCATTATGGTACATTAATCGCGTCGTTTTTACTGTTTGTTTTGGATTAATCACTATAGAGATGTTTGCACTTGGCGAGCATATCAATTTTGCGCTCAAAAACGTTCAGAAATAGAATCTGCGCCCAAAATTTTTTATACTCAAAGTAAGCCATTGTGTTATTGATAATAAAACGATAGGAGGGTGTAAAAGAGAGGGAGAGAGACAGAACGAGTGGAGTAAGACAATATTCGGCCATCCCAAAAGCGAAGTAAAAGTCTGATCCCGCGCTCGACCCTCATCGTGTCACATTGCTAACAGTTGCCTACGATTTGTGTGGGTATAAGTTGTTGATTCACGCGGTGCGTATTGCATAACGAACTATAGACACAAGACACATGCAGGTAGTAAAGTTCAACGCCACTTGGGATCTAGGTATATATATAAGCTAGAATATATACGCTGAATAATCAAGTTATACGAGCGCACTGGGACAAAACAGAGACTTACGAGGCTTCTTCGCCGTCACCTTCGAGCAGACTGTATCATTGGCGCTGGCGGATTATCCGAAGCAGTGGCCATCGGCCTTATTATCGCTTCCTCCTCGGATCTTGGTCTTCCTCTTCTGATCCTCATTCAACGAGTCGACGCTACGACGATATCGTGCACTCGCGGCATTAAGCACACAGGGAGAAGAGCAGCGCGAGACGGATCTCGCTCGCACGGCGACGATCTCTCGTATTCAAATGGGTTCGCCCACGTGACGATGAGCTTTTGCACTGGCTTTTGCACTCTCGGCCACTCGCACGCACGTCTGCAAGCACACACTTACGAGCACACGGCCGAACACACGTGACGAGCTGCGACGACGGCGGCCCGATGCGTTTCGAGTTGTGTCTCGACACTGACTGAACTCAAACTTGCGTGCCTTTCTCTCTCTCTCTCTCTCTCTCTCTCTCTCTCTCTCTCACTCACTCACTCACTCTCTCGCGCGCGCGACACGAGCGAGTCGAATTATTCACCTATACGGGTATCTAGGGAGAGCTTGCGAAAAAGCTCGCACTCCCTCTGTCGGATAGTCGCGCAAGCTCGTCCCCAGTACAGTGAGCTATTGCACACTCGTGCACATATGCAAAGGGTCATACGTGGATGTTTCATTATCGCTCTGTCTCAGAGACTCGTGTTCAAGAGGAAGAGAGGCAAAAACGCTTTTTGATATTGCTCAGTTGTTTGGACATGTAGGTCGCTTGCGTTATGCAGATTTGCATATAGTTGATGATTCCTCGAGCGAAAAACAGAAAAAATGTCTTTTATAACGAACGAGCTAAACTTAATCGTTGATGTACACGCGGTACAATCATTTAGTACACTTGCACGTTGAAAAATGAAAAAACATTTTTTTATCATTATTTAATCCTTCACGTTGAATGTTAATTTTATGCTATTCAAAAGTAAATGTCTTTATCAAGTTTTTGCATAAGAAAGTATTTGAATAATGCATAAATACATACATTGTTTATGTTAACTTTTAGCTAAAATTAAATTTAATTTCATGCACGAATAAGAAGTGCAGTGCTCAACTTGAAAGTTCATTAGACGAATCTGTCACGTTGATAGTAATAACTCATTTAATTGATCATTCGTATATGAGCATGAGAGTAAGAGCATTTCAATGTACAAATTATAGTAGTTGACTTTTTGAACAAACTAAAAGTTCGAAAAAAAATTCTGGCCGCCAAATCTGTCAATCTTCATCAAGATATCATTTATTCGAGAAAATAGTGACCTGACTAAGATTTTGAACAATTTCTTTTTCAGAAAAATTATAGAATGCGAACATTTCATGGAAAAAAATTACATTTTTAAATGTACGTCAATCATCGATTTATTTCGGTACCCAAGGAAAGAAAGCAGGTGTTTGAAAAATAAAAGTTTACATCTCGAACTCGACGGAGCTCTTTGGCAAAACAGCAACTCGACATCGATCGCGAAACACCAACAGCTGTAACGTACCGATGTGTTAAGTGTACGTACACACCTAAACCGAATGCGTTTAACTATACGGCCTCCCTTCCTCGTACTAATAACAGACGGCTTGTGTGAGCGCATGTGATATACCAGAGAACTACCTGTTCTTTACCCGAATTCGCTTCCTCTGTAGGGCATGAGTGATGATCCACTCGTCGGGCGATAACTGCAACCTTATCGAAAAAATCCACAGACTTATTGGAATGTCTAATTTTAAAAGTTTTTCGTTTGATTCAGCCATGTTTATTTGCACGGGCCTGTGTGCGTTCTGTACAGACTTTCTGTTGAATAACGAATGACTATTTCTGGTAACTTTTATTCCACGTACGTCATCGTACGTCGCTGTTGTTTCGAAACACACTCTTATGCTTGTCTGAACATCATAAAATAATACGCTAAAAGTTTGGAAAGCCTTACTACTTTACTTGAGGAAAGTTTAGCTTTTATTTAAAGCTTGCATTTAAATAAATTTTTTTGACAAAATTTCTTACCACGTTATTTTAATCTATTTATCGAAATCTTGCGTTTTCTACCATTGTAATAAATTTAGTTGTAAGTCACGCTTTTTCTAGAAAATTTACTTCTTTCTTCTTCAAACACTATATTTATATTAAATATTTGGTTCGGCGTTGATTTAAAGCTAATAAAAACAACAATTTTTGCAACAAAAAATGATAGCTTCAAATCAGAGAAAGGAATAAATATTTTCATTATTATGAGTTTGAGATGAAACTTTTGAAGTGGCTTGAAGAATTAAATTTTATATAGTATTAAACATTAAAATTAAATAATGCATTTTTCATAAAACCTCATCTCATTTAATGTTTCTAATTTGTCGGAAGTAATATTTCAATTTGACAAGCTAAAATCAAAAAAAATTAACGAGCTCGATATCCTAATGATTCTAATCAATTTGTCTACAAATGAGGCACGCCATTTTCATGAAAAAAAAACTCATCTAAACCCATTCAACAAAATTTAAATGGCGATAAAATCGTTTTTATACTGTTGCTATTAAAAAAATTGTATTATGTATCAAAGAACGATTGGAAATCAAATTCGCATCCTCAAATATTTAAAAATCTAACAAGACGTAATAGTAGTTTATTTATATTCAATTACTCTCTTATCGAATATATTAGATTAGACTTTGATAAAAAAAACGCTGGCTTAGAAAACTTCATTTGGACCTTTATTTTTCTTCTATTCAAAAAATCGTTATAATTATAGTATTAGAAAAACATCCAAACTTTCAAAAAAGGGAAAACTCCAAGTTTGAAATAAAATAATCGATGCAATAAAACTTAATAAGCAATTTATTCAATATTTTCGTTATATATTACGTATTTCTAAGTAGGATCACACTTAATTTAGTGATAAAATAATAATGGAAGAACTCAATATATAAATACTCAAAGAAATATCTTTCAAAAAAATCAGAGAATATAGTTTAGAACAAAGTCGAGCTCCGTTAAACATATGCTGTTTAACGTAGTATGTATAAATATATCTCACTGCGTATCGTATAAAAACATGAGTGTTCTTTTAGGGTTTGTTTAACCAAGATATGATGCATTATCCAGTAAATTTTTAAAATCCACAATGAAGCAGTTCATGACAGAAGTTAATGGTTTTTTGCTTTTTGAACTCAGTCATTTTTCCTCTTGCAGATGTATAATATTTATATTCAACGCAATTTTTAGTCGCTTACAATCACAAAATTGAATTTAATTCGGAAAACTTTACTCAACCGTAAATTAAAGATGAACCGGCTGAACTTGCGGTAAATATGTTAAAAAGCCGAAATAGAATTGACAACTTATAAATATTTTTCATGGCTAACTACGTGTAAGAGTTTGTCATGTAATAAAGTATACAGCAAGAAAATTATTTTTATGTACAAATTACGCAGTACTTTTTGAAATATTGCACTTCACAAAACCTGAAAGTTATTAAAATATTCATAAACACTATTCCGGCAATAAAAACTATTCGTTTGCTTGGTTAAGAATTGACCATCAGAGCTTTTTTTGAATGAAATTATTAAACTTTTTTAAATCTATAAACAGAAAAAAACAAACAACGCTTTAAATTTGCTTATTTACATTCTCACACATTCGCACGATATTATCACTTAAGTAAATATTTATGATGAATGATCAAATTATGATAAAGTGAACTATACATTTTATGTTATATCCCTTACGAATTTAAGTGTGTACAATTTTACATAATTAAATATCGATTGATTAAATCACGAAGAAATGGAACTATCATATTCCAAAAGTTCACTCAATGCATTTAATACAGGCACTAAATAATGACTTTTTCAGGGCTGCACTAGCTCATTTATCTTGATGTTCCTTTTCACTCTTTCAGAAACGAATGCGATCGGCTATACGTAAGCATTCGTTTTGCTTATGCAATATCGAGATCTGCACGAAAATAAACTATCGTAAATTTGAGTCTATTTATACATGTCTCACGTTCTGCATCGGCTATAAAATACATGAACAAATAATTCGAATTCAATTTTATTTGAAATTCATGAGAGCATTTAATAGGTATTCGTTGTTGCTGATTTTGTTTCGCTAGTTTTAATGGAGCATGTGTGAACATGATTTTAAGTACTTGAATAAATACTCGAATTAATTAAATTTTCTACTAAAGAAATAACACCATAGTATTTAAATATCAATCAAACACAACATTGACTTACCCTAGAATGCTGTCATAGAAGCATTCGGGTGGTTATTCATTACAAAAATGTCGATACATACATTATAGAGTAGTATACAAATATTCAGTGAAGAGAAATCGAACAAAATCAGTTGCCACATCATTTTCTTTCGTAAATCTGAAACATAGTCAGCCTCACATTTGATGATATTGCTTGACTAATGACACCTATTTGTTGCAAGATATAAAAATATCTCAAATGTCTTTGAAGCATAGTTGTCGCTGCAGTACACAAAAAATAATTCAGTCAGTACTTTTGCATAGATACCAGCAAAATCATCAATAAAATTTAAAACCAAAAAATTGTTTTACCGACTATTGTTTCATCGAGAACTCCCTCACTCTTTTCACGGAAATGATATACTTCAGAATTACGCAGTCCATAAACTCTATTTTTAATAAATATGAATTTTACAATTTTTTTATCGGTACATTATTATTTGCAAATGGTGTAAAACGGAAGATTCGTTAAAAATATCCTATTAGAAGCGACAATTTTTCTAAAGTCTGTATTTTTAAATACATAAAAAGACTTTTTATGAATACACACAGGTATCACGAAGAAACAAAGCTCTCATAACTCAGGCAAGAAAAAATTAATAATGGAACTCGTGACTGTAAATGTCCACAATGATTGTAATAAAAAATCGGTCGGCAAAACAGATCGTTCTTGCAGAGTTAAAAATTCGAATCTTTCACGCGAGTGCCTAACGTCGGACGGCATTTTACACCAGAGCATCCAAAGCGCGTCGAAAAACCGGCGATCATAAATTATCGCCTCCCTTTGTACATACTTTCTTTTGCATTAATAAAGTGCAGAACGCTGATAAGCAAGTATCAAAATCACTTTGGACGTCCGTTCAACGACGGACGCCAGTTTGATTCCAAAGTTGAAAATCGAACAAAATGTTCGATCCGCCTGGTGGATATCGTTCAAAAAGTCGACTCGTTATTGACACAATGGGGATCTCAGGAGCGCAAGGAAGACTGCTGGCGTTGGGTCGGCGAGGACGACTGCGACGACGAGCACCGATTGAGCTTGCTGTCGATAATGATCTCGTCGCCGTTGCGTATGTTGTATCGGTAGAGCTGTTTGTTCGGGTACAGCATCTCTTCCGGCCCGTACTGAGATCTCAGCTCCTGAGAAATGCAACGTCGTTAGAGGCGTCGTTATGAGCGCCGAGCGAGCGTCTCTCTCGATATATATTTACCTGATCGATGTAGAATAGCCTCATTCGATTGGCGGGGATTTTCACCATAGTTTCCAATTTAGTTTTCAGCTCAAACACCGTTCTGTACACATCGACCGACCTCACCTGAAAAATAAACATAAAGGCCTGAGTTAGCGTGACCCGCCATTAATCGCTTAAATCGGTTAATTAAACTCGAGCGTTACCTCATCTAGGTCGCCATAAGTGAATTTGACTTTGACCCTCTTTTCTGGCGTAAGATCAACATTTACCAATGGGTCGAGCTTTCCGTGAATAGCCACCAACTCGGCGTATCTAAAGAAAAGCCAAAGTATCGGTAGAGAGAAATTTTCGTTTTAAAACCGCTTCAAACCGGTAAAAAGCGCGCAGAGCAGCTATAGAGGCAAACGCCGATAGGCGCGCGACGACGAGACAAAAAAAATCAGCAGCAAACAAAGCAGCTTTTCATGAAGGCCTATGGGCGCTACGCGGCTATAGCTACATATCAACTCGCGTACGTACCTGTTTGGTCGTTCAGCTTCCGGTTTGTCCATATAGTGTCTAATGAAGGCGCGCTCCGCGTCCTCGCGCTCTTGGGATGAAATAACGCCGCCGCCGTTCAAGGTCTCGACGTTCGGTAAACGAGCAATGAGCAATTGTCGCCTCTCGTGCTCCGTGTATTCGCGTGGACTCTGTCGATACAGACACACATACGATAAAGCAACGAATCCGAGTGTGAGCTTTTTGTCAAACTTTCGTCTAATTATATCACTCATGTCTTACTTCGAACAAAGGGCAGCCCTGTATCCTCAGTGACTTTAGTGCTGGAAACCTCGCGATGCGCTCGATGTCGTCCCAATTAGCCAGCAGAGTACCGTTGACATTGAGGAATCGTAGATTTCTGAATGGGTCGTGCGACGATTTGAGCTTCGAACCGTCCGATTCGCATTCCGTCATATCGTCCTCGTCGTTGGAAAAATTTCGGTTGCCTGCAACAATTACAATTTATACGTATGAATTTTATCGATTTAGCTAATACGCGACTGGGTAGTTCGCTACAACGATATATGTCGGAAGAATCTTTTTTTCCTTTTCATTATTTTTCGACTCGGACTACTTAGATGTAATTTCGCGTCGCAAATTGCTTAATACAACAGAGTGCAAAAAACCCGAATAGGCTTATCGTTTATAATCAATGAATTGCTGTAGCCAGTACACCTGAGTTTGCATTAATTTGCAATTTTTCAAAGCAATGCAGAGAATCTATTTGCAATATCTTACCGGAACATCCGTTTTCCACTTGCATCCCGCCGTTTCTCTCGACGATGTGATTCCGATTTTCCGTATCCTCGTTTTCCGCATTTTCCTTGGCGCTTTCGCTTTCCTCGATGTTGAGCGATCTTATGGGACACTCGGCCAGCACGAGACTCTCGAGGCCGGGAAAGGCGTATCCCAACTTGGCGATCTCTCGCCAATACTCGACGGGATTGCCGGTGAAGTGCAACTTTTTCAGGGCCGGATTGCAATTTTCCGGCTTCTCGTATCCAAGATCCACCGTTTTGTAATCGTTCAGCGACAGATGTAATTCCTCGAGGTTGCGCAGCAAGCGAACGAGGCCTTGAACCGTCGACCAGGAGACTCGCGTGCCATTGAGAACGAGATTGCGAAGAGCATCGTACTTGCCATCCTTTACCTTTGCAGAGGTAACAATAAACGCGACTATTAGTACAGAGAAATTTTCCCTCCTTGATGAGCAAAGTCGAAAATAAAAAAACAAGTCGAATTTTACAAGTTTTTACTCGTTAGCTTGCTCTAGATAGGCAATAAAAAAAAAAGTGTACAGAAAAGACGCGCTAATTGAGCACTCGGCGTGCTTTACGATGGAAAACCAACCTCCAATGCCTCGGGCAGGCTATTGAAGCTCAAATTGACGAATTTGATTTTGGGCATGTGCCTGAGTATGCCGAAGACCTCGTCCCACTTGGAGAGCTTGTTCTGGGCGAGGTCGAGCTCCTCGACGTTTCTGCATTTGTTCCTGAGCTTCTCGTCGTCGGCGCCGGCGCACTCGATGTCGCAGTCCTGAAGCACCAGCAGGGCCGGCACCGTGTGACGCGGCGACTTCTTCGGGATGAATATGCTGACCGAGAGGGCGTGCGACCTCGGCGAGCCCGACAGCTGCTGGGCCGCTGCCGACGGCGGCGACGGCGGTGGCGGCGGCGACTCCTGCTCGTCGTCCGTCAGACAGCAGCAGTCGGCTGGGCCGTCGCCGTATTTACGCTCGAGGGCTTCCAGCAGGGATGGCATGACTTTCTGCGCTCGTGGTCCGTGCGAGCTTTAACTTAATGCATTCTGCAATCAGACAGGGTTGGCCTTAATCAATCGATGAGTATTTTTATTTTTTATGTAATACGACTCGTGTTGTAGATGCGCGGGTCGTTGCACTTGTTAATTTTGGTTATAAATGGGCTTCGCGCGACGAATCGCCTGAAGTTATCTCAGTCAGATGGACGTTCGATACATTTTTAAAATTAGTCTTAAATATAGGTAAGCATCGAGCGATGCTTGCCATCGCTGTGGGACGGTTTTGAGAGTTCGCTTTTGCCTGTGCGCGTAATATGCGTTAATGCACCAGCTTACAAATCACACGACTTGACAAGCGTAAATGAGAAAGTGGGCTTTTTGAACAATCGCTTGAATGTATCGAATAAAAAGTAATCCGCCAGACACACGTCGACTTAATCGAATAAGATCGTTACTCTTCCACTGGGTGCGATGATATTATTTAACGTCCTACAAACATCGTGATATCCCTTCAATTTTTGAAAGGCAAAACGTTTGTCTACAATAGCATGACTCTAGATCACTACGCTATTTTGCGTAGTGTGTCCTCCGATCTCTTTTCCCTCTCCTCGCCCTCTCACTCTCTTTCTCTTGCTCGTTGCGATACATACAATGTTCCTTTGTTCGTCGTTGCATTTGTTGCTTTTTGCCTTGGAACTACAAGACTCGACGCATTGCTTTACGTTCAACGTCCTGCTTGAGTTATGATATTGGGTACGTTAGTAGTTTGTACGGAAAATTGATTTTGAGTAATTCGGCAAAAAAATATCGGATAACAGATTTAGAGATATTTTTTATCAGGAATGGCAGATTCTGGAAATTGAAAAGCGCATGGTCGCGTGTGCAATTCACGTGTTAATAGTACTTACACTCGCTACGAAAAAGAAAGACCAGTTTTACATCTGGAGCTGCGCATATAAAGTACACAATGAGGCTCCGTGAGTGTAAGAGCATGTAGCACACGCATGTATAAAGTGCCAGTGGAGACGACCTTATCCTCCCCCCCCCCCCCCCCCGTTCTTCTCCCCCCTTTCCTTCCCTGCTTATACACCAAGACTTTTATGGTCAGACCAGATTCTCTTCTTCAAGACGAGAGCAAAGAACTACTATTCATCCTTATCGAGAATTTGAATTATTTTACAATTTTATCGATGCTGAACGATTTACTATCTAGTTTAATTTATATGGGTCAAAATAATACTTTTTTACAAAACCGTGCGCACGTATGTCACCGATCTTGACGCGCTTTTGGTATGTTATAGTACATGGTAAAAAGGTCCCAAAAAAAAATTTTTAGACCCCCTCCCCCCTCCTACCCCCCACTTCCGGTATAAACGTCCATTTTCGATCTATATTTTTTCTGAGGACATGAAGCAAGTAAAAAATCTGAAAAAATTCATAAAAATACTTTTCCACAATCCAAACAACCTTGAATTTTTTCAGATTTTTTGAGTGCTTCAGGCCTTCAGATAAAATCATTGAAAATTTCAAAAATCGAGATACGGCGGTATGAGCCGATGTAGTACTCGGAAATTTTTTCAGTTATTTTTCGCATTAAAAAACATAACCTCAATTTTTTTCAGATTTTTTCAGATTACCTAACGCACCTTTTGAAGCCAAAAACCGATTTTTTTGACGAAAATAATTTTTTTAGGACAGTACGGAGCCTCGAAAAATCTGAAAAAAATTTTTTCTTGTTTTTTTCATCAAAATACGTAATCTCAAATTTTTTCAGATTTTTTAATTGAAGGCGATAGCTTCTAGGGCCGAAAAATGCTATTTTTAACAAAAAATGGTTCCTAGAACCCGATGGTTCCGGTGAAAAAATTTGAAAATATTTTTTTTGAATTCCTTGTCAAATTTTAATAAATTTTGACCGTTTCAAAAGTTCGATTGAAGCTTCCTAGCTCATTTTAGAGCATCAAACGAGTTTTATCATTCCTTAATGTCTTCAGAAACGTCTTCAGATATTTTGCACTAATCTTTGTCCTGCTCTAAAATGAGCTAGGAAGCTTCAATCGAACTTTTGAAACGGTCAAAATTTATTAAAATTTGACAAGGAATTCAAAAAAAATATTTTCAAATTTTTTCACCGGAACCATCGGGTTCTAGGAACCATTTTTTGTTAAAAATAGCATTTTTCGGCCCTAGAAGCTATCGCCTTCAATTAAAAAATCTGAAAAAATTTGAGATTACGTATTTTGATGAAAAAAACAAGAAAAAATTTTTTTCAGATTTTTCGAGGCTCCGTACTGTCCTAAAAAAATTATTTTCGTCAAAAAAATCGGTTTTTGGCTTCAAAAGGTGCGTTAGGTAATCTGAAAAAATCTGAAAAAAATTGAGGTTATGTTTTTTAATGCGAAAAATAACTGAAAAAATTTCCGAGTACTACATCGGCTCATACCGCCGTATCTCGATTTTTGAAATTTTCAATGATTTTATCTGAAGGCCTGAAGCACTCAAAAAATCTGAAAAAATTCAAGGTTGTTTGGATTGTGGAAAAGTATTTTTATGAATTTTTTCAGATTTTTTACTTGCTTCATGTCCTCAGAAAAAATATAGATCGAAAATGGACGTTTATACCGGAAGTGGGGGGTAGGAGGGGGGAGGGGGTCTAAAAATTTTTTTTTGGGACCTTTTTACCATGTACTATAACATACCAAAAGCGCGTCAAGATCGGTGACATACGTGCGCACGGTTTTGTAAAAAAGTATTATTTTGACCCATATACAAATTACTTTGACTTTATAGAACCCTCTTTATTAATCGCGGAAACAGATGGAAATTCAGAGTTTCTATTCTGCTCTGGTTACACGAATCATACTGGCTCATTCATAAACGCAGGTATCATGCGCAAGACGCTCCGAGTTTTATAAAATCATGAGCATAATAAGTCACTTAAAGCCTTGGTATATTTCCGTGCTTAAAAGCCGAGCTCCTCTTGACGAGGTTTATGAACGTAATTTTTTTCTTCGAATTTTTCATACTGCATTATTGTGTTTTCTTTTCCAATAATTATTGAAGAAAAAGCATCAAAGATAAAACTAAAGATAAGCAATAGAAAAAAGTAAATCGAGGTCAAGTACCGCTGGATATTAATATTACATTTTCATTTTATACTTAATAAACATGCGTTCTCCCTATAAATCCTATTCAATCGTTAAAAGTGAAATGATTCAAAAGTTGAAGCTAAAACTTTGATCATGTTTCTCAGATCAGTAAAAGGCAATATTGTTTAAATCTGTACTTGCACAAGCAACCATATTGAGTAAAAATGAGGGGTTTCTGCTTTTCTTTTCTACTTATGCGCACGTCGTAATGTCATACGTATGCGCGACGCACGGACGCATAAATAGAGAGAGTGAATGAGTGAAAATCTGATCATGATGTAAAAGTCTATTCTGCAATGTTTACCCATAACTGTACACATATACTCAAACGTCGCTCTGTTCACACGAGAGAGAAAGAGAGATATTACGGTCTCATCTAATAGCGTATGCATAAATACAATCGCATTTATAAAAGTATCGGTTGGTCGTTTGCACTCGCAAGAGTTTCGCTCAAAACTATGAAACGCGGTTAAACGTGAAATGATATTTTGCGTTTTGCCCGAAGCATACGTAAGCGGAGCTTCAAAAGGCTGAGCGAAAATGGGAAATAGATTTTGACTCGCGCACGACCTCGTAGATCAACGGTAAATGCGAGCCGCCGATCGCGATGCCGAACCTCGATGCCCAACTCACAGCCGTGTACAGTATATTTTACGTTTGTATGCATTGCATAGCGCAGCTAGCGTAATATACATGCTGGACTCTTACAGCTAAGTGTATCGTGTGGCGCACGTAATCGCAATCGGTTCAACAGCCATGAGAAATTAACTTTCTCCCCTCTCTCTCTTTCTATCTCTCTTTTATTCGTTGCTAAGCTTCGCGAAAGTTCAATCGCCTGTATTATAAACGTATGTCTATGTGACGAGACCCGTATTGGCGAAAATATAAAATTTTGATGCTAGTCCGGTGACCTTCAGTGAGTATGTAGTTTTTGTCTTCTCGGGCGGCTTGGAAAATTTGTACAATTAGCTGATTTTAGACGCTTATCATGCACAACGTTAACGTATTCAAATTAAATGGAGAAAAATGGAAAATCGAGTCGATGCTCGTCTATGCATGATTTACAGCCCCGGGGAGACAGCAAATGACCGAAAAATCGATTCTCGCTATTAATAGACGTATTGACGTATTGGTCGACGAAATTCAATTGATACCAGCTCGACGTGACCGCGAGTCGCGATCGTATACGTAAGAGCGTCATCTGCATGGAAAATAAATCGTCAGCGAGTAAAATAAATAAAAAAAATATATGCCTGTCACGTCTGCGTAGTTCGAACAAATTTTTTGTTTTCATTGCTCTTGACCTTTGTCTAATTGCATAAATTACAAGCTGAATAGGTGTAACGAATGAACGCAAAAAACCCAACTGCATGAGATTAGTGCACCAATGGACGGGTTATTTTTTTAAGAAAAATTCGAAACTTTTTTTTTTGCGTAATTCACTATTGAGTTTTTGTGCACCATTAGACATGAGAGTCTTAATGTACACTTACATACGTACTGTCGTTGTTATTGCAATCGAATCCTTCGCGGTTGATGCTTTGCCAAGGAATCATGCAATACTCGCTTAGACACGCGTAGAAAGTTATGGGCTTTGCACATGCACGGCAAAATCTCCACTGTCTATATGTGCATAAATACACACTCCTTATTAATTATTAATTTTTATCCTTCCGCCTTTCACGCAGTAGCCATTCACTATTTTACGAATATTATTATTTATTATATTACATGCAATATGGGTCGTATATGCTTCTATTTCGCCTATAAATGATCCTAAAGTTGAGGAAAACTTCAACTCGCCAATCGATCGTCGAGATTCATTATTCGTTTTACGGGAAATACATCGGAGGTTACGCTCTGAATCTCAGAAAATATCACCGCCCAGCATGAAATAGCCCCATTGACCACGCGCCACTCGATGGATTATTCTTCGAATGCTCGATTCGATACACACCGATTCAATGACAATTTAAGATATCAACTTACTTTCTCTCGAATAATGTTTCAATTTTTTCATTCCTTAACTCGATCTCATCGTTAGTAAATGGCATAAAAAAGACAAAATTGATGTCTTTCTATACACAGCACATGAATGAATCTATCTTTTTAAACAATAGTTTTTTTACCACATACCCTTTCTCTGTGTAAGCACTACTAGTTGAAAAACTGGACACTCAAATTCTGCGCGACAATGCAACGCGTTATTTGTGTATCTTATTCAATAACTTTAATTTCATTTTTTCGCTCAAAATCGCCTGCAGACACATACGTTAAATAAACTAAATTTGCGTTTCAATAAATATATTGCGCCGAGTGAGTGTTGAGACGACCGTAATGATCCGTTTGTCCTCGTTTCGCCAGTTCAAGCAGGGATTTTATCGTTGTAGTAACTCGAGAAATTTTAAGATAGTTTTCCAAGAAACAGTTCAACTCTAGCAGCTATTGGTAAAGTACAAAAAAATTAGTTTTTAAAGATATAATTGCAATAATTCATCTTGAATACGAAAATTATATCAACAATTTAAAGATTTTTATTAAGGTGATTGTTTTGGAAAAATAACACACCATCCGTGATATTTTATTCGAAAGAAATAAATTATATTTTGCATTAAAAACATTTATAAAAGAATTATATAATATTTTACAAACTTGAATTACTTGAAAAATTTATACCTTTCCTAGCAACAAGTTAGCTGCTTAACAACCACGGCATCATATCCGCAATGAGCTAAAATTTCTCATGAATGAATTCACTTTCTCTTTGCTTACTTTGAACTTTTTTTATGATTTTTCTTTCAATAAATTAGATGTTACAGATATTACAAAAAATGAATAACAGAAAATTACGCTTGTATCACGAAATAGTGGTGGCTTCTCGAATGTCTCGACGAGCTTTTGTATATTTAGAGTCGATATGTGGGACACCTTGCAAAGACGTGATCTTTTGCTCGAGATGCGTGACAGTGCATCGATGGAAATACGAAAAAATTCGCCGATGGAGAAGAAAAACAATAGCCACACATAATAAGTAGAAACAATAATAAAATAATATTTATTTATTCAATTACCTTGAGTAAAAATGATTATGCTAATGCTTGATGAATTTTACATATACTATGTATCATTTGTATAAACTATTTATATTCAACAACGTTTAATAGACATCATTACCTTCAGTTTACTAGTCTAGTTTCCAACCAACTAAAATCACACCGTATAAACTTGATACGTACATTAATCATGAAAAATATCTTTTGGCGAAGTTGCTTATCTTAAAGTGAGAGTTATCTTGACAGCTTAGTAAATTGAATTTTCTTTCTTAGAACCATAAACAAAAAAGTCAAAATGTGTTTCAGTCACGATTAGCACAATATCGCGTTTTCAATAACAATAGACACTGATTTTAATGTACAGAACGTGTTTTTTGCAGTTGAATAATTTTTTACATAATCCTCTGAAAATGACTTGTACGCCGAGTGCATAAATTGCGAAAAAACTTTCATCGTCTGCACTCGTCTATCGACATTTTTTTTGTCAAAATGTTCTCAATCAACAGTTCCGAGAGTAGCGAATTTCCAAAGCCAAACCTGTTTTCAATTACGACTCGATGAACTTCAAGGTGGAAATTTTATCTCTGAAGTTATACAATTCTTGGACTACAGAAATTTGATTGGCTATTGTCATTTTTTAAATAGATTTTAACATATTCTTCTCCTTCGCGTTCTAAGCTGCACTATTTTTTAAAATAAATGTCAGATTTGAGAGCTGAGTTGTTTAGAAATAATGCATTGGCTAAGTTAGTTCTCGATGAGCAGTGGTAGAGAAAGAAATAAACGATTCAATAGTGCTACTATTAAAATTGAAAAATATATATGTGCAGAAAGAAGTGCGCCTTCGTACTGAAATAGCATCTGTTGTGGATAGCAAAATGCTCGAACGCGTTGGAATATCGTAGTCGAAGCTGAGCGAGGAAATGCACGTCGTTCTGGGCTTGTATCTGTGAAAATTCGCGAATCGCAACGCGAGCACGGAGACACACGTGCTTGATTCGCGAACGGCTTGTTGCATACACCGGTGGCCTTGGCCAGCGCGCGCAGCATCGAGGCTATATTTGTATCAGCGGATTGCCAACAAAGACGCACACCGGAGCGATGCACCGATATCTCGCGCGCGCGCCGATAAGTCACTTATCGGATTTTTGCGAGATAATAAATTTTAATCGCAGAAAACGACCCGCGCGACAATGCACAATTATTGTTTATGCCTTCTCGCATGAGGTCAAACGCGTAACTTCCTGATTCTTACATACGTTGCAAATACACACCGCCGCTCGTAATTATAAACAAAGGCACATGCACACACACACGCCCACGCACAGCTGCAGATAGACAGCTAGTGTGCATGTGCGCAAGTGGCATTCCTCGCACGATTTAAAAAAAAGAACAAAAGCGCTTGACTCTATAGAAAAAATTGAAACAGTTATGAAAATGTTACATCGTAAAAGGCAATTTACTTAGATACGCAAATGTTGCCAACAGTGCTCGGATAAGACGATTGCGTAATTTTATACAGCACGATCGAGAGGAAAAAACTAGTCGGATTGTTACTCGCGCGCTACGTACTCTGGCTGTACGCGCCTCTCAAGGCCACCAAATTTTTATCAAAGTATTACGCGCCCGTTCGATGTAACTACTTATTCGCGACATTTTTCTCCTAATCGAGCAATAAAAAATGTCGGAGCTCGCCCAATTTACGCTATCGCGTAAGCTTCGCACGAGGCTCTGGCCAATTCTACGCATCGAGCGAGTCAAGAGCCGTAAGTGCAGTGCACGTGCACGCATGGCTCCGAGTCGCACACGTCACACGCGCCTTATCCATCTCGCTCATCTTCCTTCTTCAAACGCACGAGTCTATAATCTTCAACGCGTTGCTCGTTCGGAAGAAGGAAATTTCTTGACTCCCGACTCATTACGTATCTAGTTGTGCAATGTCGATGGCTCGCGACTCATCATTATTACCGATATGAAAAAAGATTACTCGATCATTCGATCAATTTCCACCGAGATTTATTGCCGTACGAGTTCACCAACCAAAATAGACAATGACAATGTTTAATTTATTTCTGCACGAGAGAAAAAAAGGAGAACAATAAAAACTATGCGGCGTAACGCGCCGAGGCAAGATTTTTCCTTCGCTTTATACGAACGTAAGCACTGCTCGTGGAGTGCATGAAACCTATATATTATATGTTCATGTTTATACCTGCGAAGAAGAAGAAGAATAAGAAAGTCCTCGTTGCAAGACAAATTGACTTTAATTTCGCTTCTAGTAAGCCGCTCTTGGCTTTCCCGCGTCTATTATTTTCACGCGTGCAGCGGCTCCATTATATTATGATACTGTTAAGCTCTGTCGAACGGGCAAAAAATACGCGAGCGTACGAGCTGTATTAACGCAGCCGTATTAAACAGGATCATCAGAAAGTTGAAGCTCGATATTTCGAACGAAAAATCCAACGCAAAGTGCCGAGCTAGAGTAATGAAAAAACACAATGTCGAACACATGTATAGCGAAGGTGAAGCGAAACTTGCTATTGAAATTTCGGCGGAATAAGTGCGAAGCTTTTATTTCCTAATCCTAACTGCACTTATCGCGACGTCTGCAGAGTCTTTATGAAAAAATTGTTGCGAGCAAAATTTCAAGGTTGAATTTCGGCTTTGAAATTAGTTCGCTTTCTCTATTTTCATGAAAATGACAAAAGTACCTCGGCTGTTGGTTTTCCGCCTCTTCGGAGAACAATGAAATATTTAACTGCGCATAACCAAATTGCACGAAAAGTCGTAATTTTAGCCGACGCTATCTGGATACGTATGTTTACATCGAAAAAGTCCAACTGTACTTTTCGCCTCGTTTTAACCACGTGGAATTTTATGACATATTCGATATACTGCCGCTTTTTTCCTGTATGTAGACATTTTATTAACCCGTCATAGCGCTCGCTACGTGTTCTCCGATAGATACAAGATATTCTGGCCCCAGCGTGCATTGACCGTAAAACCAGGCAGTTTTCTTGTTAAGGGAACTTAAAAGACGTCGCATGTATATGCGGAACGCGCTCGATCCGGTCAACATTACACGCGTACAAGCGATCGATTCTTCCTTATAGAATAAAGCTCGAGCACGTGTCGGACGAGGTAATCTCGGACAAAAAATGTATACAGCGTCTACAAATGCGTCAATTTGCGCTGTACAAATTCCTCGATACATTTTTATTTGCTTACCACTCTAACGAATAATTGATTTTTACCCGCAACAGGAATTTCGAAAGAAAATACAGTTGCCAACGAATATTTATTAAAAGTACTTTTTCCAAAAAAAATTAATAAAGTTGCAAAAAAAAGAAACTTCTGGCTCGACATTTATGCACAATTAGGTGGTAAGATACTTTCGAAAGTTGCGGGACACAATGAAAAAATATACAGCTAACGACGAAACGACGCGGGAGGTTTAACGAACCCAAACAAAGGAGTGCGTGTACGAGCACGCGATGCAAATGAGTTTATCATCATCAAGTTATTGTTGATGGGCCATGATTTACGATTTTTCCCTGTCCTAATGCAAATTTCCCTAGACTTATAATTATTATATTTTACGAGAAAATCGTAGTCATTGAAAAAGGCATAAATCTTGTTTTCGATCGATGTCAACATCTCTTTCTTTGACCGATGACTTTTAATATCTATCCTACGAGCGAGCTAAAACACAGATATACCTAGTTAATTATTGCAGCATAGTGAATCCGTGTGCATCTCGTATTGTACGATTTAAAAAGAAGCTATTAATCGTACTTTACGTAAGCCGTAGGTTATAAGTATGTGCGTATATTATTTAATTATCTCAATTGCATCGATGCATCAGCTGCGGATTCTCTCGAAGTAATAGACTCGGTTGAATTTTATCATGGCGCTTGGCCGTTACGTAAAATCGTCTGTGTTTTTCAAGCCAAAATGACAAGGGGCCAAAACTAGTGTAGCCGAGAACGTGCGAAGTACGCTGGTGAAAATCGTTTGAATGATCATAAACAATAAGCAGTTGAATGCACATCGGAACCAAAAGGTATCAGGCGCGCAGAGTTTTCGGAGCATCGATCGAATGCCAATCTTTTTTCGATTGCTGAATCAAACGAAAATCAACTATACTTTCATTGGTTGCGATGCGTAACCGATGCGCAACGATCTGAGCCATCCCATAGTCGAGCGGAGGCACGTGCTATGGTCTATATTTACATTTTCTTTCGCATGCACTTGCAGATATAAATTGGGTCAGGGCTGGCTAACTTTTCTCTCTCTCTCTCTCTCTCTCTCTCTGGTGCGCAAATGTGCATAAATATCGCAGGCGGCCAGTGGCACGCACTCGCAACCCTGTTTCCATGCATTCATCGCAAATCTCGAGCCGTACCGAAGGTTAAGCACATTTATAAATTAAGTATACCAAAATGTGCCCGCGCGGCAAGTTATTCGTTGGTGCATCGCGAGGGTCTTTGAACTTTAGCGGCGTACGAAAGAAAAAAGTGAGAAGAAAAATCGGAAAACAGTATCACGCACGCACACGCTCGCAAGCTCGACGCGAGCGAATGTCATAACTCACTGATTCGAGCGTGGAGAATCTTGAACTTGATACACGCAATTATTCGCGGCTATTGTATCGGATGTCAATTGCAATGCAAAAGCAGATAGAGACATGCCGGCCGATCGTGATTTATTTCGATCGCTGAGCTCAACGATGCGAAAAATTGTCGAGTTAGCCGAGGCGCGAGAAAACGATACGCCCAGCGATAAGTTTCACGTTGTAGCATTGCGATACGGCATACGTCGAAGTGGTCATGTGCGCGAAGCATAATCGCACGTATATGCAGCTGGTGCGGGGCATGTATGCAGCGGCTTGGACACGGGAAATTTAGCGAAGACTTTAGCAATCTTTGACAACATTCGAGCAGCAGAGAGCAGAGAGGCAGCTGCAGATCGGGCATGCGTACAATGGCGCTGGGGCTTCGGCTAATGTTACACAAGCTTTTTTATTTAGCACCGAGTCCGAGAGCGAACTCGCTATGTGCATAATGCGATCTGTTGCTGTTCTGGCTCGGGGGGGGGCCAATTTCGCTGGTCGAGCCCGAGATCTCGGAGCCGCGAGGAAAAGGAGCGTCGGCGCCAACGGCCGATCTACACCCGCGACGCGCAGTCACAACCGCGCACTTACATCGGCAATAGCTATAGACGTCCTCTTTTTGCGTCTTATAGCAACGAGGTTTTCGCTGCGCTGGCCCGCGAGAGCGAATCGATATTAATTAAAGAAAGAATAACAGAAACGAGAGAAAAAGAGAAAAACCTTGGAGGCGCTGGAGGTGTGCGGCCGAAGCGAAAAAAAAAAAGAAAAAAAATTGCGCACTCGGAGTAGTAATGTCGCACACGCGCGCACGCAGACACAAAGGCATTATTATGTACGGTCGCGAGCGTATCGCATTGTGCCTTTGCGCTGCATTGCGCGCACTGCACAGCACATAGCGCACACATAGAGACACATAAGAGAGTATATGCCAAGCGCGTGCCCATTTCGCCAACGATCGCTGCTGCTGCTGCTGCTGCACGTTGCACCTCTCTCTCTCTCTCTCTCTCTCTTTTGCTCGCTAGCTAGCTAACTCTTGTAAATATACATTCTCCCACACACACACACACACACACACTTACACACATACACACGCACACACATACATGGTCACACACGGACATACACAGGTACGAATCGCAACGTATATGCAGGCTGTGTGTATATATATGCGCGTTGTATTCCAACGACAGCCACAAGAGCTAGAGGACAAAAAACTGATCTATAAATTAATGACACTTACTGTTAGCTGATTGTAATTGCTGCAACGAGCTTGGCTCGTTATTCGCTGCTGCTGCGGCTGCTGAAACTTCTTCCTACACCTAATAGGTACAATTGAACTGCTGCACCAGGGCATCAATATGATCATCTGTTATTACGAAGCGCGCGCGCACACACACACACACACACACACACCGTCAACGGGACTGATAAACGATCTATTATTCTGATCCGACTTGCAACTGCTGCAGCACAACACGATTATTTCTTCCTTTCTCCCTTGCGACCTTTTTTTCCTCTTTTTCTTTTTCTTGATATTGTGAAACAACCAAAACTGATTTGCGCACTATTTCATTTTAACCATCACAGCAACGCACTGATATTCACTCATCAATTTTTATGGCAGAAATTCGAATTTGCCAAGTTGCTTCCAAGACGCGATAAATATTTAAAGACAATCGGAGCTATTTAAACAAACGGCCATGCACTCGCGGAATAGGAGCTCGCGGAGCAAGAGTCAGTACTGAAACTAAACTGTCAGAGAGTGTCTGTCTCCTTTGTTTGGGGAGGAGGGGGCGCGAGGGGAAGGGAGCAGCAGCAGCTCTGCTACAACTCCAAGCTCTCGGGCAATATTCGACTCTCTTTTCTCTCTTATGTATATGGTTGATTCTCCCGAAATCTGCTTTTTCGGGTATGGAAAACGAAAAAATGGTGAAAATTTTTTTGTCATATTGAACGGCGCGAACTAGTTTACCCTTTTTTAAACCATAAAATATGAATAATTATTGAATCTGGGGCTTTGAGATTTCGTTTTACGAAAACTATGTCCGATTTTATGCTTAAAATCGACTATTTTCGGTTACGGAGGTGACACACACGGAGGTGACAAATCGCTGCTTTGATCAACTATGTAAGAAAAATAAGAAACGCACAAAATTTTCCGCACAACCCGAAATTTGGTCATGAAAAACGAGTCTTTTGACGGGGCGAGCGGTTAAAAAGAATGATCATAGCTCGAGATATTCATGTCCACGGAGGTGACCGTTTTTTTGACACACGTGAATTTTTCAATAGAATAATTATCGCAGCATCGATAAAATGTAAAATTTGAACCCGCAACCTACACCAATCGAAAGCTGGGCTATAATACTTGACATTTACGTATCTAGCGACATCAAAAATGAGTTAGCGACCCAAAGCAGGCGGTATGTTTGAAATTATTCAGAAGCATGATTAAAATCCGAGACATTTTTCAATTGCGTGGGAAATTTTTTTAAAACATTTTTCAAAGCCCTATAATAGACTTAAACTTTACTCTGGATGTATAGAAGCTGGTCTCATAGTTATTATAGGGTCAGGTGCTAATGAGAATGCATGGTACATGCAAATAGAGTTGATTTTGAGATGTAGACATGCCACGGAGGTGACATTTGGCATGTATATCTTCACGGCAAATTTAACTGACCCTAAAAAATTGAAATATTTATGTCCTATCATGAAGAATACAACAATATTGAATGAATGACCGAGCCAGTTTTGGCTCATCTTCACTAGTTTAAGAATATGGCATAAAGACATGCAAAAAGCAGATTTCAGGAGAATCAACCATATGCACAGTCTGACGGCCAGCCACGGGCGCGCATATAAACACGAAACAGCTGAGTGTGGTGGCGCTCGCGTAGCAGCAGTGCACCATGCACTTTTTGCATCTCTCGCGCACACACGCACACACACACACACTCGCACAAACATTCGCAATACAACGTCGCGGCGCCGCCGAGTGGGGAGAGCGAGAGAAGGGCGCGATGTATTGGCAGACAAGCTGCAGCGCAGCAGATATCGAACGCGTTCTGCACATAGCTGAGAGACAGAGAGAGAGACATTTTCGCTGCTTTTTCCCCCGCGGTTTCTTCGAGTTTTTTTAAGAGCTCTGCTCCGAGTCGACGGTATATTCCTATCTTAGAGCTGAGGATGAAAATTGCACCTGACATTTTGATTTTTTATTTTACAGCTTCTATGCCTCTTATGACTCGATCGACTACATAATAATTCAAATTCAAAATATTTTTTTACCATAACAGATGCATAAGCTGCTCGGCAATTTATAGCATACTAAATTTATTAATCTATACATAAGTCAATTCATTCGAAATTTATAATAATTTGGCAAAGAAATCAATGTCCTGTTACCTCGTAATACTATATAAGTGCGATATAAGTACTTCTTATGCAAACCAACTTGAAAATAAAAGAAGATGAAGCAAAGGAAAGGTTTTGGAGACTCACAATTACATGTTGAAACCGTAAATAAAAATATTTTTTGATTATGAGTAAAAACAAATAAATAAATAAAAAAAAATATATATATATATATTTTGCCGAGTGATTAAAACCATAGGATATCAATGGGTACATTATCCGATTGATTTCTCTCGCAACAAAAAGGTAACATCGCGTCAATCCTCGTTAGTTGATAAAGTCTGGTAAGTACATCTCTCAAATTTACAGCGAGAGAATGAGAGAAAGATAAAAATTACTAGCGTCCAAATAGCTTACATTTATTTAATATAAGCACGTTCGCCGTACGAGTACAATATGTGAAATGTACACGTGCTCGAAGGTAAAAACACATTAGTCTATCTTATTTACACACAATGGGTCGTTCTATATGTTTTTGTTCAATACCAATGAAATAATTGAAGTTGAAATGTTGTAACCAGGTAATTTGTCTAAATTGACTGAGATACAAAAGATAAATATTCAAAAACTTGACATGGAAACATACTTTTGACTAAAAAGTCATATCCAGTGTTTGTATGTAAACAAAATCAAGATAAAATTAAAAATTATGATGAGCGTTGAACACAATTAAAATTTATTTTGTGATGTTACGTTTTTCTTTCCAAATAACAATTTTTATTTATTTCAACCAAAAGTAGTTAGTACTCACAGTTTTATTAATAGGATTGGCTTGTTATAAGATTGTTACTATGAGTGAATTGTGTTGCAGCTTTATTAATTTTGATGGACAAGGCCTAAAATTGAATTTTTAATTTTGTAAGGTGGGTTTGGGTTATGTTTGGAATAGTATGCCACCTAACACTTTTCACTTGTTTTATTTTCCCAGTACATGCAGATAATAATCAAGAAGCAGAAAAACATGATTTATTTTTTATAATTTTGCATCAAATATCCAGATTATTTTTATTAATCAATCAATTGATAACAATACTACACACTTGGAGACTTGTGTTTTTTTGTTCAATCGCTTAAACAGTTGTGGTTTCAATGATCAATATATTTTATCGATGGTTTTATTTTATTTCATTTCTTTCCATTTAACTAACGGTGTAGATATATTCATTCACAAATTAATATTTCCTTCTTTTTCATTTGAATATATATTTTTTTGGTATAATCATCATCGTCGTCAGCATCACCGTTGATAATATCATTACTCGCTAAATTGTGTTATACAGTTATACAATTCGTCAAGTTCAGGGATTACTTTTGTACCCTTTGCAGTATGATACATAATGCATAAGAATATTTTTCCATTTTCCAGTTTAAATGTTCATCTTGTGCTCGATAAAACAGAGCGTCAATAATTCTAAAGCAGTAATAATTTCAATTATTCAGGTTTTCTGAATTTTCAAGTTAGTTCGTTTGTTTAGTCAACATAAAAAATTGGCCCGGGTACAGTAGCTCAGTGAATGACATTTATAAATATCGACGCGGTGTACTCCGTTCAGATGCATTAGTCATCGTGTGTATAAAGAATCAATGGTACTTCCTCGTTCTGCCATGTGCTAACGCGCTATCACAACTAATTCAACTAAATCTACGTTTATGTAGGTTGCATTATTTCATCTAACTTGCAGACAAACCAAGTGTGCCCGAATACGATATCGGTATGAAACTAAATTATTTCAACATTTTTTCAAGCAAACTTCATAACGACTTGCTGTAACGATCTATTTATTAAATTTATTTTATACACAAATACTCGAAAAATTAATATTTTTTCGAGTATCATTTATTTCAAGGTTACATTCATGTATATTATACTGTTCAATGTCCATTTTCACCACTGAAATACGTTAACAATTCAATTTTCACGTTCACTATATGGAACATCGAGAAACTTATGTAAGGTAACATTTTACAGAACACCACCGTTGAATGTTTTGTTAGTGCATATATGACGTCTATAATAATCGAGGATAAATCGTGGATTTACCGTGAGGCTATACTTATATTTTTCCATGTAGCCACTTTCATTAGTTGTTGTAAATATTATTCGCTCGCTTAGTTGAATATTTTTCGTAATTTACAATATTTATATCGTGTACGCATTGGTGAAAACAAAATTCAACACCATGGGAAATATATATTAAAAATTCAAACTAATTCTGTAATCTCTTGATCATAATCTCTAAACTTAATTACTTTATTATACAAAATAATATCATGTTTAATCTCACTAGAGTATCAGTAATTTATTTGCTTTTTTACCCGCGCTTTTTAACAATAGATATTTATCCTTACAATTATTAAATACCTTACAACTTAATGTTCGTTTTTTCAATCATCCGAGAATGATTAATAATTTTAATGAGATCACAAGCTGCAGAAATTGTTTTCTCTCGGTAACGAGATTCATTTTCCAAATCTTCCCCATGAAATTTTACACATATAACTTTTTTTTTGGAAATTTACATAGTTAACATTGTGGATACAATTGTTTTACATATTCTCATACCTTTACGCCAAGTTTGAAGCAATTTTAATTTGTTGATTTACAGATACAGATTTTTCGTCATTAAGCATAATTTTTTTTCCTTATTATGATTAAATGATATTTTTATTTATTGCAATAGAATTTTTTCAAACAGCAAAAATATTTCTTTTCATTTGTTCATGATATGTAGCTATAATATGGATTGTTTCAACTAAAAATGTTCAAAAATCTTGTTATCGATATCCTTCTTTACGACATTTACGTTTTTCTCAAACTTTTATGAATTCATACAGAAAAAAGAAAATCTAAATTGAAGCCGCGATAATTTAATAATAATAATAACAATAATAATAGTAATAATTAAATAATTCGAACAAGTAGTAAAACAATAACGTGAATTATATTTTAGAGCTTGTACGGTAGACACGTGGCGGTAATCGGAGGACTAAATTTTCTAAACCCTTTATTCGGCTGTTGCGTATAATAGACGTAAACCTAAAACTTGATGCTAATTCTTATATCTAAAAATACAGTAAGAATCAGCTTTCATTCTCATTATTTATTTTAATCATAATATCTAATATTTTTAAAAAATAAACAGTGAATTTGAAGCCTTCTCTTACGTATTTTTATTATATCTAATGACTGCTCGGCTGCACCTGAGGTTTTCAACAACGTTACTCACCTCTATAATATATTACTCATAAGTAATTAACTAACTCATACTTCAATACATATGACAAGAACTTAATGAACAAACTGAAGAGAAGGTATACTATTTACCGCATTCGTGAAAAAAATTACTGTATACCTATAAGAAACAGTGAATATTTCTCTTAATATAATAGTAACAAAATTTCGACCGGAAAAACAGTGACAAACTTAAATTAATTACGACTAAGCTTAAAATTAGATTCTTACAGACTAATGACTCGGTGTTAATGTGAGAGTTAATTTTTACACGAAAAATTACACAACTCACCACCTTGGAATGACTAGAGCAACCTCATTCGATTCTTGAATCTTTTACAAGAATCGTTTAAAAATGTTTTGAAAAAAAATTCAAAAATAACTGAAACTTACATTTCTATTTATACACATACGCAAAGATATGTATACAAATGTCGTAAACGCATTTGCAATATACATTGTTTTAGTTTTTAAGTTCTCTTCAGGATTAGACTTATAATGATTCGTCGCGGGTACACATACTTTATGAATAGTCTTAAAATTTATTATTTGGTTGAGCTGTATCGAACGTGGCATTTTTCAACCAACGTCTTGAAAAACGGAGCAATTTTTCATTGCCAAAAGAAGAATACTAACAAATTAATTTTATTTGTCAAACGATTATCAACTATGAGAAAAAAATTCAAATATTGCCAAGACTAAAATATCACTGGCTAAGTCATAACATGTTCTTAATAATTTGGCTCTTAATTACAATAACTTTAACGGTTGTATATATTTCTTCGAGTATAGTTAGATAATACTTTTTCCATCATATTTGCATCATTAAATATATTTAAATCAATCTTTCGGACTTTTAAGGCGCAAAAGACTATTGAACAAATTTTTTTTATCGGCATTCAAGAAGCTGTATAAGCGCAGCGTATGACAATAACAACAACAATGTTAATATGTGTGTGTCCAGACTATGACTTTTGGAAAAACATCGAAGGCAATAGTTTGATCTCGACTCTTTAATTTTATTTTGACGAAAGAGCGCAAGCAAATGATCGCCTACAGACAATACATGATAAAAACTCGAGAAAGGAACTTTGATCTATTTCAATTCAACGTGGCTATAACGAAATCGATAATAAAAATGCCGAGTCTTTTGACACTCTTAAAAAAATTTGCGGCCTACTCAGGACTTTACGAAGCTAATATAATACCACATCGACGCTTAATATCTTTTACTAAGCAACAAACGGAAAAATATATCTTTTGGTATTGTCCTTTCTTTTTACGTTTTAATAATATTATACATTTTAAAACATGCTTTTTATATATATAATGTTTATATATATATATGTGTATATTTGTAATCAACGAGGCACGTACAGTTTATGCGCGATTATAATCGATTTAACTTCTATTCACCAGTACCGTCATATTTGTTCCCTCATTCCACTAGATTTTGTTACTGTTTCCTTAATTTCACTTTAAACGAAAAAAATTGAGCATCCGTAATTGGCTTTAATAATTTTTATAACTTTTCATCAAATTTATAAAGAAAGAAATGACAAACGTCTATCGGTTCAAAACTAATAATACATATTCATATCTGAGCGTCTAAGTTGTATGTACCCCATTAATCTTAATATATTCCAAGTGTGTAAAATATTTGTATATACTTGTTAAACTTTTATCATTATTTTCTTTACTTTGTCTTATTTCATTAATTCCTGGATTAATTGCCTTCGAAAAAATTATGATAATTAATACTCGACTTGGAATACGTTATATATGCACCCATACATGAAAATGTTATTTTATGACTTACCAAAAAAAATGCGACCTTCTTTTTAACGACCAAACATTTTTTAACGAGACCAAAACCCACGTAATGTCAATTTTTTGTAATCTCCTGAAAATCGCACTTAATTTGTTGAGTTATCGCATATCATTTTCATACGAGAGTGAATGACTTGCTAAACTTTCGTTTTTTTCGACACCTTAATATAGGGTAGTCAGACCAATCAATGACCGGGTACCAGTGAATGACCATTTTAGAAAATATCATATGAAAAACAATTAAAAATATATTTCTATGGACGTAATTCAATTTTTTAGTGAACGATGCATCTTGTTTTCTATGTTTGATCATAATTTAATAAGGAAAAACGATAATTATTGCACATCCAAAAGTGGTCATTTACTGGTCGAAAGCGGTCAATCACTGGTATAAGTACCCTATATGCACAGTACACGTTAACGATATTCATTTTTGTCTAATAACATACATGTAATCATTGCCATATAATAATTGCTAATTAACCAACTTAATCGATTGAGGGAGTGCGCACGTGATTCAGTAGCAGATATAATAGGCAAGAATGATGATAAAAATTTAGTCGGACGAATCAGAATCAGACGGGGCCGCTGGTTGATGGTGATTGCCGGATTCGGCTTCTGGAGTTGATTCTGGTATCGATTTTTTCGGCGTAGATATGCTCGTCGCGCTAATGTATGCTCCTGGGCCTTCACCCTGCGTATGCTCGATACCAACTCTGTAGCAAATTAAATTAAATATTTAACATGTTACCGGTTTCAGACGCCCTTGCTGAAGATTATTACTCACCGGTACTCGTGCCTTGAGAGATTTTTGACGTATTTTTCCGGGGGCTCATCACCGTCAAAATTCTGAAAGCTTACGCTCCTCGCTGTTGTGTGAGAAACTTGTGTCACGGGCATCGTAAATTCGACATAGGCATACTCGGACAATTTCTCCGGTATTTGGTCGTACGACGTCAGACTCAATCGGCATACCAATTGATGCGTCGTGTAAGCGCCTGAAGCAATAAGATGTATCATATTAATGTCTAGCAAAAATTAAATTTAACTGAACCAGGCATGACATTTACCTTGCCCATCTTTGGGTAATTTAGGCATCCTCCACACAATGGCGTGATGTTGATGTTCGTACTTTGCTTGACCCGAGGTGACTTCCATTAGCTGTGGTTCTAAAGTATCCATCGTTCCCAAGAATCTCTCGATACCCTTTATCTTTCCAGTTCGTCTGTGAGCTGACTTGACCGAGCCATATCTGAAGTGTTTTTCCACTCGGAATAAGTAGATCCAGCATTCAGGTATGGGGAATCGCACCATCACATCTTCACATGGCACTCTGCCGAGTTTGCGTGAAGCGAAGCCGGGGACGAGTATGTCTGCGCGCAATTCAACCTAAAAATTAATATTACTATCAGCATTTTCTGAGTGAAATTGGTACTTTGGGAGTACACAACAACCAGTAGTATACTGAGATGCGCGATGTACTTTTTGTTGTTTCGATTGATTACTCATTTAAATGGTAATTAAATAGGTATCAAAGATGAATTTCATTTCATGGATAGTAAGTTTCTACGCGAATGTTTTCGTCTAATTTAGTGAATTTTACGTGGTTCATCAAATCACAGACATAAATGAAAATTTAATGCAGAAGAAGAAATTTTACGAATGGTGCTTGCTTGATTATTTCTACGTTCATTTTTTGAGAAGTTTGCATTGGAGCTATCTTATTAGAGTAACATTTATAGAAATAAGTGATTCCCTAAAATATGAAAAGTTGATTGAAAAATATCAATAACTTTTCTTTCAACTCTTCAATATAATAAAATGAAGTTAGAGTCAATTACTTTGTTGCCGGTGACACACATGACGGCTTTAAGCTGCAAAGGCAGCTCGCGATTTCGTGGTGGTCTTACACGGAACCTCATTAATTCGAAATAACAAGCATCGGGTGGCTTGAACCTGTAATGAAATTTGACGTACCAAATTATATTTATGACTTTCAAATATGTTACAATTGTTCATCTATGTAAGTTAATCGTACTTGATGAGCTTGGACTTTTCGTATTCGTCCTGCTGAACGCACGAATGAAACTCTATAGCTTCGAGACGAATCCATTCCTCAGTTGCGACTGGAATAATGTCGTGCCTGCCGACAACTTCTTTGCCCTGTCTCCAAATGTCGTTAATGCCCAATTCGACGTCGGGCATGCCAGAGAGAAATCCGAGGAAAAACAAGCGCACTCGAGCGATTTGCTTATCCACGTGCCCATCGGCGTTTTGTTCAACGTAGATCTCGTCCACGACGTTTATTTGAACTTCTTCCATTTTGTACTGAAGAGCACGATCTCTGTGCGCGGACAACCTGAAAAGAGCCTCTTCGATCACCACTGAGAACTGCTTCATGTCTTCGTAATTTTGAGATGCAAGTTTGAAAAGCTGTGATATCTAGAAACAATACAAAAGTAACCATTTCACTATAAATTTATAGAAAACTGAATAGCAAAACAAAATGGTACAATTATGTTTGAATTTCAAATATTTCAATTATCATTATAAAAGAGCCTATTTTGTTCAGAAGCAACATGCTACACTGAAAAAAAGTTTTCTACCAAAAACTTTGTTTCTTTAACAGTATATCTGAAAATTTCGTGAAATTTTTTTTTACTTGCAGTTTTTCCATATAAAATTAAAAAGAAACATAAATTTTCAGATTTCATGTTAGGCAAGTCGTAATATTTTGACGCTGCAAATGCATTATTTTTAACTCCGATCATTTTAATCAAAACTGCTGAGCATAAACCTTTATTGCTAGCGATACACTGATCAATCAACAGTAATTACTTACGTCATTTTATTACAATTACTCCCTAAATTTAAAAAAAAAAAAGTGAAACTGTGTGACAAATAAAAAATGTTAGGTCTCGTTAGTGTATTACATAATAATAAATTAAAACTGTGTGAAAATATGTTTATCAAGTTAAACGAGATTAGAATCATCAAAAGTGCTTAATTGTTTAGCCGATATTACAAGCAAGAGACTTTATTACATAAAAAATATGTATGCAAAAGAGTCTCCTAAAAGTTATACCGAAAACAATCAGTGCAGTGTATAATACTTGAAAACGCTAGAAAAAAAATCAGAAGTATTTATGACAATAGGTAGCCACGAGTATAAAAAAAATGTAGCGAATTCAAGCAATTCGAACTTTGCTCCGCAATTTTCATTGTCTTCTTGTAGATTATTTATAATGCAGAAATGTTCAAAAATATTTAACGAGACTACATTATATAAAAATGAAAATGCGCAGTCACGCCGAATGGCAAGATTCAATCGTCGCTTGACTCGAAAACAAAGATAACACTTAGCCCATTCAATGTTTAAAATTAGCACAAAATGCTAAAAATGTATATCCTACCTGAGGCGCATGCTCTACAGGCATTCCAAGTTTTTTCAAATCGCTACCAAACTCTTTGACGCCTTGATAGTCTCCCTGTATAGCATAAGCCGCAAACTGACTGAGCTTATTTGTGATCCTTTCGGCTTTCGTGACTTGTCCAGGCCTAACGCCCGGTCGCTCTTTATAAAATATGTACTGTAATTTAACGGTAAATATTTTGCCGTACTGGTCGAACTGCTGGGCCGCAATTTCTGAGACCGAGTAGCAAGCCAGCAATGGCAACTCTTGAAAGGGATCTTTATCACCCTTGCTATTAAACAACTGTAACACCGGATTATCTCCTTGATAAACCAACTTAACAAATATTTTCTTCCAAAACCGTTGACCAGTGATTTTTTTCTTGATCGGCATACGCAGTTGCATTTCCCAACCTTCACCGGTGTACGTGATTCTTGGAAAATCTTCGAGCGGTTGGCTGACGTCCTCGTCAAACAGAGGCGTTGGTGGTGTCTCCTGAGAATCGGAACGTTTCATTTCACCAGGAATTGCGCCACCCAAGTCTGTAGGAACGCCTTGCTGACCCATCGAAGCGTCGAAAGGATTCAAATGTGGAGCTGAATCGGTATAAGCTGCATGCATTGGGCTCTTTGGAGGTGGAGCAAGAGTCGGTACGGGGCCACCCGGGACGTAAGACTCCTCACCATCTTTTGGCCTGAGATAAGCGTGAGTTAGTTAAACGATTATGACTGTCTTAGAAACTTTTAATACTCACTTAATGTAAACACTGAAGTCTGGGGCTTCGTCCGAGTCACCGGAACCTCTTCTTCTTGGTGCAATATCTGGTGGTGGGGCAGTCATTGACAAAAATGAATCGAATCCATCAGTATCTTCACCAAAGCCGCTGACCGGTTCTCCAGTGGATACACCCGACGAGTCGCCCCAAACTGTAAAAAATACATAAACTTCAATAAATTTCGATGCTCACGTACTTGCAATGGAATTTGAAAGGACTTGCCATCACTGCTCGTGTCCATAGCTGTGTGTCCCGATCCTCCGCCAAATGGATCACCAAAAGCATTGCTAGTATGATCGTGCTCTGCAGCTTTTTCAAACTTAGATGCAAAGGCGTCAAACGCATCGCCAGTTTCGTGACCAACTGACGCTCCAAATCCACCACTCGTATCAGTAGTTGGATAAGCAGAGTGTGAATATTCTTGAGCGGCAGCTGGGCTAACTGCAGAATTATAAGTTGTGTCGGGTAAGGGTTCAACCGCGCCAAAACCACCCAGGAGATCTGCGAATCCTCCACCAGGTGGAATCGAAGGTTGTGATTGTTCCGTTGGTTGAGCAGTGTCATAATGACTCGAAACATCAACCGTTTCCTCTGGTTGCACTGGATCCACAACTGGCGCTTGCTCGGATACAGTTGGAACTGAAGGTTGTGCTAGAAAATTTAATTTTATAGAGCATTCATTTTATTTAAAAAAATGAAATGATCAATGAACGTCAGATTCAATGCAAATGATGTTTAGATAATGAATAGTGACTATAAATTATAAATGAAGATGATAAATGAGTTCTTACCTACTGCAAAGAAAGCCGAATACTCACCAGCAACGGGTGAGCCGCTGGTAAGCGAGGGTCTTTTAGGCTGAACGGCGGAGTCCTCTATATGCACTTGCGCCTGGCTGACGTCAGCGAAGGGATTGTCCGAAATTTGCGTCGTTGGTGGGGCGCCACTGTCGCGACGAGCCACTGTCTCGCTTGGCTCAACGTCAGGTTGAATCGGTGCTTCAGGTGGAGCTGCAGGCGCATCGTATAAACCAAGAATGTCCTGGGAACTCGTATCACGAGAGAGTTCTGGTACGCGACCGTCGACGTCTAGCATCTCGGCGACGCTGTGCTCCGGCGTTGGCGAGGGCGAATGCATCAGCGATGGACTCGGCGTCCTTGTAGCTTGTAGACGGTCCAGCATCTCATTCGAAGTTTCGTCCATAGCTCCCGTTACAGAAAGTATGAGTTCTTTGGGATTTCTCGCTGGTGGTGGGGGAGGTCCAGGTCTCGGTGGTGGCGGTGGCCTCGCCGGCTTACTTGGTACAGACGGAGCCGGTTGCTGTGGTATCTCCACTTCTGGTGCAGGTGCGGGTGCAGGTACAGGTACAGGTGCTTCCACTGTCGTTTCGACGGATATTAATGGCTCTGGTTCTGGTTCGGGCACCGTAGCTACTTCGGGCGCAATGAAAACATTGGTTTCCTGCTCTGGCACGGCAGCCGCTTCAACTCCGAAAGAAGCGAATGGATTTGTGGAATCAGTAGGTGGTTGATACGATGGATCTGGTGCAAAACTGAAAAAGGGATTAGCTTCTGCACCACCCACCGCTTCTGGCACAGCTGATGGATCACCAAAATCTTGTAGAAATGGGTTAGATGCAGCTGACATTGCAGCGTCCGCCTCCGCGGGAAAATCGTCCATCAAAAACGGATTTGACTTGGAATCCATTTTGGAAAGATTAACTTTTACACTTAGTTAAAGAACACGGATAAGCGTTTAAGTTATTGATCGATCAATTCAGATTCAAGAAGTTTGAGTTCGGTTTTTCCTGGGTCGATGCTGGCAAAACTAGTATCGAAAGGATCTTTATCGTCCTCAGACAAATCAGTATTTTGTATAGGTGTTAAAACTCTATCAGCAGGCCCTTCTTCAGAATCTAAACACAAAATGTCTTTTTTTTCTTCTCCGGCTCTTGGATCAAAGTCAAGATCTTCTTCGACAACCGATCTTTTCGCGACTTGTTCGATAACTGGATGAATTCGTATTGGACCCGGATCAGGTACTTGATTGAGCTCGTTTTCTAATAATTTGAGTTCGGCTTTGCCTGGAAGCGGCACTTCTGCGTGCGATGTGTCAAACGGATCTCCGTAACTCTGCTCGACTTCTTCTTCGATAGTACTAGGCTTGACGTTAGGTTCCAAGGGTTCGGTAAAAACAGTATCGGGTGCTTCTGTATCTAAAATACTATCTTGCCTTTTGTCGAGTGCTTTCCTTTTATTGACTAATGTCTCAATGACCTCTGCACTGCTGACAACGTCACTAACGCGCCTAACAGGATGGTCAGATCGTGGATCAAATTCACTGTCGCTTATATCGTCTGCCGCTTTGATCGACGGATCTTCATTCAGAAGTTCGGATTCAATTAATTTCAATTCAGTTTTACCAGGTGCACTCGCAACGAAACTAGTATCAAAGGGATCAACTTCGGATTCTTCCAACTCGTCTCCAGAAGGAATAACTTCTTCAATTGATTTTTGAGGGTAGTAAGGCGTTAAGGGTTTCCCAGGTAAATTTTTTTCCTCACTGTCACTCGCAAGAAGATTCGTCGGTGGTACGTCAAAAGCAACGACTTTGGATGATATATCGAGCACCTCGGGTCTTGAAGGTTTTCTTGCTCTATCTAAGGGTTCTTGTGGAGTGTTTGAGTTGTCAGTAACGTAATAAGTTACCTCAGAAATAACTTCTTTGATCGGTGCTGGCCTTGGTGGTGGTTTTTTCTTTTGAGGTACTATTACTTCGTCTGCCCTCGGATCAAAGTCGTCGTCGTCAAGAGTGTCTAAGACAGATTTTTTCTCACCCAAAAGTTCTTTTTCGATGAATTTTAGCTCTGTTCGACCAGGTGGTAAATCTTGTATACTAGATGTATCGAACGGATCTACGTAACTTAATTCTTCTACAGGTTTGATTGGTTGATCAGATAATTTGCTCAAATCGGTACTTGATCCACCTAAAAGATCTTTTTTTACCACACCAAGATTCACTTGCGTACCTTTGAGAATTTGCGGAACAGAAGATGAATCCTTTGACTTTGGTACTTGCTCGAGTTCTTTTTCAATAAATTTAAGTTCAGTTTTACCGGGTAATATGTTTTCTGCGATTGTAGTATCGAATGGATCTTCTTCGTCAATGAAAGTTGCTGCCACGAAGCTTATTTCCTCAGCTAAGTCGATATCTTCGGATTCTTTTTCAGCGAATGGATCTTCTGCTTCTTCTAAAACTAACGGCTCAGCTGGTCCATCTAAATCGAATTCTTCGTCATTTAGTACAGGTATTTCGTCTAGTACCGTTTTATTAAAAGCTTCAAATTCAGATACATCAAGTGGTTTGAGTAATTCGTCAACAATTGGATCGCCTCCTTCAACTGCGGGTGTAACTGGTCTTGGTGGAATAATAGGTGGAAGTTTTGTTAAATCAACTGGAATGTCAGGAAGATCACTGTCGTCATCGAGTAAAGTTTTCGGTACATTATCTGCTTTGGTTTCGTCGTTTGGATTGTCTGGTGTGACTGCTGGCTCAGCTACTTCAAAGTCGTCAAGTAAAAGATCGGTCTGAACTCTTGGTCTATTTTTGCTGATCTTACAAGTACTCTTATGGTCGATACGACCAGCTAATACTTCGACTGCGTTGCCAAGACTAACGAGTTTTTTGCCGGTAGTTTTGTCGACTGTCTTAAGAACAACGTCTGCGTTGGTTGTATCGAAAGGATCGTCACCTAACTCTTCTTGAGTAGGACTGTCTGGTATGTAAGCTAATTGAACTTCGATATTCTGCAAAGCGTCAATATAGGTGGTATCGAAAATATCCTCTTCAGCTGAATCCTCGTGTGCTTCATCATCTTCAGGTAACTCAACGATACCGTCTTCGTTAACTTTGAGAACTACTTTATCTTCGTCTTCTTTGATTTCAATGGGATTACCGTCTTTGTCAAAACCAGCGTAGCGTTTAGCTAGTTCTTCTTTGCGCTTAACGACTTCCGGAGCCTCTTCGGGATCGGGTTCAGGTTCAACAGCCTTGCGTTGGAAGAATGAAGTTGATTTGATACGATCTAGATCGTCTTGAGTTTTTTTTAAAATGGAATCAACGCCCGATGTGAGAGCTGCGAATTTACTCCACTCGTCGTTGTTGGTTGCTGGTTTACCGTCTCCTGATTCGGCTGCTTCTGCCGCTAACTTAGCTTGGGCCTCCGCCCGTTCGCGTCTGTAACGTTCTAATTCTTCTGGGTCGAACTCGTCGTCGTCTTCTCCTTTCTTTCCCTTCTTCTGCTTTTTCTTCTTCTTATTAAGGCCCTTGGCTAGCTTGTGCATCCTCTAAGAGCTACCTTAGTGCAGAGGCCTCTGTAATAAATATTAATTAGCAACTTTAGAATTTAATTTCTTTGCAATGCAACGAATTTGTTTGTACGCAGCAATTTTTAGTGAATCAAATTTTTTTCTGTCATTTAATTTCTCATTCAAACATGCTCGTTATTTTGACTTTTTCAATTTTTAATTCTAGTACTGTAGCATGCAACATGCAGATGTCGATAATAATACGTGCTGAGAACTTAATTTCAAGTCATTTATTATTTACTTTTAAATGATAAATTAATTTAAAAACTGGTGACCAGGAAGCATCGAAGCCAAGTAACAACAAAAATTATCAAAAACTTTTTTGCAAGGTTTTCACTGAATAATATTCCAAAATTTTATTTTTTATAGTACACATAAAATAAAGCATTTTAGAAAAGTATTCAGTAGAAATGTTCAAAGGTGCGTTTGTAAATTTTTATTACAACACTGGCTAAGGCGAACCTTGAAATAATTGGGTGAGTGATAATCATCGCTAACTTATAAATTTGCAGATTCAAGAACAGTTATTCTGTGAAGTCAACTTAAGTTAATTGCCTTACTTTTATATCACTCAGCAGATTCATTCAGGATTTGTAATTTGCGACGATTCTATTTTTTATTTCTACAACTGCTCTAAGATCCTAAGGGAATAATATTGTGTTAGGTAAGATATCTTTTTGTGAATCATGACAAATTTGTTAAGTTTTTACTACTTTAAATTCAAATTATTCACTGGATAAAATAAAATAAATAATATTTTTTACAGCTACATGAATTCCCATGCCAAGCGATGATGCCACGAGATTATGAAAAATTCTGTAGTTGCACTTGAAATTCATCGTTCTCGATTGGATAATTTTTATTTTAATGGATGGAAGTTTCAAGAATTAGTCATGGAATCGATTGCATGAGTTTACGTTATTTTGATCTGATGTGTAAGTGAACATAACGAAAAATGAAGAAAAACGTAACATATCGATCGATTGAAAGGGAAAAACACCTACTGAGCTGGCCCATGTGTACTCGGATTAGCACTATAAGAGGGGGGTTCTCTTTTCTCTCTGTATAATGATGCTCACTGAATGTCAATGTGTACCGATCGATATAACCTTTGCCCACATACTTTAATTTTTGATAAATGTGCCATGATTAGGGAGTCTGAAGTCTGAAGTTGCTATAAAGTGCTAATGTTGAAATGAACAACACATGTCTTAGATGCTGGACCAGATATCAGAGACCAAGTGTGCACTCAATTTTAATAAATATAATTCCTACAAAATAAATATTGTTTAGCGGAAGACTGTGTAAAGATCTCAAATCTTTTCAATTGAAAAAACTTTTTTTTTTTACTGAAAAAAAATAAAAACCTTAAAAAGACTATAATAGGAAGTTTTATCGATCGCAAGTCAATACACTAGAATTTTTTTCTATGATACGATTTATGCTGTCTCTTGATTTACCATTATCATAAGACAAACTGAGATATAAATGGCAAATCATTGAAGAGAATTCTTAACAGTAACCAGACTCCAAGGATTCAAAATTCAAATACAATTCTATTTGTAAATGCATACTATTTTAGTAACTTTGTATTTCTTATGATTTAATGTATATTCCATTGATATACATTTATTAAACTGTGTTACTGATATCGGTAGACTTTCATTTGAAGAATTAGATGATAAAAGTATAGGTTCGCATTGAAGATTGATCTATAATTCAAATTCTATTTGCAATTTGAAATTTTCAACATATCAGTCGATTAAATATGTTTCATTTTATACGAAATAAAACTCATAAATAAACGAGTATACGTTGCAGGCATAAAAAACTAAATTCACCTTCTCAATTCAAGGTACTTATGAATTTTTGAAAAAATTCACTTTTATTTATCGATGGAAGAACGAAAATTTTACGCTGAGCCCTTGCAACAGTTGTTGCCATTAGCACAAAGTTTGTGTGGAATATTGATCAGCTCCACGTACGAGAGGGTCGCTTTCTTCTTTCCCCTCCGCAGTAAAATCTTAAAAAGTATACGACACAGTTGAAGCGCTAGATTGTTCCCAATCCCGCAAAAAGAAATACATTTGTACCAAAAGATTATTTACATGATAATATAAAAATATATTATATTTGATAGATTACAAGATTGAAAGATTGTTACGACAGTTATTAAAAGAAAATTATCAGGGAGATTGTACATAAGTACGAATTTCTGAAAATATTAACAAGATTTTATTTCGTCAAGTCTGGTAAATAATTTAAATGAATTGGAGAGTTAAAGTTAGAGTGGCCGACAGTGACACGTTGATCTTTTACCAAATGTATAGATAAATTCAGAAATTTCTCGCGCGAGTCACTGACACATTTCACCGAGCTTAAATACAGAGCTGCATAATGTATACTGGTTTAATTTATAAGCGTTTATGAGCATGTAAACAGGTCCCGACACGTACGCCGATGCAATTTACTCTGAATTTCCCCTGTGCTTTGCCATTTCCCATCGTATTATGCGAATATAAACAGTTTGTTTAACAGGGTGCAAACTGACTCTGACGTTTATAGCTTATGCACGATACACTTTTTTTTAATGCTTACGAATGAGCGATGAAAGTTTAAATTCTTGAGTTTTTACGCTTGTGTTCGGCAGTAATCAAGTAAGTTGCATTTTATATATTTGATCCGATAAAAATCGATGAAATATGAGACATTTCGATGGGATCTCGTGCACGGACTTTTGAGTTGGTCCGAAGAATTGTATCATTCTATTATCTCTATTATTACCATAATTGTAATCAATAGGTCAGGTAAGTAAGTGGAAAAAATGAAAAGCAAAAGTTATAAATGCAGTTTTACCGATACAAGAAGTGACGATACTATGCGAGAGCAAAAACGAATAGGTAGACGAAATGGAGCTCTGCAAATCGATGATGTGTATACAGACGTGGAGCTGCGCTACTTGTTCGTCCAGGCTGCACGAACAACCACTAAGCTCGTTACCATCGACTATCCATCCGCCACGGAGACTCGCCCTTACGCGTATATCGCTCGAGTCAACTCTCGTTTTCCTTTGCCGTATAGGTAGCTACATACACGTTAAATATGTACTATAGGTGAGGGAGGCGAGCCGACACCAGACCGCCGACGCCGCCGACGCCGCAGCGCAACTATACTCCATGCTCGTGTGCGCGTGCTTACGTTACGACCGACCGAGTGTACAGGATGAATCGTTCGTGGCCTTTTTTGGGAGCGACTCACGGAATCGTGCTATATACATGGACCCAGGCATTATTATTCGATTCGTGGGTTGGGGTGCTTTTCGTTCTGGGGTGGATGGACCGAAGCTGGAGGCGTCCAACGATACCCGACACCCACGCCAATCGAATCGAATTGTCGACGTAGCTTGTCTTTCGCAGCTGATTCGAGGCTATTCAATGTAAGTATCTACAGAGAGAAAAGTAGAATCGATAGCGCTTACACAAGCAAACGGATGTCTCATTTTTGACAATTGGAAGCTCGGTAAATATGATTGTCGGCGATTTCTGAGGAATTTCAGCGCCGATGACGTATAGATAACGAATATAGTCTGTACATCGTCGACGTAGGAGCTCGTATCTATAGAGCATACCGAAACAAGTCGTAGGACGAGTACAGTCAATCTGCAGGTCCGAAAAGCACGCGAGCCTTTTCTTGAAATCACAGAGCAACAAAGCCAGCACGAAGGTGTTGGCGACAAGGTGTTGGCTTGCAGCTAGTGTGGATTAAAGCTCTGTAAAACTACACCGCGATGCTAATGATTTATCGCTTGTATTGGAAAAAATGAGAAACAAAGAGGGAGAGAGAGAGAAAGAGGGAGAAAGATGCAGCCCTGAAACGGCTAGCAGCTATTGAATATTTCCCTTGGCTCCGTCATACATGCAAGGGAAGAAAAGCGCCAGTTAGAAAAAAGTCAAAGGATATCCCAAATAAGGGGTATTAATAGATTCTGAAAAATACGTGTCTCGTCTATTTAGTATCCGACCAGGAGCGTGGGTGAGCGATATGATGCAGTGAGGCCGACCTTGACTGAATGAACTCGTGTGCGTGTGTGCATGTATATTACCCGCGCGCGCGCGCCTATCAGTGTGGTACGGCTACGTATATTCACGAGCTCGACTATCGAGCATAGATGACGATTGACTCGCTCGTGCTTGCGGCTTACTTTGGTCCGATTAGAGTGACGTCTCGACGACGTTTTAATGACGTTTTTTATGATAAACAAGAAAATGACGAGGGAAACAAAAGGAGCCACGGTGATGCAATTGTCTGTGTGTGTCTCTGAGCCGCCATCGATCAGCCGCATCCTCGCGCGCACGTACCAAACTACCCCCTCGCTCGTTGGAACAAGGGAGCCCCCGAAACTCGCACTGAGATCTGTTCAAAGTCTGTCCGTACAGTGGAGTCTGTACAAAAAAAAAATGGCATGCACCTAGCTCGCGATCCAACGCATCGTGATCGAGGAAAATGTTATGCATTACACGCAGAATCGTGATTGGAAGATAATGTTATATGCATGCCAGCCAAAGCTATAAGGGCTTATAGGTTTATCGAAATCAATGCTACAGAGATATAGGCTTTATCGATTCGATATTAATGTACTCACGAGTTCGGGCCCATCAGCCAGTTATCGTGGTAATCCGTGCCGAGCATTTTTTCCGCGTCATCGCCTTCTTTTTTCTATTTTTTTTTCAAATCAAAGCTCGACGATTTTTCTCCTCACCTTGTCTCTCTCTCTCTCTTTGGATTCTCGATTTGTGTCTGTCTCTGGGTTTAGCGTCGCCTCGTAGGTAGTAGTAAGTTTACGAAGCGATCGCTCTCGTCTTTCGATCGGTCGGAGCCACTGCAAAACCAACACGGCACTTGGAGCTTCGAGTTCTTTGCTGTGTGCTTCGCAAGAGCCAGGAGTCCGAGGCGCTCGACGGAGACACGATTCGCGCACTACCTTAAAAATGTGTTGGCTGCTCTGCCTTGGCTTGTCTACTTGCGCGAGTCGCCGTGTGTGTGTAGGTACGAGTAGGGTGTATGTGTGTGGGGGAGCTATATCGCGTACATATCGCGTACGATGTAGTTCGGGGCCGCCCGTTCGTGCGTGCGCTATTTCCAACATCGATCGTCGCCGGAGAGACGGCAGCAGCAGCAGCAGCAGCAGCAGCGCTAGTGGCAGCAACCCCCCTGCGTCGGTCTATATATCGGCTTATAAAACCTACCCGACGGAGTGCCGAGTGGTGTAGGTGGATATCTGGCCCGGCCGCGCATGTGCAGGCGTCGTGCCAGTGACGACTCTACGTGTGACGACACCTACACATAGTACACACACACACACATACACGGTAGGTGTTGTACGCACGCCAACGACAGAACGAAGCAACCCTCGTGACTCGTGTACGTAGATACGTATAGCAATTTCCCTGCGCCGAGGCGTCGACGCAGCTTTGCAGTTTGCAGCTTGCGCACACCGCGTCGAAAGCATCCTTCGATAAATAACAAAATATAATGCACTTTTGCATTTTCCACATCTCTTACGTTTTTGCATAAAAATGATAATTCGCTTGTTACACTTTTTACTATTTGACACTTTCGTGTCCGATGAAAGAACGTCAACTGTGCACGACTATTTTTCAAATATCCATTTGAGCAAAAACTTTTCACAATAATCTGCCTTTCACAGATCAATTTTGAAAATATACTTACGGTTTTACTTTTTATTTTGCGTATAATGACTTGATGATCTTATTTACCAGAGCAAATATTCTTGTCAAAGATACTTGTAATAAAATATAACAGTACTTATACGAGCGATACTTTTTGTTATTTTAATCAACTGTAATCGTCGCTTTCTCGTACTGGTCTTACATATTGCTTTTTCGACAAAACCGTGTTCGGGAGAAAGAGATGAGATAAATGTATCATCGTTTCTTATCATTTCACTCTTTTGATGAAAACTACTTTTCTAGACAAGGGATGAAAATTCAAATTGCGCCGCGTACATCTGGTAGTGCGCACAAGCTCCGTCGCTAATTACCGATCGAGCTTGGTCGACTGCACGACTCATCTATATTTTTGCACATACTCAAAGCGTGTTGTGTGTCCAACTGAATCCGCTGCACATAGACATAGTTAGTATACTTATATACTTTGCCTCCTTGTTGTCCGCCAGTCACAACTTGGGTGTCTGCGACGCTCAACTTAGTAATCGTTACGATTTTCTCATTGCAAGTGCCAGATAGTCTAGCGCCAACGTATATTCCATCAATTTCCTATAAATGGAAGTTTATGATCCATGACATATTGGAATAAACGCATTGAAAATACTAATAATTACTAGGTGACTATTGTTCCTTAAAAATAACACATCTCCCTACCCATTCTTTTGTCAAGTTAGAGGTTATCATTTATGCCGCATGCTCTGCCTCTGCCCGCTACCGCCTGTTCGATAATGGCGACGACGCCGTAATTTCGTCGTAATACGTCTCTCATTTTCACCCTTGACATCAAATTGGTCATTTTACGAATTAAACTATTCTCCTGTTTGGATCGTGCCTGTGTTCGTTTCCTACTTCTTCTAATTTATTCTTCTTGTCAACATTATTCTTAAGCTTTTTTTTTGATGTGACTGCCCCCCACTTAACAATAATTAAAATTTACTCTGTTTTACTCTTTCAAAGATTGAAATCGTGCTAAGCAATGGAGAGAAAAGGGCCTAGGAGTCCACCTAGTGACGATTCTCCAGATGATAGGAGAAGGAATAAAAAGTATGATAGATCTCCATCGCCTAGAAGAAGATACAGAAGATCTAGAACTAGAAGTAGATCGGTCTCTAGATCACCCTCTAGTTCCAGGGATAGGGGATCTAGGAGGAAAGAAAATGAATGGAAGACCAGTGCACCACCGCCACCACCACCACAGACTACCAATAAAGCTGTAAATCCACCTACTAATACTGCTTATCCTCCAAGACCTGTAATGCCGCAATATACTGTAAGTTCTTATATTTATAAACTGATAAACATTTATTTTTTCATTATGTAATCTTTAAAGGCTCCTCCGCCAAATACCAGTCAACCACCACCACCTATGCAATATCCACAAGGTTATGCCAATTACACCAACTATTCAAACTATAACCAAGCTTACCCGGACTACTCTGCATATCAGCATCAAGCTGCTCCAGGATATAGAAATGTAAGTTCAAAGTATCTTGAATAGTTCTTTGCTTATAATTTATTTAAAAGTCTCAATCTTTTGTGTACTACAATTATAAGTTTATAAAACCATCATGACTTCTGTCATATAATAATTATTTGTATTGCAAAATACGTTAGATAGCAAAAATAATTATATCAGTATAATGCTTAATAGCATGGTGTTATTAAAGTAAGTACTGAATATTTTTTGGGTCTAAAACTATTTTATAAATCATTAATGGGACACAATTTATAATCAGTAATATTTTGGAACTTAATAAAGGTAAGCCAATTAAGATTAACCATACCTGATATTAACAAGAAAGATTTTATTTGCCTTTCAGGATTATCCACCACCTAATTGGCAAGGCACGGTTCAGTATAACAGCCAACCACAGCAACAACCGCAGCAACTTCAGCAGCAAGTTACTGTTGCTACAGCAGCAGTGAGTCAACCCCGTGTTGTTGATCCAACCCAAGCTACAATGATGGGCGTTACAACTGCTGGTAGAACTGATGATAAAAAAGAAGGTACTAAGTTAAAAAATTGTAATTAAAAATAAAAAAGAAGTAGTTACTAATAATTAACTTTTTCCAGCGGAACTTAAACAGCAAAAAGCGACACTGGGTAAACAACGAGAGGACTATGTTAAAAAATGTTCAACCCTGCAAAGAGAATTAGAAATTTTACGCAAACAATGTGAAGAAATTGGTCAAGATGGAGGTCGAGAAAACAATCGCATTATCAAAGAAAACCAAAAACTTCAGGTTTGTTGAAAACTTTATCTTATTTTATGTAAATATTCATTTCGAAGCCAATATAAAATGAAGATATATAATATACAAGAAAATACCTTACTTTTAGGTGAATAAATGTATAAAAGAATTGATTGCAAACTTATAAATGTAAAAGATGTTCTTTTCAATATTATAGGTGCAGTGTGTGTTATTTTTTCTTTTATTCATAAACAATGTTAATGTTGAAATTTGATTTACATCAGTGTAAAGTAGAATTTTGTAGAAATCTTCAGTGACTTGAAAAATCTAGCATAACTAGTGCAATCTATTCGACTGCAACTATTTTATCAGCTATTCTAAATCTCTGTGTTTATTGGAAACAACACTCATGCGGAACATGAAGATTCCTTTAGTCATTGTTTTGAAAAAATTAGGTTTTGAAATTTTACAAAACATTAAGACTTAATAAATAATATTTAATTTGAGGTTCAAAGTAATGGTTACATTTTTTGATTTATATAATTTTAAACTATTAACTAAAAAAATGTTAATCAAAGTAATTCAACAAACATTCTCTCAAATTGCAGGCTGAAATACAAAATAAAATGAAATCAATTCATAATATAATCGACATGCTGACTGGCATTATTGGAGACAAATTGAGCGTTGAAGATTTAAAGTTAAAGTACAAACCTGATTCAATTAAGCGTTCTAGAAGCCCCAGAGAAGATAAATCACTAGTTAATACGCCTAATTCTGACATTCGTGATGAAGACAAACCAACTTACAACTTTGTACATTATGATCCAGAAATGCACTGGTGTAAAATTTGTGATATCTTTCCAAAAACTGCCAAGGAATATCTTAATCATTTGCATAGTAATGAGCATAAGGAAACTTGTTTGGTAAGTTTGTTGATATATTTCCCATTATTCGTAAATAAAGTGAAAATCTAAGAATTCTTTTAATTTTTCAGGAGCGAAAAATAGTCGACATGCCGTGGCATGACAGCAAAATTGAATCTCGTGAAAAAGAAGTTACATTCTATCCTGGTCTACCTACGAAAAGAACACCGATTAAAGGTATGCTTGTTTCCAACTTATTTGTATTTTTTCATAACTAATTTGTTTATCGAGCCGTAGAGTTTGTGCAGATAAAACTGCCTATGTGCTTGGTATGTATAATGAAATAGTAGAGATTTATATTCGACATCTAACTTATTAATGTTATCGATTGCGTACTCTACAAGAGACGTGCGTACCTATTATTCGGAGAACAGATGGTGCTTTTGTGCAGTCTTAATTTTTGGGACAATAATGTCCATCTGCAGTATTAATCGAAAAATCGGGCTTCATCAGACATGAAACCTTCGACCTAATTGTGTTGCATGCAATTTTTTATGTTTCAAGAAAAAGTGATGCATAGTTGAAAAATATGAAATTTTATCAAGTGCTTTGTGATGTTTTAAGTGTAACGTGATATTGCGTACAAAAAGTGTCAAAGAAATTATCAACATGTGTGCATAGTGAAAGAATTAATTCATCTCTATGAGAATGGTCACAGAAATTGGCATACTTTTTTATCCAATTTTTCTAAATCAGTGCTATACAGTATTAAGATATATGAATTGATGTTCTATTTAGTATAATTGCGTCAATTTTGTATTTGCTTATGAAAATGTAATTTTCAAAACAAAAAAAATAATTTTGTATAAATAATGTTAAAAAATTTTGTCTTTACTTTAACCTTTTTTAGAATGCATCATTCTCAAGTGCAAAAACTCCAGTCACAGATGATGATTTTGCTCTCTGCAATATTAATTTATAATTATTTTTTCAGAAATACCAATGTTGATTAAAGTTATTATTAAATTTCTTGAATATTTTCTATAGAAAAATCTATCTAACACAGCTTGTTCTTGTTTGTTGTATAGGCTTGCAGTTCTTCAGTCCGTCCACAGCTTGGTATTGTAAATTATGTCATGCATGGATTGGAGACCTTCATTGTGCCAGTTTGCATTTGAAATCTCGCCGCCATTCAGAAAACTTCAGTGTAAGTACTCTGTCAAGATTTAATTATATTTTGTACAGAAAAATTTTAATTTATTGAAAATATATTGAACAAAATTGTAATTTTTTAGCGATTTGTCGATCAAAATCCTCATTGGGAAACTGATTGGATGGCAGATCGTGAAAAAGCTTTTTCTGAAGACAAAAATAAGCAGATTCAATTAGAAATTCAAAAACAAAGTGATAGTAAAGAATCTAAACCAAAAAAATCGAAAAAGGCTAAAAAAGCTAAGAAGAAGTCAAAAAAGAAAAGTAAAAATAAAAGCAGTTCCGAGTCTTCTAGTGACTCTGAGAGTATTGCAGAATCTGACAATGCCAGTAATGGACTAATGATTGAGGATAGCTCAAAAAGTATACGCGTTGCTATGAGGAACAAAAATAAGCCTGCTGGACATCCTTTGACACCTAGTGATTCTGAACGATATGGTAAAAATTCATTCATTAATTAACACATTGAATCAAATAAAGATGAGAGTTGTAATTTAAATTTTTAATTCACAGTTAATAATAAAATCGACGAGGACAGAGCACTGGTTAATTCATTAAGAGAGAAGATGAAAGTCAGACAAGAACTTGAAGAACAAGAACAACATCGACAAATAATGTCAAAACCACCATCTCCGGTACCACAACCGGCGCCAGTACCTTACATTCCACCTGATCCTATGCCTACATGGAGTAAAGATAATAATTCCAAAAATTTCTGGTTGAAAAAAGATGAAGACAACAAGCCTGTAAAAATAGAAGAATTGCCAAAACCTCATATGGGTTTTTGGACGAAGCAGCAAATAGCTTCACTCAAAGACAAGGACGTCAAAGAGAAAGAAAGAGAAAGAGATCACGACAGCAAGGATGGCGATAAAGATCGGGAACGTGATAGGGATATTAGGGGTCGGGACCGTGACAGAGATCGTGACAGATATCGCGATGAAAGATATAACAAATGGGATAGGAAGGATGATCGATATAAAGACGACAAGGATCGATATGATCGTGGATGGGATCGTCGAAGAGGAGGCGGTAGAGATTATTATGATGGCAGGAATAGAAAGCGCGACGACTCACCGGTCAAAGACGGTGGTCGCAGCAATTGGGATCGTGAAACTGTGAGTCCTCGCCGTGATCGAGACCGTGAGCGTGAGCGTGAACGTGAACGTGAACGTGAACGCGAACGCGAACGTGACCGAGATCGTGACCGTGATGATAAGTACAAGCGTGATGATGACGAGGATAAGAAAAGCGACCGAAAGAAAAGTCAACCACCGCAACCGGGGAAGAAACCATTGAATCAATCACCCGCACCATCTTCTAATAGCAAAAGTAAACTCCCGTTCATTGGTAGATTACCATTATTCAAGAAAAAGGAGGATACCAAGCCAGAAAAAGAAATAACTGCAGTTCCGTATACTCAAAGTAAGTTCGAGAACACCCCACCAGTTCCTACGAATATCATCAATCCCCCCGGTGTTGTTCACGTACCGAAATTGGCTACTCCTTTGGTACTTCCTAGCAATGGAACCGCTGCAAAAGTTCAACAAATAAAATCAGTAACAATGATACCATTGAAAGAAAAAGACGAGCCAGTGGATATGGAAATAGAGGATCAGTCGGAAGAAGCGGATATAGAGCAGAACCCGGAGGATCCTGATTCGGAAAAATCAAATGTGGATGTCAATGTTACTCAACCACCACCAGGCTATCCCAAAAAAGCAACCGAACCGACACCTTTTGTACATACAGGACCACCTCCACCTTTCGTAACCAATTCATTTTTAGCTCCACCAACAAGTCAGGTTGGTTTTGATTACAACTGATTGAACTTTCTTTATTCATCTCGCAAGTATCAACAATAAATTTATTTTTTACAGCCACCCCCACAAATGCCACCAACCTTCATGCCGCCTCCTATGCAAATTCCTCCTCCAGGAATGTATGTTAACCCGCCGCCACCTGTTGCTGAGCAACAGCAGATGATGGTAACTGGAGTACCAGCACCTGAACTCACCACTGAACAAGTCGCCCCTGTTGAACCTGCCAAACGAGCAGATGGAGCACCTCTACCTGAAGATCTCCAAGAAGCTTTGAATATCATATTTCCAGACGAAGCTGCTGCAGAGGCTGCGGCCCAACAAGCAGCAGTTCAAGCACAAGAAACAGCTATGATGTACGGTGGAATGTATGGTACTGTATATGCTGGTTTCAGTGCTGATTACACAGAACCACCACCAGAAATTACTCAACAGAATCCCGAGCAAGAAGCCGACGCTGGGCCCGATGATCTAAGAATGTTGGGTATCGACGAGGGGGATACTATTTTATAAAGAACTACAATATGTATTTTAGGAAAAAGAAATAATTAAAATTGATTGTGGTGGTTTTGAGAACGATAGTGTGATGGAAACAAATTTACGTGTACATTCTTACTATTAGAAAGGGTTTTTTTACCAATGATCGCATCGGTTGGTACTCATTTTAATGTAGATAAATGATACAAATCATTTAATCGTCGACCAGGATTTTGATGTTAATATGTACCAATTACATTATCTTGTTTAATGACTACTATCACTAAAGATCAATTCGTTTAAATTTTTTGTCTTGAATTAATAATGAATTATGCATCCATTATCACAATGCGAAGTGATAATGTATTGAGCATGTATGCATTATAAAATATGTTCAATGCTCAATTTACAATGTACATATCTAACTTGACTTTGATTTTTGTTAATATTCAGTTTGTCACATATGTGCACCGCAAAAATTTCAAGTCAGTTTGTCAGTTTGACGATAATGTTATTTTATGAAAACTTATTGATCCTTGTGAACGTATTTTACAATTCTATAGTATTTATTGCACCTTAAAACGTTTTTTGAATTTTTATAATTAAGTCATACTTATAAAATTATTTTCACAATAAAATCTAGTTGATTACATAAGGATTTTTTTGTATTTAAAGTATATAAAATATTCAATTTCACGTAATAAAACAATTCTTGAATGTTGAATAAAAGCTTTCGATGTCACTTTTATTTAAACCACATTTACATTTTGATTTTGAATTTTTCATCATTATGTACGCATGACTACGTGAAAAAATATTCTTTCATTTTAATCTGAAATAATTTTATTACCTTTTTATTCGAATGATATTTTAATAACAATTATTGTATTTAATTGATAAAAAAATTAAATAGTTATGATTTCAATTAAAGAAACATGTACAAACGCTTTGCGTCATATATTATCAAAAAAAGTGAAATTACGTGAGCGCGGCCTTATTACGTGACTAAAGACAATTTGATAAATAAGAAAAATATTTTTTTTATTTTATCGTTAATATTTAAGCGCGAGAGAATTTAGAATAAATCATTAGTCGTTTTGGCGAGGTTCGTCATAAAAGTTAATTCAATTTGAAAATCTAAAATGAGTTACTTGAAGTATACTCTTTTATTTTCGTGCATTCTGGTTCTACAAGTAGTAGCCGAAGAAAACGACAACGTGAAAATTAATGTTGGTGTAGCTCAAAATATCCAAAATGAACAACAAACTCAACTGGAAAATCAGCAACATCAGATTGAACAAAAAATAAATACAGAAGAGCAAGCAGCCGGCGAATTACAAGGAAAGCTCGAAGCTGATAACATACTGGCTAAGCTCCATCTTCATCATCAAAGTAATCCGGATGGACATTCGGAAAAAAGTCTACCCGACACTCTGCCATCACATCACGAAAAACTTCCTGGTCACGTGCTGGTTTAAAAATTTGTAATCTATGTGCTTTGTAATAAAATATTTAAAATGTCAGTATGCTTATTATACGTGAAAGTATGCTTCAAAGCATAATTTTAATCGTCTTTATTTTCAATAAATAAAACATTTTCAAAAGTATATTCAATTTTTGCGATAAATCTTACAATTTATTCAAACATTATAACTAGAAATCACAATTAATTACCTGCTAAACCAGCGCAAACGTATTCAAATTTACTATAAAATTTTAGGTATAAACTTTATGAGTAGCTAAATGTGCAACAATTAATCTAGTAACTACTAATGCCCAAAATTTTTTGTTTTACTTATGAATTTAAAATGAAAATAAGATTAAATGCTCTAAGGGCATAATAATTATCAAGTATCTGGAATAAATTGAATAAGGAATGACTGAAATGTGATAGGACATTAAGAAGTTTGAAATATTTAAATTTACAAATAATATATTGTTTTAGAAGAAGATATTGAAAAATCCTAGAAGTTCACGTTTGAGATTATCATACAAAATTATTTCTATCTCATAATAAACTTATTTCAGAATAAATAAATATGGCAATAAAATCAGGAAATATCAATAAGTTGGGAATATAAATAATTTTAAATGCATTTTTTTCGACGATTTCGAACTCATTTCAGTCTCATGGAAAATTGCGAAGGACATATTTGAACGAAATAAAAAAATTAAAATAATAATAATAGTTATAAAACCAGAATTGATGACTTATTCAAAAATATTTCAAAATAAAAATTAAAATGTAAAAAACACTGAATATAAACAACATCATTAAAATTTCTTAACTATCACAACATAAGTTTACATATTCATACTAGAGCTCTTCGTGCATTCTTAAATTTGTAAAACAAGTCCAGCACTAGAAATATTATCACCTCCTCCAGCAGTTTGGCTTGCCTCTGTACACACAAGTACAGGAGCTACACACATATCAACTGCAATTCTATGTCCACCTATGTGAAAAGCCTCATCCCAGCAGGCTACTGGTTTTTCCACATTTAAGGGTATCCTTGTACCTGACACAATCGATGTGGTGAAACTATCATCCATAATAAGCGTGGCTTTTTGCAAGTCAATCTGTTGGATTATTAAGGATTATGGATTAAGTATTTAGTTTTTCTGATAATTTTATAAATTAGAAATGATTTTATATACTTACATTGCTAGTGCTGCATACGTGTCTATGAGCTGTCAATGAAGCTTTTGCAGCTGCTGCTGCAGTATTTTTCCAAGTGGATTCTTTAACAGTCAAAATTGCTTGGTAGGCCAAAGTATGTACATGAATTCTAGTTAAATCCCTTGTTTCTTCATCTCCTTGACCCCTACTTCTAATAAGTCTGAATAGTGCTCGCATTTGATCAAGTACAGTAGCAACTCTTGGAGAGGAATCGGCCACTAATGATATATTTCCATAGTACAACGAATTGTGAAGATTTGCTATTTCTTGTTCATTCATACCCAGGCTGTCTGCATATGGTATGATGAGCTCATTTAAATCAGAAACAAGACTATTTTCAACAAATGAAGCCATTTCAAAATGAATTTTTGTAGAACGAGGTTGACTACGCATTTGATTATTAATAGATTGAAGGCGTTTAAGACGTTCTCCATCAGTAAATGGAAAACTATCCATCATTTGTAGGCCACTTATTATCAACAAATCTGGTTTATACTCAGGTAAAAGCTTAGAAAGTTCTTCTAAACCCCCAGCTTTTGGATTATGATTATCACTATGAATTATGTATCTAAAATTTCAAATTATCAAACATTTAATACTTTTGTGGTGTATTCAAAATAATAAAATCTTTAAAAAATCTTTAAAAATTTACCTATTTGCTCTTGGGCTAGTGTAAGGACCCCATTGTTCGCCTCTTTTATATTCCAATATCAAGTGAATATCATCGCGCTCCACTTCACCTCCAATAACCGTAACAGCTTCAGGCATAATTTGCAGTAAAGAGGATGTCATTTTAGCTGCAAGTACAACATCGCAACCTTCTCGAACTAATCTCATAGCCATTACTGCAGCATTGCCTCCAATAGTTGAGTATGAGGATGGAAAAGAACGAGCAGCAGTTACAAGATTGTCGAACAATGTGTCATTTGGCATGTATCGTCTAAAATGAAAATTAAATAAGCTAATTTTTAACAGAAAAAATTTTGATTTAAACTTAAACTTACTCTGCAGCAGCTCCATGTCTAAAATAATAGGCAAAACTTTTCAAGAGTTCATCTTTGGTATTTAATTCATTAAAGTGTTGTGGTTCTCCAACATCCTCAGAATATTCTAAAATATTACTAGCTTCTATGTAAATATCAGTACAAATACCATAACCAATCGCAACTTTAGGCCTTGGATTAACAGCATACTTATTTTCTAATTGCTCTAAAGCTTTCAATACAGAATGCAATCTTTTTTGTAATATATCACTTGAATTTCTAAAGTACAGTGCAGCTAAAACTATTAGCACAGAAAATATCGTGCCAAGTTTCAATTTATTGACACCCATTTTTGCATTTGAATCTGAAAAATTAATGTATTTATGAAAATTTTATTTTTTCTTCAAATTTGAGTTCACTTTTTCACGCTCTATGGCACAATAAATTAAAGTGACGAATTAAAATTTATTCAAATCACGAAAATTTGAAAGAAAATTTAACGTTTAATCATTACTAGATATAAAACATAAGAAAGTTGTAGCTCAAAGTCAACGTTAACGCAACCGGTCAATAATCATTATATCGTAATAGCGCATTAATTCGTAATTGTAAAAAACGAACTGTACATGAAATCGTTGAGCATTGCGGTAGTCACGACTCATGAGCGGTCTATAACTTTTCGTGCAATAAAAAAAAACATTTTGAAAATGACGTCCACCTACTTTTTAGTTTACTTCACACAGATGCACTGAAGTATACTATTGAGCAATCTGCATGATTGCATCCCCAATCGAGGATTTAAGCACGACTCGAGTACAACTTGTGTCGTGAGAAATGCGACTAATGCGAGCGATACTAGGCAGGGTAAGGTGAAATTTCGCTGATCTCATGACATATATCGTAAGCGAATTGAGTGAACTTTGCAATGACAGTTCACGTGGTTGCTAAAATTCTCCAAGAGCAGGTATTCGATACGGGCCATTGCAGCTAGACCTTAATCGGCTGGACAGGCTACCAAAATAACAATCATCATTACATTCATTACGAGTCATCGGCAGTAGCCGCTATATAGCACAAACTCATATGAGTAAGTATGTAATACTTATACTTATATAGTGGTCGGCGATTGCAGAAACGCGAAAAAAGGCAGCGTAGCGCAGTAATAAAATCGACTCGAGTAGCGCAGTATCTATTGCCACGTTATCCATCGAGGCTCGCGCAAGAATGCACGTCGGCGCAGAAAATTCGATTGGTCCAGTGTCGTGTTTCAAAAGTGCCAAATTGTATCGTTACCGAGCCAAGTGCTAACAACGGTATTTTATCTCGATGTTCCATCCTATTGTCGATTGTATTTTCGATCGTTTTGCATAGGTGCGCGCGTGTGAGTTATTACGTGTGTGGTTTTATATACAAATAGCAGAGAGTCACAAACGCACTTGTCATCTCTTATAGGCACTCAGTTTCTCAAGTCGTCTCGCTGATCGCGCTCTATATGGATCTCTCTATGTGACTGTTACCAGAGACAGTCTCATGGGGGCCGTTGCTGCTAATTCGTTGTATTACTCTACCGATGTAAGTCTTTCACGCAATTTACAAAACGATTACCTGCTACACTTCATCAGTCGCATTTAAGGTTAAGCAAATTGAAATTTAGACAGCGATCGGGGACTCGCACGTATATCATGTACGCGCTCGACCGATGATTGCTGTTAATTGATCGCGATGAAAATGTATCAATCAATGAGATAGTTTGTTTGCTCGTGTGGGTAGAGTATCGAGGCTGCGCTCACTGCATGTATCGAGTAGCACGACGGCCAGAAGAAGCGTATCGCGTTTATATAATCTATTATTGTCATTGATAATTGCAAGGCTCGAATATAGCGCACGAGAGACGCGGAGCGAAGCAGCCATCCTTATATATATATTCTACGCATTCACGCACACCCACGAGCATATAGCTATATATATGCGTTTGTGTGCACACGACCGTCGCTGTAATGTGCTGTGGTCTTTTCGCGGCTCGACTCCGGCGGCAGCAGAGTTCGATATAAGACCGCTACCGCACCGCGCGCGAAGGTAACAAAACCTGCAGTACACCTTTCACGCGATCTGCTCGTGAAGGATAGCCACATACACGAGCGAAATCCGTTTTCGATCAGAAGCTGAAGCAAACGAAAAAAAAAGAAAGAGAGAGAGAGAAGGAAAAAAATCAACAGCACGTGCGTGCACGCGCGCGCCGAGCCGAGAGAGCTGCTGACGTAAATCGATTTTTTATGCCGATGCAAAAAAAAAAGGAAAGAAGGGATCGTCGTTCGCGCGTCGCCGCGAACAAAACCATTTGACGTTTCCGTAGCGCTGTCTCCAAATATTGTCTCGCGAATCTTCGGGCTGTACATTATTCGTGTCGTTGACACTCGCGTTTACGTTATACACATTTACATTACGTTGATTGGGGCAATAAAGCCGCGCGCGATCGTATCGCTCGTCAGACTCGACACAATCTTTGAGTAAACTCGCGGATAACGACGATAACGAGAGTGCCTTCGCACGCTCACGTGCACGCCAGTACCACTTTGAAACTAAAACTACCTGGAGCGATTGAATCTTCGACTATATCCATCGGAATATTTCAGTTGCGTGGTGATCCTTCTTTTGACAAATACCCGCACCACCTTTTTTTTGCCTATCGCTCGATCGAGATGGTGAGATACACGTTTTATCTTCGAGAAAACTATTGTACGTCTAATCTATTGTTACTTCGGCGTAATTCATTCAAGACCGTCGTGAAATTGTTTTCTTGACGTTTCTAATTTACTCTAGGTACCTTTAAATATGTAGGATAATCTTGTAAGCTTTGTCACTGCGTTTAGAAATGAAACTTCGTATACGGCATTTATAAAAATCAAACATTTTTTATTCGTAATTAAAACATTAATTACTTCGTTATTTCAACATTTCTATTTATTCAGTGTGCTCTTCTTTGCTTTCATACTCTTCACACATATTCACTTCATTGAACGAGTAGTGGAAAATATTTTTTACCGTATCTGAATTCATCGCTAGATATCGCTCAGTAGTAACCTGTTGATATTAACATTATTAATATTTATTAACGAATTCTATGCAAAGATTTTAATAGATACCTCGTCGCCTATTATATTTTTTGTAGTTTTTCGCTTTGTTTTTTCCAAAAAATCCTCCGCCACCGCCTCCTCCACCACCGCCTCCAACTCCGAAAAGTCCTTTTTGTTTTCCGAAAAATCCTCCTCCGCCGCCGCCACCCCCACCACCGCCGCCTCCAGCTCCGAAAAGTCCTTTTCGTTTTCCAAACAGACCAACTGCACCTCCTCCACCGCCACCACCACCACCACCACCACCACCACCACCGCCGCCGCCTCTAACTCCGAAAAACCCTTTTTGTTTCCCAAAAAGACCAACCGCACCTCCGCCACCGCCACCGCCACCGCCACCCCCACCACCCAAACCAAAAAATGTTCTTTTTCTCGCCTTTTTCATCAATTTTCTTTGTCTGTAAGGACTTAAGTATGGATTATAATAAGTATTGTAATTTTGTGCATCAGACATATCTAACATGCTTAGCAAGGTCAGAGGACCTATAAATTTACTATGGCTATTTGAAAAAATGAAATAGCTATTAGCAATATTTAACAAAACTATTGTCAGAGTTACTCCGGTTTTTGATAATTTTGCACCAAAGCTCAAACTTTTCGATCCATCGACAGCGTATCCTGAAGAAATTTTTATTCGGTCAGAGAAAATTTAAGCTACATTTGAAATAAATAAAATGCTATACGTACCATAATGATCGTAAATCAGCAACCGTATTAATATTACGCCGATCGTAAATTTTACAAACGATTCTAAACATAACTGAAACTGAAAAATTTGCTTAATTTGAGTAACTTTCATTACACAATGAATAATTTGAAAGAAACAATAGATTGTTCGAATACAAACTTTCATCTTCAAAGATGTTGGACCGATTGTTTTATCACTCGTTGGTGCTCTTCTTTTTATATACCGCGGTTTTATTCGAAGACATTGAAGTTTTATTTCAAACTTCAATAATTGAAGTGCATTTGAAGGATATCTTCCTTACAAGTTACAAGTAGGGCAAGAACATTTGCATATCAATTTGAAGTAACCACGATCTCGCGCACCTGCAGTGATTTTTTTCTCGAGGGTCGGCGTTGGTTAGTTTCTTCATAGCCTCTAAATCGAAGGATTATCCCAATCACTATTTTTAATGACTCGGCTCGAAGAAAAATTCGAAAGTATTCAAAAATAATCGCACGGCTTAAAAGAAATGTGAATAAATTTTATTTTATTTCGGCTTGAGTTGGTTTTCAAAATCAATATTTACGCGCTCGTGCGGTATGCGTAATTTCCATTTGAACGCATGAGACAAGAATGCAGACATCGAGCCTCGAGCATATTCTCAAAAACCTCTCGCGCGCAATAGCTGTTTTCTCACACGGAAAATCGGATTACGTCGGATTTTCCCTACATTCTAATTCTCTGTCTTCCTCTCGTTCCCCTTGTTCTTCCCATTTGTGCACACATCCACACACACGGTCAGAGGTCCACAACGATATACTTATTATATTGTACGCCCCGAAAAAGTTGAATATTCAGCGGAGAGGGGGCCGCGCTTTCTGGGCCTCAATAAAAAATCATCTCGTTCTCCCCTCCCCTCATTGTGTTGTGCCTCTATCTTTTTCTCTTTTTCTTTCTCTGGCTCTCTTGTATATACAGGTTTTTTTCTTCAAAGCCGACTCGCTGACGCCACAGTATTCTCTTACGTAGTGTTGGTGCAGCTTGTAGCTGAGCTCGCCACTTTAGTCTTCGTTCGTCTCCCAAACATACAACTCGTTCCGTCAGTTGAAAATTATTTCGAGCAGTTGCAAGTGTTGTGCATGTGTTCACGCTGTTGAGTGTTATTATTGATAAAAGTTTACGCGATTCAATAGTTACATTTATCTCGAACCTAGTGACACGAGGTACATTTTAAAATTATTCTGTAATTTAATTTTTAGTTAAACGTTCTTGTTTCTTTCTCTCGAAGACTTTTTTCTATCAAAAATCAACCATTGACTTGGTAATAACTTTTTTAAAACCTTGTTCGCTGGCGAGTCCTCATTTCATTATTCCAAGTTGTATCGGAACAAGTTACTGTCTAATGCTGAAAAAAATTTCGGAATATTTTTGAAGCAAGCTCTACACAGATCTTACGAACGAAATGAATTCCCGCGCTTATTGCTCGTGTACTTTTGTCGATAGATCAATCAGAGTCGGGAAAAAGTTGTTTTCTAAATAAATTCATCATAATCATGGAAAAATGTGATATTTTGAAAATTTTAACTTTTTAAAAAAAAACCAATAAACATGATTAAAATTTAATGAAAATGAATGCCATGGTGGCGAACATGAGACGTGCGTCTGATAAATGTACATTTATCGAAAGCGATAAGCTTCAGAATAGATAGATTGGGTGGTAAACGTGAAGCTCGAGTGATAAGACGAAGTAGAGAAGCATGCCAAATTAACTCGAATGCCAAAGAAGGAGAAAATAAGCCGATCGCAAGGAAAAACCGGTATTATAAGATGGTTTACCGAGGGCTAGAAAGCAATCAAGAGAAAATATAGTCCGTATACGTATGAATGGATGCTGTAGGAGAGATAATATGCATCATTCGGTTCAAGGTCGAATCCTGAAAGATCGTGGCACACCCCCCACCAGCTTTTGTCTTGGTTTGCGCCAAGTGCGCGCGTGTTACCGCCACCATGTACACCAGTGCCACCGCCGATGACGACGACGACGATGATGCAGCAAGATCGTTTGCTGTATAATATGCCACATATCAAAGGGTCGAGTCGATCGCGCTCTCTTGCTACCGGTACCTTACACACCGATGCCTATAGTTCTAAGCCGTGTTTCACTTACATAGCCACAATTCAAATATTTGTCCCGATGCCGTGAGTGAGAGCGGCGAGTACATTGTTTTGATGCCGAGATTTCTAATTGCTTCGCGGCAGGGATCATCTTTTTTCTACCTGCTTTTCTTTTATTCATCGATCAACGTGATTCGACTTATTTGATTCGATATCCAACATAATCGCATCTATATAATAGCAAGAACCGATTTTGATTTTCGACAAAAATCCATCGGTTGCGACACTCTGCCTCTTCGCCGAAGTATCCTCTTGTTCTCGGTAAGACCATTATATCGGGCTCCGCTAGCGAAGATTTGTCGTTCAGGATATTATATATATTTATATATATATAGCGCACGACTGCCGTATATGTACAACACGTGGACAGGATACGACCAGAGAGCGCGGCATATTTTGTTTTTTTTTTCCTTCGTTTTTTTCACAAATTTGCTTATACAATGTAAGAAAATAGTTTTCACAGCTGTTTTGCGTTATAATATGGCGCGCGCCAAAGAGCCGCACACGTTGCGCTCGTTCGTGTATGCGTATATGTTGTATCAAAAACACACAAACACATACACCAGCACGACCTATACACAAAAGATCAACTGTTGCGACATTCGCTATTTTCATTGTCCGTAATAGATACGCATTGAGACCGAGGGTGGAGAAAAAAAAATAAAATAAAAGAGACGAAGATCGAGAGAAGGAAAAAATATCGTTGGACAAATTTTCTAACGTCTTTTAAGCGCGACCGATGTGTAAACAAAAGCCCAAGCGCAAAAATCTCGAATATATATGAGTGAAAAATCTCGGGCTCGTTGTCAAAGTGTCAGGTGTGCGACGCGTGTCTCTCGGTACAAACACACTATGCACGCACACGCGTGTGCGCGCGCGCGATCATTATGAATATTCATCGTTTACCTATATTTATACGCGCATTTATGTTCATGCGCGTCGAACAGGTTTCCCCCTTTGCGCGATAATACTGGTTTAAAAAATGCCCCTCTCCAGCTCGTGAGCGCGCGCGCGCCCGTATTAAACATATATATACCTACTTACATCTATAATACTTCTTTCAAGTATCGTTTTGCATACGCCTATAGAAAAATGTGTAAGTCTAAACTTTGACTCTGTACTGCTGCTGCTGCTGCTGCTGCTGCTGCTGCTGCTGCTGCTGCTGCGCGGGCATCTCCTCGGCACATTACACCGACTCCGGTTACATTGAAAAATACACTATAGGCGAGCTGAGCGCGCGTCTCGAGAGTACACGCACGCGTCAAGTGCGCTTTTAGCAGCTCAAAGGAAGAGAGCTCGGGCAGAATTTGCAATTTCGGATTAATTAAAGGGTCGAAAACGTTCTCCCGGGCACCGCACCGCCGCTATTATGATTCAGCTACCTACGGTATGATGCGTGAAAAAATTCATTTATCGATCGCTTCTCTCGAGCTCTCGTAATGATTACAACGTTTGCCTGCTTATGTATACACGAGCCGCAGCCACAATATCAGCGGCAGCCGCAGCAGCACAATATGTATCGTCATAATTGGAAACGTTACGTGAAAACCGATCCACGCATATCCAGCAAGTATCGAATTACCTGCCTCGAACTCTCCATCTCTCTCTGTCTTTCCTTCTCTCTCGCTCTCGTGGTTCGCGCGCGGCTACATCGCGTATCAGTTCATCGTTTAAAAAATACTTAATCATATTGTTTTTATATACATTACACAAATATAAAGCATCGAAGGCAGCTGCAGATAGGCGCACATATTAATACAAGTTGCGCTTTATCGTTGCCATTTTACTCGCACACACTCATAGGCGTTTGCATGCGCGCCACACACGGTATCTCTCTTTCTCTCTCACTTTGTGTCCGCGTTTTATTTTTAGTTTATATACATGTCTCTTTCTTTCTCTCTCTCTCTCTCTCTCTCTCTCTCTATGCGGCTTTGCACTCGTCAGGGATGCGTTATACGGGACAGCAACAGTTGCTGTCTTATTTTACACCATGCAAACTTCTTGCTCGCTCCGTAAATTGTTTTTCTTGCCCTTAATTGCGTTACGAACTATTGCTACAATAATATGTAACTCGATTAATTTATTTAAAATATCTTCGCTAACGTCCATGATTATTTATTGTCTGTTGCAGCGGCTGCGATAAAGCTCTCGCGCTCGAGACGTTACGTGCAGTCGACGTTCCTTAAATGATTATATTGACCGCGCTCGAGTGGACTATACAGATAGAGCAGCAGCGAAGAAGCGACCAAAATATAACCCGAGTCAAGAGCAATAGGAGCGCAGCAACTCGGCGAGCCGAGACTTGCTCTTGCAACGACGCTGCATGTGCATACGCTCTGCATGTCAGTCCGTAGGTCCGCCAGCTCTGTGTACATAACAAGCCGCGAGACGTTCGTGCAAAATCTGCTCCGTCCTGGTTTGATATTAAAATATACATAGAATGATGGACATCGAGGAGAGAGCGCCGAAATCGGGCCCGATGGCCTCGTTGAACAGCCTCTTCTCCTTCACCAGTCCCGCCGTGAAGAAGCTCTTGGGTAAGTTGGTCCTCGGCTAAGCGATTCCTCGATCGATCGACCAACAGATCGTCTCTAATCGAAGACATTTTATGCACTACTCTTAGGTTGGAAGCAGGGCGACGAGGACGAAAAGTGGGCGGAGAAGGCCGTCGAGTCGCTAGTGAAGAAGCTGAAAAAGAAAAAGGGTGCCTTCGAGGAGCTCGAGCGAGCCGTCTCGAATCCGGGCCTGCCGTCCAAGTGCATCACGATTCCTCGCTCGCTCGACGGCCGTCTCCAGGTCTCCCATCGCAAGGGCTTGCCCCACGTAATCTACTGCCGAGTCTGGCGATGGCCCGACCTCCAGTCCCACCACGAGCTCAAGCCCCTCGAGATCTGCCAGTACCCCTTCTCGGCCAAGCAGAAGGAGGTCTGCATCAACCCCTATCACTACAAGCGCGTCGAGAGTCCCGTGCTGCCGCCCGTGCTCGTGCCCAGGCACTCGGAGTACGCCCCGGGCCGGCTGCCCATGCACTACACCCAGCAACAAAGCGAGAACACCATGCCCCAGAACATGTCCTACTACCAGACCGAGTTCAACAATCAGCATCCCCAGTCCATCGCCAGTGGCAGCAGCATGGACACGACGGCCCACTCACCGGTGTCGAGCTACGGCTCCGTCTCCAGTCCCATCAGCGCCACGAGCCACCACAATCCCTACGCCCAGAACCAGGGAGGCGGCCCCCTGTCCGAGACGCCGCCGCCGGCCTACTCACCGTCGGACGACGGCTCCCAGTACGGCCAGTCGCCCTCGCCCATGATGGGCGTCGTCGACAACAACACCCAGGACTGCGCTCAGGTGCCCTACCAGGAGCCGAGGTACTGGGCGTCCATCGCCTACTACGAGCTCAACAGTCGCGTGGGCGAAGTCTTTCACTGCCAGGCGAACTCGGTAATCGTCGACGGCTTCACGGACCCGCGAAACAACTCGGCCAGATTCTGCCTGGGCCAGCTCTCCAACGTCAACAGAAACTCGACCATCGAGAACACGCGACGACACATCGGCCGAGGAGTCCAGCTGCACTACGTCGGCGGCGCCCTCTTCGCCGAGTGCAACTCCGACTCGGCCATTTTCGTGCAATCGAGAAATTGCAACCACCAGAGAGGATTTCACCTCAGCACCGTCATCAAAATACCGCCAAATTGTTCCCTCAAGATTTTTGACAATCAACTGTTCGCCGATCTGTTGGCCAGCAGTGTCTGCATGGGCTTCGAGGCAGTTTACGAGCTAACGAAAATGTGTACGATAAGGTAAATTATTGATTTTTCAATTTATCGAGAAATTTTTCGCACTTGGTAAATAAAAATTTATCCTCGACATCTTTATCCTGACTCATCTTGTTTATTGCAGAATGTCCTTCGTTAAAGGATGGGGAGCAGAGTATCACAGACAGGACGTAACATCTACGCCTTGCTGGATCGAGATGCATCTTAACGGGCCTTTACAATGGCTTGATAATGTTTTAACGCGTATGGGTACACCCCATAACGCAATCAGTTCAGTGTCATAAATTTCAAAACCTTTATAACGTATACGTCAAAAAAATGGACAATGCCATCAATAGCTTAATGATCGAACTTCATGCCAATATATAATATATTGTACGAGAAAAAGGTTCCTTTCATTCGTGACATAAGAAAAACTCGAAGAAAAATTTTAAATCGTGATTTTCCCGAATCGAAGACTATAATTGTATGAACAAATAATCAACTTCTTGCAGAGTGCAATAATTTTTCTTCGGCGTGTTCATGTATGATTCCATATGAAATTCAACGTAAAAACACGATAAATTGTAATATAATTTATATGAATAGTTTTTTTGACAGTTGGCAGTAATGTTAGTGATATTTCAGAAAACTTTTGTAGCTCTAAATGATAAACTTTTCAAACACTGTACAGTCAATGATCGATATTAATTATACTGTGAATTAAAAGAAATTGTAAAAATAATATTTTTTATACTTTCAATTAAGCATTATAACACACGAATTTCTAATGTTGAACAACTATAAATTAAGAAATTAAAAGTTAAGATGCGTATTAAGAAAAAATTGTAAATTTATTGTCTAGTTAAGATTTGATAATTATCAAATAAAATTGTTAAGAATATATTTTTAAATAAATAAATGACTGAAAATAAAAACAAACAATGTACTTTCAATTATTTTTCATTTATTCATACTTTAAGTGAATACATACTTGGTATAAAATGCGGTTTATTGTATGACACTCCAACGGTTAACATATTGCACAATAAAATGTAAGCTGGAATTTCTTATATTCAACAATTCAATATTTATGGCAAAGTTGAAGATGGGATGCAAGTGGAATGATTAAATTTGAAAGATGAGTAAAAATCACATACACGTGAGTACATACTTTCACAATATCACATTGAGAATTGACGTCAATATAGAAATACGATAGATAAGTTGAACAAAATCACTGACCGTACAACTTGATCAAGTTTTCGCTCGACGGTGTATTCTTTTTGGCTCTTCTCTTGACTATCCTCGTTATATCGTGAGTCTTGATGTGCTTGTTCAGATTGTCGCGTCTGTTGCAGCGATGACCGCATATGTGGCAAGCGAAGGGCAGAGCCTTGGTGTGGGTCCTCAGGTGTCCGTTCAAGTGGCTCTTCTGCTTGAACTTCTTGTCGCAGTGGGTGCAGTGGAAGGGTCGCTCCTTGGTGTGCATGCCCGAGATGTGCATCCTCAGATTGCTCTTGCGCACGAAGGTGGCCCGACAGTCGAAGCACTCGTAGCGGCGCACGTTCTTGTGCACGTCCTCGTGATTTTTCAGCAGAGCCCGATACTTGAAGCTGGCCTTGCAGAGGGCGCACTGGAAGGGCCTCTCGTCGCTGTGGACGCGCTTGTGCACGTTGAGGTGGACGAGCTGCTTGAACATCTTGGCGCAGATCTCGCACTGGTAGCTGGGCTTGGCGTAGTGCACGGCGTGCTCGTGTCGGCGCAGGGTCTCCTTCAGGGCGAAGGTCTTGGGGCAGAGGCCGCAGCGAAAGGGCCGCTCGTTCGTGTGGCGCCTCGAGTGCCCGATGAACTTGAGCTTCTCGAAGAATCGCAGGCCGCAGACCTCGCACTGGTAGGGCTTGTCGTCGGTGTGTCGCCTCGCGTGGGCCTGCAGCACGCTCTTCTGGCTGAACTTGCGGCCGCAGATCGGGCAGCCGAACGTCTTCTCCACGGTGTGGGTGTACATGTGATTCCGTAGATTGCACTCGAGCTTGAACTTCTTGTCGCAGATCTCGCAGCAGTAGCGTGGCTGCAGCTGGACGTGCATCGCGTCGATGTGGCGGCGCAGGCTCGACTTGTCGAAGAAGATCTTCTTGCAGAAGTCGCACTCGAGCAGGTGCTTGAGCGGCTCGAGCTTCTCGTGGTGGCAGTCGCGGTAGTGGCGCAGAAAGTCCTGCCTCGCGTCGAAGCTGGCCCCGCAGTCGGCGCATTGGTTGCCGTTGCACTTGGTGTGGCAGCGGACGAAGTGCTGGCTCAGGTGGCTGCGCTGGAAGAACCTCTGCTCGCAGAGCTTGCAGCCGAAGGGCCGCTCGTTCGTGTGCGAGCGCACGTGACGCTTGAGGATGCTCTGGTAGACGAACTTGCGCTTGCACAGCTGGCACTGCCAGTCGGCGCTCTTGGAGCCGCGCGGTGACTTCTTGGCGCGCTCCAGCACCGGCTTCGTCCTCGAGTCGGCCTTGTCCAGCAGCTCGATCGGCAGCAGCTCCGGATGGGCCGAGCGCAGGTGCTTGTTGAATATCCGCAGCACGTGGAACGACTTGAAGCAGACCTGGCAGACGTAATTGTCGGGCCGGTCGTGGCTCTTGGCGTGCGCCTCGAGCTCGCTCAGCTTCTCGTACTTGCTCTCGCACAGGTCGCACTTGAAGTACTCGTTGTTGCGCAGCTCCACGAGGCGCCGGTCCATGCTCGACAGCAGCTCGTCCAGATTCGCCAGCTCGACCGACGGCATCTGATCATCCTCCTGCTGCAGCTCGTAAAAGTAATTCTGGCTCGAGTTCGAGTCGCCGATCTCGATGCAGTTCAAGTCGATGATGGCCTCGTCGGCGCGCAACGGGTCGATCACGGCCGGATCGTCGCTCGCTGCTGCTGCTGCTGCTGCTGCTGCGTCCTCGGCGTCCAGCGCCTGAAGCATGTACTCCTTGTCAGCGGCCAGCCAATCGTCGTTGCAGTCGCTCAAAAATACGTCGACCCCGTGACTGAGATACGAGTCGACCTCGGGCTCGACGACGCCTATCTGACGCTGCTGCTGCTGCTGCTGCTGCAACGACGGCTGCTGAAGCGGCGCCAAGCTCGCCGAGGCGTTCTCCAGGGCCTGCACGATCTTGATGCCCTCGAGCCAGCACTTGGTCGGATTGTCGGCGAGCCAGGCGTCGACGGAGCGGCGGATCTCGGCGACTCGCTGCAGCTGCCTGCGGCTGCTCGCCTCGTCGGCGTCGTGCTGAGTCGTCGTCGGCGCGTTGGCCCACTTGGACTTGAACTCGCGGAGCAGTCGTCGCGAGAAGTGGCCGCCCACGGAGCTCTGGAGCAGCCGAGGGGCCCCGATGGTGGCCACGACGTCGAGCAGCTTGTTGGCCGTCTCGGCCGCGTCGTTGCTCCGCATGGCCTTCAGCACGACCAGCTTGGAGCTCGGGTCCTCGTAGAGAAACAGGTACTTGTACTCGGTGTCGTTTTTCATCCAGACGGGCACGACGTTGACGCAGCCGCGCTCGTGCGAGCATACGCCGCCGCCCTCCTTCCAAAACTTCATGCTGATTACTTTTCTCGATGCACGAACGCGGCGAACCTGCAAAAAAGCCGTGAGATGCGTGTCAGGTTCAGTCGCAGTGGCGGCGATGGCATACAATAATATAGTATATATATACACGTCGATATCAAAGTTTCGAGGGGTCGCGCGCGAAGAAGAAGAAGAAAAAGGCAGGAAAAAAATCATAACTTGTTCATCGGTTATGCGGAGCACGGCGTCACAATGCGCTCTCGCTGTACATAAACTTCCATGAATCCTTAAAACCTGACCCTATACGTATTTCGAGGAGGAAAAAGTTTTCGTTTCCTCTCTCTCTCTCCCTCTGAATACGAATGGCGAAGTTGTTGCGCGCGATACGTCCAGAGAGAGCACATAAGTGAAAAAGTAACGAGGAGAAACCCGAGCCAGTAGTCGGTATCTGGCAGTGCCTTGGTATTATTTGTCCCGAGAGCTATGCTCGACTAATTATCGCGTAACGAAAAAAGAAAAAAAAATCAAGCTCAGCCATGTGGTCAATATTTATAGAGGATGCATCGAAAGAAAAGAAAATATATAAATCTCTGGAACGGGACGCGGCGGATGACAAGTATACGAAATATCGCGTGTAAATACGAACGAAGAAAACGGAGCACGTGCATTACGACGTCCTGCATGGACATGAAGAGAGAGAGAAAAAGAGAGAAATAAATCGAGCATTGCTTCCTTGGCCGGCAGTGCCGATCGTCGAGTGGCACACTCGTATATATACAAGTCGGAGCGGACGAGTCGGTTCATTGCCCCCTCATGTGCACCTCATGTATACGTATGTAAGCTGCTCAACTGCCCGCGCGCGCTGTTATTTATACACGCACACACGCGTAAACACACACACACACACACACACACACACACACGATTGGCCGCGCGCACTCACGCACGCACGCGGCACCTGTAAAAAATCGAGGTATATCCTATACAGAAAACACAGCGGCCAACGAGTTTCCAGATTTTTACGAGCGAACGAAGAAGAAGCGAGACAGCAGCAGCCGACGAAAGCCTGTTTTCGACAGGTCACAGGTGGGGACGATCGCGCCCTATAATATGTAACACGTTGCACGGGCCAAGGGCCGATCTAACACACCTTGAGATGAGACTCTAAGACAGCTTCGAGACCGATGCGATATGCATGCGTCGTACGATAGCGAGATGAGCGCGCGTCAACAAACGCGTCTGCTTGCGTGCAGCTGCCGTCGACACTTTCAAACCCACACATTGGCTAATAATCATTCAAATTTTCGAGGAATTTAGAGAACATTTGGAGAAATCCCACAAGCGTTGGAAACAAAACGAAAGCTACCGATCGACACTCGCCCGAGAAATTCCCGACCGCACCGCGAATGATTAATTTGGAGTTTTGAACGAGCATCGCACGCGCGCTCACGGCTCATCTTCTCTCGCGCGTTTTTATTTCAAAGGATGCGAGACGCACGAACGACGCGAGCTTTTCCGCGTCTTATCAGCAATTTTCAATCTTTGTCGGTTGTCGTCGTTGCGCGTTATAAATTACGCGCGCGCCAGCTCGCTCTCGACTCGAGTTTTATAAGCGAGCGAGGCATCTCCGGTATCTAATCAAAGTTGCTTATTCGGCAAAAAATGTGTTGTGTGTCGCTTACTTCTGGCGAACTCGATCACGAGGCAGCACTCGCAGTCGTCGATTAATTCGACGAAGCGCAGCCGAGTAGGCAGCCGAAGACGGCCGGGAATTCGACTCGCGCGTTGCCCCACAATTGAGCCACTCTGTGTCCCTTTTGTCGGATCCACCTGCGACGGGCCGCCCTGGACTCTCCGCGTTCGAATTTCGATTCGTCTGCAGCCGATCCCGTCTGCACCCTCGGCCGCGATGATCTCTCTCTCTCGCTCCGAAAGGAATGGAGCCACCACCGGGGGCCCGACTATTCAAACGCCCGCCAGACCCCGAGTATTGTCCAACGATATTATCCCAAACATCGAGTCCGGGGGCCGCTCCGACCGTCTCAAAAGACCGATAATAATTGATAAGTAAAAAACGATCGCGCCCGGCCTCTATATGCGGCGACGAGTGCTCACTTACTCTGTATCGTGAAAATCGGACTCGCGAGACGAGCTCGTGCGCTTCTGCTCGAAACTGTCGGCCGCCGAGTGTGTGTGTGCGTAAGACCCCCCTCCCTTTTGTGCTTTCCACTTCTTGCGACACGGCCGAAACGTCATCATCATATATTACGGATCGCAGAACGCGCGCACACGCTCGACGCCTCGACTCCTCCCATTTTCATTTAGTTGGAGCCGCTGCCGCTCCGCCGTCGCCCCGGCCCGTGTGCTTGTCGGCCGCCCGAGAGCCGAATAATTTGCGCACGCCACAAAGTAACGCAACATGCACTACGGCATTCTCCTTGCTTTTCTCGCCTCCAATTGTTGTTGTAACTCGCGATAGAGAAAAGGCCGTTAAAACGCCAGCATCGACGAGAGCATGGCTGCAGCGCTGAGATGCGGAAGACGGCTGCTGAACCTCCGAAATCAAGCCCTCGCCAATGTACCAAAAAGATGCGAGGGTGGCTTCTATGTACTGTGAGTTACACTTTTTTACATCAACGATAAAAGAGGTTAGATTCTCATGATGAATGTGTGCGAGCGAGTACGATACGTCGGTGGCTCGTGCGGTAGGGGACAACGTGATAGAGAGAAAGAGAGAGAGAGAAAACGAGAGTATGAGAGCAGCCGACTATCGAGCTTTTGCTGCTGCTGCTGGGGAAATGTTGCCGCAATGTAGGATGCTGATGAGAATTTTAGGGTGGTACAACGAATCCCAGCACCTGTGCGTGGGTGGCATGAGCTGCGCAAATGGACTGGCTAATGGGTTTTTTTACGGGGGATGCTTTAGCTCTCTGATGGGATGAGTTCTACACAGTCGGATTATGATGTACTTTATGCTCGAGTTTTCTTCCTTCCTTTCTGTCTTTTTCTACTCTTTTTTACTATTTTGTATGGCAAAGAGCTTTTTTCGCATCGACGAGGTTCAATCTAATGGATATTTTTCCACTCAAGATATATGAGAAAATGTTGCATCGAGTGGTGCTAAATTGTTTCATACTGCACAGTGCTTTGCTTTGCTTTACTTTGTGTAACATAAAGTGTATGATTACTTAATCGAGCATTTGTTTGTTCTTTTACAGCCTGCCAGAAATTGGAGATATACCAGACAAGTATCCTCTGTTGAAAGAGGAAACTATGTTACCAGAGTTTAATCATTTTACCATAGAAAAATGCTTTGCAGCTATTGGAAAGCAGGCCTTAGAACTTGAACAAATTGTTTCAAAATTTGAAAATGATTTAGATAGTAAGTGAACATTTTCATAAACATTGTCATTTTTTACTCATAACCATTACTATTTATAAAATATTAATCAAATATTTTATTCCAGCATTAGAAGATAAAGACATCTTTAAAGATGTTCTTGAACCTATTGAAAATATGGAAATGCCCTTGCAAATGACTCTTGGGATCTCAAAGGTCTTATATTATGGTAATCAGTCTCTTATGCCAACAAAATACTACTTGAGCATTCACAAAAGAGCATGGGCTGCAGTTTGTCACAAATTTTATAATAAAAACATTTATGAAGCATGCAAGAAAGTATTAGAAACTAAAAAAAATTTAACGGAAGAACAAGAGCGCATTTTAAAAAAATATGTTCTGGAAGGAAAATTTTATGGGTTGGAGCTCAATGAAAGTGAAAGAAAAAGATTGCATCGTCTAATAAATCAAATTAATAACAGCAAGGAAGAATTCAGACAAAAACTTGAAATAGGCACAAATATGTTTAAACACAAAATTACAGATCCACACCAAGTAAAAGGTTTGCCAGATAGTTTTTTAAAACAAATTGCTGCTGATCCCAAGCAATTTGACTCAGGTCCATGGATTATCACTTTAAATCCAGAAATAGTAAAAAAATTCTTAGGTAAATTTATTATTATTTTTATCATTATTATTAATATTATTTTTATTATGTTTATTAATTAAAATTTATTTAATATTGTCTTACAGAGTATTGTCCAGATCCAATGTTGAGATGGAATATTTGGCTTGCAAACAATTTAAGATGTTCAAAGTATGGAGATGATTCTATACAAACTAGTTCACTTGTGGATAACATTTCAGCTGACAAAACAGCAATGGCAAAAATGTTAGGTTTTAACAATTATTCTGAAATGAGTATGGCTACAAAAATGGTTGGTAGTTTGGAGAATGTACATAAATTCATGAACACACTTTTACAAGCAGGTATTAAGAAAACATTTAATTGTCACAAACTACTAAATTTTGTTAACTCTATAAAATAATTGATGACTTCTATTGCAGCCTATCCACGTCAAGTTGAAGAAATGAACCAACTGAGTGAATTTGCTCAAGAACGTGGTTATGACAAAATTGAGCAGTGGGATGTTCCATATTGGGCAAGAAAACAAAGAAAAACCATCTATAAGTAAGTTTCAATTGTTACAAGGACGACGAGCAATTGACAACTTTTTAATGTGCTCGTGCATATTTATTTGCTAAGACTTTTAAGAATTCATACAGAAAAAGTTTCCTGTGTGAAAAATTGTGTATAGTTTCTGCGTTTAATTTTTCCCGTGAAAAAGCGTATGCTATAATGCAATCTATTCTCACCATAAGTGCATACCGTTATGGGAAGAGAAAGGTGCATCCTTGGTCTAGCGCGAATCACGCAAGATTTAGGAGTTTGAATCTTTACAATAGCACGCGTAATTCTACGATACTTCATTGGTCGTAGTAGAAGGGATTCAACATCCAATAATCTCCGACGTCAATATTTTCTTATGCATTTATTTTTTTTTGACTCTTCAACGTTCGATATTATTTTTACAGCTATGACGATGAAACTCTTCACGAGTATTTTCCATTACCCAACGTACTCCAAGGACTATTTGATCTAACCAAGCGATTATTCAACGTTGAAATAGTCGAGCGTGAGCGTGTCGATGTATGGCACCGGAATGTCCGTTTCTTTGATGTCTATGATCTCGACATATCGACCACAGACAACATTGGCAGCTTTTATCTCGATTCTTATGCTCAGAGCGGCAATCAAGACGACGGTTATGTGCTTTTGTTGAGAAATAAGAGCCAGGTTCACAATAACAAGGCACTTTCTTCAATGATCAATAATTTCGAGAGGCCAGGAAAGGACGGCGGGCCGTCCTTCATATCGTTCGCAGCTGTACAGTTGCTTTTTGGAAATGTAAGTTATTGCATCTAATATTTTAATACTTTAATACTTATCTAATGAAGCGATTGAAAATACTGCCTTGGATAATTTTATGTTTTGCAAATAAAGAGTTACTCGTAGATAAGTTTTAATTTTAAAGTATACTTTTTTTAGAGAGAGGAGGGGGGGGGGGAGGATAATTCAGTATTATCGTTTGTTACCAATTTTCAAAGTATTTTATTTTACTAGTATGAAAAAAATATTTATGAACTTCTGTATGAATTCTGGGAATATTTAATATATTTAAACTTTTAAGATTCAATCTACAGAACCGTCATTATTAAATTAGTTTCTTTGGTTTTGCCATATGTACTAATTTTTTGAAATGTAATGTAATTTCAAAGTTAAAAAAACCGCTAAAATTATTTCCGGGCAAAACTAATCGACCATTATTTTTCGTAAATTTGTCATAAACAAAATAATTGATAGAAAAATCAAAATATTTCGACATCAGTGCGTGCTTAAAGGATTACTAAAAGAGTGCAAAATTTCAACAGGATCGGTTAAATACTTTTGGCTTCACTGAATTTGAAAAATATAATTTAGGGAAATGAAAAATGTATGTCTTAGAATATCGTTTTTTCCCTAATTATATTGTTTAAATCGGTAAAAACTTAACTCAAAATATATTCAACCGATCTTTTTGAAATTTGACACACTTTATTAATCTTTTAAGCCCGTACTGATGTTAAGATATTTTTATTCTTCCATTAATTATTTTTACATTTTGATTCACCTTAAAAAAAGTAAAAAAATAGATATATAGATATGGAAACTAAAAACTCAATATTATTTTATCACTTGCAGTTTGGACACTTGTTGCAACAAATTCTGACTCGCGTTCGTTCGTCTGAAGTGGCTGGACTATCAAATGTAGAATGGGACGCAACTGGACTTAGCAGAAGTCTTATGGTTAATTTTGCATTCGAAGGGGAAGTACTTCGAAGCATAAGTTCTCATTATGAAACAGGAGAACCTTTGAATGACCAGATGATTCAGAGTATTATATCGTCCAGAAATCACTTGGCCGGTTACCGGCTTTGCCAAGAATTGTATCTGTCGAAATTTGACTTAGAACTACATTCGCAGTTAGTTTTCAACCATGTTAATTACAATTTATGTTTGCTGATAAATCAATACTTACATATTTTATTCATTTTAGAATGAGGCCGTGGGAAAAAATTATGAAACAAGTATGGAAGGAACATTTTGTTTTTCCTGAAGATAAAAAAGATTCTCATCCTTGTTCATGGGACGATGTTTTCATTAGCGATTTTGGTGCAGCTTACTATTGGTATGTTTGAAATTTTCTAGTTAAAATTATACTTATAAAATGTGATGGTAAAATATAAACATTTATTTTCAGCGATCTATACTCAAGAATGTTGGCCGCCGATGCTTATAACGCCTTCCGAGAGGTGCCAGGTGATGACGAAGTAGAGAGGCGTAAAATTGGCCTACGATTTAAGGACACAGTACTGTCTCTGGGCGGTAGTGTACACGCTAGTGAAGTATTCCGACGATTCCGTGGTAGAGACCCTTGCGAGAAAGCTTTTATTAAGAGCCTCGAACTCGATTAAGGTACAAGAGAGCAGATTCGTTGACCATTGAGGGTCAGAGTGGTGATTTGCTGAATGGATGCAGAAAGTCTGAGATCTTAATCTCACTTGTTACTGTTGTTACTCGAATGAAAATGTATTCTAAACAATGCATTTTCTTTGTTTGTGTTTTAAATGTTATCTTGAGCTAATTTGCGAATACTTCGAATGAGTGCTTGATACAAAGCCTTCTACTCATAAAATTATTTATAGTTTTTCTCGATGCTTTCGCGGTTATTATTTAATGAACCAAGTTCCTTAAATTACAGTAATTGTACATGTACATAGTATAGTTATAAAGTCTTTTACAACATTTATATTTATGATTGAATTGTATAATTCTTCTCTACGCGATATTTTTATGTTTGCAAGAAATAAATTATAGTTTAGTTACTTGAAAAAAATCGATAACATATCGAAATAAAACAGAATTTCTCATTGATATAGTAATACCGCGAAGACGTTGAAAAATTCTTGTGATTGATTTTACATTTTTATAAGTGAAATATTTAAAAGGATGAATTTCGTATACACATTCGTGAAAGATTAAATTTTGATTGTGATACATTGCAACGATTTTTTTTTCAAAATCACTGATTAAATTATAAGGTTTAAAAATTCACTGATGAATGTAAAATGTATTTGCTAATGTACATATAAATGACTATTACGAAGTTGTGTTGATTCATTGTAATAAATAATTGATACTTTATAAATGACTTAGATTGAATAATTATCATCAAAATATTATTTAATAAAAATATTTATTAATTTTATGAATGTTTTTTTGATTATTAAAAATGTATTATTTTAAATTAATCGCATTATTATAATATTAATTGCATTTTTCACTCAAATCAATATTATAATTTTTTGTCCTTTAACTTTTGGCAACATGATTCATAAATGTTATACCATGTGAATCGTAGTCAATGGCCAATAATGCATTCATACTAAATCACAGATTTGTTCATAGTGTAATAACATTTAAGATGGTTTTAAAAACGTTTGCTGGAGTAAATTTAGAATGTCGAGAAGTAAGCAGCACACTTCATCTGACACATGAAAAATGATCGACGACGGTACACTTTTCATATAAATGTATATAACAATGGATTTTCAAACAGTAAATAACATACAGGCAACATTTTGCTAATGTTAACTTTGTACAGCCAAAAAGATTTTTTTCTCCTTGTATCATTATATGCTAGACTAAGGCTACTGTAACTATAGCGGCAAACAGTAGTATGATGATGACCCAATAGCCACAAACCTTATCTTTTTGACTAACGGTTCGAACAGCCCGTGTACCATCTATTAATCTTTCGTCTGTTCGGTCTATATGGTCAGCCAAGTCGTCAATTATTTCTAAATGAAGAATAAAAATGATTAAATAAAAAAGTAACTCGGCTGTTTATAGCAATTTTTAAAATTCAATATTCACCATTGTGATCAGTAACTTCAGAATTAATAGCTTGTGCGATCAGCTTTTGCCTTGATATTATCTTGGAAAGCTCATCTAAACCTTCTTCTTGTTCTATTTGGAAAGTATTTCATTAATTATTCCTGATTTAAGATTAATTATTATTAATATTTGATGCCTTACGCCTAAGCAATTGTTGCTTTTGAGATTTTAAATCTGCTACACTCGTAGGTTGAGAATTTAGTAATTGTGTTTGGTCATTATCATCGTCAAGGCCCCAACTAGTTGTACCACCATCAGCAAATGCAGAAGTCGATGGGCCCAATAGTCTTGCTCTTGATAAAGCTAACTCATTTGTTTTAGACTCATACAGTCTTCGCATTTGGAGATCTTTACTTTGCAAGATTTCCACTTGTCGCATTCTACGCTCTGCCTCCCCCCCAGTACTGATTTAAATTTATATTAAGGAAAATAACATTCTAGTAGAAAATTATGAATGTTTCTATTTTTTTTTCTTTAATTTATCATTAACTTAAGAATTAAGTAAATTATTACTGTTGGTAGTAAATTGAAGGATACATAAGTTGATCTCTCCGAGCTTGATTGATCTTATATCTGAGATCTTGAACTTGTTGACTGTAATGGTTTAATTTAATTCTGATATTAGCCGAGAGACTTGCAAAAGCTTGAGATGTTCTAGCTTCCCTGTCTCTTTGAGTTAACTGTTCCATAATTTCTCTCTGCAAATTGTCGCAAGCTTCATAATCGACCATCCTTAAACGAGATGAAAACAATTTTAAGCTGTCATAAGGAGTATTCAGTAAAGAGCAGACGACTTACCATCGATCGTCTCCATCATCGATGTATACAAGTGTCATTGTGTTTAAGGCGATAAAGAGTTAAGCAAAAAGAACGAAAGAACAAGCGACGATAATTCGATTAATGCTTGAAAGATTGTATTAATTAGGCGTAAAAGTTATTGGCATGGCAAATATAAACATTTGCGTGGAAGGTATCTGAATTCGAAAGCTTTGTGAATTGGCAGAGCGTCAGAGTATGATGCGTATGTTGAATGATGGAAAGAAAACACAGTATGTTTTACGTCGGTCGTGTCGTTGATTCACCGCCAGCAGAATAAACATTTTTCATGGAGAACGCTCAAGTCTGTTCCGTTAAGTGTCCAATGACACCGATCAAGACTTGGCACTTGGCTGACACATGGAGTTCGCGACAAGAAACGCATAGTCAAACGTACCCGCACGAACGCGTGCCCCCTACTTTATTCGCCAAAGTCCCCTAGTTCCCTCTCTTGCGCTTGTGGCAAAAAAACAACTAGATCCTATGAGATATGGCTGCCTTCTTCACAGCAGTAGCAGCAGAACTTTGAGCGAGGAAAACGATTCATCCTCGAGTCGTCGGAGTAGGGTGAATTGCACGATAAACAAGGACGGCTCTTGGCTGTGCTCGTCAGTGTGATCGCCGATCGCATACAGAGTGTTGTAAAAACTGTGGCGATTGCTGTGGTGTGGTGAGTGGTCAGTCGTACTGGTGGTGTCGGCTGCCAATACAAGTGTCGCGCAACGCAACTCCGGCACTGCTGCTGGCGAGCGAGCTTACGCACGTAACGAGTAATCCAGTATAAAACGTCAGTTCTGGATTCATCGCCATATCGTGCATCGGACGCACGTTCGTCGCACTTCTCAACGGGACTGTCTGCTTTCGTAGTCATCGTCGTCGTCGATTGCTAGTTTCTTTTGAAGTGTTTTCTTAAAAACATTCATATAATATATAGTCATAGTCACAATATGGGCCTGTGATTGATTCAGGTTGAAAGTGAAATAACATGTTCCCTGCATTATGCTCATCAAAACAAGCAGAACAACTCGAGAAAGTATAAAAGGTGAGTTGTCTGAAGCCTGCCGTGGCTCTTTTTATGTGTGAGTGACTGGCGTATATGCATGTACGTACCTGAACCTATAGCTACTATATGTGTGCGTGTTTTATATACCTATACTAACGTGCACGAGATTCAAGAGAAAGGAGAGAGAGAGAGAGAGAGAGAGAGAGACAAGATCGATTCTTTATCGTCGTCGTTGTGTGCCGAGGTGTTATGTATGTATGTATACACTGCAAAGCTGTAATAATGGAAAAGGGCAACAGATGGTACTCGTTCTCTTTTGTTGCTGCTACTAAAAAATTTCTCGAAAAAATGAATAATGTTGTTTCCGCGGCATTGATAGCACAGAGTGAGTTTTATCATTGAGTCGCTGGCAAATAACAGTTATAATCCCATTGTGGACGCGAACAATACGAATAAACGGTGGATCTTACTATGAGAAATGACGTATTATAGAAAAACGTGCCTATGTATCCAATTGAATTTTTTTTTTAAGCTAATGTAAGTAAAAAGAATTTTTCATCCGAGTGAACGTACATGTCATCTGATTAACGTGCATGTTACAAGGACGATGTAGATTTATTTGAGCTTTTGAAGCGTTTGTGATTGGAGATTGGGTAATACCGTATCATCGTAATTCAATGCAATTTTTAAACATTTTTTCATTGCTTCGATGTCAGGGTGAAGTAATCATTGTTGTTGTTGTTGTTATTACCAATTCAACTTGTTTAAAAAGTATAACTATGAAGTAAAACTATGAAATATTAAATAAAAGATGTTATGCGTTATTTCAAAGAAAAACATGTTAACGTGAATAATTATTGTGTTTACATGTTATTATTTAATTTATTTCATTACATCACAATCTGATTCTTTTGCAGATTGAGTGAAGATGAATAGTGAAGCAAGGGTGGATGCAATTTCTACTGCTTCAATTATAAATTCCAGCACAATATCTAGTATATCAAATATGATGATGGAAGATCCAGAAAAGCCAGTAACGCCAATATTTTTACAAACACAGGCAGCAAAAGGTACAAACAATTAAGCTACCAGTTAATTTGATATTATTATACGATGACATCTTGTGTGCAAATTTTTATTGAAACTTTTAGTTTCTAATGAGAAACAATCTGATATATTAATATATTTACAGGTTTGGCAGGAGCCTTTGTGTGGGCAGCATTATTTATAAGTTGTCAACAAATTTATCAGCATCTAAGGTGGTATACTAACGCTGCTGAGCAGCGTTGGATAGTACGTATCCTCTTTATAGTGCCCATCTATGCTACCTACTCCTGGATTTCTCTGCTATTCTTCAACAATGAGAGTTATTATGTATATTTCTTCACTGTACGAGACTGCTATGAAGCCTTTGTTATTTACAATTTCCTCTCATTATGCTACGAGTATCTTGGTGGTGAGGGAAACATCATGTCTGAAATACGAGGAAAGCCCATTCGGTCCAGCTGCATTTATGGTACCTACTGTCTAGCTGGCAAGACATATACCATTGGATTCCTGAGATTCTGCAAGCAAGCAACACTTCAGTTTTGCTTTGTCAAGCCACTCATGGCGTTTATAATCATATTCCTGCAAGCTTTTGGCCACTATCGAGACGGTGATTGGTCGCCTGATGGTGGCTACGTATACATAACGTGCATTTACAACATTAGCGTCACGTTGGCGCTTTATGGACTGTTTCTATTTTATTTCGCCACCAGAGATCTTTTGACGCCGTTCGATCCCGTGCTCAAATTTTGCACTGTTAAAAGCGTCATTTTCTTGTCGTTCTGGCAAGGTAAGTCAAAATTGTACTCATAATTTTATAGACTTTATCGTTCGAAAAATTTTTCGCCAAAATTTTTATCTTATCAAATAAATTTTTTTCAACTCTTTTAACGCCCATTTTTATGTAACGCATCAAGGCTAAATACGGAAATCAAATTGTAGCTTACTGTGAATTCAGTCTAAAAAATTTTATTTGATAATACGTTCATCCGGTAATATGTTCCAAAGTACGTCCAAATACATAAACGTCGCAATTGGGGAAAAAAATTAAAATAAATGTTGCGGTGAAAAAGTATCCTTTCGTCGGTCATAGGCCTATCAAGCAAAATATCTTATCTTAATTCCTTTAAAGCACCTTACGTACGTGGAAATTCATATCTCTCTGATTAGAGCGCTTATCGTCGATAAATGCAATTTCTCACTTATTACGCAGGAAATTGAAAACAAACAATAACGTGAAAATTTTTGGTGTTACGTAGCTTACCGATTCAAATATTTCAGGAGTTTTATTGGCAGTACTGGAAAAGGCCCAAGTGATTTCGCCCGTGATAAATAGTCTCGGGCAATCTACGTCTGCTGGTACAGTATCGGCTGGTTACCAAAATTTCCTAATCTGCATAGAGATGCTGTTTGCCGCTGTTGCGCTACGTTACGCTTTCCCGTATCAAATTTACGCGGCTGGTTGCAGAACTGATTCGCGTGGCCGCAGCGTAACTATGCAGAGTATCAGCAGTAGCCTCAAGGTAATTTATTCAGAAGGGCTTGCCTATGATAAATATTACAATGATTTCATCATTTGAATGTTTGTAGGAAACCATGAATCCAAAGGACATAATGACTGATGCCATTCACAATTTTCATCCTCAATATCAGCAGTACACGCAATACAGTTCTGGTAAGTTTTTTGATGATTCAGATAATTTTTCGCTTTTTTTAGTAACACGACCATTTTTGATTATATTTTACACTCGTTTTAATTGATAATCACTATTTGATATCAAAACCACGATTGAAAGCTGTAAGTTTAGTTTATTTTTATACCTGTGGCCCGGAAAGGAAATAAGCTATTTTCATCACTGCATGCGCAAAGTTCTACTTCGCGCACGTTGTAATGAAAATTAGTGTACGCAACTGGGGCGGTTGTCAATCTCCCGTCCCCGTTGCGTAATCTACTATTCAAGATCATTAGCCGAGCGAGAAAGTGGCACTTTCCGCACGCAATGATGAAAAATGGTATTAAAGATCTAGGGCAATAATATACATTTGTTAAAGAAGTCCTGGTTATTCACAGCTTCCAATAATATAAAACAGTGTAAAATTTATTCGATATTTTGTGTCTCCCATTCATAAAGTACATATTTTACACCTACTGTTTATTTGTATGCATGAATTTCCATTGCTTTTTTACTGCAGCTTGCATGAATCGCAATTCGCATTTGTTTCTTTTCCTTCTTCCAACACTCATGTACTACTTATTCACTTTATTTTGGACAATTAATAAAAAATTGGGGATGGTAAAGGTCACTAAAAGATAATTTGCATAGAAAAAAAGTAGTAGCTTTTAAATAAACATACATCGTGATCAATTAATTGCACAGGCACAGTGTATATGTTATCGATTGGAGTCTGGATTTTGTTTTTAACGTTTACCTATTTTTGTGCTTTAAACGCAAATTAATTTATATCAAAATCAAGGCAGCTATAAATTTCAAACTGAAAGTAATGCTTATGTCAGTTTTAACTTAAAAATTATGTGAAAAACCACAAACACCGAAATATAAGAAGCAAAAATCGTTAAGTAGCTGCGATCTTTTTATTTTATTTTTCAGACGTCAATACCAACATGCCGTACGAAAAGCTGTGAAGTAAATTAAGTAAAATTTACAAAAACGGAGTTGATAAAGATTTAATGAAGGCCGGTCAATCTTTATGAGTTAGAAGAAACGATAATAGAGTTGACATTTTTCTTCAATTTTTTATACAAAAGACTAGGAATACGCAGCGATGGTTACGATACTACTTCTTGATTTTTTTAGTTTTATTTCGTAAAAAAATCACGTGAACTCGAGACATTATATGCAGGGTATAAGTACTTAAAATAAAATATATTTATATATTTTTCAATTTTTTTGACTGGACTCTATTATAACTTATAGCAATTGATCCAGATTTTGAAAAATATATTGTAAAAAATAATTACTCACACAAGATTAAAACAGTTAATAATAATTATATATTCGTTATTTCGTTGCTTTTTTAGGAAAGGTTTTTATACGTTTTTAATTCCACATTTTACACGTTACTTTATGTTAATCATTATAATCTTTCTAAGATCGACGTTGTTTTGAAAGTTTCGAGAATCCGCGTCAAATTAAATTCGAAATTATTTGAATGTCTCTAGAGCTAATTCTGTAAGAATCGTAAAACACAAATAACTTCAAATGTACGCACCTTGCATTTAATTTTAATCATAGAAAAATTTTAAGTGTACAGAGTGCTGTGTGACTCGGCAAAGCTCACATAGGCCAATTTTTATTTTGCCTCATTAAGGTATTATTCATAAATTTAGTTGCTATAAATACTCTAATTAACCAATAAGACGCGAATTCAAAATCGATCAGTATTTTTGTTTCATTTACAAATTATTCAATTATTCCTTCGAATGTTTGACCATTGATGTTAAAAAAAATATAAAATGCATTAGAGATAATTTACTCTAAACAAACCTCAATATATAGTATCATTAAGCACATACTCGAAAACTATATTACTCGAATACAAATATAAAAAATCTAATATTCTCATATAGAATTAAGAAAAAGTGAAAGGAACGAAAACGTGTGTACGATATATTGATATAAATAAATGTTTTAAAAAGTCCAAAATCTTTTTTGTTTCGTTTGTTCCTTTAAATACATGATTTATTTTTATTTCTTTGAATCATATAATCTTTTATTATTAATGTATTCATATCCAATGCATAGCATGCAAGGTAGAGTAAAAAATATTTCTGTTCATACCATGTAATGATATGTAAGGACCTCAATGAAAGATGTAGATCAATGTTTTCGAAACTATCAGTCATTTTGCTTTTGAATACTTTCAAATTTACTTTTTGCATTTTCTTGCGTGCTAATCAATTTAGTTTTTTTTTTAAATACCTTCTTTTAAGATGAAACATCTTTTTCATTCTGTAGATCGAGTTTTTTATACTGTTACCGTTACATTCATTTCTTTTCTATGTTATATAATTATAATTAAGAGGTGGTACTTTTATAAATAAAGTTTGCATATATAATATAAACATATAAGGGTGGTCTATTTTTCAAAAAATTGTTTAAGACTGTGGATGCAACGGAATCAAAAGATCAAAGTTTGAAAGAACGTTTATTCTTTTGTAAAAGTATAAAAAGTAAAATTTGGAGGTTTCAATAAATTTTTAAAGTTTATTTTTTGACATTAAAAAATCAAGGCCTACAGACAGTAACGTCATAGGTTGCCAAATGTAATCATTTAGGTATAACTGGTTTTGTGAATAAATTTTTTATGGTATTTTTTTCACCGTAGAACGGATATAGCGAAAAAATCATTTTCAGTGCCAATTTTTTAAATTAATTTAACGAAAAATTCGTCTGTCAGTTCTAAGAAAATGAAAAAAAAATCTAAAGGTATTTTACTTTTTAGCTTACATGCATGACGAAAAGAGTCACATGCAATATTAACATGATCCATTCACGCTGGGTGATTGGGTTAAAATTGTTAAATTTCACGGGATTTACTTGTACGGTAAAATTCCGCCAGTAAGTGCATATTTCATGACTTGAATTTAGAATTTTTTACTGAGCATAGGCATAAGAGAAAAAATAACAAAAATTAATGTTGACTTAATATTCTACGTTCTTTGCATCTCATGGAACAAACAAATTTTTGATTTTACACAAATTCTGAAACTGCTTGTCGGTTTAAAAATATATTCTTAGTAGATACATTTTGGGCGTGATCGTGATGTGCAAAGAGAGAAAAATTTTTATAATCGAAAAACGTACAAGTGTTAGAACTTTTTTTATCAAGCCTTGAACGAGTCCTGAGCTTCAAAATGATTTGATCGCGTTACTGATGAAATCACTTATTTGTGGTTCTTTCCCAGAAATATATTAGAGATTTGAAAATAAATATGCCTGAAAACTTTTTTTTGTTTGATGACACGTAAAATACAAGCAATTATTGATTCTAAGACTTCAATTTGATAAGAAAGACAAATTGCTACTAAATAACTACGTTTGAACAAAAATAAATAAAACGAATTTTCCCAACCATCCGGAATTAGCCTTGAAAATATAAGTCTTTTGATGACCCGAGCAATGAAAAAAATTCTAGTTCGAAAATTCGATGTACACGGAGGTGATATTTTGCATATCTCGTTGACATATGTAACTGGTTCTGAAAATTTGAAAATTTTCTGTGGAATCGAGAAGAATACAACAATATTGGAAAAATGACCTCAGTTTTGTTTATTTGTGCTAGTTTAAGATTGTGTCATGTTGACATGCAGTAAGCAGATTTGGGAAGATGTTCTTTTTTACAGCGGATACAATTAAAATCGGAACAAAAATAAAAAATAAATTTCGTTTCATTAGTATACACACGTAAATTGACTAAATGTGATTGGGAATGCCATTATACTATGCATGTTAATTGCCTGTTTCGAGTCTCGATCGATTATCAAAAGGTGCGATTAAATATGCGATTTTTCTATTATTTTCAAGAGTAGATTCCGATACAATTTTCCTGAGGTTTATGATTTTTTCCTCATTATGAGAATTTTGACTTTTATCTGATTAAATCGCATAATACTCGCCCTAATATGATTGAGGGAATACTGAAATTTAGGCGGAAATGAAATAATTAAATAATTTTATTAAAACTTTTTGTACAGTTTTTCTTAAAAGCAGCGAATGTAAAAAATTGAAAAAATCCAATCAACATTTTTAGAAATTTTTTTTTGAAATTCCTAAAAAATATTTATGAAAATCATCATGGTAATTACCCTGATTTTGGTATTCCCTTATTTCATAAATACATGGTATATAGCCGGGTAAGTAATTTTCATGAAAAAAAAGACATACTCGAAATTATTAAAAAAAACTCTCATAAGCTAAATGAAAAATTCCAAATCTAGGAGGTAGTACGAAAAACCAACGAGGCATGAGAGTTTCAAGCTACGATCCCGATGACCCGCAAAACATGCCTGTTCCACCGCCCCAAAGGCGTACACATCAAAATGCACAACAAAAGCCAGTCCCGACCATATCGCAGAATTACAACGAGAAGACGATGCTCTTGAGCAGTGACGACGAATTTCAGTAGAGTTAAAAAAATAACAATGATATAAAACCAAAGAATTGAGCTGGTAAACATGCGCAATTGATCATATTACCGTATATAGGATGACTGCTTCAATACCCGGCCACATCTAAAATTTGATCATAAATAATCTTTTAAATTATTGAAATTATAAGTTGATAATTATTACTTATTTACAAGGAGAACTTCTGACCTATTAACACTCCATGCATAGTAAAGATTTTCAAATAAAAAAGAAATTATTTATAAAATGATCCCTAAGACCTATTAGATTAAAATAAGTACATGGAGGTTCATTATCGAGTACTATAGTATCCAGAAGAATTTTGTCAAGCATCATTCATCTGGGGGGGAGAAGGTTTCCTTGTAATTCTTCTCTTTTTTGTTCTATAAAGTATTTCTAAAATGGTACAATAAACGTATCTTGAAGTGGAAAGTGAATAGATATTTGTTTCATTGGATTTTTGTCACAATTCATTACCGGCTAGTTTCTAATTTGAATTAACCACGATGAAAATTATTTTTATAAAGTTGTACAATTCCAAATAAATTTAAAAGTAATTTAAAATTTTTTTGTGAATGTGACAAATTTTATTGTTCAAGCTATTATATGAAAAAATGGCCTGTGATTTTAAATCAGTATGTTTTATGTGACTAGTTATCGGTACAGTCACCCTATGAAATTGCTTGAATAAATTTCAGCTATCATAGCTGTGTAAGATGAAAATGTTACATGTATATATGTATACATTGAGATGAAACTTGTTAATATTTTCATCTGTGCACAGATAAAAAAATATGCTTCGACGAATAAGATTTTGATACGAAGATTAATCAGGGATGGGCCTTTTTTATACTGTCCCGAAAAAAATACGTAGACAAGAATGATGCTAATATTAAATCTATTTTTTTACTTGTAACATATATGATGATTATCATTTTTCGTTCGTTTGTGGTTGCGAAGCATTGGATAAAAAAACATAATTTCTAGTGCAATAGCTAGAACCTCAGAAGAAACAAGAGTTGTTGAGTTTTCTCTCCTTGTAAGTACTATCGTCATAAATCATAATATTGAAAGAAAATAAATGAAAAGACCAATGTTCCCACTTCCCAGTGATGTTAAAAAATATAAGACACGACATTTGTTTATCTTTCTCACTAAGATCTACACTTGATTACATATTATTAATTTACAAAAAAAAAAATATTGTTACATAATCTATATTGATCCATCAAATAAAGATTTATTTTTTAAAAATTACTAACTGTTTCTTCGTCCACGGTTTTTATGTTACTCGTTCTAAGAGTGATATGAAAATCGACGGCTTGAACTTTTTATGTTTTTTAATGAAGTACTTGAAAAGAGGAAAAAATGACACGAATCAATTGTAAATCTCAATAATAATATTTCATGTAAAACCATCAATAGTTTCAGAAAAAAAAATTAAACGGATGATTTTTTAACATATTTAACATGTTATTCAATATTTTAAATTTTACAAGTAAAAAATAAGCCTAAAGTTACTGCAACTGTCCGCTAATTTTTAAGAAATTGATAAGCACAAAACCTTAAGTACGTCGAAAATCTAAACTTCTACAAATTCAACGATTGCTCGAGGTAGTTGGCCAGTAAACTTAAATGTTTCCAATACCGGTCAAATTTTGGGTGGTCATTCTTTGGAAAAGTAACATAAATCAACAACGATAATTTCAATAAAAATCAAAATTTAAGTTCTCAAGAACGAGCTTTTCAGGCATGATGATTTTGACGCGGACTTTTATGAAAAGCTCGTGAATTTACGTAAAATTTTTTTTAAAAACTAGATATCGTTTCTGATCACATTCTTAAAAATTAAAAGTCGACGCGATTGTTACAAAGATATTTCAAAAATAGAGACAGATTTTATGATTTTTCAAAGATGCCTATAGAAAAACTAAACGAAAATTTTGGTCAAGGTATGCATTTTATAGATAAAAATATGAAGTGAGTTAAGTGAGTTTCACTGGCCAACTATATTAATTGAATCCTTGTAAATTTAAAATGAGAAAAAGGCTTATGACGTTGTTTATGTGTTCCTTAACGTTAGTATATTACATTATATTATATATATTATATATTCTGAGTGAATGTTATGAAAATAAAAAAAATCATTGCTGTGCATACTGTTATTGATTTAATCATTGTAATCGTTTTTTTTTAATTGTAAGCATTCAAGAGGATACAAAACCACTTGCATGGTTTATTTAAAAAACTCTTTTCGACATAATTTATTTTCATATTGGTATTTTTCTAAAAAGTTACATATAAATGCCAATCTTGAAAATTGCGTTTGAACACATTGAAAATGGTCGGAATTTTTTAGTATATTTTTATTTAAAATGCCTGTGAACAAATTTTTCTTCAAATCGTTGCTACTTACTGAAATTAACAAAAAAAAATACTTACGAAGCTTTTGAGGAAATTATTAAATGGAAAAAAATTGTGAAAAGGGGTTTAATTGTATAAAAAAAAGATGACTTTGATGTACCATTAAAAATACATGCTTGCGTATATTCTCTGCGTTAATAAGTCGACACTAAAAAAAAAAGAACTATATATGTGTATATACATAATTTAAGCTAAAAGAACTTTAAGAGTAATATAGGATTTTACATTTAGATGCTATATGACGATCGAAAAATTATGTCTGAGAATACAAATTGGTTGTTTGTGATATTTTATGGTATCCGAAAATTTATGATTTGAATAAATATAGTCGATACCTACGGTAAAATTGCAAACTAGTATTCAATTTCTCTTCTGTACCAAAATGTTCCAAGAAAATACACTCCGTAACAAAATTATTGCATCAACAATTTTGATTGAAATTCTGTCAATTTTTAAAAGCTACAGTGTATACGTGGAGGTATATAGCTCCTATTTGTTGGTATTGTTAAATATGTACTATGCTCCTAAATATCACTTTTTGTTTAGCTAACATCGCTCTGACTCCATCCTATCTCAATCAATTCAAACATTCAGGCATACACGATTTCAGAAAGTCGAGACATTTTACGTACTGTATGGTAATACCTTCAAAACGGCCTATAGGACGTAAAAAATCGTGAAGAATTTTTTTTTTTAAATTACTCGTCGAAAAGAGTACTTTGTGATGGTGTATGTTTGATTTGGATAAACGAATGACTGTAGTCCAGGAACACTTTTAAACAATCGATTTTTTTCGTCATTTTTGGCGTTACGCTTAAGGGCGACTGATCACTTAGGATTGACTCAAACATAATAAAAATATCCTATATGACTTTAAACTAGGAAAAATTTTCAAGAAAACTCAAAACAAATTCGTGTCGATACGATCAAAATTGACGAAATTTCAATAATAAGTGTTAACGCGATAATCTTATTGCGGAGTACAAGATGCTATATTATGATACTTTGAAATCCTAATTATATTACTTAGGATGTGATTGAGATTTCAGAATTTGGGTAGGTTTTTTTGTCAACCAGGTGTTTAGTATGAATATATTTTACGATAAAAAAATTTTTCAACTATTTTGATTCTTATTTCCTTTTTTAAATTGCATCTCAAAACAACATCTTGCTCCCGCACGTGCATCCACGCAGTGCATGAAAAATTTCACGAATATTTTATCAGTAATTTTAGAGATATCTTCGAAACCTGTTCAGTAAAAGTAGATCCCTCCTTAAATTTTCATATTCTTTACATACTTTTATTATTTTAGTAATCATAAAATTGATGTTAATGAAGGGTTTCAAAATAACATAAGATGATTATAGCCATTTGGGTCACTTGGGTAGTACATAGAAAATGAAAGTAGCAGGCATGTTCATTTGAAATATACTTATATTTTTATTCAGCTTGCTGATTACGCTTTACACTAATTGTTATTAATTAAGCACTAATAGTCCTGAAGACATTGATACCAGTAAGTGCTGTTGAAATGATAATGCCCGTACATTGTGGGTGCCAATGTAACTCTTTAATGTCAGACTGTCCTTGATGAATAAAAAGCAACTGTGGCGGTAAATCTTCAATCATTTCATCTTTTGTCTCATCAACTTCTATCGACAAATCCCATTGAACTATCTGATCATCAGCAGCTCCTGATGCAAAAACTGTTGCTTCGTGAGGATGCCATTCAAGCGTTGTAATGGGTTGAGAATGATGTGTAAAGGTTGCTAGAGGTTGTAATTTACTAGATGCAAACTGTCTCAAATCCCACAACTTAACCAATCCATCATCACCACCAGATAGGAGATATTGTGATTCTATTTTATTCCACGATATAACATTTATGTCTGATGAATGAGCTTCAGAAGCTGTCAACATGCATGCAGAGTGTGGTTGAGCTCTTATGTCCCAAATTTTTATGCTAAAAAATAAGAAATGAATTAATAATTAAATAAACATGATTTTTTTAAGAATTTAATGTTCTTAAATATGTTTACCTAAAAATATATGTATATATGTATGATTAAAAAATTCTTAATTAATAAAAGTATACCTTTTGTCAACTGAACAAGATGCAAATACATTTTTTTCATTTGGAGACCACTGAATGTCTTCAACACTGGTGGAATGTGAAGTAAAAGGAATTGAACTGACTGACCATGTTTCTTTGCAATTCCATACATGTATATTTCCTTTACAATCTCCAGAAGCTAAATAACCTTGTTCAACATTTGACCAATCTAGAGCATATCCTTCACTAGGATGACCTTTAAATGAGAAAATTGGTTTTCCTGGTGTTTCTAAAGTTCTATGTTCATTTTGTTCATCAGAAACGGGTGATTCATCATCAATAGCTTTTAATTCTTTACTCAGATCCCATAAATGAACACGTCCAAGCTCACTCCAACTTGCAGCAAGTGTTTTATCACCAAAGCGTTTAGATCTGCAGAAAAAAGTCATGTTTAACAAATATCAAGTAAACTTTTTTTATTTTTTAAGAGTCTTAAAGATATCAATGTTGAAGCAGATAGAAAATTCAATGTTTTATCTTGTTTTTGTAGCTGCTTCATAAAAGATAAGATTGAAAAATGAAAATACAAGTTTAAACTACAGTAGATTTATGAAAAATTGTTTTCAAAGGCTCAAGTTTTGGTAATTTTTATTTTAAATTTATTCTTCAAGATAGCATGCTAAGTTCAAATTTAGTTTTACAAACGTTTATGGTTGATATTGACTTTCCAGCACAAAATGTATCTCTTTAAGAGAGAAAAAGGTATTTAATTTACATATTAAAACATATTAGGACTTATGTACGACTTAGACCTCTGAATTTAAGGAAATACTTTTCTGCGTTGAAAGCAGCAATGTAACCATGTAACCAGTATATATTTTATTGTAATTCGAGAAAATATTTCCAAAAATAGAGTGAGAAGAACATGATTAATCAAAATCAAATTTTATGATTAATCATTGATATGATTAATCATTGATATTAATCATTGATATGATTAATCATTGATCTTACCTTATACGATTGACACATCCCTTGTGTTTTAATGCTATCGAAGACATAATGGGAACATTTGTGTCTTGTTCAGATTCATCATCACTAGATTCATCATCACTAGAATCATGTTTTTGTTTTATTCCATGTAGATTCGACATTTTTATTAGGAGTAAATTATTTACATGAGTTTTCGGTGCCTGTGTACCAGACACTATGTACATGGTAAATGGATCAACTTCTCTGTTATTTCCAAGATCGTCTTGGATTATATCAAAACTTAAGCATGGGGCTCCTGTTCGAGCTTGATGGTATAAGCGATATGCAGATTCATCCATAACTAATTTTCCTGTCTCATTATTTCCAGATAAATCACCTGAACTTTCACAGTTAGGGTCATCTTCCATCATTTCAACTTCTTCACTCATTGTAAATGTGTTTGAAATAGGTAACCCTGAAAATTAGTCGAGAAAAAAATGAACACATGAAAGTAAAAAATATATTCAAGGTACACAAATTTTATACTTTTGATTTTAAATTAAAGCTAACAGTATTAACTAGAAAATGCACATTGAATAACTAAGAATGTACTGATAAAAATAATACTGAATAGTAAATTTATACTTTGAACAATTGTAAATTGTTTTATCATTAAAAATTAAAAGCCACTAATAATAAAATTTAATTTCTAGAAATAGAATATTAATTAGTACTGTAATATTATTATATACTTAAATTAAATTTTATTACATACCTCAAGTGTTTTAGTAGTATATTTTACTTCAGTTATATGTTCACAGCTAAGGTACTATTGCTGTAAACTATTTTTCACTGGTAAAAAGAAGTTTAAGCAATATAAATATTACTGATCCGTACATTCAATACCGGTTTCTACTTAATAACCTTAGCACATGTGCTGCGGACATCGATGTCATCAGCGCCTCAGTCGTCCAGCGACAGTTAGGGTGATTCTACAACCTACGTAGAATTTTGGGTTGCGCATTGTATGTTCTGTGATAGCGTATACGGACGAGTAATGTCAACATCGAAAATTAATATAATTATTCACTGTTAATAATATTAAGGGCCAGGCATACCCTCTCAGTTGGTATTCAGTACCGAATTATTTTGTCCTCACTTTTCTGAATGAATAATCAATCAATCATCTTGAAACTTTGTAATTACGTTCAGGGGATTTATACGATTATTCCGTGCCTGAACTGGCCAATGTTTGAGACAAAGCTTTTTGATACTTAAAGGCGCGAGGTTTTCAACTGCAAAAAAAAGTGATGAATTGAATATTAATAAACTGCTGTTTAAGAACAGCTGAAATTTGAAGTGAAACTCCAACAATATCACCCGAAAAAATCAAAATTTAAGCAAGTAAATAATTTAATTAAAAAATAAAGTTAAATAAAATTTTAAGAGAAAAATTCAACCAAGAAAAAAGACTTACGTTTCACTTCTGGTCTTTTACAACTAGCGTAGTCGGATAAGGAACGCTGGCTCAAAAGCTCAAAACGTCGCAAAAAGTTTTTACAAAAAAAATTACGTCAAGTTTTACGTAAGACCTTCTCTTGAGAAAAAATCGAAAAAAAATCATTTTTTTCTAGCTAATTATTCTAGCTTAGAAATATATTAATACATTATCTGCTTGCAAGAAATAATATTTTTATTTCATACTTTTCATTTTTCTTCCTTAAAATCATGCTTAAGGCTTCACATGAACTAGCTCATGTAATTTCTAACGTAAATTCTTATGGAATAAATTACTAACATAATTAGAGTTTTTAAGTCCATTTCTTGCATAATAATTTACTTAAGAACTTTTACTGTGAATAATCGTACCTATAAGATTTTACGTAAGATAGAATAACAAATTTTGTGAAAGTTAAAGTTTTGAGCTAATGTAAGAACTTATTTCACATTGAAATTAGTCTAATAGTTCATTTGTAGTTGTTACATTGAACTATTCATTGCGATAATCGATAACATTAGCTACTCATGTTTTATAATAGTTAAAAGAATTTACAATTTATTTATAAAACATTTATTTATTTATAGAACCATATTTTTATTCAAAAATGTCACTATTATCTCAAAGATTTACATTATAAATATAAATATATTACATTAATATAATTTGATTGAATATTTATAACTTTAAAAATTTTGTAATTTGTAAAACATTATTTCATAAGGCTAAATTTTAATGAATAGCTAATAAATCAAACATTTTAATGATAACCACTTTGACAATTTGGAAAAATCAATTTCCTATTTTTTGTATTACACTAAAATATAGATACTTAACAAATGTATTGATTTTAGAATAATTTTATTATAAATTAGAACAAAATAATATTTTTACTGCGTGTAAATATTTTCACTAATGGTAGTAAAAGTATAAACAATTTGATCAAAACATACTTCTATCAAATCATTTTATCGAAACCACAGATTCTCTGTAAAGGATGTGACAGTAGTTTTGACATAAAGTTATGTATATCAACAGGATCATATGATGATTTCATATTATATGAATTACTATTAGTAATTAATTTGGATAATTGAGCATGAATTTCTTTGCATTTGCTATTGGATAGTTCAGGATCATGAATATATAAAATATCTATAAAAAAATGTTGATATTTAATCATTTTTTGTAGATTAGCAGTATTGATTTTGGGTAATGTAAATGATCTGCTGTACAGTAGTATTAATCGCACTGCATTATTAGTCAACATCTCATGTAAATTCAATTGCTTTGATAATACATTAAATATACTATCCACTTCAAAATACTGTACAGGTTCTGTTTCATTTATTTGTTCAACATCTTCCAAGGCATTCATTAAAATTTTTGAGTCTGATGAAAAATTACAAATCCACTTTGCTCCATTGGAATCTATTGTTATAAATGCAAATTTATGATTTGCATTGATATCCAATTTAATATGAACAAATATTTCAATCGCTCGCTTGATCATGTACAAAACATGAGATTTAACAATTTCATCACTTCCAAATTCGCAAACAAGGTCGATTACAAAAATTATTTTTTCACTAGAAGCATCAATACTTCCTTCTTGAATAAAATTGTTTGTGTTCATGATGATGATCAATGTTTTATTAATATTACAAATAAAATATTGAACTAAAGTTTTACTTCTCCGGTTTTGTTTATTAAAATATAAACAACACTGATAATATACCGGATTATGAATTAACCACGAAATTTAAAGTAGTCACTTTGAAAGGGAAAAAGCCCTGGTTACTCTAGTGGTATAGCTACGAATCAAATCGACGTGGCCAGCAGACGGGCAGACAAAAACAACAGAGGCCAAAATTTTCTCAGATTTTTGCATAAAAGATGTAAAATTAAATAAAAAAAAAACACCTGCATGAGTATCTAGCAGGTGAACTAGTTTTCATAAGGACGCAATTTGTATAAAACAACATAAACTTGAAAGTTATTGTTGCTTGCTTTCATAATGATGGTCAATGATGAACTATTAGTGCCAATTTATTCGTAAAATAGCGCGCTTTATGCAGACCTTTTTATTTCACTCCTTTCTTCACCATCCTTCATGGTGTTTTTATCTACGTTAATTTTTCGCGTATGATTTCGTACGAAATCAAATTTGCCGGTGTTAAGGAAAACATTACAAGTATTGTGAAGTGACTAACCAGCTGATCATTTGTGTCCTTTTGGGAGTTATATTCGTAATCAGTACTCAAACAACTACCATTGCTTTGAATGAAAAACCTTGACATTTAACATTTATAATCCTTTGAAATAATCTTAATATTGTTGGTATTGATTTTATGGAAATGGTCAATTATGAAATGAAATAAATTAAACACATTATATTTATGAAGTAAGTACTATACTTTCAAAATTCTTAAATTTATTCTATATCACATATATACTTGAAATTTTTAGCTTTAGAAAACATATTTTTATAAAAATAAGTTTAAGCATGTTTCTAAAAATGATTGAGTATATCATTATTTATAGCTTGAGATATAAAGGGTATTTTACAAATTTGTTGATTTCCTTCTAGTTAATTTAATTCAATTGAACCAAACAATCAGTAAATATTGTTGAATAAATTCTGGAACTCTAGGTATAAATTTTTGGTTCATGAATTTAATCATTATTTTTTTCTATGAATATATTCCACAAATTTAATATTCTTATGATTAGAGACTTGTAAATTTGTTAACATTTGAACAAGTTTAAGATATAAATGTTTTAATTAACAAGAGTAATGCGTTTATCATTTCATCTCAGATTTAAATTTAAATTATTATAGACAATTTTAGTTGTAGGCACACTTTTTTAAATAATAAGGTATTTTGTAGAAGCTGTTATATGCTTGAGTCATATTTTATTTTGTCTATGTATATACGGTTATCAGCTGACAAGGTACAATACATACTTTTCTAAATACAGCAGGCGATTATCCAATAATTCTTCAAAGTACATCAATATTACTTGACAACATTCTTTACTTAAATTATGAGTAATAAAATTTAAATTAGAGTTACTTGAAAAAAATTTGATTCTAAAATTTTGGGTTTATCAATAGTTAAAAGTGTTTTATTTAATAGAAACACATATTTCATGATAACTATTTAAATATATTTTCAGAAGGTTAAACTTTGTAAAAAAATATGTTTTAACTCGATAAATGGACATCAATTTAAGAATCATATATTATGAGGGATTAGTTTATAGATCAGTTTGTTACAATTATATTAAGTAAACATTTTATATCATTAAATGTACAAAATATCATTTTTTTTCTAATAAATTCTGTTGATTTAACCCTTTTTTTCCCTTATTCATCTATTTTAAGCTTTATAATTCATTCAATTTCATTAAAATGAATTGCTAATAATCTTCAAAAGCCTAGTTCAGAGCTGACTAAAATGATATTAATTTTATCAAAGTTTTTCAATGATTATCTCAATATATATATGAGCAGTTTTTTTACATATGTACAACTTTTGTGCGGGGGGTTCTCGGATCTGCCCCAAAATTTAGTATGTTATTTGGTATGTGAAAATAGCCTTCAGAAAAATTTTTAGCCCTCTAGGGGCCTTAGGGCCCAATTTTGGGCTCCTCGAAGGTCCAAAAATAGCCGTTTTTACAAGGGTCGGACTGAGCAAAAATTTTCAACTGGGAATTCAAAACAGAATCGGTGCCAATAGATTTTTACCGTACCTTATAAAAATGATTAAACAAATGAAACTTTGAAAATTATAACTATATATAATAATACACATAGAAATGAAATGAATACGGAAAAACATAATTTTTATACTTTTTTTTAAAAACTGCTAAAAAAATTATATTTTTGTGCTACCCCAACCTAAAGTAACATTTTACTCCCGCTGAGCAAAACCAAAATGTTACTTTAGGCTGGGGGATTCACAAAAAATTGTATTTCCACCTATGTAGCGAAAAAAGAAAGTCTCGGAGCACGTGATTATCAACCTCGGCTTCGCCTCGGATGATAAATTACACGTGCTCTGAGACTTTCCAGTTTTTCACTCCCTAGGTGCAAAATATACTATATTAAAATAGATTTTAATAATTTGCTTTTGAATGCCACTTCGTCGATTATATCTTCAAGGTCTAAATTTTCCAATATTTCTTTTTCCACTGACATAAGCATGAAAGATTCTCAATGGTCTTGCGTCAAATTGGATCTTAATCTGTTCTTAATCAATTCAAGAATTGAAAAACTTCTTTCGCAAGCTACTTGCGTATAGGAAAGAGTTAGCATGTACTTAAAAGCTAATTGCACTGTAGGTGCCAGTGAGCATGTTATACCTGCTAAGAAGCCTGTAGCATCAAACCAGGCAATTTTTGCAGGTTTTTCCCTTTATTTCGCAGATATTTGCATTATCTAATTCATCATTTTGATATTGTTCGACAGTTCTACACTGATATAATTCTAAATTTGACTTTTTTATTGTTTCCCAATTTCGTGAAAAATGCTTTAATTCTGTACGTAAATTTTCCATGGTTGCATTTTTATCAAATTTCAATAAATTTTTGCTTAACTCTTTGAAAGCGGAAGAGCTTACTCCTTGAAGATTAATGTTTGAAAAAGCTTTAGGATCGAAGTAAGCTAAATCAGCGTAAAGAGCATTGTTTTCAAAATTAAATCGTGTCTTCAAACTTGTAGTTGCTGCATCGACTATCTTGTTGAATATGTTTACTTCAAACGATTTTAAAGGACCCTGAATGACCGTGTCTTGTTCTCTTGACATCTTTTTTATCTTCCGAATTCTTTTTTTAACAAGTTCGGACTCAATTTCAACATCAATATCTTTATTTTCAAGTTCTACCAAACACCAATTCACAAATTCGTCAGCTTTTTTTTTACCTCTAAAAAGTTATTCCTCAATCTATCAAGAGCTTTCGTTGCATCTTTAATAAAATGGTACGCTTTCAAAATATCAAAACCACTTGTCTGCAGATATTTTGAAAGTGGTGTCGTTTCTTCATAAATGTGTAGAAAAATAAAAGCTGTTAAAATTGTTTCGTATTTCAACAAATTTTCTTTGTACATTTTAGCTCTAACTTTTTCATCGGGGTTCGGTCGCTCGTCGATTTCCATGTCATTTAATACGCATATACTATTTATGTATAGAGAAGATTCTTTATTTTCTACAGATCCAATGACTTTATTTAAAGCATTAGCTTAGCCCACCATCGAGTTTTCCCTATAAGATTAATTTTTTTAAAGCGTGGATCTTTATTTGCATTCTTCCATTTATCCATTCGCAAATATGAACGCTTAAAAAACGCTGCAATATCATTCAACAAACTAAAAAGAGAAGCACATTGAATTACAGAACTAGTTGTATCTATGAGAATAAGATTCAGTATGTGTGCATAGCACCAAACATGTACTAACTTTGGAGATTTTTTGGATAACCATGCACTGAATCCATCATACTGTCCTTGCATATTTGCAGCTCCATCTGTTGAACTCCCAATGCAATTTTCAATTTTTATACCAGTAGCTTGTAAAACTTTCATTAATAAATTTTGTAATGACACGCCAGTTCCAGAATGAGATCGAATTACAGCGAGAAGTCTCTCGTAAACTTGATCATTATACACGTATCTGATAACTATAATGCACTGATCTTGACTTGCAATGTCTTGTGTAGTATCAATTTGAATCGAATACATTCCTGCATCTTCAACTTCTTTTGTTATTACAGCTTTTATTTTAGCACCAAAAATCTCCACAATGTTATTAATAGTGGGTTTCGAGCAAAGAGTCACGAAATTACCTCGACCTTTTGGGCCTTGTCTGTCCTTCAATTTGCCTTCTTCAAGGTATTCTTTTTGCTTCAATGCTTCATTATGTTTACTTTTTTCAATACATTCATTGATATGATCTTTTAATAATACATCATACTGTGAAAGAAGCATTAAGATTTCCAAAAAATTTCCGTGAAAACTGCGAAATGAACAACAGTTGATTCAACTGAATCGGTGGCAACTTCTCCTTCTTCAGCGTGAATGCGTGGATCAAGGGCTTGTGATCCGTATAAATCTTGAATGTATAAACCTCTAAGCTCGCGGTAATAGGCTGGCCAACTAGCTTCTTTTGGAGATAATTTCTTCGAGAAAAATGCTAAAAGGTGCCAAGCGTTGTCGATCCACTGATTCAAAGACGCGCCGACAGCTGTTCCGGATGCATTGGTGAAAAAAAACAATGGTGCGCCGAGACGGAGGTGAGAGAGCCGTGTCGCAGTTGCGATGCTGTCTCTGCAACGAAAGAAAGCTTTTTCCAAGTCCGGCGTCTATATTACAGGCTGTGACCCCTTGATGAGCGGCTTGCTAAGAGCGTCGTATATGGGCTCTTTCAACTCGGATGCATGCGTGACGAAACGACGATAAAAGTCGAACATGCCAAGAAAACGTCGGAGCTGTTTTCGGTAGAGTAGTCGAGCATAGCTTAAATTCGATCTTCAGGTGGGTGAACACCAGCAGCTGACACCAGATAACCCAAAAGTTGAACTTCCGGCTGGCCGAATGTACACTTGTCGAGATTAATAACGAGGACGTATTCATGAAGACGCTTGAATAAAATCTCGAAGTATCGGCGGTGCTTCTCTTGTCATCTTGAGTACATCAAAATATCGTCTATGTAAACATAACACAAGGGTTAACCTTGAGTCACCTCGTCGATGAAACGTTGAAACGTTGAAACGTTTGGCCAGCGTTCTTCAATCCGAATGTCACTAAGGGAAATTTGTACAGTCCGAAAGGTGTGGTTATGTCAGTCTTGCAGAAGCCATCCGGGTTGACAGGTATCTGTTGATGTGCCTTGACTAAGTCGATCGTCGAGAAATAGTCGATCCTCCAATATTGTTGGCAAAGGCTCACGGAAAAAGCTGCATTTCAGTGAATGATCAAAATTTTGATGTTTCAAAAAATGCAATGGAAAGAGGTCAAAAGTAGTATCTAGTGAAAGAAATAGGTTGACAACTTTTCTTCGTGTATTTAACTATTTGAAACGTAAAGACAACATTTAATTCCATATAAGAACACTTAAAATGTCTGAAAATGACATTTCAAAAATTTAATTCATAGTGACAAGATCAGTTTCATTCTCCGACAGTTAAACTCTATTCGTATTGAACTGTACTTTAAAATTGTTAAATAAACAAAGAAAAATTGTCAACTTCTTTCTTCAACACTAGATATTACTTTTGAGAATTATTTATGTTTGTGACACAGCAAACTGGTCTGGTCTCTAGAATTCAATGTTTGAAATTTCATTTTCAGTCAGTTGAACTGTCCTTATTGAACCAAATTTTGTTTGTACGTTTGAAATAGCTATCACTGAGTAATTTATTTTTTAAAATACATTTCAGAAAAACTGATCTAAATCTTAATGCGTCCGAACTTTATATGAATAATACAAATCCAAAAACTGTATTAAAAATTGGTAGATATTGGATTATTATTTCGTACTTAGTTAAGAATGCGTCTACGATATGTTCTGGAGTATTGAACTTTCGAAAAAATGCATGCATCTTCACTGCTTTCAAAACTTCTCTCAAAATTGGTTGCTTGACGATATTAGGTGTGTGGACAATTACAATACCGATGCGGTGGTATCGAAATTATCTCACAAGAGAAAAGCGCGCGCTTGTCATGGGAGCAAAACGCTCCCTAGTGAGATTAGATTCAACCGAGAATGAGGATTGATAATAATCCGTCACTTTGCAGCGTAATGTGACATCTTGAGACAAAAACAATCCAAAATTTCTTTCTCTGCAGTATATCGTCTGCTAATCCTACAGAGGAGATGGAATTCCTTGGCTCACGCTTAACTTTGTACACGTGTATAATATGCACAGATCCTATCGGCAATCTCGCTATGTATTTTATTTTGATAAAATGAACAGGCCAAAGGGAGGGGTATGAAAAAATTATGGAACGTCCTGATGAAAAGAGAAGCAAGGAACGTATCGTAAGGATGCACCTTAGCGATTAATGAAAATGAAATCCGAAATGATTGAATGAATGATGAAAACTACTAAAATGGATAATAAGCCCGAGCGCTCAATAATCAAAAATAACCTGAATACTTTCAAATACTATCGCTCGAACCCGCAAGTCAATACGTTTTAAAGAGAGATTAACTCAAAATCAAAACATGAGCTCGTGCAAAAGCCAAATCGATATACCGTGCACAATTCTAGAACTTTCGTAAGAAGCTAGAAGATAAACAACTTCAATTCGTCAAGGTGTCACATGCGAGTATGATCATAAAAATAATAAAAGGTAATTAAAGTACTTCCGCGTAATGTAATGATTTACTGTAGCACACATGCTCGGGAGATATTTATTTCGCTACGATCCAAAGATTCCATTAGACTGCAATAAAGCTCTGATTTTAGAAATATAAAATATAGTGTGAGAAACACTAGGCATAGTGGTCATTCTGTAAAGTTAGGCTGATAGTAAAGAAACTTGAGTCCGCGCCATAAACTTAGTATAAAGCCTAAAAGTATAATTTCATTACGCTGAAATTGTTAAGGCGACAACGATGATGTCCCCTTGGCTTTTCGTGGTCATGAAAAGGACCGTTTGTTTTCTTCTGTAGTACTGTTACTACTGTTCAGCTTTTTTTGTCTCCGGACTATCGCTCTCTTATGATTCCTCTTTTGGCGGTTGACTGAGTGAGTTCTCGGACCTTTGATTGGCGGTCGACTGGCGGGCTCGTCAGGCGAGGCGGGCGGAGTTGACGATCTGAGTGTAGATCGAGGAATCACCGGCGGTCTTAGGCGAGAGATAGCCGACGGACGATGAGGCGATGAGTTCGCCGATTCCGGCAGAAAAGCCAGCCCGAAGTGGCGTTTGGCCGGGACGTCAGGCGACCTTGGTGGTATTCGGACTCGCGGCCGAGGGCGTGGAGGTACTGATGGTCCTAGACGGAGTTTGACCGTTCGATGCAAGTGGAGCAGAATCGGTGGATTCTCGCGTAGGTACGGAGACAACGAACGGCCTCGTGGTCGAAGGGCTATGGGTTGTCTTAAGCCTGGCGACTCGGCTCGAGGAGCGCGTGCTGGCGGCACGGAGAGTTCGGGCCGAGTTGGATGTCGGAGGCAAGCACGTTCCTCGTCGTTGCGACAATTAAGTCCGCTGCCCGGTGGGATCACAACTACCGAACGTAGGCACTCAAGAGGCAAAGGTTCGTTAGCTGGTCTCTCCGCGCAGAAGCGGAGATATCTTTCGTCGTCACTAGCGGAGTCCGAATCAAAGATGAAACGGAGGTCCTGAGAAGGACCGTCGATCGGTGGTTCGTTCGAACGATCCACGATGGCTGAGAGTCAAACTGTCGAAAGGTCCAGACGTGTTCTTCGAAGTGAAATCGAGAGTGAGCGTGGCTCGTCATTTTGCCGTCTTATATACCCGTTTGCCCTAGGGGTGGGGAGAGATCGATAAGACGGCAAGCATCGGACTTAAACAAAAGTTGATGACTTTCGAACGATAGCCCTGAAAAGCTAGTAGCCGAAAGAGTTTCAGAGTTTACACTCTGTAACTCGAGAAGTCGGCCAGCATCAGACTTTAATAAAAGTCTGATGGCTTTCGAACGGTAGCCCCGAAAGGCCAGTAGCCAAAAGAGTTTTAGAGTTTATACTCTGTAACTCGGAAGTCGGCTAGCATCAGACTTTAATCCGGGTGGATCCGGCGGATCCGGGTTGGCCCCGTTGCTTAGTGTGGCCGGAAGGTCCAGGCTACACTTGCTGTTCGACCGAAATTGAATTAACCGAGGCTCGAAGTGACCGATACTTAAGCGCTGGCGGGCGCACGTCGCTTGAGGGTACCGGCGCGACGCCACCTAAGGGTCACTGACGAAGCTTCGAATCGTAGAAGTCGATGAGGAGGCTTGGAAGGGAGCAAGAAATGAAAAGAGGTTGTTTTGTGGAGAGACAAAGTTAATTCTTAATTAAAACTTCGTCCCTATCCAGCCAATTCAACCTTGACAACTCGAACGCGTCGAGTTGTAGAAACTCTGAAGGCCAGAGAGTTGTGTAAACTCCGGAGATCCGGAGAGAACACTTCGCTTGGATCTTGGTGACTCTAGGTAGAGTGTCGCACTTCTCTGGAGATAGCCAGGAGTTGTGCTCAGCGCAAGAGCTCGCTAGCGAATGCCGGCAGCGGCCTAGCGTGCCGGCTTATAAAGCGCGGCGCGGACGGCGCGCGTCGCAGCGGCGACCCCCCCACCGCCGCCGGCAGTTCGATTTCGGTTGGGAAGTTGCGCCGATCACAGTGAGGCTGAGAAACGGCGCCGAACCGTAAAGCTCGGCGTGACTTGCAGTGCGCGTCTATAATACGCGTTTGGCGTATATCAAAATAAAAATCAACTTAATTAAATATATTAATTGAGATGGGGCCATGTGGCCAGCTGATCAAATAAGCTGACCATATGAAACGCTCGTAAATTCTAATAAAGATCTCCTTTGTATCATATTTCAATCAAATGGACCAGAACTCGGTTATAAACGACGCTATTAGACGAAGAAATAAAGCACTAAAAAAGCCAAATCTCCGATTTTTTGAACAGTAAGTCAGATTGAGATGCGGTTTTCGGCATTCGATTTGGGAGAGCGTCTAGAAATTTTGTGAACAAAACTTATAAGAAACAAATGAAAAATTGCATCCGTGGATGAGATAAATGCATTTTAGAAATGCATTTTTAACTCACGGTTTTGTTAATATGTGTATTTCACTAAATATCGATAAAAATGAGTCTAATTTCTATACTCGGCGGTTTTTGAGATCGCTGAAAACCAATATCACAATAAAAATGTACCACGATGTACCTGAGGCCCAGGGTGACCCTTATATACCTCGTCTTCTGGAGTTTTACGGGAATATTCAACACATCTCGTTGAAACTCGTCACTCGGGAGTTTTCGAGGTCGCTGAAAACGAATATCACTGTGAAAATGGTTTCCAAAGTATCTGGTGCATGTCTGGTATTAAAAATTTTGTTGTTAAAAAAATTCGAAAAATGTGCAAGTATCTTCAAAGTGTTTATAATTATTTCTTAATTTATTTACAAATTTTCCATATTTTCCTCCTCTGTGTACTATAACCGTTCGCCCTCGGGATGCAAGCGAATGATCCGGCGAAATCTTGCTGTGCTGTAAACGGAATAACAGTCGGGGTGTTGAAATAACTCACTCGATCATGTATAAAGGCAACAACATAAAAAGGCTTAATTTATTATTGGAAAGGCGCCAGTCACGAATGTGACGCCTGATTATATCTATTACATTCAATAAATCGATGATGACAGTTATTGGGACTTCAACACGCGCTTGACATATACGTTCTCCCGTTACAATGTGCACACGCGATTAGGCCACCTCGGCTAGAGCGGCAGACACGGCGGTCGTGAGCAGGCTACGCGGGGACGACGTCGAGAGAGATCGAGCGTAACGAACAGAGATAGGTATGGCGCATTACGCGAGAGAGATAAGGCGACTTACACTCGCTGACGATGTTGGTTGGCGGATAATTCAGGCCGAATGTGACTGCTGAAGAAGCTAGGGCTGACGAGAGGAGAGCCAGGTGACACAGTTCCTCCAGGAGTAACTCGTACGTACACACACTCGAACTTGACGCAGAACTAGGCTATAATATACGCGTCGCTACGCACGGACCAGCACAGAGTGATCTCGCTGTCTCTCACACGTAGACCCGTCAGTCAGATCAGGCCTCCCTCCTATGACAGCTTTTCGTCTGCTCTATTCATTAGGCGCGCGAATCTTACGCACGGGTCGCGCGTCTCTCGCTACGAATTCGGCGCTCTTGTGAACGGCGCCGATCCAGATTACATCGGCTCGCGATACTCATACGTCTCTCTCGACACGGGTCAGGATTAGGATACAAGGAAGGAATACCGCCGGACTCTGTACTGGCGTCCACTTCCTTACATTCCCCCCTACATGACTGAACCTATCACGAGAGGTTCAATCATCACTCACTCCAGATAGATTGAAAAATCGGCAGCCGCATTGTACCATTCACTCACATACACGTGATTTTAATCCATTAGGCCTTAATAACGATACATAAATATAAGAACCGACACTCTCATACAATTAATACAAAAAAAAACACATACCTGGCTTCGGTCCTCTCGTTCGGCGGCCATATACTATATAGTGATTTACACGACTACCAGAATTTTACAATTACAATGTTACAATAAAATAATTTGATCATTTACTTAGTCACCCAACATCTCTCATTACGTTGCCATATTAATTTTTCCTGTACACAGCAACACCAATGTATGCTGACTATGCACAACCGTGAACGCATTAAAATTTTGAATTTCAATCACTTAATAAACACCAACGCTTGATTCTGGCCATATATAGAGATGATGATGATCATGATTATGATTATGATTAGGCATGTATGAAATAAACTGACTCACGACACAAATATATATACAATAACAAAATAAAGCTTTATTTATATAAAAATATATATATGGGATAATCGTCCTGCCACTCGGCTATGATTCTTGGATCTTCTAATAAAATAAAAATGTGGCGTCAGTGCCTGATTCTTACTATGCCTGTGCGGCGATCAAAACAATTAAAGAAAAATTAAATAACTACGTGTTTGGCCTAACAAAACAAAAAAATAAAATAACAAATAAAACAAAAAAACTCAGCACTCGGCTGCACTACCATCGTGAGTACGGAAGGTCCTCGTACCTCACATACGCAACGCGTATAAATAATTAGGCCAAATCAAACAAAGAAAAAAACTAATAAATACAAGCACGGAGGCCGAGACTGATGAGGCTGCGCAGCATACATCGACGACTACAGCGTGTAACCTACGGATACTGCGCCTCACTGAAATAAATTAGACAAATTAACATCACCACACACACAAATATTACACAATTAGGCCAAATTTCAATCACCTATAGTCTGTAGACACTCCTAACGCCTGTAATAACCAGGCCGGAAGCTACGGGTCTTGCCCGAGGCAAGAAAACGTTGCCACACCGGGGAACAGTCCGGGCACGTCGACTTTGAGTGGCCAGGGTTCCCGCACCAAAAGCAGTATCGCCGCTTGATCGGGTCCGGGCAATTGAGGTGACTGTGGCCGCTATTTATTGCGCCGCAGTTCCAGCATCCTGGTCGGATGCGACCCAACGCCACCAAGTCAACGCGCGGTTCTGGCTCGTCCCACCGAACGCGTATCTCCGGCCAGGCAAAATCCTGGGCCTCAACCTCCCCCGGTCCGGCCACCTCGGCCTCGGCGGCCGCGGGCGGCTCGATCTCCATCGCGATCGGCGACTCCGACCTCGCCGATCGCTCCGTTGACGGGCCTCCCCCGGCCAGTCCGCCAGCCACTTCCTCGGCAGCAATCACATCTGGTGCGGCCAGATGCTCCACGGCCGGCTCGATCGCAGCCACGCCGGGCAATACAGCACCAGGCTCCTCCCTCTCCCTGGCCTGCACCTCCTCCACCGGCGAGCGCGTGCGGACCGTGAGGCAAATGTGGCGGCCTCCACGGTAGCACGCCCGCGTGCTGTTTCGGCAAAATAGCCTAAACGGGCGGGAGTCCTCGCTGCCGTCGGGAAACTCGCCGTTCTGGTCCATTCCTGGACGGCGAGAGTAACGGAACGTCACGCTCCTTGTCCGTGAGCGCTCCGTCAAATCCTCCCTCGGACGCTTTCCTCTTCCTGGCCACATGTTCAACTGTTTCAGAAATATTTCTAGTATTATTATCTTTGGCCTTATCTCGCAGTCGCCGTGAAACTGTATACTTTTTCAAATCGTTTACGTGTACTTTCGTAATTTTGCCTGATTTATTTTTCACGTCGTAAACTAATGGCGAATACACTTTAACAATTTCACAAGGCCCTATAAATCTTGGCATTAACTTGGCATTTACGTTCTTGTTTTTATTAGAAAGGATGTGATTTTTCCGCATCACCAAATCACCTAAATTAAAATTGATTTCACGGCGGCCTTTATTGAAATATTTCCGCTGTTCTTCATTGGCTCGATTCAAATATTTCTTCACTAAATCATGTAAATATGGCAGATGCTTTGCTCGCACCAACCATCGTTCGGGGTCATTTGGCAATAAATCTATCGGGGTCTCTGCTTCTTTACGCAATTGCAACGCTGGTAATGGGTGCCTACCGAAATTGAGGAAAGACGGCGTCGTGCTGATCGAATCATGATGCGCGGTATTCAGAGCGAATTTGAGCTCTTGTAGATGTAGATCCCAATCCGTTTGATCCTCTTCAATATAACTAGCTATCATACTACGCAAATTCCTATTCACTCTCTCAGTGGGATTGCATCGGGCAATATACGGGGGTATCGTCGTTTGTTCAACGCCTAATGATGCTAAATATCTACCTACATCTTTATTTACAAATTCCGTACCGTTATCTGTCAGCAGATATCTTGGGCAACCCCATCTATTAATTATTAACTCGTCCATGGCCTTCACCACTGTTTTGCCGTTCGCTTTTCTCAGTCCTACCAGCTCTACTTACTTCGTGAATAAATCAACGAACACGAGTACGTACCTCACCCCTCCCTTCGAAGCGGGCTTGGGCCCGATTATATCAGCTGCAACTACTGACCACGGACCTTCTAAGTGTCGCTGGCCCATAAAGCCCGATCTTGCCTGATTCGAACTTTTCTGCTCTTGACAAACATGGCACGATTTCACGTAATCCACCACGTCTGCATATATACCTGGCCAATAATAATACGTCGCTACTCTGGTGTAAGTCTTATCAATGCCAAGATGACCAGCTTGTGCCACATCATGCGCTTCATAAATTGCGCGTTCACGTTCGTTATTCGGCAACGCCAGCTTCCAATCATCTGAATGATCGCCTAATAATTCATCGGCTTCTTTCTTTCTTGAAGCATACAATTTACCATCTTGTACTTTCAAATCTTCAAATTTACTTGGCGATTCGGCCACTTCCTTCAAGTGTCGTTCATACCACGTATCTTCTCCTGTCGTCATTACTGCCAAATCGATTTGGCCTTCACAAGCACGCGACAACGAATCAGCCAACTGATGTGCGCTACCTTTCCTATGCACAAATTCAATGTCGAATGCTTGCAATCTTGTATACCATCTCGCCAATCTGCCCGCCGGGTCCTTCAAATTATTTAGCCACAGCAAGCTACGGTGATCAGTAATAACTTTGAATCTCTCGCCTCGTAAATATCCTTGCAATTTTTCGACTGTGAACAACACGGCCAAGCACTCCTTCTCAGTCACGGTATAATTTCTTTCGGCCTTATTCAACGTTCTGCTTACAAAATAAATAGGATGTTCTTCTCCATCTATTTCCTGCGATAATACACCCGCCACTGCAAAATCACTTGCATCTGTTTGCACTGAGAATGGTTTTTCAAAATTAGGCCTAATTAATACTGGTGCTTCTGTAAGCGCTGCTTTCAACTCTTCAAACGCTTTTTGATGTTTTTCGGCCCAATTCCATGCTACATCTTTTCGCAGTAACTCCGTCAAGGGTGCTTTTAATTCGGTCGCATCTTTTATAAATCTTCCATACCACGCTATCATGCCAAGGAATCTTTTAAGTTGCTTTGTGTTCACTGGTGCCGGATAATCTACGATTGGCTTTACCTTGTCATTATCAACTCTCAAACCTCCACCATCTACTACATAACCTAAGTATTTCACCTCTGAGCACAAGAATTCAGACTTCTCTCTATTAATTTGTAAATTTGCTTCCTTCAATGCTGACAATACTCTTTTCAGCCAGATCAAATCGATACAAAGATCGATACTCATACGTCTCTCTCGACACGGGTCAGGATTAGGATACAAGGAAGGAATACCGCCGGACTCTGTACTGGCGTCCACTTCCTTACAGTACTCATCTTCTGTTAATTTATCTTGCTCAATATTCGAACAGTTACATTCGATATCAACATCATTCTTTGATATAATCAAATAAAACCTTTACAACTTTATCGATAAGTTGATAATTTTGAGGATCTTCCTTTGATTCTTGGTGGCTTTTGCGCAGAATGTCGTATCCTTTATTTTTCAAATTATTTGTGCAATTTATTAGGTATTGTTTCATTGCTTCGAATAAACATTATTTTCACGTAAAAGTTCATGAAAATCGTTTATTATAAATTGGTTGTTCTTGTAATCATCAATAAAATTAAATATTTGTTTCATCGACTGCTTGATTTTATTTTGAACGCCTGCTTCTGTTGGTGTGCGATTATCATCAAGAACTCTTCATTTAGAAGAGCAATTTTGACGATGATATCTTGCATTTCAAATAGTTAAATCAGCTTCACATGAAAGTGAACTGATTATCTCTTCTCGTAACGATAAATTCAAAATGTCATTCTTGGAATGATGAGAGTCGATAATTAATTGCTTTGTTTTGTCTGTCTCCAAAACAGAAAAAGCATGCTTCTTCTGAATCTTTTTAGCACAAATTATGCAATCTTTTTCAAATTTATTAATTCTTGTTTCACTGTCATCTGAGTTAATTGAATTTTCAAATGAACCTGGGAGTTTCCTGGGGGTTTCGTTTCGCTACCACTGATAATTGTCTCTATAAAATTCAAACGACATTTTTCATGAACTTTCACACTAGTTTTATCTTGAATGTGGTTAAGCAGAACGTCATTCTTAGTTTCCGACGATATCTTGCATATACTAGCAATCTTTCTCATTTTGACATCTTTCAATACATTATTTTTATCCGATTTTAGTGACCAATTTTTCACGTACTTGCAAATCACGCAATCTTCGTCGACATTTGCATTAGCCATTCTATAAAAATGTAATAAGAATCAACGATCAAAAAAAGTTTACAAAATATTCTCAAAAACGAGTCGATGAAAATAAATATTTGTTTCAAAATTCATATATGAGAAATTTTATGAAATGGACAACTTATCTCCTGAAAGTACCTATCAACGTTGATAAAATCTTCACTAAGCACTCGCTATAACTGTTGAATATTTCGTAAAAACAAACGAAATTATTGCAAATCCACAATGTAAAGCATAAGATCAATTGACCATATCGACTGTGAAACTGTATTACAGTAAAACTCTAATGAAAATATATACTGTTATACTCTTTGTTATTGTTACTACGAATAAAAGTATCAAAACCAACTTTAAAAATTAAAAGTGATATTTGTTTTATAACTTGTATACAAATAACCAAGCGAAATAAATTAAATATTTACGATACAACTTAAGAAGACAAAATGATTAGGGCCCACCCTGGGCCACAGGTACATGGTAATAAATTTTCACAGTGATATTCGTTTTCAGCGACCTTGAGAACTCCCGAGTAACGAGTTTCAACGGGATATGTTGAATATTCCCGTGAAACTCCATGAGACGAGGTATACAGTGCCCCCCCCCCCCCCCCCCCCCCCNCCCCCCCCCCCCCCCCGGGCCCCAGGTATATGGTAGTACATTTTCACAGTGATATTCGTTTTCAGTGTCCCCAAAAAACCCCCGAGTTTAGAAATTAGACTCATTTTTACCGATATTTAGTAAAATACACATATTGCCAAAACCGTGTGTTCAAGATGCATTTTTAAAATGCATTTATCTCATCCACGGATGCAATTTTTCATTTGTCCCTCATAAGTTTTGTTCACAAAATTTCTAGACGCTCTCCCGAATCGAATGCCGAAAACCGCATCTCAATCCGACTTACTGTTCAAAATTCGGAGGTTGAATGCTTTATTTCCTTGACTATTATAGTCTCGTGACATATATGCATTGACGGCACATACGTATTGTCTGATATGTATAAGCAAGAGAGAGAGACAACTCAACGTGTTCAAGCCCGTGAGCTAAATTTTCGGCCGGTCGAACTAAATTTTTTTTTATGAGAATTAACATGAGAAAGCGCCACGCTGTGCTAAAGCTCAACGCAGCAGCGGCAGCAAATATTGTTCGAAAAAGATTCGGTGTGCAGCAGGAGCAGATATGGTCTTGAAATACTCGCTGCGTGGCAGCAGAAGCAGATATTGACTTAAAAAAATCTCGCTGCGCAGAAGCAGCAGATATTGTCGAGAGAAGAGCGTTGGACCCAAGACACTGCCTTGAGAAACACCCGTGGTAGTCGGAAACCAGGTCGAGTGGGCGCCAGTAGAGTCCACCACAGCCTGGGTCCGACCCCAAAGGTAAGAGGCAAACCAGCGCATAGTGAGGTCAGAGAAATTGAGTCCACGCATCTTCTCAAGTAGCAGCGCGTGTGGGACGGTGTCGAATGCCTTTGAAAAATCGAAAAGCCCCAACACCGTGACCTATTTAAGCTCAATGGCACGTAGTACATCTTCAAGGACCCCCAGGAGTGCAGTATGAGTGCTGTGCCCACGTCGAAAGCCAGCCTAATAAGGGTTTATGAGCCTTTTGGAGTAGAGATAGTGAGTCAGTTGATCATGAACCTCCCGCTCACAGACTTTCGACAGTTCGCAAAGCTTAGCGATAGGTCTTGTGTCTGAAATACTACTAAGATTACGCTTCTTGGCTAAAGGGAGGATTGAAGTCTTCAGCCAGCACGATGGATAAGCTCCCTGAGAGATTGAACCGTTAATGACCATCGTGAGTGACTCAAGTACCGACGGCAACGCAGCATTGACTATCGAATTTGAGATGTTGTTAGGACCAATGGCCCGTGGCTTTGAGCGGGATATGACCCTCATAGTCGTCTGACTAGATGTAGGCTCGAGACAGAAAATCGGGCGACTCCGGTGCAGAGGTCGAAGAAGGACACGCGAGATATCACCGTCTGTCAAGGGAGGCAGCCGAGACGAGAGAGGCAAAGTGATGATTAAGACTGTCAAGCGAGAATAACTTTAGAGAAGATGGAAAGCTATCCACACGCAAGCCAAGCTGATGTAGCACATCCCACTTTGTTTTGGAGTCAGGGGCCTCCTGAAGTCTAGATGAAAAGTAATTAAATTTCGCTCGATCGATAGCAGCCTTGACCTCCTTAATGTTGGACTGCAAGTGCGATTGACAGGCAATCCTATAAAAACGATCTCGATTTGAAATCAATTTTCGAATGTCAGTATCGACTCAGGGTTTTCGACGCGAAGAGACCGTACGGCGTCGCGCAGGTGCGTGAGTATCAAAAACAGCAAGTAGTGTATCGGCAAGTTTTTGGGTGAGTTCGTGGACGTCACCGCCACGGCCGCTCGCGTCAAACTCAATCTGAACGAGCGATGAACAGCAGGAAACAGCTCGCAGCACGGGAAAACACTCATCTAGTGGTGTGCACAGTCCGACCGAGATGTGTCCAAAACCCAACGTCGCCGACGCCTTCCATCAAGCCAGCTCGACCGGCATCGACGATTGACCTGGTCTCATTGGACGATGATGACGAGCCCATCATCGTGTGCGAAATCTTCCACGCGAGACAGCCAACAACACCGTGACAAGTACGATCCGCGTCCGTCGTAATCATCGAGCCGGCTGCATCACCACCAATATCGTTGGCCACGACTCCATCACTCTCTTTAGAGTCTCGGCCGCCGTCACCACTGAGATTTACTCCGACACCGTCGCCGTCATACGCGCCGATATCGTCAGTGTCGGAGAATTATAGCTCCTACGAGGATTACAGCGCGTCATGAGTGCGGCATTCACCGAGGCCGTCACCGTCGTACTCTCCGGTGCAGTCGGTGTCGGGGAGCCACAGTTGGTCCGGAAGCGACAACACCCCACAACAATCGCCACAGTTCGTGAGACGTGAACCCGGTATGGTTACACAATGAGCCCGTTTACGACGACGAAGAGATCGACCATAAGGTGGCACTAATTTGGGGGCAAAGAGCGTTCCAAGCGGCCGCGGACGAAGGATATTTTTCCGCGTAGAGCAGTGAGCTCTAGGCAGCGATAATTTTTATTTTATTTTATGACATAGTCACAGGCAAAGAGTAAAGACTTTTAGTTTTATTTTTCTCTTATCAGTCGAAGACCAAAAGACGAGTCATTTTCTTTTAAGTTTAATTATAATTCTGTTTTTTTTCTCAAGGCACAGGAGATGCCCAAATAAGAGAGTTTTATTTTTTTGACATTCTTCATGAGAAGAAAACTGTTAAATCCATTTTAAAGAAAAAGAAAATTGTTTTATTTTCGTACAGTAAACAAACGTTTTCTTTTATTATATACCTTCAACGACTCTTTCCTCAAATAATCTCTATTTTCGCAAAGAGCCAGGGGGGCTATGCAAGGTAACTACTTTATATTGAAAGTGCTCAAAGAGAGAATTGCAATAGTTACCCTTGGATTGACGATAGACCGAGATGAGGAGGATTTTTCTCTTGGCGAACGCGATCGCAACGCTCAAGACCTCATTCTCGTCGACGTGAGAGATCCTCGGACTATAGACGATCTTCGTCGGCAGGTCGTCACGCACATAGCATGTGGTTGTGGGTAATTAAACTAAAATTAAAATATTCTTTTTTTCTCGTCATAATAAATGAAAATATTTTATCGTCCAGTGGACTTGTCTCAACTAAAAAGTATAATACGACAGTGGCACCAATGACTAGAGGCATGACTTGTCAGAAATATGAGCTAAATAAAAAACTAAATTTAAACGTAGAGAAAAAAATATAAAAATGAAAGGAAATTAGTCTTTACGTCTAACGGATTTGTCAATAGAGCTCAAAAGCAAAAGAAAGTAACGTCGCGAATCTGTTGACTATTGCGAAGAGGCTGTAAATAATCCTTCGTCTGATTTGCGTGGCTTCATATCGATGTAATAGTCTCGTTCATTTGATTCAGCGTCACTGTCGTTCGATGAGGACTGGTGGAGTCTGTGCAGAATCTTTGTTGTTTCGTTGGAGTGCTCCTGGGCTGACCTTACAGCTTCCTTTGCGGCCTCCACCGTGGCTTATCTTCGTCTCTCCTCGTTCTCGGAAAGGGGCATGTCGCTGATAGTGTGACTGATGGTGGTGGTAGAGAGTGTGTTGCTGGGGCTCTGGCCTTCCCAGGATACACCTGGTCAAGCAACTGGGGCAGGTCTCGGTGCTGTGCTGGTCTCAGAGGATTCGCCTCAACTTGGTTATTATAGAGACCAGCTACAACGAGACCACCCAGCCACCAGCTAATGTGCATGCACTTGCAGGGCATGCTATCGTCTCGTTCGCACTGGGGGCCCGCTCCTGGCCCGGCCAGGCTCCTGGTATCTCCATTACCTCCACGTGGTCGCTGTCGTATGTGAGGTCGATAGCATCCATTCCCTCATTGCAACAGATCAAAATCGAGCGTGTAAATTTTATGATTCAAGAATTATGTGTTATAAAGGTTCAGAGTTTGGACAAATTTTCACGCAAGTGTTATTCTGAGATTATACTCTACGCATCTAAATCGAAAACGTCCTCGTCAATGGGTCACCGTCGCCTCCATCAAGCTTCGCGTTTTGTTTCTATTTCTTTTTCAAGATTGTGTATTTTTTTTGTTATTTCTTCGATTTTGATAATAAGTGGAATGATGATCGTTCAGCAATAATCTTTATTGGCCCGGATATTCTCCACCTTGCCTGGTCATAGCCATGTTTCGATTGTGTTCCAGATCCTGCGCCTAGCTTCGGCTTTGGACAAGGTCACAGCGAGACCTCTTTCCCTCGCTTGCTGGATGTGGAGTCGCCTTCATTCCTTGCGCTGCTTGGCGGATCTTTTGCCCATGCTCTACAAAATACGGTTTTAAAGATGTTACATGAAATCTGCCTCTTATCTTACTCGTACTTGGATTAACAAGTTCGTATGTTCCAAACAAGTATTTATTATGTATTTTATAAGGTCCTTCATAAAGACTTAGTAGCTTTGCCACTGTATGATTTGTAGACAATTCTACTCTTAATGCCTTTACAAGGACTAAATCACCCACTGAGAATTCAGTCATCCGAGTTGTATTTCTCGGTTTTTACCCTGTCTGTATCTCCATCAATGTGCAGCCGGTCGTATCGTTGACTGTCGAGTTGATGATCTCAGCGACCAAATTGCACTAATAAATCAAGTCTTGTTGTCCTGTCGTCCGTAAGAAATGACCGATCTACTTGTTATACCTTTCGACGAGGTTGCGCTTTGCTCTTTACGACGAGGGGCTCGTTCCAGCAAGGTAATCCGAAAAAATTTAAATATTTATTAAAACAACTCGCGGTCAATCAAAAATTGTATATTGAACAAAGGTGTCACAAAAGATTCAACATGAACCTGATTTCTTAAATTTATTCTTTCATTTGATTTCATCATCTAATGACATTTAAATGACGGGAGAGAGCCTAATGAATATAATACTCGTACATATTATAAAAACTCCTTATTTTATACTCTAAATGTATCAAAACACTCATTTTAAATTGATAACTGAAAATTACAATAGTATTATAATCGATACATTATTTGCAGATCATTATGACTTACCTACGAACACATGTTGGACGATTTTCCTGGTTGGGGAAATTAGTAATATTAGTTATTTCTGCATGGTTGTTAACAATTGTTTTATCAATTAATCAAATTAGAAAAAATTCAACTTTTAATACACCTGAAACAGATAAAACAGACCAAGATGATACGCAAAATCTAATGGAAATTTCCAAAGCTTTTCAAACTTTGAAGCAACAGAATATAGATTTACAAAACAATCAGATATGGTAAGAACATTGTATTTGCTAACTACATAAAGTATTATATTTAAAAATATCAATTAATGGATATTTTATTATACTTTTACGTTATTTTACACATGTATACAACAATATAATTTTATTATAAAAGGTTGCCAATAGTCCTTTTTTTGGCATTAGTTAATTAAAAGCATGAATATGCTTTTCACATTCGGCTCATAGTGTCCAGCGCTTCAATAAAAAAGTATACATATAAAATTTCCATACTATTATATTACATATAAGTATCATAAGTAACACTTTACGCAGGGTGTGATTTAGGGTACGTAGGCAACGAATGAAACGACATCCGAGCATGGTATGAGAATTTATGGCCCTGTGTTAAAATCGCAGTTATGCTTCTTTTTCAATATATAACGTAGCGAACTACGCCATGCAATCATCTAATTGAAAAAAGTATTCGTTCTACGTTTGTTCTACGATCAAATTGACTCGAAATGTATCCTAAGTAACCCAGCTTGTGCAGTCTATAGATCAATTAATATGTCGTCAGACGACATTTAATGACCGTAACTAGTGACATTTTTTTTTGAATCTCTCAAATGCAATCGTAATAAATTTAATAACGTCTCAGGACTCAGGTGCAGTTTTTATGATAATGAATAATCATGAAATATTGCATAATACACGTTGAAAGTGTCGACCTGAGTTAATTGTATGGAAGATCAAATAGATTGTGCAAGCTTGGTTACTTAGGTTACACATCGTGTCGTGTCAGGAGATCTGAAAAAAAATTTTCAGGACATTTGGTGACCCGCATCTCATGTGGTCTCCTTGTAAGTCTAGCTATCAGGATAGAATATGGACATAGCGAAGATGACGTTTCAGCAGTTTACGAATAATTTTTTTTCATTTTTTTATTTAAAATATTTTAAATATCTTTTTAAATTATAATAAAAATATTAGTCATGTTAAAAAAATAAGGCGCATGCCTTTTTTTTACAAAAAAAATATTAGGCATGTCATATTTTGGGTAGAACACATTACAGATCAACCACCCTTGAGGGTTCAAAGGGGGCTTATATAGTTATATATTTCTATTTATAGTATTAAGCTGAAAAGTGAAAAAAATTTTTTTTCAGAAAACAAGAGCCTTTTTCAATACCCCATTTGAAAGTACTTTGTCCAGTTAAATACTTACAACCACTTAAATTAACTTGTATAAGTCTGTGAACCTTCAGTGATAAGCATTTGGGATATCTAAGCTGTTTGTCGTAAGATTCCAAGTGTTTGCATGACACGACTAAGTTTTAGGTCATTTCATTTTCTTTGATGGATCATTATCCATCAACGCAACCTCAAACTAACCATAAGATCAACTTTGACTACTTCCACATACAATTTAATAAAATATTTTATTCATTAATGATTATTTTTGATAAATTTTAAAACAAAATATATATTTGAACGTAAAAATTTTCGCTCCTTTCAAATCTGAAATAAAAAATTTGGGTTACCGTGTAAAACTCCATTATGAGTTGCTGCAGCTTTTAGGTTATGTTCTAGGTCAAATTTAAGGTAACCATTGAAAAGAGCGAGAAATTTTACGTTCGATTAGGACTTTATGTTTTTTTTCCAATATCATTTTTGGGGCGCTACAGTCAGAAAATGAAGTTCTTACTTGAGCTTAATTTTAGGTTAAATCAGGGTTTTATTTGAGAATGTACTACCCTTAAAATGACCGTGAAAAAAAACGAAATACATGTTTCAACGTGAAATTTTCCGCTCCTTTCAAATTTGCAATAAAAATAGGGGTTTTCATTTGAAAAATCGATTATTGGGTCACTGTAGCTCTGAGGTTATGTTCAAGGTCAAATCCAAGGTCAGCATTGGATTCCCCATCAAAAAATACGTCGGATGTGAGGTTTTAGATTTTTTTTATCCGCATATTTAGCCCGCTTTTAGGAGGCTTCCATACTTTTGTGATACCCTGAATAATGTTTAGAATAATGTATTCTGTTAACACTAACATGTATTTTCAAAAAATTTTTAATACATATAATTTGATTCTAGGAAAAAAAAACTAGATGCTTCGGAAGATCAAGTACATCTATTTTTTCAAGAACTTATGAACAACTCATCAAATATCTTCAAATTGAAACACGAAAAAATAGATTTTCTATCAGAACCATCAATGAAGTATGAAGAAATGCGATCAAAAATCCAAAATATACTACAAGAAATGTGGTACGGTATTCTTTAAAAAATTCTATATACATTTTTCCCATCAAAGGACTCTGAAGTCAACATTTTTTTAGAGATTTATATCAAATACAATCTGCAACAAAATATCACAACAACAATTTTGATTGTATCGAGACGAATTTTTTCAGTTTTTTAAGCATTTTTTTTAGTTAACAGACATAAGAGGTATATTATGTAACGAGTTTTATTAAAAAACTATATACAATAGAACCTCGATGATACGAATTTCAAGGGGATGGCTGTGAATTTCGTCTTATAAGGTTTTCGTCTTATCGATAGTTCGTATTAAGGGGTGGTGTATAAATAAAATTCGTATTAACGAGGTTAAAAAAAATGTAATTTATTTTACAAAAAATGTATTTGTTTAGCTCGAATTATTTTCAAAAATTGTCAGTAATATTTTTCTGAACCAAGTTCTCAATTGCAATCTTATCAATAACGGCATCGATTTTGAATAGAGCAGCAAAAACACTTTCGACTCTGTTTTTACATTTCCCTATCAAATGACGTACACCGGACATTGCCGATTGCAGCTACTCTTTTTGTTAAATGTATATTATAAGAAGTCTCACCGCCATCCTCATCATCGTCATCATCATCAATATTGCCTCGATCTACTATACAAATCTATACGTAGATTTTTTAAATTAACTCTAAATTTTGCAGTTCGTTTTTTTTCTATTTACGTTCGAACTTTTTGATAGAATCACTGATTTCAAAATCACTGATTTATTTCATGAATTTGTTGAAATATTACAAGAACCCCCGCTGAGAACTAATTTTAATATATCATAACAATAAGTTTGAGAATACGTAAACAATGACAAAATTTTCCTCATATTGCGCAAATTTTGAAAAATTTAAATTCGTACTAGGGAGGTTTAATTAGTACATGTTAAAATTCTTATTAGAGAGGGTTTTCGACGGAGAACGGTGTTGAATTCGTGTTATAGAGGAATTCGTCTTATAGAGGTGTGTACTAACGAGGTTCTACTGTATAGTTGAACCGAAAATTTTTTACAAGTATACACAAACAAACCAAAATATTATAAAAAATTAGAAACAACTGAGATTTTAAATAATCCTTTAGTGGTAAATCTTTTTTTCAAAAAGATTATTAGAAGCAAGTATGTCAGTTTGGATCCTACAGTAAGAATTAAATAAACTTACCTATGTTTACCTATGAACCTATGATTACCTATGATGTTAATGAAATCAGAAACTTTTTGACAAGTACACAAGCAAACCAAGATATTATATAAAATTAGAAACAACTGAGATTTTAAATAATCCTTTAGTGGTAATTCTTTTTTTCAAAAAGATTATTAGAAGCAAGTATGTCAGTTTGGACCCTACAGTAAGAATTAAACTTACCTATGTTTACCTATGAACCTATGATTACCTATGATGTTAATGAAATCAGAAACTTTTTGACAAGTACACAAGCAAACCAAGATATTATATAAAATTAGAAACAACTTTATGAGTTTTTTCAAGTCTATTGATAATATTCATAAAAACTATGATAAAATTTTCATAATTAATTCTGAATTGAATGATAAGTGGATGAGAGCACGCTAGTTAGCTATAGTATATGAAAAAAACCGTAATTCTATGACTTTACTTGCCCGGCCGTCTAGATGAAAAACGATGCGAACTATCCAAAGACATAATTTTTAAAAAAACACTGATAATTCAAAAATTATTATTTTATTAATATATATTTTTTTAAACTACAGAAAAATAATTTTTAAATAAATAACTACGATTGTTACATAATAATTTTGCAGCAGATATGTTGAAACGTTACTTTGAAAAAGCATTATTAATTGTTCGGAGATCTATCGAAGAAAAAAATGAATAAAATGAAGTAAAATACATAAATAAATATAAGTACTTCATAAATTGACATAATGTTTTAATCAAAAACGTCATTTTCATTTTGCATACATTAAATTTTTTCTATTGAAGTAGGTGTAAACGTTTTGTATTTAATCTAGACGGCCGGGCAAGTAAAGTCATAGAATTACGGTTTTTTTCATATACTATAGCTAACTAGCGTGCTCTCATCCACTTATCATTCAATTCAGAATTAATTATGAAAATTTTATCATAGTTTTTATGAATATTATCAATAGACTTGAAAAAACTCATAAAGTTGTTTCTAATTTTATATAATATCTTGGTTTGCTTGTGTACTTGTCAAAAAGTTTCTGATTTCATTAACATCATAGGTAATCATAGGTTCATAGGTAAACATAGGTAAGTTTAATTCTTACTGTAGGATCCAAACTGACATACTTGCTTCTAATAATCTTTTTGAAAAAAAGAATTACCACTAAAGGATTATTTAAAATCTCAGTTGTTTCTAATTTTATATAATATCTTGGTTTGCTTGTGTACTTGTCAAAAAGTTTCTGATTTCATTAACATCATAGGTAATCATAGGTTCATAGGTAAACATAGGTAAGTTTAATTCTTACTGTAGGGTCCAAACTGACATACTTGCTTCTAATAATCTTTTTGAAAAAAAGAATTACCACTAAAGGATTATTTAAAATCTCAGTTGTTTCTAATTTTATATAATATCTTGGTTTGCTTGTGTACTTGTCAAAAAGTTTCTGATTTCATTAACATCATAGGTAATCATAGGTTCATAGGTAAACATAGGTAAGTTTAATTCTTACTGTAGGGTCCAAACTGACATACTTGCTTCTAATAATCTTTTTGAAAAAAAGAATTACCACTAAAGGATTATTTAAAATCTCAGTTGCTTCTAATTTTATATAATATCTTGGTTTGCTTGTGTACTTGTCAAAAAGTTTCTGATTTCATTAATATCATAGGTAATCATAGGTTCATAGGTAAACATAGGTAAGTTAATTATTTTACTCTAAAACTGTATAAAATTGAAGATGCGCTCGCGCGGAGCAATAGTCGCAAAGCGGAGAAAAGTCTGGAAAAATATTGCGCTTGTGCATTTTGACAGATTTTTGTCTTCTCTTTTCAATAGTGGTATCATCGAAATGCATAAGCGCAATATTTTTCCAGACCCACATGCACCGGACACGAGTAAAAAATTAAAATATGGCCCGTGCCAGCGCAGCTTCAATTTTATACAGTTATTGGAATAATTATGTGTTTCCGATTTTTTTGATATTCACGAATTTTTTTACTTTTGTTTCGAGCAGAAGCTTCAAAGCTGTGCAACTCGTTTTCAAATTCAAATAATTTTTCTTCGGAACTCAGACTATATTTTGGTTGACTTTTGAATATAACACTTTATTTTAATTTAATTTTTTAATTTTCTTGACGCCCGGGGTGATTTATGTACAGTAACACCGCAACTTTCCGGTCAAAGTCATCGCCGAGTTCGAATTTCGACCTAGTGCGTGAGCGGGTTACCGAGGACGATATTTGAGCGAAAACATCTCGACTTTCCGAAGAAAGTCATCGTCGAGTCCGTATTCCGATCTAGTGCGTCGAGCGGGCCGCCCGGAATAATATAGTCTCGCGGTAACATCGCAACTTCGCGGATAAAGTCATTGCCGAGTTCGGATCCCGAATTAGTGCGTCGAGCTCGCTACCCGGGACGATACTTGTGCAAAAACATCGCGACTTCCCGGAGACTGTCATCGCCGAGCCCGGATTTTGACCTAGTGCGCCGAGCGGGTTACGCGAAATGATATTTCCGAGGCAAAATCGCAGCTTCCTAGAGAAAGTCGTCGTCGATTCCGGACGGATATCAACCTGATGCTCCGAGCGGTCATTCTATAGGGTAATATTCTCGCGTAAAACCCGTAATTGCGTGGAGAAAGTCATTTTCGAGTGTCGAGTTCGACCTGGTGCCCCGACCGGGTTACCCAGGATAATTGCGAGAATCTTGATGTCGAGAGAAAAATCTACATGTATCGTTTAAAACTCATACATATCAAATCGATGCGCAGCATCTATACATAGATACATTTAGCCTTATTAATCGATTAAATCGATGATATGAAGTTGGCCGGAAGACCGCGTGAGACCGCGTTTTGCGTGAGACCGTTTTTTCGTCGGGGATTTTTTCTTTTATCATTCGTATTTAGTTAATACTGCGTTTTTCGGAGACTATGAATGCACTATTTTCGGTCACTTTTTACAAGGAATCGATTTACCGAATCAGAATTACCGTATGTTTTATAGATTTCAAATAATAACGTTAGGTTGTTTTCGCGGGTCCCGAAATCGCGATTCTCGCGTATATGAGGAGCGTGGAGTGACGCTGCTCTCGCCTGCCATACTTGCCATTCGGAGCGCGACACGCGCTCCTCGATAATACTATTTTTTCCTACGAGAGCTAAAAATTCGCGACAAAGTTGCGTATTTTATGTTAGAGTGGATAATAGTTATTTATGCAACAAGTGCCCAAAAAGCGTTTTTGGACCCGAGTTGTGCGAAAAAAGACACGAGTGTCGGCCATGTCGGCACGAGTGGATTTTTTTCCGCACACTGTGCGCCAAAAGCTGGGCACGTGTTGCATACAAAATTTTATGCAATAGTAAGCGAAAAAAACTTTCATTTAAATGAGGCGTTTTACCGCACCCCCGCGTCCAAAGTGAGGCATTTTACCGCACACCAGTGTCGAAATGAGACATTTTGCCGCATACAAGTGTCCAAAAACGCTTTTTGCGCACTAAAAAATTTGCGAAAAAAGACATTTTTCGTCATACTATTGCATAAAAATATTTTTCCCACTCTAACCTAAAATACGCAACTTTGCCGCTAATTTTAGGCTCTCGTAGGAAAAAATAGTATCTCAAACTGGTGCAGATATGGTTTTTTAACAAAACTCGTTACAGCACTCGCCTTCGGCTCGTGCTAGAATCCCTCGTTTTGCTAAAAAACCATATGTGCACCCGTTGAGAAATATACTATTTCGACGTGATTCGTAAAATCGTGATTCGATGAGATGTGTTTTTCTTCATGTCATCCGACAAGGTGTATTTTTTCATGGCATTTTATAAAAAGGTTTTTTTTTCATAGCGGTTTTCACTGGGTTTTTACTCATAAGCAGCGGTGATATACAGATAATTACAAAGTTTTCAGAATTTAAGGCACAGTAGAGCAAAATTAATTAATTCACTTGAACACAACATAGCAATATTCAAATTGGGTGCAAACCACACGCATACATTGATAAAACTTTTTCGGTTCACGGTCATTTCTCCGATTCCATTCTTCCGACGTGACCTTTTTTCCGATGTGGAAATTTTCCGAAAAAAAAAATTCCGACACCAATTTTCCGACGAGTACAAATTCCGAATAGTAAATAAATACATGGTAATAAAGATAGATATAAAATTAAGTAGCAATGACACGTTCATTGAATAAATTACTTCCTGACGTTCCTTAAACAAATCGTAATCATGTGCCATTACTTGTAACCGATCTTGAAGATTCTTCCACTTTTGTTTCGGTTTATTCTTGACGGAACGCCCCAAACTCAACTCAGTAATCATAACTTCGCAATCAGCTTGCTCTTTCTGAAATTCCTTCAAAGTTGAATACAGGTCAGGATGATGTTTACCGACGACGATTGCGAATCTGTTATGCCAGGCTTCACTTAAATTGTTAGTTTTATGCGTTCCTGCTAGTGCAGCTTCGTGCTGGTTCCAAATTTCTGGCGGATATCTGGGTGGAACAGCTCGAGTTTTAGATGTACGTGGTTTGCCCAACACGTAGGTTGCTCCGAAATATTTGATGACGGGCAAAATTAGCTTATAGATATCTTTCTTAATATCGTTTACAATCAGTTTGTAAACGCGACGTACATCGGCAACTGGGACGAATGCCAAAGCCAGAAACATGTGCATCCGTGTACGCACGTAATCATTCTGAGGATCGCAATAGGCTTTTGCCAAACTTTTTTCTTGTATCTTCTTATAAATTGATTGGCCCAAATGGAAGAAGCAGCAAGACACGGGAACGTCAGGGTGAATTTCCATACAGGCATTGATAATAGATTTTTCAAAATCAGTCATAAATCTACGGGGACGACAGTTTTGTATCCCGTATTCGTCAGCGGCTGTTTCTACAGCTCGAAGCACATCTGCATATTGTCCAGTTTGTTTTGATGATAATAAAGCGTAGACGAACGGCAACGCTACAACCTCAATATCACCAGCCTCTTGTCTCTTTCGATCGATGGTGCCCACGATCGAAAATACTTGCGTAAATAAATGTGGAGCGACCTAAGTAGTATTAATGAAAGATTCGTACAATAACAATAATAGCCTGATTACGTGTATTCAAGAGAGGAACTTACTTTAAAAGTACCGTCCAAAAACCAAACTTCACTCCGGGCTAGAATTTCTAAATTTTTACGCGTGGCAAATACTAGAACTCTACTCTCTTCCGACTGACCAGAATCAAAAATTAAAAATTTTTCATCCGATAGAGTTCTTTGGTATCGATCCGGAAGAGTGTCAAATTCATTTAATGTTTTTGGGTTTGGTGGTAAATCTTTCCGTCTTGTTCTGCGTATAATTTTTTTTAAATTTTCTCTCAAAGGGAGATGACTGAGCACGCCTTCGGGCACTGAAGAAAGTTCTGTACGCAGTAACTGGGCCGGAGGTTGCTCTGGGTGTTCCGTAGCTTTTCTTTTTAAACTGGTCTTCACTTTTTCAGCTTCGCAGTCGTTGAAATTCGGGGGATGCGTGTGCTTCTTCTCTTTCAAGAGAACAAGCTGTTCTCCGGGGCCTGGGTTATTCGTTGTCGCTCTTGAGGTACACGTCTTGTCATTACGCAATTTTATGCACTCCCAGTGACGTTTTTCCCCAATAATTTTAGAATGGTAAAATTGATACCCGCGAACAATTAATTTATTATTTACGACTTGAAGCTCCATTGCTAGGCTAAATAGCTGAACTTAGATGAGAGACTAACGAAGTGTCTCTTTGTCGGCCTTCGCAGCAGCTAGCGATAGTCAAACCATAATATTATTGTTTCGGCGATATTTGAATTATTATGTTTGAAATTTTATACAATCGGAAAATAGGTAGTCGAAAAAACGGAATCGGAATAATGTAAAATCGGAAATTTGACATAATCGGAAAAATGGCCGTCGGAATAACGGGATCGGAGAAACGGGCGGCTACCAACTTTTTCACAACAAATTTCACAAATACAAATAAATCAAGAGTTGTTCACTAGCAATCACAATAAAAAATACAAAAAATGCCCAAAGTCTCTAAATCTGGTTCAATTAGTATTTCAATGATCTCGCTGCCATCACATTTCTTTGCAAACGGGATTCCACCACGAGTCTAACCGTAGCCACGTTCTTTCGCCACATCCTTCACCTTCCGAAGTAAATCGTGCACATATTTCGAATGTACTTCGAAAACTTTCTGGACGTCGGTGATGGTATGTCCAGCTCCAAAAAGCTCCAAAATCAAAGCTCACGGGTGACGAAGATCTGAGTCAGCGGTGCAAGCTAGGTCAGGTGGAATACCCATGATTTTCAGTTCGGGGCATGATTTCGCCTTTAGAAGATAGCACTCAAGGGGTTTTTGGCGAGCTTCAAGAGCCTCAATACGCCCAGAGTGGCCTTCAATTCAGCGCAAAGGTATCCGAACATCGTTCACCGCAATGTCAATGCGGGAACGATTAATCAGTATCAAGCATGTCAAATATACGGAAAGTATCTTCGCTCGACTTCGACGAATTTGGTTGCGAAGACATCTCAAAACAAAGGCAGCCGAGCACGGCACAGACGCTTTCGTTTACCCGCTTTACAAATTGGACGATTCAAGTCAATTAAACACAATACAATACGCAGCAGCCATAGATAAGGGGATAAAAAGAATCGAAATTTTTCGCCCAAGAATTCGGCACACACCAATGAAGCCTGTTGACTCATTGGCAGAGAGAATAGAATAGAATAGAATTAATTTTTATTAGACAAGGCAATGCCGAATGCCTCCACCAATGCGTACAACAGTATAACATTACAAAAATATAGGTAGGATAATTCGCCTTGACAAAAATAATATGTAATTTAAAATTTACAAACATAACAAAATTAATTAATAATAACAGACATAACAAAAATAGTAAAGCTGACATACAGTTTACAAAAAAAATCAAAAAGAAACAAATATTTACACAAGTATAAGAATCAACCGCACAATATATCACCAGACGAAGCGATTCACATATTAAATTATATTACATATCTTATAAGTATCTTTTTATGAATTATAATACATATCTTTTGGGTATATTTTTATACATATGACAATTGTACATACAAATTTTGTGATATGAGTGAAAATGAGTGAAAATGAGCTTAATGAATATCGCCTCGCTGTAACGCACCGATCACGAGAGACCTAAAGTGTGCCAGCGATAGAGCACCCTGAGCCTCGTACGAAAGCGAGTTCCAACACTGCGCAGCGTCCTGGAAAAAAAAACCGGTGATATGCCGACGTGTCACTGATAGGTATATAAACCCTAGATCCATCATTCAGCCTAGCCAATCTGCGAAACTCAACAACAGACGAGGATATCTTCTCATAGAGTGGTAGAGGCAGACCCGTGTGGAAAATAGAGTACACTACACAACAGAGTCAGAAGAACCTTCTATTTTCGATTCTACTTCACCCAAGCTGCTCCCTTCCCGAGTGAACGAAGAGTGGTCAGAGCGTCGCATATTAAAAATAAAACGAACGCCGGCATTTGCCAGGCGCTGTAGTTTAAGATTTAGGCTGTCCGGTAAATTATTATAGACTAGACAAGCGTAATCCAGATGGGGCAAAACCTAATCCTGCACCAATGGTTTTTTGCTTCCTCATAGAGGAAGCTTTGTGATGGGCTCCATTTCGGCTTTTTTATAGAGTAATCGTAGGGTATATTTAATGATATTTCTATATACTAGATCGAATTTCTGACACATGTTGGTATGTATGTGTGTGTGTGTGTGTGTGTGTGTGCGGCTGTATGTCTGTGTAGAGTGATTCCTCGATAACGGTAGCACGTATCGTGACGGGGTTTGGCTTATTTTGTTCGTTATTATGTAAGGATGAAGCCAGAAAATTGTATTTAGCGATAAAGGAAGAAAAAAAAATTTTTTTTCGATTTTTAAAAATTTTTGGAAATTTTTTTATGTCTGTGTAGAGTGATTCCTCGATAACGGTAGCACGTATCGTGACGGGGGAGGGCTTTTTTTGTTCGTTATGATGTAAGGATGAAGCCAGAAAATTGTATTTAGCGATAAACGAAGAAAAAAAATTTTTTTTTCGATTTTTAAAAATTTTTTTTTACGGGAAAAATTTTTTTTGCGGGAAATTGTCGTTTTCTTCCTTTTGCTCCCTCATATAGGAAGTTTTGTGATGGGATACATTTAGGCTTTCGTATATAATTATCGTAGGATATATTTAATGATATTTCTATATACTAGATCGAATTTTTGACACATTTTGGAATGTATGTGGGTGTATGCGGCTGTATGGCTGTGTAGAGTGATTCCTTGATAACGGTAGCACGTATCGTGACGGGGGAGGGCTTATTATTTTCGTTATGACATAGGGACGAAGCCAGAAAAATTCATTTATCGATAAACGTAACGTTTTTTTTTCTATTTAAGAAAAAAATTTTTTTTTTTTTGCATTGTTTGTTTGAGATACCCGATAAAGCTGAGAGGCGCTTTCGTTTCGCTTTTGTAATTAGAAAGATGATATTAATATTTTCAAATTATTTTTAAGTTAAAAAAAAAGTATGAGGAAGCTACTTGCCAATACATTGGCAGCGGTTTTTTTTTAAGATGGATCGGTTTTATTAGAAAAAGTTAAAATAGTTACAATAAAAAAGTTTTTACATTATTTTTTGACAATGTAATAATTTTTCTTGCTTTCTACATAATTTATGTACGATCCATCTTCTCCTTTCTTGTTCCCTTGTTGTTGTTCTTGGTCCCCGCGGGACCGCCGTTAGGCATTACTTCGCAGGAGGGAAGATTTAGCAGTTTGCTCTTTCTGAGGGCTGGTTAGCGCACCGTCTGCTTCCTACTGCATCGTCCGGTCATCTTCTTCTGGCCATTTCCTCGTGTCTCAGTCTTGTCACGACTGCGTGGGCGAAGGAGGCCACCACGTGCCAGTTGAGTTCGCTCGTGAGCATGAGTCCGATGATGTTCTCGGACGTCATTTCTTCTTGGCAGAGGACATTTAGTCTTCTTCTTTCCTCGTCAAACCCCCGGCAGTGGAAGAACACATGCTCTGCGTCTTCCACCATGTGGGGACAGGTCGGGCACTGTGCGTTGATGGTGTTGTCGTAGCGCCGGCTGTGGTGCCTGAAATAGCCATGCCCGGACAGGAGTTGTGTGAGATGGTAATTCACTTCTCCATGTTTCCTCTCAACCCACTCTCTGATATTTGGAATGAGCCTGTGGGTCCAGCGGCCTTTTGTCGACCGGTCCCATTGCTCCTACCATTTTCTCAACGTCTCGAGGCGTTCTTCTTCTTTGGCGTCCTCTGTGCGGCGTAGGTAGATCCGCGAGCGCTCATCTACTAAGAGGGCCAGTGATGGTATACCGGCCAGGACGTACATTGCCTCATAGGAGACATGAGGACGGCCACTGATCACGCACAGGCACGCTCGTCGGTGCATTGACTCTTCTTGGCGGAAGTAGGCCTGTGTCTCCGTTGCACAGATCCATAACCAATAGTTTCTTAATACTAGGCGAGAGTAACCAGGCACGAGCTCTCAGCCTATGAAGGGTACAGTGAATTCCGGAGGAAATCTGTGACAGATGAGCATCCCACGTCAGATCACTGGACAGCACAACGCCCAGGCTGCGCACTCGGTCAACCATCTGTACCACCTGACCGTTGACAACAATAGGTGGCAGTACACGACCTCTGACATATTTCAAAGAAGGATTGCTACCGAATATGATGTCCTTAGTCTTAGCCGCGTTCAAACTCAGACCCAGCGACCGAACATAGTGAGAAAGTGAATCTGCATCAGCATTCAACTGTGCTATAACGCACTCTATCTCGTCAGGGCGAAACTAAATTTACAGCTGAGTGTCATCAGCAAACAACACCTAGTTACCTCTTCAATACGTGAGACACCCAGGGAGAGAGTTTATAGCGGCAAGAAATAACACCAGCTCCGGAGAAGACCCCTGCGGGACACCAGATGTCACCGTCACAAAATCCGAAGAACGCCCGTCACTGCAAATAATAGCTTGCGTTCTCCGCGTGATGTACGAGTGTACGAATGTAAGAGCTGAATCAGAGAACCCTAACGATCGGAGAGATCTTAAAAGTGCAACATGATCCACAATGTCGAAAGCCTTGCGCAGGTCAAACAACATAAGTCGAGTGACCAGGCCGTCGTCAATTTCGGCTCTAACAACGTCGGTAAGATGCAGCAAGGCATGCTGGGTACTATGGCTCGAACGAAAGCCGAATTAGTTGAGGAAGTACAAAAAGCAAAAAGGCTGAGGAGCAGAAAGAAGTGCGTGTTGCTATACTCAGAGAGAGAGAGAGAGAGAGAGAGAGAGAGAGAGAGAGAGAGAGAGAGAGAGAGAGAGAGAGAAACATGAGCGTCATTTCGAAACGTATACATTTAGATTGAAACGATTTCAATGAATTTAATAAATGTAAACAATTGAAAATGAAGAAACAAGTATAGAAACAAATTAAAGTAACATTAAAAACCCAATTAATACCTAATAAAAACTTTCATTTTAATTTAAAAAAATTATTTTTAACAAAAAATCAAGAAAATCGAATGAAACTACTAAATGATGAAATAAAGAAAAAGATAGAACAGAAAAGGTCTTATATCCATGACTTATACAGACACAAAAAGTAAACTTCAACATACTTTTTTTAGGCTTTTTTAAATTTTCAATATTTTCCTCAATTGAATTCTTGATTTACTTTTAACTTTAATGATACTTTAAAATATATTTTTATATCAGGTTTTTCATCAATTCTGAATTATCACTACTGCAAAAAAAAGTCCAAGATGAAACTCTCAAAAATGATATAAAAGATACGTTAGAGGAGTTAAGTGAATACAAAAAATATTTATTAATTGATATCAAAGATTTATCGGAATCAGATGGTTATAATTCATGGAGGAAAAATGAGATTACGGAATTATCAACACTTGTTCAGCAACGTTTCAGGTTAGTATAATTTGATAACTGTACAAGATTTGAAAAATTATGAAAAGTACACAGATTTTATGTGGATACTACGTGAAAAATTTATAGATTCCATGTGGAAATCTACGCAAACTTTTTCAACTGGAATTAAACGTACTTAAATTCTTTATTCAATATTATACTCAACAATCGTTAATTAGTAATGATATTTTATTAAAACTTCTTACTTTCAATATATTTTTTCGGTTGTTTAAATAACATTATTTATGTTTATAAATATATAATAAATATCTTGACTCTTCCAAGTTTTTAGAAAAAGTTGTTTAAGATGGGACACTTTATTTACAAGAAACGGCAAATTAAAAATTAAGTTAGCAAGATTTGGCCCATCGAGTGTCTGACACTCGACTTTCACTACTGTAAACTTATATTTTTCGGCTCTGTTTGATATTTGCTATATGGGCTATTGCAGTGGCTCTCGCGCCTACTTAGCTAGTAAATTGATGCTACGGTTATGTACCAGGCCGTCGCAAACGTCATTTTTTCTTTTGTAACGTGAAAAAATTTTTCCCCTGGTCACCTATGTTTTTGAAAGTACCATGGGAAAGATAAAAACTTGCTCTTTGAACCTATCATAGTCTTATTTATTGAACTTTCGATTTTGTGTAAGAAAATTAAATTAACGCTCTCTGCCGTAAGAGCCCTTGTTATGGCAGGTCAAAAAGTTCCAAATTTGAATTAAAATATCTCCGAATTTTGCTTGGTGTTCAAAAAAAACCAAAAACATACCACCAGATTCCGGGTGATTTCAAATTTAAGAAAAAAATTTAATTTAATTTTTGGAAAGTACTTTTCTTCCATTTTCCACAGAATTCTTTAAAATTAACATTTATAATTCATTATTTTTCAGAAATTTACAAAATCCAGTAGATTGTGATAATGCCCGAAAATTAATATGCAATATTAACAAAGGCTGCGGGTTTGGTTGTCAGGTATAAAACAAACATCTTTCTAAAATATCTAATTAAAACAATATTTCATATTTTTGTAAAGTTAAATATATTTATTTTTTTTTAAGATTCATCATCTTGTGTACTGTTTTCTTGTAGCTTATGGCACTAAAAGAACTCTTATTCTTAAATCTAAAGGTTGGCGTTATCAAAAAGATGGGTGGGAATCAGTTTTCCAACCTCTTAGTAATACATGTTTATCAGCAAATGGTCAGACACATTCGAATTGGCCTGGAGATGAAAACACACAAGTAGTCATTTTACCAATAGTCGACAATGTTTTCCCAAAACCTATTTTCCAACCACCTAGTGTTCCATCGGATTTAGCAGAAAGACTCAGAAAAGTTCATAATTATCCATTGGTTTGGTGGATAGGACAGGTCTTAAAGTATTTGATGCGACCAACGATAGAGACCAAAATGTTGCTTTCGGAAAAAGAAGAAAAAATGAAATTTACCAAACCTATTGTAGGAGTTCATGTTCGTCGTACGGATAAAGTAGGCACTGAAGCTGCTTTCCATGATGTTGACGAGTATATGTTGAAAGTCGAAGAATATTTCAATAATCTGAAGAACCCTCCTGAAAAAAGAAGAATTTACTTAGCAAGTGATGATCCTAAAGTTATCATAACTGCCAGGCAACGATATCCAAATTATGAAATAATTGCAGATACTGACATAGCGCAGACTGCATCGATCGCTAGGAGATATTCTAATTTATCCCTTCAAGGTATAATAATGGATATACATTTTTTATCACTGTGTGATCATATAGTATGTACATTCAGCTCTCAAGTATGTCGCGTAGCATATGAATTAATGCAGACATATTCAATCGATGCTAGCAATAAATTTACATCGTTAGATGACATATACTATTACGGGGGTCAAAATCCAAACCCACAGATAGTTATATACAATCACGTGCCTCGAAAAAAAGGAGAAATTGAATTGAAATTCAATGATAAGATAGAAGTTTATGGAAATCACTGGAATGGATATTCCAAAGGTAGAAATTTAAGAACAGGTGTTGTAGGACTTTTCCCAAGTTATAAAGTAGTAAATGTTGTAAAAGCTGTAGATTTTCCAAAATATGACTAGAGTGTAAGGTATATTGAATTAATAAAATAATTAAATAATTTTAAATTACATTATCTTGGTTGAATTTCTTTCAAACTATTAATTCTTTTTAACCTTTATAGGTCCGGAAAGTCAATATATTGGCGCACCTTCTGATCGACCCTTTGCCTACACTTTTAATACCAGTTTTGTATGAATGATATGACCTCTGAAATCTTGGCCCTCTAAAGGTTAATATATTGTACATTAAAAACTTACCAGAATCCAAATAAGATCTGGAAAATTTTTTTTCACAAATTCGTGAACACGGATGACCGTAATACTTATTTTTATTTCATCAATTCAGATCAAGAGCGAAATAGCACCTCGTTGGAAAAATATGAATTACGCAATAGAAATTTTTCGAAAAATTATTAATTTAATTTCTTTTCTGTAAATTTTAGCCCACTATGTCTAGCCTACATAATATTACAGAGGCTCAAAGTTGCATTTTTATTTTTTATATTTCAGTTTCCTTTTGTGTTGTTAATATGACACAATTTTTAAATCATGACAATTATTACTAACCTCAAAACCCAATTTGTTCGTATCTATCGATTAGGCTGAAATTGAAATATGTTTATCAAAATAAAACTTTTGATAAAGTTTGGTGATAGTTGAAACAATAGGAACCATTTAGGAGCATCGATCATGTATACGAACATATTTATTTTTGAAACTTTACTCACTTTTAGGTTATGAATATGATTTTTGATAACGTATCTAAATTTTTCATCAAATTTTGCAAAATTTCTTTTTTATCAAATTTTATTTTTCAAAAAATTTTTTCATATTCACCCTAGGAAATAGAAAGAAAATTGAAAAATAAAAATTTCAACTTTGAGCCCTTGTAACAACAGATCCAAGTAGGACGGACCTAGAGGGCTAAAAATTTCAGGATTTCCATTTTTCAGTGTACTTTTTAAGAGTATATACTTACAAGGAGAGACTTTCATCTTTGGGTCAAAGATCCTTACCAAACTTGTTTGGGGGTCTTTTTGTACATAATAATAGAGCCCCCTATAGTTACTTTATTCCAATGGGCCCTGGAAACCATTATAAAGCACCATGAAGTATATAATATAATGAAATGTATAAAATACCATATAATAGAGTATAAGGGTATCGGGTTTACACAGTCAGGTCTAACTGACTGAGAAGTATTTATACTTTAAGTTTTTAATGTCCAAAACACTTTTTCAATCAATAAACAATTTAACTCAATTGGTTTGCTGTGTAAGTTTTGAAGAGCGCATCAATTTGAGTTAAAATTTATGCATTTATCAAGTAATATTTGTATTAAATCATGTAAAAATGTTTTCATTCGTAAAACTTACTGTTCTTTCTTTCTCATCTATTTCTGACACTCATCTGGAGTTAATCTGAATCCAGATGAAAAGTCAAGAATAGTTGAAGAGAAGGGATTTATGAGCTATATAAATAAAAACATTTTCATATAATTTACATCAATATTCATTGTTTGGTACTTTAATTTTAGTTCAAATTGGTATGCTCTTCAAAACTGACACAACAAAACAATTGAGTTCAATTGTTTATTGTTTACCAAAGTGTTTATAATGCATAAAATTTCATGTACAAATATTTTTGAGAGAGTTGGACTTGACCGTACAAGGCCTGATACCAATAAGTGGTATTTTTTAACATTACATTATATTTAATACTTTTTTCTGCTCTATAACTCTTTTCAGGGCCCATTGAAATAAAGTAACCATAGGGCGGTTTATTATTATGTACAAGGAGACCCCTAAACAAGTTTGGTAAGGATCTGTGACCCAAAGATGAAAGGCTCTCCTTGTAAGTTTAAATTAACGTTATAAAGCCTATATACTAAAATACGTTCGAAAGAATAGACGGAATTTTCTTTAATTCTCGTTTCAACTGATGCCAACGATTGAGAAAAAAAAGGAGAGATTTTCAGGTCCGGGTCACAGATCTTTACCAAACTTTTTTGGGGGTCTTCTGGTACTCAATATTGAAGCTCCCTGTGCTTAGTTTGATTTCATGGGCCTTAGAGCCTATTTTTTAGAGAATTTTCCACATTATAAAAAAATAAAAAATCTTTGTTATTTTCTATATCGATATAGAAGTACTTGAACGAAAAAATGCAACGATGAAAATTTAAAAATTTTTCAAAGAATCTGCTTGAATTTTTTCAGAATTTTTGGGACCATCTATCATTCTCTTTAAGAAGTCCTAAAATCTATTAAAAAAACGTCAAATTTGAACCTCTTGAATTAAGTGATAGATGGTCCCAAAAATTCTGAAAAAATTCAAGCAGATTCTTTGAAAAATTTTAAAAAATTCGATCGTTGCATTTTTTCGTTTGAGTACTTCTATATCGATATAGAAAATAACAACGATTTTTTTATAAAGTGGAAAATCCTCTAAAAAATGGGCCCTAAGGTCCATGAGATCAAACTAAGCACAGGGAGCTTCAGTATTGGGTACCAGGAGACCGCAAAAAAATTTTGGAGTAAATCCATGACCCGGACTTGAAAAGCTCTCCTTGTAAGTCATATTCTCATGTTTCATATGTCTTCTTTGTCGTTACAGCTTTTTCTAAAGGATATACACTCGGCAACAAAATTATCGCAACAAAAAAATTCATCGAAATTTTGTCGATTTTCAAATGCTTCTATCTTGGGCTAGATTTATCGTATCGACACGCTTTTTTTTTTAATTTCTTGGAAATTTTGTCCTCTTTAAATCCATATAAATTAAGATAAGATTTGAGTTAATGTTGAGTTACCAGTAGTATTTGAGCGTGACCCTAAAAATTACTGAAAAAAAATGACTGTTTGAACGTGTACCAGTACCATAGTGATTTTTTTATCGAAATCTAACATACACCATCGCAAAGTGCTCTTTTCAACGAGTAATTTAAAAAAAAAAAGACCTCTCTACGATTTTTTTAACGCCCTGTAGGTCGATTTGAAGGTACGGTTTATGTACGCAAAATGACCAGAAAATCGTCTTGATTTCAGGTAAACGGGGGATTTTACGTACTTTAAATGGTATCTTCAAATCGACCTACAGGGCGTTAAAAAAATCGTAGAGAGGTCTTTTTTTTTTTAAATTACTCGTTGAAAAGAGCACTTTGCGATGGTGTATGTTAGATTTCGATACAAAAATCACTGTGGCACTGGTACACGTTCAAACAGTCATTTTTTTTCAGTAATTTTTAGGGTCACGCTCAAATACTACTGGTAACTCAACATTAACTCAAATCTTATCTTAATTTATATGGATTTAAAGAGGACAAAATTTCCAAGAAATTAAAAAAAAAGCGTGTCGATACGATAAATCTAGCCCAAGATAGAAGCATTTGAAAATCGACAAAATTTCGATGAATTTTTTTGTTGCGATAATTTTGTTGCCGAGTGTATCTCTAAAAAGTTTATCTTTTCTTTTTTAAGATTTGGACATAAGTTTTTCTAAAAAATTGTAATGAAATGCTATTTTTTACCTTCGTAAAATAATGAGCGATGATTTTGCCTTTTAGCGGTTTCTCTACAGAAAGTTGTAAAGATTTAAAAGAAGTATGTAACATAAGAATCGGACTTATAGTTTTCTCTCAATCGTTGGCATCAGTTGAAAAAAAGTTATTCAGGAAAGTTGTTTGGAGCATTCTTGCCATGCAGTTTTTTTTTTTGATTCTGAGTTTGAATCGCAATTCGATCTTCACGCCTGTTACAAACTTTAATTTGACGCGAGATGACAATGGCAGACACATCTGCACGCTCGTCGATGCATGTCAATAGCCGGTCAAAATCACGTGACGACACACGCAACACGACGTAACTGGGTAATTATCGAGCTGAATCTTTATTTGTTAAGCCAGCGTCTGTCTCACTTTCAGTAAAAAGCCACAAGTCCCCTCTCATTCACGAGGATGGAAGGTTCAGCTAATGATTTGTTCTAATCGTTCATAAGGACGGTGCGGCAGAATCAAATCATGCGTGTACTCCAGGTAAGGTGAGAGCTGATGTAAAACTCGATTAATCTTGACACGTTGAGCGCTGCTTTTAGCAGTTTCATAAATTGAAAAGAATTTGACTAAATTCAGAATAAAGTTCATAGCAATAAAACTATACTAAAATTACATAAATATTTATCGGTAGATAAGTCAATAAAAATATAAAGTACGAGAAACTACCGTTTATCAGCATATAATAACAATTAATTTTATTTGTAAGTTCAAATAATATAAAGTTTATCGTGTAAATGTTTATTATTAGCTATTCCATGTTCTAGTGAAAAATGCAAGGTTGCAATTAAAATTATTCATATAATTTTAAAAATAATTCTATTTTCAAAAGAATGGAATTTCTCATGTGTATACTAATCAACATAAACAACTTTTTTTATCTCCTGAAGTTTGTTCATTCAGCAATAGCTTCTCCTGATAATGCGCATTTTCTTCGGACTTTTCCTTTATTATTTGCTCATTCTGTAGTATCTAAAACAAAAAAAGTTTATGATTATAATTATTTTTCTCTTATAGTCAAATTTGTGTGCTCTTTTTTACATGTATGTAGCAGATCGAATGTTGGGAATCTAATGTGGAGGCCTAATAGCTCTACAAAATTGTGTTGTTATGATTGTGCTACAGGAACCTAATACACCTATGTGATGGTTGTCACAACTATGAATTGAGCTGTGGCACATCGGGTTAACGAAACAATTGATCAAATAACTCTCGTATAACCTACATCTAGTTTGGCTACCTCAACATGGTCTCCGCAGTGTACATTTAATATGTTTTTTTTTTTCAAATTTGCAGATCAATAAAGTAAGACGAAGCCTTATGTTAGTCAAATTTACATACAACTTGTTAGAGTTGACTTCGAAAAATACGCCCTGAACTTAACGCAAATTTTAAACTTTAGGTAATTCACAGCATGGCGTCCTATGGAATTATTTTAAATAAATAACGATCTAATAAATAACCAACGCCAACTCTCCAGCTTTACGGACTCGTAGTTTTGCAGCCTATCAACAGGCGCTTGAGCCCGACGAGACGACATTATCATGATGGACGCCTTCGCCGAAGATCTAGACGATTTACCTGTACAGATTTTATGCGTTAATTATAGTCCTAGTAGCTTAAGTTTACTTTTAAGGCACACTATGCCGTAACTTAACCTGCTCATTATTGCACCGTGACGCTATTATGAGCTACTTACATATCGGCAAGTAGGGCCTAAACGTGAACTTAGCTTTGTTGTGCTATAAATAGCATATGATACTTGTGATTCAAGTAGCCCATTCTAAACATGACGCTCGCACCCTCGGGCTGCGCTCGGGTGCCAATCGTGCCATGTAATAATGGGCTTCGATGTATCATAATATTACTATTTTAAGTAATCATAAGTGCGTACTCTTAGTTTACTTTTGTTTAATAAAAGTGAGTCTTGTGTGTAATAACAAATTTGCTGTTTTGTATAACGCAATGTTCCATCTTCTTACACACAGAAACAACAGTGCGCCGCCCTTAACGAAAACCATCCCTCCTTTTTTTTTAAAAGTTTCTGATTAGATCACTAGTAAATTAAGTTTAAAATGCTGTAAGTTTCAGTCTATTTGGATGTTTTTTTGAATGCACGATCGAGTTGACTTATTCCATGAAGGTCTAGAGCGGGACTGGCATAAAATGGGAATTCGAAGTAAGTTGGCAAGTAGCATACATTTGTCCTTATCAAAAACTTGAATTTGCAAGATGATATGACTACTCGAATTACTAGTTGCAATACACGTTTGATTAAAAAATCAAATAAGAATCAGTCTTAAGTGATAAAGAAGGTAAGTTTAGAAAACCTCGATTATTTTTGAATGTTAATAACCAGTAACCGTTATTTCTTCTACACCAGATAAACATACATTTTTTAATACTTCCATGAGAGAGGCTCGCTTAGTAATCTTATAGTGTGTATTTAAGTGATATTTTAAAAATTGGTACTGTGGAAGCTAATTGGTTGTACATTTTCGAAGTGTTTAAAAATTATTAAAAATGTTAGTAGTAAAAATTGTTTGAATATCCAAATTATGTTATTATTCTCTTATTTTTCAATTCGAGATGAACTTAAAGTAAATGTTTAGACTAGGGTAATTGGTCGTTTTCAGCCAAGAGTTACGCTCACACTCAAGTCGAGATCGAGGAGCGCATGTCCACACATGGAAAGTTAACTAGATACACCACGTACGTCTCAAAATGGAGTTTCTTCTTTTGTGGTTAAGCCAACTGTTGTGTGCTGTGTTCCATGGAAATAGACTCCTCGATTATTATTCGGACGAAAGTGAAACGCGATTTCGCCCATAGGAGTCATATTGAACTTTATTCGATCCGGGGCTACTTTAAAGGATAAGGAAAAGCTGTGTAATACGCTTGTCCGCCTAGCCAACAGTGATATAAATAAAATCGCTGGAAGTTTACATTTAATCGCATCGACGGAATATAACGCATCAATAAACTGTAAGGATATGAACGAACTCGATCATGACGTACTGTTTGGTATGAATTTCTTCGTATTATTTGATATAAGGGTGTGCTATAAGCGTTCATTATAGCACATTAATGAGGGTGTATAGCAAGTTTCTTAAATATTGACGATGAATCCGATTTGCTTAATGAGCCGATTTCTTTTGTAGCAAGCAAAACTTTAAATTCAATCGACAATTATATGTGTATCAATTTCAAGAAATTAATATTAAAAATGATTAAACACGCGTATGTTATGCCAAGTCTTAGTTCTCAATTGAGGTTGTGATAATATCTTCGTACATCATTTGGCCTTGTAAATACATTTTCATAAGTATTGATCAAAAATTTCTACGCAAAAAAACCAAGTAAAGGATCCTAATTTAACAAGATACGATTAACACATTCATACCATTCTAACGATCTATAGTTCCGCTTACAAGCAAAATGTGGCAAATGGGAACATCAAAATATTCTAGAAATTGACTTAAGCAAAAGTGATGAATTAATTTTTTTTGTTTAAAAATTTTAATATTATAGATTATTTAAAATTGTTGAAATTTGAACACTATTTAGTTCAAAACGATCAACTTCTTAAAAATGACTGGTGAATTTTCATTGTTTTATACTTATTGTTATTGATGATTGTATAGGGTTACCATGAGATCTTTTCTAATTTCGATAATTTAAAGTGTGAAATTCCAACTTACTTGGTTTACGAGAAAATTAGCAGCTTCTTCAATGTTAATGTTGTTTTTAGCCGATGTTTCAAACCATCCAGCAAACCCTTTATCTTCACAATATTCATTCATTTTAGTTATTGAATTTACAAGACCTTCTTTCTGTTGATCACATTTATTAGCAAGCAAAACGCACGGTATTGGCGATCCATCAACCAATTGCAGTTTTGAATCTAAATCTTGTTTCCATTTAATAACGGCATCTAATGTAGCACTTCTAGTAACGTCAAATACAATAAAAGCTCCAACAGCTTCCTTATAATATACTCGAGTCATACTTCCGAATCTTTCTTGACCTGAAAAATCAATAAAAGTTTTAATGAATGGTATTACCCCAATTGTATTTTTTGAAATATTATAATAAGAGGAAAAAATAAGTACAAAAACTTGAATTAAAAAGTAAAAGTGAAAATAAAAATCTAGGAAAATCATTGAAACAAATCATAAAAAGTACCGAAAGTTTCACATCTTGCACCTGTTTTTATATACAGCTGATATTTTGATTTTTTTAAGGTGATGCCGAAGCCCCGATTTTGACCGACCGAGCATTAAAAATGTGAATTTTAATGACTTCTTTACTAGACCAATTTTCGAAAAACGGCTCTGTGGAGCCCTCAGAATGGAAGTTTTAAACAACTGTATCAAATTTCAACCTATTTCATTCAACGGTTTTTCCGGAAAACGAGATTGAAATTTTTGATTTGAGTGTTCAGGCTTAAAAATTTCAATCACGTTTTCCGGAAAAACCGTTGAATGAAACGGAAAGACATTTCACAGCAATCACACAGCAATCACAAGTTCACAGGATCTATACGGTGGGCTCCACAGAGCTGTTTTTGAAAAATCAGTCTAGTATAGAAGTTATTTAAATTTATCCCTATTAACATTCAACGTTGTTTAAACGTTTTTTAAACGTTTAATTTGCAACCTTTAAACGTTTAAGAGAAGGATTGAATAAACATTGAAGCAACGTTGTATAAACGTTTAAATGTCCGCTTCCTAAAATCTTCTAAACGATGTATCAACGTTATAACAACGTTGAGTAAACCTTAATTAAAACTGTTAATCAATCAACTACGCGTTCAGAAAATTGCAAAATTAAGCACTTTTTAATTATTAACGTGCCGATTCCTTCATAAACTGTGAACTGCTCGGTGTACTCTGACCAGCGCTTTCATTAAGTACATGTATGTGTACGTATAACTTCCCTTAAGTTACTTTTTGTGTAAATCCGAATCAATTGATTATACAATTGAGTAGATGGGTTTTCAGAGGAGATACGTGAGCATGTCGATCTCGTATAAGGCTCCTAATTATCTCGCTCTATATACTAACCAAGTTTACAGGATAAGGTGGATGGAAGATCATCGTCGGACTCTGCGTTGGTCGACATAACTTCGTTACACTATCCACTACCAATCTATGAGGTGTAATATCCCGTGGTAAATGCATATGGGTAAAGCTCAGAATTTTTCAAATGATCTTTTTTTTAAAAAATCGCACAAATGTCACCAATCTTGGAAAAATAAATGGGTCCCAAAGCCAACATTTTAGATCCCTCATCCTTCGTAGAAACGTATATTTTCTACTAATACTAATTCTAAAACCGTTTTTAATTTTAAAAATCTGAGAAAATTCTTCAGGATACTTTTCATTAATCCAAATAGCCCTTAATTTTTCAGATTTTTTGAGTGCTTCAGGACTTCAGATAAAGCCATTAAAAAATTTTGAAAATTTATGTACGGTGCTATAATGCAAAACAAAGCCTGAAATTTTTTCACTTATTTTTGGCATCAGAATACATAATCTCAAATTTGTATATTTGTACCCTTCAACATATTTCTGCTTTTCAAAGAGGAAGCTAAGTATTCTGCTCCAAGTTTAGGTGACCCTAAATCCCTTACTGAATCATTTCATTCAGCTCCCGTGAACCTTTTTACTTTTGAAAAATTTCCTGTAGATGGTAAATACTCATTGCTTAAATCGTCTTCCTCTTCTAAGTCAAAACCTTTTTTATCACTGTCACATTCCTCATCATAGTTATCTTTTTCTTTTTTCTTTTGTTCAACGTTGTAGTTTTCAGGGTCTAATGAGAAAGCATTTTGCAATATTTTGGGTAAACACTTTTCAGGGTCTATTTTTGTTTAGCTAAATCGGTATCTAATTTGAAGTAATTTTTATAAATGCCTTTAACTTATTCAGTGAATGTTCGTCAATTTTCTTTTCTAGGATTAAATTCTGCTTAGATGTAGCAAAATATATCAACTTTTTTGGTAAATAAATGTTGAGAAAGATGAAGATTATAAGTGAATGTTTCCCCAGTCATAAATTAATCCCATGTGATAGGGAACCTCAATACTTTTAAAATTTATTAGAATTTTCTATTATGATATTCAGGATTTTGATTTTCTGGATTTTCTCAATAATTCCAATTCATATCAATAACTTTTATAATCTCCGGGCTAGTATAACGCTCATTCAACAATTTTAAATCTGCTTTTATTTTAGAATAATATTTTTAATTTACCTGCTATATCCCATAGTTGCAACCTTATAATTGTTTGAGAATCCCAATTCAACACTTTAAGGGCAAAATCTACTCCAATTGTAGCTCTATAATGTTGGGAAAAGAATTGATGAACATAACGTTTTATAATCGACGTTTTACCCGTACCAAGCTCACCAATGACAAGAATTTTGAATAAATATTCTTTCTTATCTCCGATCACTCCAATTTCGTTAGTAGTCATATCCTGAAAAAACGACATTAAATACGAATTACTATTTATTCATGGTGAAGATTTTGTACATTCAAAACTGTGACATGTTTTGGTAAATATTTAAAAACAAAAAAATGGTCTACTAAATGTTTTGTATATTACCAAGAAAATTTACTTCATCTTATCTTATACAATAAATAGATGCAAAATCAAATGTAGGTTCACTGGTTCGAATTCAAAGGAACCGACCGGTGTTAAAAACTTAAATTCAAAAATAGCTACATAAATGGAAATAGTGGAAATTTTCTTTTTATGATAGCAAAATATGTTGATTCTACACTTGATTGACCAAAACAAACGCTTTCCCAAACTCTGAAATACTAATTACATCTCTTTTTTCATAATACTAAATATTGTAATTGGATTTACTTACTTCATTAATATTGATCTATTAAGTCTCAAAATCTTCACTAAAGTACTCACATTAATTTGAGCGGAGCAGGATTTGAAAAAAATCGATATGGCATTTAATGTTAATAAAATATTGATTTTCTTAAAAATTCTCATATTTTTACGTGTATATAAAGTTGTACACAATTTTTCCAAATTCTGTTCCGCTCAAGGGGATGAGGGTATAACTTTTCTAAAAATTTTGAGATCCTATAGATCAATATTGATGAAGAACTCACGTCAGAATCGCGTGGTAAGTATAATCCAATTACAATATTTAGTATTATGAAAAAAGAGATATAATTAGTATTTCAGAGTTTGGGTAGACGTATCTTTTGGTCAATCAGGTATAGAATGAACATATCTTATTATAATAAAAAGAAAATTTTTTCTATTTCGATTTATATAGCTATATTTCAATTTAAGCTTTTAACACCGGTTGACTCTCTTAATTCTGAAATGTTGTGAAAAACGTAAACACAGCAACTAGGGTATCAAGAGTGACCCCTACTTCGCTGTATTTAAGTTTTCGAAGTATCTTTTTAGGGGAGAATTTGTACACAAAATTCCAGAGATTTTTGAGTTTCTTGTACAAAAATCATACTTTTCTAAAGATCTTAAGGTTTATTTGGAGTTTCACATACAAAAATGAAAAATTTCGTTTACGAAATTTCCCCTGAATAGCTAAACATTTTAGGTTTAAAGTCGAACCAGTGTACATTAGGGTGGTTCACTTTAGCAAAAATTTTCGAATTCACGTTAGTCATGAGGATTCTAAAGTTCAAGTTTTTATCGAAAAGAAAGCTGGAGTTAAAATTTCTGAACATTTTTAGACTTATTACTAAGACGCTAGGATTTAGAAGATTTTCATGTAAAATCACGTTTTTTTTATACAACCGTCCATAACTTTTGACATGTATGTTATATCGAAAATCTGACACCGGATTCGAAAAGTTTATTGAATTTTGAGTAGAATATGCTTACTCGCAAGTTCTCCAGACCCCATTTTCAACAACAGTAGAATAGGTTAAATAGGGTATTCAATCGATCGTACTAACAAGGAGAGCTTTTCAGGTGCGGGTCATGGATTTGCTCCAAAATTTTTTTGCGGTCTTCTGGTACCCAATACTGAAGCTCCCTGTGCTTAGTTTGATCCAATAGGCCTTAGGGCCCATTTTGTAGAGGATTTTCCACATTATAAAAAAATCTTTGTTATTTTCTATATCGAAATAGAAGTACTTAAACGAAAAAATGGGACGATCAAAAGTTTTAAAATTTGTCAAAGAATCTGCTTGAATTTTTTCAGAATTTTTGGGACTATCTACCACTCTCTTTACGAAGTCCTAAAATCTACTAAAAAAAAGCGTCAAATTTGGGCCTCTTGAATTAAGGGGGGGGTAGGGTCTTGTTCGATGGTTTTCGAGCTGCATTTTAATAATTTTTTTTAAGCACATAGTAAAATGAATTTATCTATAAATTATATACATTATAAATGGTTATTTGAAGAACATTCAGTTAAATTTTCAGCTTAAAATAGTGAAAAATAAGCTAACTACAGCAAATTTTCTCACAAAACTGAAAAAAAAAAGATCGATTGCGGTGGACACTGTAACTGAAAATCTACTCGACCGATTCTTTCCAAATTTTTCTCACTATTTATCTACATAAATTATGAGGTAATGACGTCGAGATATTTCGTTTAAAATGATTTTTGAGTTTTTGGCATCATTTTGAAGTGAAAAAAATGACTTTTTTGACAAAATGAAGGCAAAAATTCATCGTACTTGTTCGTAAAAAGCATTTAAAAATGCAAAAAGTTAAAATATCTCGACGTCATTACCTCATATATCATCTACTTAAATAGTGTATAAAATATGAAGTTGATCGGTCGAGTAGATTTTGAGTGATGGTGTCCACCGGATTTTTTTTACGTTGCATGTGAAAATTTGCTGTAGCCACCTTATTTTTCAGTATTTTGGGCTGAAAATTTAACTGAATATTCTTCAAATAACTATTAATTATGTGTATGATTTATAGATCAATTCGATTTACTATATGTTCAAAAAAAAAAAAAAAAAATTTTTTTTTTTGAAATTTAGTCAAGACCCTACCCCCCCCTTAAGTGATAGATGTCAATATAAATAAAACAGCGATAAAGGCGGTGCCAAAGTCAAATTTATTAAAACAGGCGGTGGGCGAGAGTGTGTAATCACACTCTACCTCGTCACCTAGTCGACGTTTCTTCAGGACTGAAGAGGCCGACAAAGTGGTCGGCGAAACGTCGACTAGGTGTCGAGATAGAGTGTGATTACACACTTTCGCCCACCGCCTGTTTTAATAAATTTGACTATGGCACCGCCTTTATCGCTGTTTTATTTATATTGACATTTACCAAAAAGGCGCAACAATTTTATCATAAGTGATAGATGGTCCCAAAAATTCTGAAATAATTCAAGCAGATTCTTTGAAAAATTTTAAAACTTTTGATCGTACCATTTTTTCGTTTAAGTAATTCTATTTCGATATAGAAAATAACAAAGATTTTTTTATAATGTGGAAAATCCTCTACAAAATGGGCCCTAAGGCTTATTGTATCAAACTAAGCACAGGGAGCTTCAGTATTGGGTACCAGGAGACCGCAAAAAAATTTTGGAGCAAATCCATGACCCGCACAAGCTCTCCTTGTAAGTATAGGGAGCTTTATTATTTTATACCAGTAGACCCCATAACATTTTTTGAAAAGATCTGCAATACAAAGGTGGGCCTCCTTGTAAGTAAAAGTGGAAGACGGCTTTCATTGCAAAAAATAAACATCATGCCAAAGAATATGAACGTTCACAGAAATAGTAAATTTATACAAAACGGAGACGGGAGGTTGTCTATTTTGTACGAGTGTCAAGACTTTGCAGTCGTAGCGTAGCGAGGGTTGAATTGGTACGAATGAAAAATTGACAACCGGTTCAGTTGCGTACCATATTTTTGATCATAGATTTTGATCAGAAATTTGATTTAAGCGCACCCGCATAATTATTGAGAACCAAAATTCTTGTCAGGAACTGGTGTAAAACACCTATTACTGTGCCTGTCTGTTTTACTGTATTTTAACATGTAATCAAATGTCCAGTAATAAGGACATTGAAGGTTATGTCTTGGGCACAGTAATAGGTGTTTTTACCCTATAATAATATTTTTGAATTTATAATTCCTGTGCTTTTAGATCCTAAAACACTCCGTATTATAGTTATTAATAGAGCTGACGCATATTCGATCAAAGCATGCCAAAATTATTCTAGTAGTAATACATAACGATTACAGTTGTAATTAAGGTCCAGGACAGGAGATAAGGTTCATTTAGATCAATTTTTTCCTAATTTTTGAATTAATTTATTGTAGTTGTATAAAATAACGTTTTTCTATGAAATACATGTTAAGTCTACAAAAAAATTGTTGACGATACACGTAATTTTTTTTATAATAATCTAGAATGACAAATTCAAACCGATATGATTAGTTTATTTGTTTCTTTAGGTACTGAAGTTGAGTTTTTTCATTTATATTGATGTTTTGAATTTCGACGTAATTGTCAAATTGAATAATCGATCTGTATTAGGAAAATTGGTTAAAACCAAAAAAAATTTTAAAAAATCGAAATCTCTCCACAGTAGTACCTGATTTGAGGATTAATAAAGAAATGTGACAAATTTTAAGAGGATCGGTCCAAAACTTTTTGCTTTACGTTCTCACTGAATTTGAAAAATATAATGTCGAAAAATGAAAAATGTTTCTTTTAGCAGAAATTTCTCAAAGTGATATTTCTTAAGTGCTAAAGGGGGCTTAAAATCAAAAAAATTTTATATTATTTTCGAGGAGGATTTTTTGTCCCCTTTCCATTGCATTTTTTTGAAAATTAAAAATTTTGATCATTCAGTGAGATACTCAAAGACTCAATAAGAAAGTTTTAATTTGTATCGACCGAATTTCAGACGATAAAAAGATCAATCCGAATAGTTTTTTGATGTAAGAATTACCCCGCGTCTTTATATCTAGTCATTACAAGTTTTTGGAAAAGTTTGAAATACGAATCGAATGAGTGATTTTTTTCGCCGCATTTTGAATAAAATAGAATTTCTTCGATACAGGAATTTATCTGAATTAAAAAAAAAATAATAGTCTTCGTAAGCACCGTCATGCCGATGTCCTTATTTAGCAAACATTTCAAAGAATATAGAGTATAGAAAACAAATTTAACTACATTTTTTAAAAAGGTTGTAAATTTCAAATAGTTAATACGTATATTATCATCATAATTAATAAATTGGGAATTTTATTTAACATGTTTTTTATGAAAAATCCGTAATAAAAATTATATAGAAAATATGTGAGATTCAAATTTTTAAAGTCTGAACTTGCATCTATACTTTTCTGATTCTCAATAATTTCTTAATGTTAAAATAAAACTGATAATGCTAAATTAGAACTGTTTCTGAGTAATTGGTGGCAGTTTTTGATTTAGCGAAATAGTATTTCCATTTCCGCGTTTGTTTAAAAAAATAAAAGTTTTATATTAAAATAATAAATTATGTGAAATATTGTTAAAAACATATCTTACAATTCATCAATAAAAAAACGATTTTGGTATGCTTTTTTCCAAAATGTTTAAATATTGTAAAGATTTATTATCTTCGCGAAAATTGATCATATTTACGTGAATTTTTGCATACTCACATAAATCGAATATACTCAAACACATTTAAAAAATATGAAATTTTTAACTTTTTTAAGTAATTGAAGATTATTAAACATGCTAATCGAGAAATCTAACTTGATAAAATGTTGTAGTACTAAGCTAATTTATATAAACATGTATAAATAATAGTGAATTTTATTTTCATTTGAAAAAGTAAAATTATTATAGTTTTATGAAAAGTTTATAATACCATATATTTTTTTGACGTTGCTTCAGAAGAAATTTCAGAATTTTCCTTCTTTTTTTCCATTTTTTCATCGATATCTCTTCGATGGATTGAGTTTTTTATATCAATAAATTGATTGTCAGAGTCTTGAAAAGTAGGATTTGTATCTATTCAATTAAGAGAAATGTTAATCAAAATTTGTTTATTGAAGTTTTGTTTTAATTAAGAAGATGTATTTATCATATCACCTGAATAAATTTGAGAATTATAAATTGTTTCATTTTCGACGTCTTGTATAACTACATCATAGTTTTCATTACAGTGAGCGCTTTGAAGTGTCACATTTTCTTGTTCATCTGCATGCGTAGGTATGTTTTCGATGTCACATTCAATCGGACCGATTTTCGAAGTCGAAGAAATCGTTGAATATGAAAATTTTCTTTGAAGCACAGTAACAGTACTCCTTGACTGATTATCTTCAATAGGTTGATTTACACTTTCATTAGTATTACTATTTCTATGCTTCGATTCTGCATCAACAATATAAGATTGGTGTGCGTCCGAATTGTTACCACCCTCTGAACCGGGGTTCTCATTCTTCGTAACTTTTGAACGAATCTTATCAATTTTTAATTTTCGTGGGAATATTTTCTTGTTTTTCCATCGCTTGATATTAGATACTTTACTTTTGGGAATATTTTCGTCCATTTTTAAATCTGCCATAACAAAATATTGGGATAAATTTTGTGAATATTTGATATGCAATTTTTTAAAGTATTTTGTTTTTGCATCATTGTCTAACAAATTTAAAAAAATTAGCCACGTGAATAAATGTAATTTGATTTACATGTACATATAAAATGATTAAAATATTTGTAATTACTTAAATTATTCAAAAATGTTCCCTCTTTACTTATATAACCTCGTTTCTAATATAGCAGAGAATAATCACTCAAGCAGGGGGGGGAGGAGCAGAGCTACATGTATCACTTAATTAAAATTATTTTTTATTTAAAAAATTCCCACCTCATAGTACCAACATTAGTTGTATTTTTTATGTAAGAAAACTATAACTGGTTTCAGTTATATGTTATACACTCACGCTAAACTAAAAATTAAAGGATCAAAAATCATTTGTTTAATTATGCTTATATTACTCTAGTCACGTTCGTGGGTTAAGCTATAATTGATCTAGCTAGTATTACAAAAGTTATGGCGTAAAATGTACTAAATTCTAATGGAATCTTGTGAGTGCCTATGTATGAAAATCCCATTTTCGGAAACCTATGCTGCAATTTTGTACTCGATTGATATACGATAAGTATATCAAGTATAAATCTAAATAATATTTCTGCAAAAATTCATGCAAAATAGTTAAAATTGTTTTAGTTCTCTGAGCTACCTTAAATAATTTATTTTTTTCCGAGAATCAGAGTTAAAACTGATCACTGAGATCATGCATTTTTAAGTCCAGCACTTTCTCATTGATCTGTGAATCAGGTGCAGCACATTTCGGTCTAAACAATGGGTAGACGTACTAACAGGTATCCGAAGTTTCTAATGTATCAAATTTTATGATTAACAATTTTCACAAAAGCTTTTTTCATTACTACCCAATTCCGAATAGGAGAGAGCGGGGTGTGTTGGCATGTCAAGTTGGCAAAATAGCTTATTTCTTCCGATCAATGTCTTGAACTGAGATAGTGCTATTACTGTGGTGTATGACTACTGAAAATATCATCTCTAGAAAATTCATTACTAAGGATAAATATGCCATTTTGACAGCTTACTTCACATGCCAACACACCCCGCTCTCCCCTTTAGCAAAAAAGTGACCGTCCAAGAGCGATGTCATTTGTACGCCTACGGAAGCGGGCAAACTATGATAAATGTACTATTATAAACAGTTATTAATAATCTTTGATAACAGCATACAATATAGTACTTTAAGCAACTGGTGCGGATATGCTTTTTCTTTCGAATTGCTCGTTGCAACAAGTTTTTGTTGAAAAAGCTTATTCACACAAGTTGCATACAATATTACTCACAAAAGTCTAAAATTATCGGCAAAGTTGTGATTTTTAGGTTAGAAGGCAATAAAAGCTTATAAAATGGCTTGGCGTGGCTTGACGCCGCAGATATTTTTGTACAAGCAAATTCTGAATCTTCTATATGCTTTTATGTTAGGGTAAAAGTTTATATGCACTACCAAAGAAGAAACGGTTAAAATACTTTTGAAAAATTCAAAATATACACAGCAAAAGCATTTTCAATGAAATGTTATCAATTTTCAAATGATTTTCACGTATCTTCGTCATTTTTATACGTGTAGCGAGACAACCGAACGCCGCCGCGCCAACATCGATCGCTTAGCAACGGCAGATTATTATAAATATATTCTGATTGTATTCGCGATCAGAGAGTCTCGAGCTTCCATACAGTGAACACATAATAAAGTTAATTGTTAAATAGAAATAAAGTATTAATTCTATATTGGTGACCCCGACGTGATGACTTCAAAAGAAAGCTCTTGGCCAGCATATTATAGAGAGCTTCTCGCTATTTATGCTGCCATTCAACACTTTCGTCACATCTTGGAAAGTCAGACCTTCACCATCTACACGGATCACAAGCCGTTAATTCATGCATTTCAACAAAATCGCGAAAAGCTCCCGCCAATTCAGTTACATCAAATTTCATTTATTGCGGAATTCTCAACTGACATCCAGTACATTAAAGGCCCCGAGAACGTTGTCGCTGATTCTCTCTCACGAATTAGTGCCATTACACAGCCGCTGGATTTTACAGTATTATCAAAAGCTCAAGAAAGTGATGAAGAATTACGTAAGCTTCTTGAAAATAATGAATCTTCGCTTCGACTCGAGCAGACACTCGTTCCCGGTACTGCGATCAAGATTTTCTGCGACACGTCAACTGGTAAATCTCGACCATTCGTTCCCGCTGCATATCGTCGTCGTATTTTCAATCAACTAGACAATTTGAGCCATCCTGGTGTCAAATCCTCTGTCAAGTTGGTCAAAGATCGTTTTGTTTGGCCGTTCATCGACAAGGATTGCCGTACTTGGGCACGAGCTTGTTTAGATTGTCAAAAATCAAAGGTGTCAAGATATGTGCGATCTCCTCTTGGAACTTTTCAGCAACCAACAGGCCGCTTTGCACACATTCACATTGACATAATTGGCCCTTTTCCGTCTTCACAGTCATTCAGATATTGTCTTACGGTCGTAGATCGATTCACTCGATGGCCAGAAGTGCATCCTATGACAGATAATAGCAAAGAAACGGTCATTCAATCTCTTTTGACTTGCTGGATCTCACGGTTTGGTTTTCCTCAGGTAATCACTTCTGATCGAGGAGCTCAATTCACTTCGCATCTATTCCAAGAATTTTTGAAGTTTTTTGGAGTGAAGCACAACCTAACATCAAGTTGGCATCCATCATCCAATGGCATGGTCGAGCGTTTTCACCGTCAACTAAAAGCTGCGATCATGGCACAATCAAGGGTAAACTGGGCTTTATCCTTGCCTCTCGTGTTGTTGGGCATTCGTTCATCTTTCAAGGACGACTTGAACGCGACCTCAGCTGAACTTGTATACGGAGAAACACTTCGTCTTCCAGGAGAATTTTTCGACTTAGATTCTTTGACAGCGAGTCAATGCGACCCACGATGTCTTCTGTCGTCTCTACGAAAAATCATGTCGCATCTGAAGCCCGTTCCTGCATCTGCGCATGGCAACCCGGTTGTGTTTGTACATAAAAATTTAAAGGACTGTAGTCATGTCTTTTTAAAGGAAGGCATGTTTTTGAAAGCTCTGCAGCCGCCGTATACTGGTCCATATGAAGTCGTTAAGAGGGACACGAAGACTGTGACTTTGAAAATTCGAGATAAGCTTCAAACCGTTTCGGTCGACCGTGTTAAACCTGCACATATTTTCAACATCACTTGTCGCTTTCAAGACAAACAAGTTCTTTTTCAAGATGGTTCCATGGACACTGCCCAGGGAGGTAGTGTAGCGAGACAACCGAACGCCGCCGCACCAACATCGATCGCTTAGCAACGGCAGATTATTATAAATATATTCTGATTGTATTCGCGATCAGAGAGTCTCGAGCTTCCATACAGTGAACACATAATAAAGTTAATTGTTAAATAGAAATAAAGTATTAATTCTATATACGCATGGGGGAAGATTTTTTTCAAGTTTTGCGGGAAAGTTTATTTAGTTTGAAGCAACTACAATTTTTTGTAATATTAATTAATTTTCAAATCAAATCAATTTTTGACACTACTCCGAGATATTGTAAGTCTCGATTTCTCGCGCAACCGAGTAATGTTAGTTGTGCTCAACTGAGCACACGTGCGTATCAAGTGCGATGCAAATCCCAAACTATATTTCGATAGATTGTGCGATGAATCACTGTATTCCAAATCTCTATTGGACGCTTTAGAGCCCAAATGCACGAATAATTTTGATCTTAACCTTCACACACTTTTTTCCAATATAATTGGCAATTAGATGCAATTTATAAACTCATATTTTGACGCGAAATTAAATGCCCTTTCAAATTTATTAAGTTCAAAACTTTACGATTGGATTCGTAAAAGAAAAGTTTCTCCAAAAAAAGATAATTTTAGCCATCATTTAGAAGGATTGCTACATTAAAAGCATCAACTCTGTACAATAATAACGTAAAATAGTACTTGCAAAGGGTTTACGCTCACCTTCAGCTGGTGTTGTGTAACCCTTTATTTTGCAGAAAAATCATATTCACCCAAGTTGCATACAATCTGTCTATACGGCATTGTCTACCTTTCAATATGAACAACTAGAGTGAATTGAATCAGTTTCTGTATTTGAGTTAAGTGAGTATCTTTTTTAAAAATGTCTACAGTTAAGACATTAATTCTTGTGTTTGTGTTGAAAAGTGTGGGCAATAACATGTCAATAGATAAAGTAAAACAAGCAGCTGACTCATGCAATCGCCTGTGTTTAAAGTAGCAGCAAAGTTGCGAGTTTAAAAACCCAGTTGAAAAAAATGCATGGATTTCTACGTAGATTATCCACGCAGATTCTGTGGGGTTTCTGAGTAAAAAGTATATGGATTTCATGTGGAAAATGCATAAATTCCATGAGGAATCAGCGTGGATCATTTTTGTAAAAATCTGCCAAGGTTTTTTGATTATTCCGTGAAAACGAATACAAGCGTGGAATTTTGTTTAAAGAGATGATCGAAAAAATAATCCACGTAGATAATCCACGTAGAAATCCACACAATTTTTTCCAACTGAGTTAGAATGCTATGAAAAATCATAAAATTATTGGAAAAATAATTTTAACTTATTTTCAATATACCATAACTGTGTTTTTACGTATCCAATGAGACTAAATTCTAAGAAGAAGCCTTTAAAATTTGAAGAAACTAATAACATATGTCGATTCATCAGCATAACGGTATTAAAATTTCGAGTAGGGTTTTTCCTCCTCCTTCCATTGCATTATTCAAAACTCCAAAATGTTGATTCTGTACTGAGATACAGCTATTTCTGTGAGCCTTTTTCCTATACTACACGTGTTAAATTTATTCTTCTTTTGCGTTTTCTGGAAAGTCGTGTTTTTGGTCACCTGTCGTAATATTCAGAGAGTACTGATTGAGCTTTCTGCACCAGGGTCGCGTACACTTCTTCAGAACATGAATGGTTACGGCCACTACCACGGGTGAGACGATCGAACTCGTAGGTCACTCTCAAACTCTCAATAATGGAAAGAGGAGTTAAAATCCTACTAAAAATTTCAATATAAAAAATATTTCAAGTTTAAGGTGTATACAAGCCTTTAAGTAATTACTGGTAATTTGGTGTCTACTTCAATGCATTGAAATTATTTATTGCTTTTAAATAAACAAGTTTTCATACCAGTGGCCAGAAAGTGACTACTTCTCGTCTCTCGACCGCTGCGCAAAACGAGAAGAGTTATTTTCGGGCCACTGTGTATGAAAAATAGTATACAGGCCTATGCCACGAAAAGAGAAAGCCCCAGAGCACGTGTTTATCGGCCTCGGCTTCGCCTCGGCCACTAATTACATGTACTCTGGGACTTTTCTGTTTTTCGCGGCCTAGGGCAGTAATATACTATTTTCAACAAAACTAAAAAAAGAATTACCCAGTATGTAAAAAATTGACTGAGATACAATTAACATTTAAAAATAGACAATATTTCAAGAAAATATTTTTACAATAATTTTGCCCCTACTTATTACAAATGTGATTATTTTGATACGTGCTAAAAGCTGAAAATTAATTGAATTTTGGACAGCTGATGGAGAACAACATTTTGTAGAATAATTTAAAATATTCTAAAATTTATACGTATTTGTTAACAAAGTCCTTTGTGAAAATCTATTCATAATATTTATTCATTAAATAAGGAATCTTGAGATTTGATTCTTGATATTTGACAGTGGAATTTACAGAAATCATTCCTTTTTAATTTTCTGGATATTATGTTTAAAAAGATATCATTGTATTTTACAAGAACATAAGAAAATTTAAAATACTCAGACAATCAAAAATACTTTTTGTGATAAAAATTACACGTGCTCTGAGACTTTCGAGTTTTTCACTCCGTAGGTGCAAAATACATTAATTTTACTTTTTACTGATTACTTTCCTTTTACTTATTACATTTAAAATTTACTTATTAAATTCAATCGATAGATGAGTAAATCTGACTCTTAAAAAATTTTTTTATTCAATTTTCTTATAGCAATTTTAAAATTGTCAGACAAGTGTCACTTCGTGGACGATAATGTGTCATCGGGCAATCGATGGTTACATAAAAAAATATAAAAAAAACTTCAAACTAGGCTCTGAGGTCAATTTCATCATATAAGCAGGCACTTTTTTCATCTAGTAGATGATCCTCAATATTTTGAATAAAAGATCGGCGATCTAGATTTCGTATAGTTCTCTCAACAGTTCGATTAATAATGAATTTAACTCTCATCGTCTAGTTTTACCGCGATAAAATGTAAAATTTAGAAATAACTCTCGAGCAAGCCTTTAAATTTAATTTCAGCTACTATAATTTTATTAGAAGGTGCAACGGCCGGATAGTGGAAATTCGAAAAGCTTCATGAGATTATATTTCGTATTATTTGTTAATAACAATTATTTAATAAAAAGTGAGATATTGAGTCTCTTTATAATAATTACACTAGTTTTATCAATGATAATATTAATTTATACATTTTTTCTAAATATTTGAATAATTATTACTTACCCACTAGAGTGCTAATAAATTGATAAACTGATAATCGTGTGGAGAAATCGTTAAACTGATCACTTTATTTGTTCGGGACCATCAAAAAAACTAATTTGTAAATTGCTCTCACAAATAAAATGTACTAATAAAAATGAATTGAATAGTATTAAACCATCTTTTACATTGAAAAATATCTAATATGTAACTTAATTGATTACTCAAGTGAAACTATGCATATTTAATTTTATGGTTTGTAATCTTAGGAATTTTAGTTTATTAATGAAGTTTAAATTTCTTTAACTTTAAAAAATACCATCTACTCACCCTGCCAACATTTAATTTCACATCACATCCACCACATTTATGTATAACATTGAATCAGGAATGAAATATTTTACTTCGCTCATTCTGCAAAGAATTATGTAAGTGATCTTACTGGTAATATAGTTTCAGTGGCGTTTTATTCAAAGCTATTTTATGCAGAGTTGAATTCATCTTTCAATGTAGTTTACACGTCGATTTATTCTGTTCCAGAAATTACATTTAGATTTTTGAGAAGCTTCAACCACCATAATTTTTTAAACAATGGAGGTTAGTGGCATTTTCAACTGGAGAATATTGCACGCGATAAAAAAATATTTTTGACTATGTTGCTTTGACAATGTCATTTGGTATTCCAACAATAGTAAATAATTTAACCATTTTGCAAATAGTCTCCTTAAAGTTAAAGTCAAAAATTAATCATAAGATTACTTATCAGAAAAATTATTTATAATATTACCAATTATATATATATATATATACATGTATGTATGGGTCAAAATAATACTTAAATATGAAACTGTGTATACGTATGTCATAGACAACATAATAGACGTCTATATGGAATGTAGAGGGTGCGAGTGACCTAGGGGTCTAAAATTTTAGTTTTGGGACTTTTTTACTACTAACACACCAAAAGCGGGACGAGGTCGGTGACATATGTGCGCACAATTTTATATTAAAGTATTATTTTGACCCATATACATCAAATGAAATCATTTCAGATAAATGTAATAAATACAAAAACAATCATTGAATAAAAAACCATTAATATATTATTTAAAATAACAAACTGTTCTGACCATATTGTGTGAGATAAATTGAGGCTGGCGGATTTGTTTAAATAATTATCAAAGTATAATAGTAATTTAAAAATATAAAAAGTATGTAATATACATATTAAATAAAGTTTAACGACAAAAATAATTTTAACTAAGGATACAAAAATTTAAACGTGTATATAAATTTAAAAAATTGTTCTTTCTAAATTGCATTAATTTTTACTCATACCTTTCAGGAAGTTGATTTTTTGGAATATCAACATAAAATGGATTATACATAAAAAATAAATAAAATTTATATAAAATTATGAAATTATAAAAATTTAGTCGGGTTAACCCGTTCGGGCCAAACAGACGAACTTTTACACATTTTTTCGGCGTTGTAAACTTTGTAAAAAAATATGAAAAATGTTTAAATAGTATATTATCACTCGCTGCGCTCGGGCGAAAACAACTCCTGGATGAGTCGTCTTCTAGAGGCACTAGTTGCATACCATATTTTTTAACACTTCGTGCGTACAACATGGTTTTTGTGTCACTGAGGGGTTAGAAAAGCCATGTTTTACGCACGGAGTGTTAAAAAAGTCATTTTTGATGTAAAATTTCATGAAAATTTGAAATCTGGTGTCAGAATTGTCAAAAAAGATGATCAGTAAAAATTATGAATAATTAAACATCAAAAAACACGAATGTAAGATTGGATTTAACCCAAATTTCCGAATCGAATGAGACTACATCCATAGTTCTAACGGAAATTGCGGGATACCCCAGTGGAAAAAAATTGCATGGATATCCGCGTTGATAATCATACCAATTTCACGTGGATCATACATAGATTCCTCAAGGATTGGGCATTGATACCACGTGGATCGGACATAGGTATGTGGATCAAATAAATTGTCTACTTAGGTAAGCCACGTGGATTGACTTAATACCTACGTAGATGTTTCATCAACCCATGACGATTCCTCGTATAATTTCGAACATCCGCATTTATTTTTAAACAATCAACGAGGATTTTCACGAAACCCCTAGTGGATTATTCAATTATCAACAGGGAGAAGTTAAAATCCACGACGATTCACTGACAAAAACTCGTGAATACTTCGAACTGGCTCGCGAAACAAGTCTGAGATCCCTGAAGAGTTGGAGAACTACAGACTTAGAATTTTTTCCAATCCATGTGGATCTATGTGTGATCTACGTGGAATCGTTGTCCGATCTGCGTGGTATCCATGTCTAATCCTGGATAGCTAATCCACATGGATAATCCACGCTGAGATCCATGCAATTTTTTTCAACTGGGATGTTCCAACGAAAGAAAACTTAGTTATTTTTTATATGTATTTTTTTTATTGTGTTGAAAATGCATTAATTTCGGTTTGTTTCATTTGCCGTAAGTAGTTTTTATGCAAATATCTTCATAAACTTGTAGAGCTAAGACTTGGTTTCGTCGTTTCCATTCTGTCTTTAATTTATATACTCGATCTTAAATTTGCAATGTAATAAATTGAACATATAGTATCTTGAACATTGCCTCAGTTCAGAAAATCCACGCATAGCGAGGGACTTCACAATTGGTCAACCGCGTATAAGCAAAATTCGCGTATAGCAAAACCGCGTTTGACGAGGGACCACTGTAGTAATATTGAATCGGTTAATTATATTAATTATTAATATTAATTACATTTTATATATAAAAAAAAATTCACAAGTAAAAGTATATGATTTTCAGGAAAATAACTCTTTGAATAACTTAGTTGATTTCAATTATTCTCTTCTAAAAGAATTAAATTTATCATGGAAAAATATATACTTACAAATCGAAAGAAGAAAAAGTGGTAGTTATCTACGAGATTTTCTAAAAGGTAGACAAGTAGAAACTGTACAACTTCTGAATGGAGGTAAGTTCTCATCATTTTAAGGAATTTTTCAAGATATATATGGTCTATATATGGGTCTATATATGGGACTATATATGGGTCAGGTTCAGAATTTTTTAAAAAAACCTCCGGGCGAGGTCCACAGATTTTCTTGAAATTTTGGTATGCTATAGTACATTGAAAAAGGGTCCCAAAAAGTAAAATTTTGGACCCCCCCCCCNCCCCCCCCGCTAAGAACGTCTATTTTCTATCTATATTTATTCTGAAGCCCTGAAGTAATTAAAAAATCTGAAAAAATTCAACAAGGTACTTTCCAACAATCCTAACAACCTTGAATTTTTTTAGATTTTTTGAGTGCTTCAGGCCTTCAGAAAAAATCATTCAAAATTTAAATTATTTTATTTTTGGTAAAATGGTTCGATGTACCAAACCAGATTATTTTTTTCTTAATTCTGACACGAAAAAACGTTTCCTCGAATTTTTTCAGAATTTTTCATTCATGCGCGACTCGATGCGTGGTAGATCTGCGCGACAGTGTACACACACACACACACGAGATTCGCAATCGAGCAGTGATAGCGAGAGAGTAAGGACGTATCGTAAAAGTAGAAAGTCGCTGGTAAGTGTTCGGCAGCGTTGGCCTTGGACTTTGATAGTGGTAATTCGTGGGGAAGCTGTGTGGCAGCGATTGAAAGTAGTTGTCGTAGAAAAGCTGTGTGTGCAGCAGAAGGTCGTAGTGCTGTTTTCGTGGTTAAGCTGTGTTGCAGCCTTGGAGTTCAGCGTGGCAAGTGAAGTGATGCGACGTGATGAGGAGATTCGCGAGTTGTTGGGAAGGAAGCGAGCCGGGCGAATACGCTGCACTGCGACACATGCACGGAAATTGTTCGAGACATCTTCGAGGTGAACAACCACGAGCTTGGACGGGACACAGACCGCGAGGACGAAGCAGTTGGGGAAAAGCGGAAGGCAAAATCGAGAACGAAGTCCAAGGCCTAGGAGCGATGAAAGTAAGACTGCAATTGTATCGAGACTTGGACGGTCGAGTGCGTGCGCGTGTGTGTGTGTGTGTGTGATTGTGTAGTGTGGATGTATTAGTGAGACAAAAGAAAGTATTTCGAAAGAATTGTTGTGTAATAGTCGTGCGAGGATCGGAATAATTATTGTAGCGAGTACCTTGGACATTTCAAGCATACGTGGTTCGAGTCCACGTGTTGCGTTTCAGGCCTGTGCGTGGCTATTTTGCGAAGCGGTACTTGACTTCGCCCACAGGCCAAATTCTCAATCTGACCCATATATAAATTGCTATTTAGCAAAATATTTTTTCAATGGCAAAATAGTAAGAAATACTATCTAATATCACTACGTGTAATAAGTTCAAATTTATAACACAATTTATTTTCTATTATAGTTTTAATTTGGATCACCTATTAAAAAAATGTACTGATCTTATGTCTCACATAAGATGTCGAATAAGAAATCTCGTGACATATTGGACCGAAATCCGTTACGATGTTTCGTGAGAAGTCACATGAAAAATCGAGATATTAAAACGTAAATAAAATTTTCTTGGGTTCTTTTAGTCAAAAAAATTGTTCAACTGCTAACAGCCAAACTTTACAAATACTATCTAAACGTAGAACAACAAATTTTCTGACTTATAGCCATGTTGGTCACTCCCGGTGCATTCAGGAACTCATTTGCCAAAACGATTTTTTCCATGTTATTTAAATGAAAAGTTCAAGGCCTTTGGGGAAATAGACAGCGATTGATTTGGGCTATATAAAGTATTGATGACTTGTTTTGTTCTTTATTGCATGAGAACGAGTTTAGGAAATAACGTACACGCTTAATACAAATATAATACACACATATATAATGTGTATATATACACATGTCCCCAAACACATACGTATCCACGCATACACATAAGCATCCCAGCACACACACAAACGCTCATACTCATATGAATATGCACCAAGATTATTTGTTGCGGTTGAATTGTCCGAGTTGAGTTCTCGAAAGATGATGTTGTAGAAGATGTGCAGATGCGCACTGGGCGTTTAGGGCCTAAGCGCAGCGATGATCCTAGTAGCAGTGTGTCTAACCAGTTGAAAAAAATTGCATGGATATCCACGTGGAAATCTACAAGGATAAGTAATCCTCGTGGACCATACAGGGATTCCACGTGGATCGTACAGGGATTCCACGTGGATCATACAGGGATTTCTCGTGGATCGATCATGGGCTGAAAAAAATGCAATCACCACGGATATTCGACTGATCCACGCTGATTTATTTTCAATCCTCGTGGATGTGGAACTTGTTCGCGAGCACGCGCTCGAAACATCCGCGAGGGTTCGCGGCGAATCACCACGGATTTTCGACTGATCCACGCTGATTTTTTTTCAATCTTCGTGGATGTGGAACTTATTCGCGAGCACGCGCTCGAAACATCCGCGAGGATTCGCGGCGAATCAGCACGGATTTTCGACTGTCCACGCTGATTTTTTTTCAATCCTCGTGGATGTGGAACTTGTTCGCGAGCACGCGCTCGAAACATCCGCGAGGATTCGCGGCGAATCAGCACGGATTTTCGACTGATCCACGCTGATTTTTTTTCAATCCTCGTGGATGTGGAACTTGTTCGCGAGCACGCGCTCGAAACATCCGCGAGGATTCGCGGCGAATCACCACGGATTTTCGACTGATCCATGCTGATTTTTTTTCAATCCTCGTGGATCGATCAAAAATCAACGAGGATTTGCGCGAAAATCCCCGTGGATCGATCGAAAATCAACGAGGATTTCCGCGCAATCCCCGTGGATCGATCGAAAATCAACGAGGATTTGCGCGAAAATCCCCGTGGATCGATCGAAAATCAACGAGGATATGCGCGAAAATCCCCGCGGATCGATCGAAAATCAACGAGGATTTCCGCGCAATCTCCGTGGATCGATCGATAATCAACGAGGATATGCGTGAAAATCCCCGTGGATCGATCGAAAATCAACGAAGATTTCCGCGCAAATACCTGTGGATCGATCGAAAATCAACGAGGATTTGCGCGAAAATCCCCGTGGATTTCCGTGCAAATCCCCGTGGTTTACGTACGTGGACTCTTTATATGATCCATGTTCGATCCACGTGGAATCAATGTCCCATCCTCAAGGAATCCCTGTATGATCCACGTGGAATCAGCGTGGATAATCCACGTGGATATCCACGCAATTTTTTTCAACTGGGTATGTAGCAGTACCAGAAGTGTCTTGTACAGGTCCAGTATCATATCCAATTTTGTAACCAAAGAGAGCGAGTTTAGCACAAAAGTGTAAGGAGTGTGGTGTGAACGAAAAGCCACATAATAAATTTGAACTTATGTTACGTAGTACTATATATTAGTTATACTACTATTTCAGCAGAGTAATTAAATGCCATTTTATTTATTTAAAAAAATATACATGAGTAATTCCTCCATACTTTTGAAATAAAAGTTCACAGAAAATTAACATAAAAATTTGGGCATACCGTATAAGGAATAAATTTTTTTTATTTTTTACGAAAAATGTTAACTTGAAATAGTTGCTCCTTTTTATCCGTATTCTTTTTTGAAATTTCAATTTTTTAATTATTAACGCAAAAAAAAAAAATTTCATTGCAATTTGCTTAGTGAGTTACATCACCACTTATAAATATTAAATGATATGCAGGATTGTCAATTTGAAAGTGGTCGGCTGGTCAGGCTCGTTTTTTTCGTTATCATAACGATTTTTTTCACGTGTCAACCGTTGACGAAAAAATCAATCGTCTTTTACAAGATATGTATGAAATGCGCAAAAAACTCTTTTTTGAAAATAATTCAAGCTATACGCGATTTCGAAAAATTTTAAAAGTAAGAACGAATTACTTGTATATTATGTAATTAAACACATACTATGAATTACACAGGCACATAAAATAAAAAATGCTGAGTTCCAGAGACTAGACCCAGTAGACTTTATGTTTTTGGGGTCGCTGAATCCGAATCTGTCGTCGGTTTTTCGCCATCAGATCGCTTTAAGGTCATTTGAAGGTCATTTAAAGGTCAAATCATGAAAAATTGGTTTAAAAACTCGAAACTATCCCTATGTAGGTTTTTGAGGATGCTGAATTCAAATCTGAAGTCAGATGACCTCTACGACTTTACCTTCAAGGTCATTTGCAGAAGCAATGACAACAAAGTTTCAATATCAACAATGATAAACAATTTCGGTAAAATGGAATGTAGTATGTCTTATAAACTGAATTTCTTGCATAACCATTCAGATGAGTTCTCGAAATAACTGATAATTTTAGCGACGAGCAAGGAGAACGATTCCATCAAGACATTAAACATATGGAGCAGCTATATCAAGGTAGACGGGATGTTGCAATGATGGTTAATTACTGCTGTATGCTGAAGAGGGAATATAAAGGAACTAAACGCAGACGGCAATCTTTATGCCGATCGTTTAAAGAAAACAAGGGGCGTTACAAAAGAAAAAGTAAAAAGGCATACGAAATTAACAATATTTCATCAAGTTTTGCCCTCTTTTTATTAATTTAACCTTGAAATGACCTTGAAGGTAAGATCGTAATGACCTTTAAATGACCTGTAGATGTCTAAATTTAGTCAAAATGACCTTGAATTCGAATTCAGCGATTCTCAAAACATAAAAAATATATTTTTCGGATTTTTATATCGAATTTTCTAAGTTTGACCTTCAAATGACCTTGAAGGTAAGGTTGTAGAGGTCATATGACTTCAGATTTGAATTCAGCATCCTCAAAACCTAAATAGGGATAGTTTCAAGTTTTTAAACCTAATTTTCATGATTTGACTTTTAAATGACCTTCAAATGACCTTGAATCGATCTGATGGCGAAAAACCAACGAGGGATTCGGATTCAGCGACCCCAAAAATATAAAGTCTACTGGGTCCGGTCTCTGGAACTCAGCATTTTTTTATTTTGTGTGCCTGTGTTATTTAACGCTCTATTAGTACTGTACTTACAATAAGTTAAGTTAAAATTGATGATAGTGAGTATTTAGTTCATGATATAGAATTCTATAACAATATCTTTTTTCATAAACAGTTCAGGGTTATGTCAAATCCCGTACGCTAACTGCCATTATGGGTCCAAGGTTGGTGTAAAGTGTTTGAAAAGTTTTGAAAACCACATAACAATTACTCATGCTCATGTATAATTTTTTTACAGTGGGGCTGGTAAGACAAGTCTTTTGGCAACGATAAGTCTAAGAATGAAAGGTAATGTTGAAAACAAATATTACATGTAAATCATTTTATTTTTATGCAATAGTATATAGAAAAATGCCTTTTGCGCACACTTTTTAGTGCTTAAATAGTATATTTTGTTACAAGTGCACGAAGCAGTTGACTCATCCAGGAGTCTGCACCCTCGCTACGCTCCTCGCGGACTAGTTGCGAACGATACTTTTTGGCACAGCATAGTTTAGGCCTGAGCACAGCGAGTGCTCATGGCACGAGTATCGTACATTATTTTATAGCACTGTGCTAAGTTCACATTTATGCCCCCTTTTTCAAGCCATGAGTCGCATTTTCTGCTCGAGCGAAGTGAGGTTAGTGCACGAGCGTATGCGAGTGTGATACGAACGCTGCGGTGCCAAAAAGTGTGACTTATTATTAAAGTGTGACTTATTATATTTATTTTGAATAGGTTTAAGACCAAGTTCTAGCAGTTTCAACTTAAGTATATCATCTTCGATTACTGAAAGAAAATTTAATCGTTTAAAAATATTTGCAAAATTTTTCCAAATAAAGGTCTCAATCCTGTGGCCTCTTTACAATCATGATTCATTATCCCGAATTACACTGAAACTCCAAAAGTGTAAAAGTTTTTGTGATATAGTAAAACTTGTGCAGTTTACATTATTCAAAAGTGTTTCGAGCCCAGATTATCCTTTTTGGAAAATGGTCACCATAGAAACAGTGTAAGAGGCGCATATTAAACTTTTTGAAAAATCGTCACAGCAGAAAAAGTGTAAGAAGCGCAAGCTAAACTTGTTGGCAATGTGAAATTTGCGCTAAAAAAAGTGTCACTTCTTCTGTAACTAAGTTTTTTCCGCTGTTACGATTTTTAAAAAAGTGTAATTTGCGCCTCTTACACTTTTTCTACGGTGACCATTTTCCATAAAGTGTAATCTGGGCTCAAAAAATTTTTGAATAGTGTAAAAGGCACTGCTTTATTTAATTCCTATCACTTTTCGAAGCTTGCTTTTGTTAAAATTTCTGGCCAAGATTCTCGCACGAATTGTGCGAAATGATTCTAGGGATCAGGGAAATAATATAAATACAGGCAACCCCCATTATTCGAGGTTCCAGTATCCGCGAATCGCTAATAGTGGACAAAATTCGTTATCCGCGGCTTCGACTTCGCTTATCTGACTTTTTTGTAAATCAATAAACTTTAATTTAGTTCTATAAATTTCATCGCGATTTATATTTAATGTACTAAAAATTTGTTCTCATTAAACCGAACCCCCTATTTTCCCTATAATATGGGTCCCAGTATCCGCGGTATTTTTCCCGAACAAATTAACCGCGGATAACGAGGGTTGACTGTACATACTAACTTGGATAGTATCATTAAAATCCCATTCAATTTTTTTTAATAGGAAAATAAGAAAATGAAATGATTTAATTAAAAAAATTCTTTTATGTGCAGGTAAATTGTCAGGAGAGGTGCTACTCAATGGTGAACAAGTTGACATTGAAATAATGTCTCGAATGTCTGGTTTTGTTCCTCAACAAGATCTTGCAATTGAATCTTTGACAGTATATGAACATATGGAATTTATGGTAAAATATTTTTGATTTGGCCAAGAATTAAATTAGATTAATCTAAAACAGAAAAAATTGTTAGTAAAATAAGCAGAGAGAAGTACCTTAATTAATATTATCATATTTGCTAGTTAAAATTGCTGTATGCTAAGTGTTTGCTATTGTGACGATGCCACACAACACAAATCATGTCAAATTAAAGAACGCGAGTGAGTAATGTAATATAAGAGTAATTATGCACACCTATGGCGACGAAAGGTAAGCTGCGTCGCTGTGCGAGCGCGTTATCCAAGTCTCATTCAGGGCAGTAAAGGAGTCTAACCTAGTAGCATCTATATTCATAGCATTTTTTCAAATCCTAAAATTTTCATTTTTGACTGAAATACAGCCATTTACGTGAGCCTTTTTTTATACTAGGCTTGTTAAATTTCTTCATCTTTTACGTTTTTTGACGTTTTACGCTTTTATAAAATGCACCTCAGTTGTGAAATTCCGAGCAAACCGTTAAAACTACAGCACCACGATCGTCACTTCTTCAAAACATGAATGGCTATGGTCAAGACCTCAGCCAAGATGATTGGACCCGTAGGTTACTCTGTACAAGCACTTAAGCATAATATTTTTTATAATTTTACGTTTTTTGTTGTTATTTCTATCATAAATTTCACATAATTGAGAGTACCGATTCCAAAGATATTTAGAATACCTGGTCACTGTAGTTTCATAGCTTAGTGATTTATAAATATTGAATCATTACTTAGAATCTCTCCTAACGTGAATACAAAATGATATATGAGATTACGACAAGTAATTCCTTAAATAAATATATTTTTTTCAGGCACGAATGAAAATGGATAGAAATGTCTCATCCCTTGCTCGAAAACAAAGAATATTCATCCTATTATCCGAATTGGGTTTGATAAAATGTAGCAAAACTAAATTATCCAAGTTATCTTGTGGCGAAAGAAAACGAGTGTCACTCGCTGTACAGGTAATGTTGACACGAAAAAAAACTTAAATTTCTATAATATAATGAGTGTGTCTATTTGCAATTCAAATTAACCCACCTTTGTATATATCTATAATGTACAATTTCACGCTGCGAAACGATAATATAGTTTTTCTCAATTTATATCATATAATTCATTTTTCTTTAGGGAGTCAAAGGGGGCTTGAATTTTTAAGATTTAACTGAACGCAGCGAAGTTGAACCATGCCTAGTTTGCCTAATTTTTGTGTGTTTCGTGGTAATTTCGTCGTCATACTATAACTTTATACTTTGATTTTATAAAACTCTGGTACATCAATAATATTATAAAATATATACATGACCGAATTGAATATGTTTTCATGATAGTTAGTTTCATTCGTCTTCTACAGTTTGGGTGTAATAAAGGTAATTAATTGTTAATAATTATATGTCACTTATTGATTTAATAAATAAGGGGGAAAGGAGCCAGATTCATAATTGGTTGTCCATGCTGTGGTCGGGGTTATCTCACTTTTCCATACTCTCCGCCTGTACGGCGTTCACGCAAAAGAAACTACATTGATAACACTCACATCAGCGATAGTGAATGAATGATAATAATATGGTCGTAGTATAATGTGTGACTAGTACGTATACGCTAAACCCAAAAGAGTAATTTTTGAACCTATCAAGAGTAACGTACGCAGAATACTCTTTTAAAAATAGTAAATCGACACTGAAACGCAAGAAATTCAAATAGTAACCAACGCAGATTACTCTTTTTCGAAAAATGTTGAGTGGAGAAAAGAATAATTCATTCACATTACTCTTTTTAGATGTGATACTAATTCACGCAAACGAGTATTACATGCAGATTAATTTATTTGAAAGTGTAACGAACGCAAACTTCTCTTCTTTTGAAAATTTCTACAGTGAAAAGAGTCAGTTGATAAAATAGAAGTCTAGAAAAATTGTGTACAGCTTAATGTAATCAAAATACGACAAATTTTAAGAGAATCAATATTTTGTTGATATCCCGTTACTGTTCTTGTTGTCGATGTATCTTTCAATCATTTTAAGAAAATAAATTAAAAGATCGGCACATTACATACATATAATCAGTAGATATGTATAATCTATCACTATCTGCTGATGTAAAATGACTACTGTGACTGTCCAGATTTCCAAAAGTAGATTTGTTTGCGTTCGTTACACTTTAAAAACAAAAAAAAAAAAAACAAAAAATAAATAAAATAAATAATAATAATGATAATAATAATAATAAATCTGCACGTAATATTCTTTTTTGTGAAATAGTATTATCCAAAAAGAGTAATCTGTGTTTGTATCTCTTTTGAAAAGAGTAATGTGTATAAATCACTCTTTCAAGTTCCTGCGTTTCACTGAAAGGAATAATCTAAGCAAATTACTCTTTTTAAAAGAGTATTCTGCGTGCATTACTCTTCAGAAGTTCGACGTTATTCATTTGGGTTTAGCTTGTAAAATAACGGTAGAAGATTACAATTTATCAGAGGAGTTCTGCGTCCACGGCATCATCGATATTACAAGCCGTTGACATTTCCTCATGATCACCCTCAAAGTCGATGCATCCACCGTTGCTGTTTCTCGGAAATCCTATTTACCGTAATCAGCATTTAGAACACAACAAATCAAACGTAGTTTGAAAATCCACAATTAAATTCACATATGATTTGAATATGTCACCGCAACTTTTCTGCAACAAGTCAACAGTTCGAGGTTATGATAGTTGACTTTTTTGACGTTGATCTCGGATCATAAAAAATGATTATAACTGTGAATGTGGATTTTTAAACTATATTTCATATATTGTGTTTTAGATTATGCCATCGACGGTGAAATAGATGGCCAGGACACAGAAGCGTTTTTAAGGCTGCAACGATGGCGAGTGTGATCATGAAGAAACCACGATGGTTTGAAAGACTACATCGATCGATGATGCCCTTGCCACAGTACTCCTCTGGTAAGTTACAATCTTCTGCCGTGATTTTACATACTTCTCACACAATATACTGCGCACAATATTTACCATTTATCCGCTGTCACTGTTGCGCGAGCATTGTTAATGCAATTTTTTTGTCAAACTATTCCTTAGGTCTCGTAAATTGTGCCAGTAGGAAGAAGACAGAAAAAAATCATTGGGCTCAAGAATTGAGAATCATCATTTTAAGTACACAAAACCCAAATGCACGGTACAAGACAAATGAAGCTAAATATCATGAAAACACTTATTTTAATTCAATCGTGTATCATTTCTTATTAATTGATATTCCAGAGTTTTATGAGATCAAATTGTGAATACACCATCACATAAAGAATTAAAAAGTTCAGTTCCAGATACCAAACCTTGTGAATATTATTTTTTGGAATCGCTTAATCTAAATCTGGCATCATTTTTTCTGGGTTGCCTAATTATCAAGGTCATTTAAAAGTCAGACTGAGAAAAAGTAGTAAGAATCTGAAAAAATCCGTACCAAGGTTTTTAGGCCAAAAAAGAGGACTAGTAGCTGTGCTTGGATAAGGGTAGTAGCTGTACTCACAAGGAGACCTTCTCACCTTCTGGTCATGGATTTGGCCCAAAATTTTTCTGGTCATTCAGGACAGTTAGAAAACATGCCTTATTATGTTAAGTTGTGTGAATATGCCATAGAAGCCTTAGGTAAAAAATAAACGTTAGAATAATAAAAATAAGCATATAAAGCGCAATAAATATTCATTTCCTATCCTCAAACTATTTTGGTTACTTATTTTAGACACCTGGATTTTGAAAACATTACATTTCATTTTTAAGAAGTTGTTGAATCTCACTCGTGACCCAAAACATTGCAATATTGCACAAAGGCATGGCATGAGATCATGGCAAATAGCGGCCTTATGTGCAAATATTATTTACCTCATCACATCATTGATAAAATTCAACTCTGCGTAGGTACTTGAAGTGTTAAATTAGTCAGTGAAAAGTATTTTGATAAGAACTTGTCAGATATCCAGTGCTTGTATTAAAATAATAATTATTTGAAGCGTTTAAGGCCATAAGTATTGAAATTAAACGCTTTATAATGTCATAATTGAACAATCTTGCAATGTTTTAGGTCATGAGTGAGATCCAACAACTTCTTAACAATGAAATGTACTGTTTTCAAGAACTAGGTGTCTAAAATGAGTAACCAAAATAGTTTGAGGGTAGTAAATAAATATTTATTGCGCTTTATATGCTTATTTTTATTATTTTAACGTTTATTTTTTATCTAACGCTTCTAGGGCATATTCACACAACCTAACAAAACAGGGCATGTTTTCTAACTGTCCTGAATGACCAGAAAAAGTTTGGGCCAAATCCATGACCCGGAGGTGAAAAGGTCTCCTTGTTAGATGGGAAGATTTTGGTACAGCTGCTGCCTCTTATCAAGGCACAGCACTCACTCCCACTTTAGCGCAGCAGCTACTCGAATCCAGACACAGCTTCTACTTCCATTCTAGGTACAGTTGACTTTATAGAAGTCATCTGACCTCAGATTTGGATTCAACATTCTGAAAAACCTTGGCATGAATTTTTTAGCTTTTTTTACTTTTTCTCAAATGACCTTAAAAAATAGTCAACCTAGAAAAATTGATGCCAGATTCGGATTTATCAACCCCAAAAACATAAAATCCATTTGGTCCGGTGTCTGGAACTGAACCTTTCTAAATTTTTTAAATACCTGCGTAAGTGAGATATACTGTCTAAAAACAATGTATAATAATTTTGAATCACGTTTTATAAAATAAAAATTAAAAAAAAAAAAAACAAAAAAAACGTAGACAACGTAAAAAATGAATTCACTATTTCGGGTGACAAAGAATGGACAGCATATTGCCAGCCAATTTTGATTTTCATTATATCCGCGATTTAGTGGCGAAGTAAATTTACTTCAATTGTTACAATATTTTGGGATGTCTTTTTTTTTTCATTTTAATAATGAACTACTTTATATCCATCAAATGGTCAATAATTTTTAGACAAGATTTTCTAGAGAGTGAATTGTTACAACTTTTGTTTCTGATAATGGAACAAGGATTGTGTTCAAAAAATATTTTATTCTTAAACACTATTTGCTAATTGCTCTTTATAAGTTTGTATGCATGTACTAATATTTCATGTATTCTAGTTATTAATTGAACCACGAGTTTTATTTTGTGATGAACCAACAACTGGCCTTGACAGTTTTGCTGCTATGACAGTGACAAAAACTCTGCGAGATGTAGCAGCGCGAGGATGTATAGTTATATGTTCATTACATCAACCAGCATCTGGCTTACTAGATTTATTTGATCAAATAATATTACTTTCCAATGGAAGATTGGTATTTCAAGGCAGTTCAGTTGAAGCGCTCGAGTTCTTTAGCAGGTTAAAAACATATCTTTCATAATTTCTATGACTTTAATTTCGACGAGACTAACGATAATACAGTTTGCACATATCACATTTTTTCAAATTTAAACCCAAAACAACAATAACATTTTTCTATCACATCTGCGATTTTGTTCACGCCAAAGTGACCTTTGCTATTCTGGTACTTAGTAACCACACTCTTTCTCATGACTTTTGATACAAGGAATCGCTCGAGAGTTACATCATTGCAAACAAATTTTCCATGCAAAGCTCTGTCATGCAATACGAAGTCTTAACAGCTTTTGTTCGTTTTTGCTTCGCGTTTTTACTCATCAGTTTGATCTGTCTGCAGCAATACAGCACCAAGCCCGCTTGATGTTCCGTACGTGTTGTAACACGGTGGCTTCTTGATGCCCGGCCACCGCCACACTATGAAGTCGTGAGCTCGAACAGGGCTAAATACGCGAAATAATGGAAAAAATAAAAGCGATAGAAGAAAGGCAATAAAAGGTGAAATAAATAAAAGTCCCGTTACACTTGATTTTTTTATAATGAAGAGAAATATTTATTGAAAAGGTGACGACTGATCCGGCTTTTCTCTTACTCACATACGCACACACCTTACAAATGATGTTTACTGTACCAAATTAACTTGATGTCTCGGCAGAAATCCGGCGTGGCTCAGCAGGTCTCGGGTAGGCTATGGTCTGGCCCGGGACGAAGCTGTTGATGACACTGGCGTTGTTAAAGTTGCGGATGGCGGTCTTTGACCAAAGTCTCAGTTTGTGTTCTCGGCTTTCCACTCGCAACACTTCCTCACTCGACAAATACTCAACTCTGGCTTCCGCTACACTAAACACTTTCAACTCGCTCGTCACTCGGTACTCGCAGGTACTCCTCTCACTCGACACTCGTTACTCTTTATCACTCCTCTCGTACTCACACGTGCCTCAACTCTCTTGGCAAGACTCAATCGGAAAAATTACTCGTGCGCTCTCGCTCGTGGTCAACACGTGAATGCCTGCTCCCGGCCTCCTACTCTCGCATCACGTGTCCGGCATGGCACGCTCTAGCGGCCTCTCTTACATGCTTTTCACCGTCGATTTGGCTCGTGGCGGCGGCTCGTCCTGTTTTTGGCAATTGACCTGCAAAATTAATACATTCATTATTAATTGAATTGATTATTTGTACGTTGCCTGTCAGTTCCCATCATACTTCTTTATGTCAGCAGCTGCTCGGCACAATCATAGTGTCACAGTGTGCAGCTGCGTTCGCGTTGCTTTATATTTCTTGTCATTCCATTGACAAACTGCATCATTTTTCAATAATTTCGTTAATAATCGCGCTTTTATCGTGAAGTAGGAACCAAACGCTGAAAAAAATTAGCAAGATCAATAAATTGCTTGATTTCATGTTTGTTTTTCGGACGCATAAATCGCTATATAGCCTAATTCGTATCCTAAACTTTCAATCATTTTCATGCCAAACGTGCATTTCTCTAATCGAAGTGTTAAGCCTGCATTTTCTAAGCGCGATAAAATATCGTCCAAGTAACTTATCAATTGTTCCCAACTTTCTACATAGATGCAGATATCGTCGAAGGAGTTAAATAGAATCTTTTTTTACGAGCCGCGGCGATTACCCAATCCATCAGTTTGGCAAAATAAGGAGGTGCGTTATCCAAACCAAACATGGCCCTCTCAAATTGTCCCGTCTACGTCTTCGTGTAATAAACACCATCTTTTCCTTAGCTTTTTCTTTCAGCATAACCCGCAGATACCTCTATGCGAGATAAAAAACGTTTCGCCAATCTATTTATTAATAATGTCCTCAAAATTCAGTATATATCACGGTACGGCTACGGTAATATTTTTGTGACCTTGTCTAAACGCCCGTAATCCACAACCATTCAAGGAGTTCAATTTTTTTTACGTAAGATAAAAGCTGGAATAGCATATTTTGAATCCGTTTCAGACACAATACCTACTTTTTTATAATCATCTAGGCATTTTTTTAAATCTGCTTGATCCGTTGCAACGGTTTGAACTGCACGACTGCTTCAAGATCAACTTCATTATCCATTTAAATCGAATTGGTTTAAACAATTTCACACAGACGGTTCGTCACACATGCTCTATGTTTATTTACAATTTTAAGCATTTCATGTTTCTGTTCAGCTCTCACGTCAGTTTATCCTTACACATTACATAGTTTACTATTCTTCTTTCATTTAAGTAGGCATCAATGAAATCTTGTGATCCTTGCCCGCGTCACACTGATAGATAGGAGCCAAATCTACGCTGATTTCTCTTTGCAATATACATTTCACTTATTTCTATCAGCTCTATAACGCGTTTTTCTCTTTATCAATAGGGTGCTTTATTAAAATATGGAAAATAAAGAATTTTTTATTAAAAATGGAATAAGAAAGGCCCTGACTCTATGTCAGCCTAACGTAACAAGCTTAAGGATAAATACCCAGTTTAAAAAAATTGCATGGATATCCGAGTGGATTATCCACGTGGATTAGCTATCCGCAAAGATTAGACATGGATACCACGTGGATCATAAATAGATTTAAAAAAATTCTAAGTTGGTGGTTCTCCAACTCTTTAGGGATCTTGGACTTTTCGCGCGTGCCCGCTCGAAGAGTCCACGAGGCTTTGTCGGTGAATCATCGTGGATTTTAACTTCTCCACGTTAATTATTTATGAATCCACGACGATTCACCGACAAAGCCTCGTGGACTCTTCGAGCGGGCTCGCGCAAAAAGTCCACGATCCCTGAAGAGTTGGAGAACCACCGACTTAGAATTTTTTTTAATCTATGTCTGATCCACGTGGAATCGTTGTCCAATCTGCGTGATATCCATGTCTAATCTTTGTGGATAGCTAATTCCTGTGGATAATCCATGCAGATATCCATGCAATTTTTTTCAACTCAGTAATTAAATTATTTACAAAAATTTTTGTCGCATAAATGTTTTATTTATAAGCTCATATAAATACTATATTACAGTATAGGCATTCAATGTCCAACAACTTTTAATAGTGCAGAGTTTTTCGTAAAACAACTTTCTATTGAACGAGGAAGAGAAATGGATAGTCAAAAAAAGGTTTGAAGAAAGATTGTTATTATTAATTAAAAGGTTCAAGCTGGATATATTTATAAATATTAATTATTGCAGGTCAAATGGATTTGCGATGAATTTGAAAAATCAATGTATGGTGAACGAGTCGCTCGATCAATTGAGGAATCGTGTTTTAAAACAACATATAGTGATATTCCCCATCCTATTTTTTCTATTGGATTATTGCCAGCTAGCGAATTTAAGCGTGTAAGATCATTTTGCCAACTACAATGGTTATTATGGAGAACGTACGTTGATTACAAACGCAATATCTCATCAATATTTTTGCGATTCTGTTTGTACATGGTAAGTAGTAAAATATATCTTTTATCATAAACATAAGCAGAAAATTGGCTGATATACACGTTGCAAGAAAAATATCTTAAACAAAACTTTTGATTTTGATTTCCAAAAGAAAATAAAACAAAATCTTCCTAAGAGATATTTTATTAAAATCTAATGAATGAAAAACACAGGTACTCGCCCTTATTTGACATTTAATAATAATTCTAATTAAAAAAGAAAGTTATTCGATTGAATATCAACGTTTTTTTCTGCTGTTTAAAAGAAGTAGTTTCGTTTTTTAAATAGAAAAAACTTTCCAGAGTAGCAGTTTTATTTTACCATGAAGTAGTACTGTATTCTTTAACAATTAATGCTTTATATTTTTCGACATTTTCGAAGTTTTCTTCACCTACAGGAAGCTTTGTGATAGGCTCTAAAACTTGCTTTTGAAACAGACGTCATAGGGTGATTTAGTTCACATATTCGATAACTACATTGAATTTTGAACAAATGTCTGTATGTGTGCGTATGATTTTCAAGTCTTTTATTGTGATTCATTAAGCAATTTATACAATTGGTATCAACAACTCATCGAATAAATGACCTCGACTTTGGGTGACCAGAATTCATCATACAATCAGAGGATCCACACCGTTATCCGTTTCTAAATTGCTTCGGTGTGGACCACAGCTGGAATCTTTGATGCATCCTTTTCTTTTATAATTCCTCATCGTTGTTATTGTTCGTCTCTTGACTCTTGAATCAGTCAAGATACAGCTGTCTGTGCAAACGAGGAAATAGCGTTTCATTTTCCTGGGTGTTTCAGCGTGAGCCAGACAATATTCTCAGGCTCTATCTGCTCGTTAAAGTGTGTCTCTTTCATTCTTAAGGAAAAAAGGCCCTTTCCTTTCGTTGTTAAAAAGCGGGCAGTATAAAAATACGTGCTCTACGTGCTCGATTTCAGGGGAACAGACTAGGCACCGCACGCTAATCTTATTGTCGTAGTGCTGGCTGTAGTGTCTGAAGTAGTCGTGTCCAGTTAAGAGCTGCATGAGATAGTAAGTTATCTCGCCTTTGCCTCTCAACCCAGCCCTTGATGTCTGGGATCAGTCGGTGCGTCCATTTTTCCTTTATCGACTGGTCCCACTGAACTACTCACTCATCCACGAGTTGTGACAGAGGTGGTATACTGGCTAGGACGTAGGTGGCTTTTTACAACAAATGTGGGCGTCCACTGATGATATGCAGATATGCTTGTCGATAGATATCTGGCACAGGTGTTAAGCAACCGTGGCCAGAGCGATGTCGTCTACGAAGCCCACGACATTGACTTTGCAGCTATTAGGACCTTCGCTGCGCTCGGGTCCTAAACTACGCGATGCCAAAAAGTGTTACTTATGGCACTTGATTCGTAAAGCGATATTATAATTTATATCCTTATCACACACTTTGCTACAACATTTTATAATAAAATCACCAAAAGATCTCTGACGAAAGGTTAAAATTTTTTAGATAATTTCAATTTTATATTTTGAATATAATATGTGACGGGAGATGCGAACCTCGCCGCACAACGATAGGTCTATCGTACTTATTGGCTCGACCGTACAAACACAAACATACATACACACATCCAAGAACACACATGAAGACACATGATCACACTCACAAGATGTAGCCGACAGAGCAAATGGGGCACTTGCCATCGGCGGCAGAAGCAAGAACCACACTCACAAGATGGCACTAGACAGCGAGTTCTAAAAAAAAATCTAACTCAGGAGGAGATGCCAGCAATGTGTGACCACGCAGTATACGGCTCTGAAAAAGGGGATACGACAATCGAGAGATAGCATCGCGCAGGATCGGAGGTTTACCAAGCAGAAGAAAGATGAGCCCCTGAACTCCTAATCGTCGCATATCACTATGCGACGGATGGGGGATGTATGAAAAACAACGACTAACATAGAAGTAGCAGAAATGCTCAACTAAGCCCGGCCTCACCGAAGCAATACCTAGCGGCGGTTACCGGTGAGTGTCCGAATGGGGTGGAGGAAAGAAAAAAAAAACACGAAGACACGATTTAATCGGACTCCTTGGCTCAGTGGGTATAGTTTTTGCCTGCTGATACAAGGTGTGCCGTAGGGCGTGGGTTTGATCCCCACTGGGCGAATTTTCGAGGAGCGTTTTTTCGCCTGGCGAGGTTGTGCCCGTGCCCGAGGTGGAGCGGATACCACCCAAAAAGAAGACCCGGGCTATGTCATCAGCCTCCGAAGCGGGAAAAAACCCCGATCACTGTGCGAGCTGGAAACGAAAAGTATTCATTATGAGGAGCCTGAGGTGTGGACTCACAATGCTGGCGATAGACGGGGAGCACAACACTCCCAGGATGATGTCAGAAGCAAGAACCACACTCACAAAATGACAACAGAAAGGAGTCTCAAAAACTCACCGAGACTCACAGGGTAGCGCCGGAAGCGAAAACCACATTCTCAAGATAAAGCCGTCCCGCCAACCTGGTCACTTGCTGGGCGGTGACAGAAGCGAGAACCACACTCACAAGATGGCAATGGGCAGAGAGTTCTAATACTTAACTCAGGAGGAGACGCCAGAAATGCGTGACCACGCAAAAAGGTCTGCGCGAACAGTCCAACGTGCGTTTTTGGCCAGGAGCGAGGCGCTGTCCACGACCATACGTCTACAAGCCAGTACTGCCCTCTAGCACAGAAGACCAAACAAGCCCGCCGATGCATGGATTTTACAGCTAAACCTCAATCACTGCAGGGCTGCTCAGGATCTCCTGAGCCAAATTATTCTCGAGCAACGCATAAACGTGGCCGTAGTGTGTGATCAGTACAAGAATCTAGATCCACCTTAAACATGGTTAGCCGATGTCAACAGACAAGCAGCGATCTGCGTGCATGGAGGCAGCCTGGTGCAGGAGCACCTAGCAAGAGCGCGTCCCTTTTCCGCCGGGGCTCGAATCAACGGAATCTATTTTTTCAGCGTCTACGCACTACCAAGACTCGCTGATGCAGAATTTTCCGCTCTCCTCATCAACATCATCGAGGAAGCCTGGGGCAAGAGGCGGCTCATTGTCGCGGGTGATTTCAACGCCTGGTAAACGGAGTGGAGATGCCGTGTAACTAGACTGCGCACCACCGCTCTTCTTGACGCGTTTGCCACCCTTGAAGCTGTACTGCTAAACACCGGAAATACACCAACATTCGCCGGTCCACTGGGCTACTCGGTCATCGATCTCACCTTCGCCAGCGACACACTCACTCCCCAAATTACATCATGGGCTGTAAGCGAGCTCTACACGCACAGCAACCATCAAGCCATCGTGTTTGAGATAGAGACCACCAGACTACCTAGACTCACGACGCGCTAACGCTGCAAGTGGAGCGCATGCACTCTTGACACAGAGTATCTCTCAGTCATGATGGTCGGGGCCGCGGTTCCTTCCGGGCCTACAGAGGAGATGGCTATGAGGTTCATGGCCGCCATTACCGGTGCAAGCGACGCGTCTATGACCAAGGCAAATGGACGACGCCGTCGTGGCGCGGTGTACTGGTGGACAAGCGAGATCGCTGACCTCCAGCGCTCATGCCTGCGAGGCCTGCCCAGAGAGCGCGTGGTCGGCCAAATGAAGACGCCTGGCAAGCGAGCTATGCCTCTGCAAGACGTCTTCTGCGCGCTGCTATTAAGACCAGCAAGCGCCGGTGCTGGAATAAACGGTGCGATGAAGTCAACGAGGACGTATGGGGCAAACCATACGATACGGTCATGTCCCGACTCAGAGGACCGAGAGCAAATTTGCCAAGCTCTCCGTCCCTGGTGCGCCACATAGTGGCTGCCCTCTTCCCTCTTGTGCACGACGAGCCAGCTCTGCCACCACCACTTCGGGCAGGAGCAATCGTGTCAGCCGTCACCATGAAGGAACTCCGAAGAGCTTACAAGAGGATCAAGGAGCACACGGCGCCTGGGCCGGACGGTGTACCAAACTCCGCTATCAAGATCGCCATTGCCATGCACCCTGACATCTTTTTGCAGGTGTACACGGCATGCCTCCGTACCGGTGTCTTTCCGGCGTGCTGGAAACGACAGAGGCTCGTCCTGCTGCCAAAGTAGGGCAAGCCCCCCGAAGAACCATTGTCGTACAGGCTACTCTGTATGCTTGACACAGCGGGCAAGATTCTGAAAAGAATCATCTGTGACCACCTCGAAGCCATTACTGAGAACCCTGGGGGCCTCTCAGATCACCAGTACGGTTTTCGGAAAGGGCGATCGACGATAAACGCCATCGAGAACGTCATCGCCACCACCTGAGAGGCTATCGCGGGCAAGAGGTGGAACCGCGGCCCCAAGGAGTACTGCGCCGTCGTGACCTTCGACGTGAAGAACGCGTTTAATTCGGCTCGGTGGAACAACATCCACGCTGCGCTACGCTGAATTCGCACGCCTGAGTATCTGCTGAGAATAAACAGCAGCTATCTCTCAGCGAGGGTGCTCGACTACGACACGGATGACGGACCAGGGTCCTACAGAGTCACAGCAAGCGTTCCGCAAGGGTCTATCTTAGGGTCCATCCTATGGAACGTCATGTACGACACCGCTCTATGCTCACGTCGTCGACTCGAACCTCCTATATGGAGTGCCCATCTGAAGCTGTGCGATGGAGACACAGGCCTACATCCGTCAAGCAGAGGCCATACATCGACGAGCCTGCCTGCGCGTGATCAGTGGCCGACCACGCGTCTCCTACGACGTGACGTACGTGATAGCCGGCGTACCACCGCCGGCCCTACTAGTGGATGAGCGAGCGCGCATATATCAGCGCCACCCCGAGGATGTCAAGGAGGAAGAGAGAAGAGAGACACTGAACAAGTGGCAGGACCGGTGGGGCGGACCAAAGGGCCGATGGATACACCGGCTAATCCCGAACATCACAGAGTGGATAGAGAGGGGACATGGAGAAGTGGACTACTATCTCACGCATAACACCCTTAGAGCACTCTTCCCGGCCTGTCCAATCACAATACAAGACGCGGAGAATGTGTTCTTTCGCTGCCCGCGATTTCACGAAGAGAGGGAGAGACTTTAACAAGTCCTCCAAGAAGTAATTGAGCCGGAAAATATCGTCAGGCTCATGCTCGAGACTGCAGGCGATTGGATAGCGGTAGCGTCTTCCGTGCAATTAGTCGTCTCCAGACTGAGGCAAGAGGCACAAGAGATGTAAAAACGATCCGGACCATGCTGTAAGAAGAAGACGACGCTTCTGATCCCTGAACCCCTAATCACCGTAAGGTGGACGGGAGATGTACGGAAAAGACACAGATGTAGCAGAGAAGCTCTATAGAATCCCCACCGAAGTAATGTTTAACGACGGTTTCCAGTGGGGTACTCGTTTCTAAGGCCCACTGGCTGCAGAGTTCACTCTGCCCACGTTAAAAAAAAAAAAAAAAACACGAAGACACGAGAAGAGGCAGCGGCAAGTCAGTAACAAAAACGACAACACAGGCATAAGACACGTACGGTTAAGAATGCAGACTACAAGCTCGATGCACCAGCGAAGCTCGATCGATATATGAAAAGTCGGAGCTTATCGACAATATTTCGCTACGCTTGCGCTTACGAACAGCTATGAGGCCCAAAGACTTGGAGATACGATCGACGACAATGGAATACTCTCTGTTTCACGCTCAAATCGTGAACATCGGTTCGGGAAATCTTCAATTTTTTCGGAGTGCAAAATGGTATTTCGTCGCTGAGAAGCCGATATTCGTACTCTGATACTTGCCCGTGAACCGATAAAGTAGCTCGTCATCTTGTCATGCTGACGCCATCCACCATCGAGAGGGTCAACAGAGTCGTCGACTTTGAACTTTTTTATTTTTTTTGATACCTTATAATACATTTAAGATATTTCAAATATTGATTCATTATGTCTCGTTTATTTATCTCACCCGATAAATAATCCTCACAAATAATAAAATATTATAATTTTCGAAAATTGGAGCATAAGATTTAGCTGAAGTTGAATAAATTTTCCTTACTGTTTCAGTTTATAAGTGTTTTACTTAGTACACCATATGTTGGAGTTGTTAGTAATCTGGATCAAAAAGGAATACAAAATTTGCAAGGTCTTTTATACCTTGTAATAACGGAAACAATTTTCACATTTAATTATGCAGTATTTTATACATTTCCAAATGAGCTTCCTCTACTGTTACGTGACGTTGCAAGTAATTTATATAATCCTGCTCCATATTATATCAGCAAAATTGTTATATCCGTAAGTAATTTTTTTTATTCAAGATAAAAAAATGTAGCTAAAAATTAAAAAAATCTTTTTTAAAACGAAAAAAATTACAATGAGCTACGTAAAAGTAATAATTGTCAATTCTAGCGGTATCTAAGAAACTAATCCTTACGATAAAGTTGTGCGGAAAAGTTCAGCAGAAATTACCCAAAGAAAATCCTACAGAAAATCCTAAGGATGATTCTGCGGGATTTTCTATGGGTAAATTTTTATTGTATATAAATCGAGTTTTCCCTGAAGAAATTATGATGATTCCAGCCAGAGATAAATTCGTCCGAATTCAGCAATAGCGGAATTTTTGCAAAAAATCTACGAGAATGTCGCTATTATCTGCAGGAAATTTAATTCCATTCTGAAAAATTTCCAGAAGAAATGGACGCATGTACAGCGGATTCCTAAGAGGAATTTTCCGTTTTTTCTATAGGATTTCTCTAGAAATTTTCTGCTTTTCTCAAGATTTACTCACAGGAATCTTGTATTTACCTAAAGGATTCTTGCAGTAAATCTAGGATATTCTGAAGGATTACCCAAAGTAATTAATAAGCGTTTACCGGAAGAATCCCTATCAGAATTTTGTGCTTTTCTCAACGTTTACCCATAGAAACTATGCGCTTACCTAAAGAGAGCTTGTGAAGGATTACCCATGGGAGTTTAGCGCTTACCTGAAGATTTTTAGGGGAAATTCGGAATTCCTTCAGGAATCTTTGAGGAAAACGCTGAATTCCTATACGTAAACATTGAGAAAAGCAGAATCCGCTAGGAAGGCGTGGATTTTCTTTGGGACTCGTTAAAATAAAGCAAATAAAGTAAATAAAGCAAAAAAAGTAAATTTCCGGCAGATAAAAGATATCATCATAATTTCTCGTGGAAAACTCGATTCATAACCGTCTAATTATTTCGGCAAGAAATCCTGCAGAATTATTCTCAGGATTTTCTGTAGGATTTTGTTCGGGTAATTCCAGCAGAAATTTCCCACACAACTTTTTCGTAAGTTTTTAAAACATTAATAAATCTGCAGTGCAAATGATCAGTAAAATAAGCATTTTTTAATATTTTCTAATTACTTATTTTATCTTCATAGATTCCAGGATGTATTTTGCAGCCATTGATTTATACAAGTTTCATCTATTACGTTGTAGGATTGAATGGTGATTATATGGACTTTTTTTTGTTTGTTTTGCCTGTGATATTGAGTGCTTTTTCGGCCACTGCAATGGGTACGTATAATCGAAAATTACTGAATTGAATTTTACAGTAATAGTGGTATAGTTAATACAATTAATAATTATTATCATGTTCATAGGATACTTTATGTCTGCCGTTTTCGAGTCTGTAGATACAGCATCATTGGTATCAGTTCCAATCGATTTTTTAACTCTCATTTTCAGTGGATTATTTTTGCAACTTGGGTAATTATATCGATTAATTTATTGTAACTAGATATTTCTGAAAGTCAAACACATAATAACAACAACTTTTTTTGAACGTTTATAACGCATCTAATCATGATTCATATTTAAATGCAATTAAGTTTCTAATAATTACGGACAAACGGACAAAATTTCACACATTTTTTCCGGCGCTATAAACTTTGTGAAAAAAGTATCTGACAAATGTTTGAATAGTCATTTCTGACGTGAAATTTTATGAACTTTTTGAATCTGGTGTGAGAATTGTCAAAAAATTTGAGGAGCAAAAGTTATGAACAATTAAACAACAAAAAACACGATTTTTTTGAAAAAAAATTTTGATTCGACCTAAATTTTCGAATCAAAAGAGACTCGATCCGTGGGTCCGTGGGTCCGTGGGGGAACATATATTTTTCGCGTCCATGGGATGTAGACGTAACAGTCCAATAGTTATAATATTGAAATTCAACCTAGTGGACAACAAAATGGCACCTCGTAAAAAAAACCATATATAAACTTGGTCAATTTTTTTATATGTTAACAAAGCACCTAGGAAAGAAATTTTACTTGGAAAAAGTTCTTAGAATTGTTCAAATAAGGACTATGTACTTATCAAAATTGAAAGGTTTATCATAGTGATGATACAGAGTAAAAAATTTGGGCTCAAGTCCACTTTTGGCGGTCACACACTTTTGAATGTCGATCATTTCGCTCAGTTCGTGATCATAACCTCATTTAATGATTTTGATAAAATAACTCATTTAACGTTATACTTCTGTGGTTGAAAAGGCTAACGAGATAACTCCGTTTTTCGTGTTTTTGAGAAAAACACGTTTTAAGTTGCGCACGAGAGCCTAGCTAGACGCGGACGACTAAAGATCTGTACCTATGGTATTTTAACCTACTATGAGATATCTTTTGACCCATATAAATTAAAAGTGTGGTTGCGTAGCAGAAAATATGGACTTATCTCGTTAGCCCTTTCCCCACTTAGCAGATATGTCCACAGCTTCTGCCGGACCTAGTTTTCGAAATCGATGTTTTGCCTGCATTTCATGATAAAAACTATATCCTGCAATTCCACTTTGTAAAATATTGCTCATATTGAGGACTGAACGATACCGTCACGCCGCGTAGTGGCAAAATTCTGTACTAGCGCACTAGGGCAATTTTGACGAAATAACATGGGAAATTCGATAAATGTACAAAATAATAAATGTTGCACAATGAATTTTGTACATTTATCATTTTTAATTGAAAGTACATACCTAAATATGAATTTAGAAATTTTAATCCTATTAAAAAGTTGATAAATAAGTGTTCATAAACAACATTTAATGTCAATTATCCGAGTGCCGCACAGCGCGGCATTATTTAGTCGAATCGTTAAATTTGTAACTCGCTGTAAAAGTATCTGAATGCACCTAGAAGAAAAATGTAACGCATCATTTCGATGGGAAATTGCCTCAGCTTTCCGATGATGAGCTCAGATTTTCCGAAATTTCCCGCTTTACCCAGGAAAATTAAGTTTAAAGTTTTTCCGTCAATTTTCGTCGACGCTTCCCCGCTATCTATTTTTTAACTCCACATGCACTTGCATAAATTGTAAAAATGCATATTGCATTTTTCCTATAAGTTTAAGTAAATTGAGGTAAAATATCGGGAAAATTGTTAAATTATAAGAATTCACAACCAGGACCTAGTGACCTGCTTCTTTTGGCTTTTTTAGTGCTACTCAACTTTTTTCCCGCGTAATTTTGAATTTTTTCCCGCCAAATTTTGAAAATTTTTTCCCGCCAAAATTCAAAAAATTTTCCCGCCAAAATTCAAAAAAATTTTCCCGCCAAATTTTGAATTTTTTCCCGCCAAATTTTGAACTTTTTCCCGCCAAAATTTTGAAATTTTTCCCGCCAAAATTCAAAAATTTTTTCCCGCCAAATTTTGAAAAATTTTTCCCGCCAAAATTCAAAAAATTTTTCCCGCCAAAATTCGAAAAATTTTTCCCGCCAAAATTTGAAATTTTTTCCCGCCAAAATTCAAATTTTTTCCTGCCAAAATTCGAAAATTTTTTCCCGCCAAATTTTGAAAAATTTTTCCCGCCAAAATTCGAAAATTTTTTCCCGCCAAAATTTGAAAATTTTTCCCGCCAAAATTCAAAAATTTTTCCCGCCAAAATTCAAAAATTTTTTCCCGCCAAAATTCAAATTTTTTCCCGCCAAATTTTGAAAAATTTTCCCGCCAAAATTCGAAAATTTTTTCCCGCCAAATTTTGAAAATTTTTCCCGCCAAAATTCAAATTTTTTCCCGCCAAAATTCGAAAATTTTTTCCCGCCAAATTTTGAAATTTTTTCCCGCCAAAATTCGAA